>NC_080180.1:42741168-43402514 GCF_950295315.1 Erinaceus europaeus | reverse complement strand
AACATACACTATTGGAATACATATGCATTATACATATAGATACCAAAGTTCAAGAAATCACTATTTTAAATAGTTAACAAGTGAGTTTTTTTCATGAATATGAATTTAGAAAAGATCTTTTGAAGATTAGAGAGGTATAGAAATTCATAGCAAGCTTGAGTGAATGTTCAGTCACTATATTTTGTTATGTATTTGCAAATACATCCTAGTAGCTACTGTCCATATTGTTATAATATACAGGGGTTGTTATTCATTAGTGTTAACAGTAAATTATAAAAATATTTCTATGAAAAATAGTTGTAATGACCTACATCTAAATTCTGCTATATTGATGCCTGTTGGTTTAGTTCTCATTTTGAATTTGATTCTTGAAAGACTTTATGACCTATTAGTGAAGTTTCAATTAAAGGGAAAAAAAATACTTCTCACCTCTTTTGTTCCTCTAACTCTTCACATTTTCAAAAGCTTGACCTTGTAATAAAGATTTTTGCCTGTAAGTCATTTTGTGATAGTTGACTTCAAACAATATTGCTAAACTTTAGGAGACATAGTGTCTATATAAATTATATTACTCAAATTATAGTTTTTCCTTCTTTAAGTGTGTTCTGATTAATAAAAACTATGTTCCATTGTTCTGGAACTTAAAAACCCTATAACTTATTATTGAGATACTATTGATATAACCTAGTTACACTTTTTTCTGTAAGCAAAGATAATTTTTTATAATCAAAAAAAATTTAGCTTTTAACATTCTAAATTTTTATTCTGTTACATGGAAATAGATGGCACAAGGAGTGGAGACTGCCATAATATGATAGTACTATAATCTAATCAATAAAATAATAGAAAATTAATACAAAAAAGGAGACAATTTACAATACAGAAGAGAAGTGAAACTTCTTTTTTTTTGTAGCAGACACAGGATGTTTATTTTTTTTAATGGTTGGAAAAATAGATAACCAAAACATACACCGACAGTGAACCTTACACATTAATTTTCCAACATCAGGAATACAGATTACATCCAAAGCAATAATAGGAATGGCATTAATAGAGTTTTGTTTTAGAATATCTAGCAGTTCTGGTCTCTGGTATACAGCCTTTAAGGTCTACCTGCAATTTTTTTTTAATTTCTTTATTGGGGAATTAATGTTTTACGTTCAAAAGTAAATACAATAGTTTGTACATGCCTAACATTTCCCAGTTTTCTATATAACAATACAACCCCTACCAGGTCCTCTGTCATCCTTCTTGGATATATACAGATCTGAGAAGTGAAACTTCTAACAAAGTGTTTGACCATCATTACTAAGCATGAATATTCATGAAAGGTCCAACTAGACAAAAGTAAAAGTAGAGACTAAAAATATAACTTTAGTAATATAGAAAATGATTATAGCCTATTGTAGTTATTTCTCCATCAATAATCAAAAGCATGAATTAAAACTCGGTAAGTTTACCATTCAGCAGAGCTCCACTGCTGCTACATCTTCCGTGACTTGATGTCAATATGATCTTCTAAATAGCCTTAGTCATTTCTGATGGCATATAATGCAGTTTTCAAGACAAAGAATAAAATGAATACGCTCAGTCAAAATGAAAAAGGTTGTAATAAGAAATTTAATATTTTTAGAGGAAAACAACTACTACTTAGCATGATCAAGGAGTTCATTTATAATAGTTACTTGTCAGAGACAAATTGATAACCACTATTAAGTACTCAGATTCCACAAGCTACAAATCCCACTGGCTTATAAGCCTGTGCTTGGCATTGTTGAAATCTTTGTGCTTTGGAATTGAAGGACTCTATTAAATAGCAACATACTCTTCTTGCATGGATATTGCTTTTAACTTGCTATAAATTTTTTTGCAAAGAACTGTTCAAAGTCAAGACCATTAACACAATAAGTGCTATTTACCAATGTATGAGTAACATTGATGCAGCTGATTTGTGTGATTTAATTTAAAAACATGTAGTTGTTGAATTTATTTTTTTAATATTTATTTTCCCTTTTTGTTGCCCTTGTTTTATTGTTGTAGTTATTATTGTTGTTATTTGATGTCATCCTTGTTGGATAGGACAGAGAGAAATGGAGAGAGGAGGGGAAGAAAGAGGGGGAGAGAAAGATAAACACCTGCAGACCTGCTTCACCACCTGTGAAGCGACTCCCCTGCAGATGGGGAGCCAGGGACTCAAACTGGGATCCTTAAGCTGGTCCTTGTGCTTCGCACCACGTGTGCTTAACCCGCTGTACTGCCACCAGACTCCCTAGTTGTTGAATTTAATTGAAGTTCAAGATACTCTTTTAAATGTAAAGAAAAAATTGAGACACTGAGATAAATTATGCATGCATGTAAAGGTACATGAGAGATTTGAGTGCTGCTCTGTCGTTTTTATACAGAACTGGGAATTGAACCCCAAGACTTATGCATGCATGGTATAAGCTTTACTGCTGAGTCACTACTTTTGTCCCCCATATATTCTTTTTATTGAATGGAGGTTGTACTTTTGGTATTTCTTTAATTGTTTGATAACTATACAATTAAATATATTTATAACTATAAGGAGAAATAAATAATTGTGGAAAACATACTAAAATTTCACACAATAGGAATAAAGCTGTCTGAACGCTTCAGAATACATATCACCCAATATTTTCAAGACTACTTTAAATCTAAAATAATGTGATGGTGTGTGTGTGTGTGTGTGTGTGTGTGTGTGTGTGTGTGTGTGTGTTACAGGGGATTGAACCTCATAAAGCCAGCACTTTACCACTGAACTATATTTTTGACCTGTGATGAGTTTTTGAAAAGATAAAAGTATTGAAACTGATTTCTGCATAGCCTAAGGAGAAGTCAGAGCTGACAAAAGTATTTGTGGTTTGAATAGGCTACATATTGATTTTTTTTTCCTTTGAAGTATTCTTCAACATCAGAGGTATTATGCTCCTAAAGAACATTTCACTGCTCAGTTTATGATACACATTGTTATCATTACAAGCCTTCTCTCTTTGTTTTATTTTATTTTATTTTATTTATTTTTCTTTTTTTAAATATTTATTTTATTTATTTATTCCCTTTTGTTGCCCTTGTTTTATTGTTGTAGTTATTATTGTTGTTGTCGTTGTTGGGTAGGACAGAGAGAAGTGGAGAGAGGAGGGGAAGACAGAGAGGGGGAGAGAAAGACACCTGCAGACCTGCTTCACCGCCTGTGAAGCGACTCCCCTGCAGGTGGGGAGCCAGGGTTCGAACCGGGATCCTTATGCCAGTCCTTGTGCTTTGCGCCACCTGCGCTTAACCCGCTGCGCTACAGCCCGACTCCCGTTTTATTCTTATTGCCTGCATCATCCGTTTGCCTTTCCTTTCTCTTTTACATGATGGGTTTGAACATTTATGATTTGCTTAATTATCTTAATTTTATATGTGTGATCTTGTAAATTATAGTGTTTTGCATTCTTTCATTTTACTTTAAAATGTATAAATTAAATGTTATGTGTCACATTTGCACTTTAATTTGTATATGTTTTTTCATTGTAATATTACCTTCAAAATGGCCACAGTAGTTTTTATTCCTCTTAGTATCTGAAAGTTCCTTATTTTATATAGGCTAGATGAGTTTGACAACTATTTGCAGTTCTGAGTTCTGATGGATTCACTCATGTACAGAGATAAAGCATTCTTGTATTAGTTCACATTTATTATTTTCTAAGTAATTTTTTTCTCTGGTGATTTCATATGTGACAAAAATTACTTTCTCATCTATCATTGAATCATCTGGTCATTGTTTATCAGAAATCCCTCACTATACTTATATATGGAAAAAAAATTTATGTGTGTGCTTAGAAATTTCTTATTCATCTCAATTCACAAACACATGAAATTCCTCTCCATTTTTCCCTTTATAAACATTTTTGTATTTATTGTTATCAATGCAAAGTTTTTTATGTTTATAATTTGAGGAACTCAATGATTTTTTTTTCAGTTAATTAGTAAATTTGTTTAGTATAATATCCCTTTTGTCCACTGAGTCATATGCCCTTCTGATCATCAGCCTATTTATATATTGAAATGAACTGAGTTCTATTTTTAGTACTGTACTGTGTTTATTATATGATTATTCAGTATTTAATAGTTGGCTGTGCTAGTTCAGGCCCACATCAAATTTTTCAAGATAACAACTATTTGTTAATAGTCATTCTAATGTGTACATGCAAATAAATATGTATAACTTGCATTTATTTTAGAATTTTGACAAAGTAGTCATAATGTGTATAGGTAGATGAAATAAGCTATGAATTTTTCTTTCAGTTTATTTATTTACCTAACAGATTTATGATACAGAATCTTATATTTTGTGATTTATAAGTATTTTAGCCATTCGCTTAATGATTACAGTTTAACTTCATAAGGCAGTTACTAGTATACCTTATGACTGTTAGCTAGATTTTATCCTCAGATTTGCTTTATACAGTCTATTAATTAAACTGCTATTATATAACAGTAATAGTATACATTTTTTTCAGAATGTATAAGGTATCCTATATATATATATATATGTGATTTCTGGTTGACTTTAGTAATTATTGTTTACTCTAAAGTAATGAGCATATTTTTGCTGCAAATACAGTTTCCAAGTTTATTTAAATTAGTTTTCAGTCATTGTACACATGCTTATTCTTCCTGTGCTTCATTTGTCATTTTTTGAGTGTTGAAACCATACTCTACATTTAGCCAATTATTCAGGTTTGGAGATTCCTTGAAAATATGTTTTAATTTATATTGTTAACTTTATGCATATTTATAATATCTTCTAGGTCTTGTTTAACTTGTGTTCCAACACTTTTTAAAAAAAATATTTAGAAAATGGAAATATTGACAAGACTATAGGCTAAGAGGGGCACATTTCCACACAGTGCCCACCCCCAGAGCTCCATATCCAAGCCACTCCCTTGGTAGCTGCCCTATTCTGTATCACTCTGGGAGTATGGACCTAATATCATTATGGGGTGCAGGAGGTGGAAGGTCTGGCTTCTGTAATTGCTTCTTTTGTGAAACAATCCCCCTGCAGGTGGGGAGCCGGGGTTTGAACCAGAATCCTTATGCCCATCCTTGTGCTTTGTGCCATTTGCACTTAACCCACTGTGCTACCGACCACCCCCCTAGTTTTTCATTTTTCTTCTACTTCCTCAGTGTCTTTCAAGTGTACCCATTATATACCATACACAGATGCTATTCTTAAAAATAAATTTGCATTTAAAGAATGTTACTTGACTGGATCATTTCATTAATTTCTGTTTCACAAAATGACAAGTGAAGTTAGCCAGAATGAGAAGGAAGAACAGTGGTGAATTATGTTTTTCATAGAAAAATAATTGAACCCACATTTAATTATTTTTGCATGTCAATATACTAGCAGCTCATGATCACAAATAAAATTCTTAATGCCATAGGAGATAATAAAGTAATAAGCAATAAATTTAACACAAGTTGTGTAAGTGCTCTACTTGGAATACTATACAACATTGATAGGGAAATTAAAAAATAAACAAGTAAATAAAAATATAAGTCATGTATTGAATGAGAAAATTCTTTAAAATCTTTGTTCTTCCCAGATTTGTCTATAGAGTCAACAAAATTCCTGATCCAATCAGGGTTGGTCTCTCTCTCTCACTCTGTGTGTCTGTCTTTCTGTCTGTCTATTTCTCTCACTCTTTTTAATTGCCAGAACACTGCTCAGCTCTGTTTTATGGCAGGGGGATTAAATCTGGGACCTTGTAACCTGAGGCATTAAAGTCTTTGCATAACCACTTAACTCTCGTCCCCACATCTCTCATCAAGTTTAGACATATTTTTCCTTCAACAAGCCAATTCTAAAAATATATGTAAATGCCAGTTCTAATAATAGCCATAGCAATCTCGAAGTGTAAGACAAAGTTGAAGACATGCAGTGTAAAATCTCTCAACTTAATATAAAAGCTAATGTACTCAAGGAAATATATTGACTGAACAAAAGACAAATAGACATGTTCAGAAATAAACCCACACATATACATGTAATTGACTTTTTAACAAATATGTCAAAATATTCAGTGCTGAAAATTTTATTTATTCTATCTGGAACTCATTGAACTTTTCCAAATGATGGTTCTCATCAAATGTATACAAGTTCTCAACCACCATTTCATAAAAGTTAAAAAAAAAAGTTTTCCTGGAGTTGGGCAGTAGTGCAGTCCATTAAGCCTAAGTGATGCAAAGCACAGGGACTGGCTTAAGGATCCAGTTCAAAACCACCCTACCACCCCCGCTCCCCACCTGCAGGGGAGTCGCTTCATAGGCAGTGAAGCAGGTCTGCAGGTGTCTTTCTCTCCCCCTCTCTGTCTTCCCCTCCTCTCTCCATTTCTCTCCATCCTAAGAATGATGACATCAATAACAACAACAATAAAAAAGACAAGGGCAACAAAATGGAAAATAAATAAAATTTTTTAAAAAATTAAAGAAAAAAAAACTTTTTCCCCTGCTATATTAGCTTTTCCTGTATAGCTTCTTGGGATCTGGTTATACCTAGTGGAACGCTTGATGTTTCTATCATGTTACTGGGTCTCTGTTAATTATATTCAGTTATTTTTATCTCTGGTTTTTAAATTAAGTAATTTTAAGTAATCATCTCTTCTAACTTGCTAACCCTTCCTTCTGTATGTTCCACCTGTTCTTAAGTCCACAAAGCTGAATGTTTTCTTCAGCTAAGGAAATTTCTTCTCTACAACTTGTATTTGTTTCAGGGCCAAATAGTCGTCTTGGATAGTGTGCTGCTTTGCTATGTGTAACCAGTTTCAGGCGCAGCCCCCACACCATTGAGGGAGGCATCAGTACTGTGTTCTTTTTCACTCGCTCTCCCTCTCTGTCCCTATCTCTGTCTGTAAAAAGGGGAAAAAAATCTATTTTTTATAATAGATTTAGTTTCTGAGATTTTTCTTTATTTTCCCCCCCTTTTGTTGCCCTTGTTGTAGCTTCGTTGTGGTCATTATTATTGCCCTTGTTGACACAATTCGTTGTTGGATAGGACAGAGAGAAATGGAGAAAGGAGGGAAAGACAGAGAAGGGGAGAGAAAGATAGACACCTGCAGACCTGCTTCACCGCCTGTGAAGCGACTCCCCTGCAGACTGGGATCCGGGGGCTCCAACCGGTGTCCTTACGCGGGTCCCTGCGCTTTGCGCCACATGTGCTTAACCCACTGCACCACTGCCCGACCCCCTTTTCTTTATTTTTTATTTTCCCTTTTGTTGCCCTTGTTGTTTTATTGTTGTTGTAGTTATTATTGTTGTTATTGATGTCATTGTTGTTGGATAGGACAGAGAGAAATGGAAGAGAGGAGAAGAAGACAGAGAGGGGGAGAGAAAGACACCTACAGACCTGCTTTACCGCTTGTGAAGCGACTCTCCTGCAGGTGGGGAGCCAGGGGCTCAGTCTGGGATCATTATGCCAGTCTCCTTGCGCTTTGCGCCACCTGCGCTTAACCCGCTGTGCTACCGCCCAGTTCGCGATTTTTCTTTTTTATTTATTTATTTATTTATTTATTTACCATTTGTTCAATAGAGACAGGGAGAAATTGAGAGGGCAGACCATATGGAGAGGGAAAGAGACCAAAAGGCACCTGCAGCAACACTTCTTCACCACTTGTGAAGCTTCTCCACTGCAGGTGGGAACCAAGGGCTTATATTCGGGTCCTTGAGCATTGTAACGTGCATTCAACCAGGTTTACACACTGCCTGGCCCCTGAGATTTTTCCATTAAATTATTACATCCATCTTTGAGTTTAAATGTATGAACACAATAGAGCTCTTATAGCCCTTGCTTGCTAATAGTACCTGTTCATCTCTTTCTGCTAGTTGGCCATTTATTTTTTTAATTTAATTTGATTTATTAATTTTTGCCTCCAGAATTATTTCTGGGGTTTTCCATTGTTGTTATTGCTTTTATTATTTCATTGTTACTGCTGGATAGGACGGAGAAAAATAAGAGAGAAGGGGAAGACAGAGAAAGTAAGAGAAAGATAGACACCTATAGACTTGCTTCATCACTTGTGAAGCAACCCTTCTGTAGGTGGGGAGCCAGGGCTTGAACTGGGATTTTTGAACAGGTCCTTGCCTTTCGAGTAGTGCACTTAACCTGGTGCACCACTGCCCCGCCCCCGATCATCTTTTTTTATGGGTCACACTGTTCTACTTTCCTGTATGTCTTATAATTTTTAGTAATAGAGTGGCTATTAGCATGACCTATAAGGAATCTGGATTTAAATAATTGTCCTTTAAGTGATGCCTTTTCCCCTAACATTGAACATATTGGTTGACATAATTAATTTTGTTAAACTTAGTTTTTCACTTCTTTTTGTTTGTTTGTTTGTTTACTTTATAGGACTGAGTGAAATTAAAAGGGAAGCGGGAGAGAAAGACAGAGATACACCTGCAGCACTGCTTCACCACTCATGAAGCTTTCCTCCTCTCTGCAGGTGGGGACTGGGTTCTTGTGTACGGTAAGAAATGAACTTGGTTAAGTTCATTTCTTTAAGTTCATTTCTTAACCCCCTAACCCCTCTGCCTCTGCCTTACCCCCATGAATTAGCTTTTCTTTTATTCATAGTTGGTGCTTCTTTCTCCCATTTTTGTTGCCCTTGTTATTGGTATTGAATAGGACAGAAAGAAATGGAGAAAGGAGGGGAAGTCTAAGAGGAGAAGAGAAAGACAGATAGACACCTGCAGATCTGCTTCATTGCTTGTGAAGTGACCCCCCCCCTGCAGGTGGAGAGCTGGGGGCTTGAACCAGCATCCTTACTCCTGTCCTTGCACTTTGCACCATGTGCACTTAATGCACTATGCTTCTGCTGGCCCACTAGTGGCACTTTTTGTTCTTACTTGGGGGAAATGACGTATATTGGGTTGTCATTGGTACCTCAGAGGCTTGTCTAAGTACCCTGCACTCTATGCTCTTTTATGCTGTTTCTTGTTAGAGATCAGTTTTATATTCTTGTTATTAATTCATCTATATAGCTATCATTTATTTTTCTAAGTTTTATTGAGATTTAATTGGTAAAAAAATTATAAAGATGTTCTTTAACATCTTACTTATTTTCGGTAGAGACACAAATAAATTTTGAAGGTAGGATGAGATAGATGGTAGATATACATATAGATGATAGTTAGAAAGATAGATAGATAGATATATAACGGCTAAACACCTGCAACACTGCTTCACTTAGAGTGAAACTTCCCCTGGCAGGAAAGGACTGGGGGCTTGAACCCAGGTCCTTTTGCATTGTAATGTGTGCATGCACTCAACCAGGTACACTACCACTCACTCACCAGCATTGTAAAAAAAATTAAGGTGTGCAACATAACTTGTTATATGTATTTCACCATGAGATGATTACCATTAAGTTTAGTTAACATCCACAACCTCACAATTACAAATTAGTCTTGACTAAAGATTTTCAGTGCTCAGCAGTTAATCAAAGACTCATGGGGAACATCTCACAGTGTTCTGACATTCTTCTTCTACACTGATTTCTTTGTTGGGGAGATGAATGATTTATAGTCAACAGTAAAATACAGTAGTTTATACATATGCAATATTTCTCAGTCTTCCACATAATAATTCAACCCCCTGTAGGTCCTCTGACAGCGTCTCCAGGACCTGAACCCTCCTTCACACCTCCGAGTCTTACTTTGGTGCAATATGTCAAACCCAGTCCAAGTTCTGTTTTGCGTTTTCTTATTTTTCAACTCTTTTATTATCATTATTAGTGATTTCATAATGATCTACAAGATTGTAGGATAAGACAATTATTTATTATAAGTCATACATTTCCAACCACCAGAGTGCTATTTCCCATCCCCTCCATTGGAAGTTTCTTTATTCTTTATGCCTTTGGGAGTATGGACCAAGACCTCTATGGGGTGCAGAAGGTCAGAGTTCTGGCTTCTGTAATTGCTTCTCCCCTGGACATGGGCATAGCCTCATCAGCAGTCTTAGCGATCCATACCCCCAACCTGTCTCCATTTTTCCCTAGAGGGGTAGGGCTCTGTGGAGGTAGGGGAAGGCTTGGTGTCATGGTAGTATTTTTTAACTTCTGTCTATGAGTAAGATCATCCCATATTCATTCAATGGAATACTACTTAGCTATTAAAAAGGGTGATTTCACTTTCTTCACCTCATCTTGGATGGAGCTTGAAGGAATCATGTTAAGTGAGATAAGTCAGAAAGAGAAGGAGGAATGTGGGATGATCTCTTCTTCACTGATTTTTTTATTGGCACTATTCTCTACAGATTTTTGCCTCATCAGCAGTATGAGCACTAGTATTTGTCTTTTTAGCTAAGAGACTTGATTTGCTTTGAGTTCTTCAACTTTGCATCATAGTCTTGCAAGTTCCACTGGCAAAAAGCCATGGATATCATGCCTAATAAGGTTAGCTTTCTAGATTGTTTTTCCTCTTGAGAATCACTTATATGTATTCCTTCCCCCACCCCCAGTACTTAAAACCATTTCTCTTATATTTTTGGCTAAGTTTCCTGCTTATGTAGAGTGTGAAGGAATTGACACATACCATTTCTTATTTCAATTCTGAAGAATTCAAATGTACTTAATTCATGATGTCTAGTTGGAACTCAAAAATTGGTGACACTTTTACTACAGTATTTTGTTAGATATTTTCTAGCTATATAATTGTTATTTACATATGACATCATAGTAGGCCATCTTAGAATTTAGTTTGTTTCCCTTAAATTCACCTGTAGGCTTATAAATATAATAAATTTTAATTAGGACTTTGTCAAGAAAACAAAAGGCCCGCTGTATGTAAGAGAAATTAGAAATTAATAGAAATTAATAGAGAAATTAGGCTTAGATCATCACTGAAAGAATGGGAGATACCGGGACTCGGGTGTAGCACAGCGGGTTAAGTGCATGTGGTGCAAAGTGCAAGGACCACCTAAGGATCCCGGTTTGAGCCCCTGGCTCCCCACCTGCGGGTGGGGGGGTCACCCAGTTCACAATCGGTGAAGCAGGTCTGCAGGTGTCTATCTTTCTCTCCCCCTCTCTGTCTTCCCCTCCTCTCTTCATTTCTCTCTGTCCTATCCAACAACGACAACATCAATAACAACAACAATAATAACTACAACAATAAAAACAGCAACAAAGGGGAAAATAAATAAATGTAAAAATATCTTAAAAAAGAAATGGGAGATATGAAAAAACTCAGTCTTTCTACACTGATGTATTCTATCTTTCAAGAACATCAAGTGATCGTTGCTTCTTTTATCATGTCTCCGAATTATCTGCCAACAACTTATGCTCGAGTAATGCTTTCACTTTTTTTTTTTAATTCATTCTTGATAGGTCTTACCCTGAAACCATATGAAGGCTGAGCAGAGGATAATGTAGAAAAAGAAAGGCTCAAATATATGATTCCCCCCCCAAATTTGAACAACATTGAAAGCTATTGCTGCTTTCAGATATTTAATTCTGGATGCATTTTTGTTATTTAATCAATGTATTTATGAATGACAGCCTCGCCCATGTGCAGTTTTAACATCCTGGACTGCTTGTTTTCATTTAGGTAAAGATTCATAGAGAGGAGAGAGGCAGCATAGTATTACATCACCCCCACACAGTATTGTGGCACTGCCATGTGATACTGGATTACGCACATGGCAAGGCAGGAATCCTACTCAGTGAACTGTTTTCTCTTTAAATGAGTTCTTTTGGGGGCTGGACAGTATCTCAGTGGGTTAAGCACACATATGAAGCACAAGGACCCTCGCAAGGATCCCAGTTGGAGCCCCCGACTCCCCACCTGCAAGGGAGGGAGGCTCGCTTCACAGGTCTGCAGGTGTCTTATCTTTCTTTCCCTTTCTTTATCTTGCCCTCCTCTCTCAGTTTCTCTCTGTGCTATCCAATAAAAAATGGAAAAATTCCCTCCAGGAGCAGTGGATTCATAGATCTGGTGCCAAGCCCTAGTGATAACCCTGGAGGCAATTAAATTAAATTAAAATGTTCTCTTTAAATATCTTACATCCTTTTGAGCAGCGCTACTGCTGGAATATTATTTGGGTATGTTTGGGAATGTCTGAATTATTTTTCAAACAAAAGTAATAGTAGCTTTAACTGGTTGTTAGAATAACTTTGCTTTTCCTGAGAAGAGAATTAAAATTTCAGGTTTAGCTTTTCTTCTAGCATGTATAGCAAGTTTAGCTTTTCTTCTAGCATGTTTCTAGACTTACAGGTGTGAAAATACTCTGCTAATGTAGCACTCTAAATGAATCTTAAGGAATCAGTTCTATAAACATATGAATAACTAAAAAAGCAAAGATACCTGAATTTTGGGTCTTGACTTGGCATGTCTTCCTTTGAAAACATAAATGGATTCACTCTCCATTCAAATGCAAATGGTGGGGAATTGGGCAGTAGCTCAGTGGGTTAAGTGCACATGGCACTAAGCCTAAGGATCAGGAAAAGGATCCCTGTTTGAGCCCCCAGCTCTCCACCTGTAGGGGAGTCGTTTCATAAGTGGTGAAGCAGGTCTGCAGGTGTCTTTCTCTCCCGCTTCTGTCTTCCTCTCCTTTCTCCACTTCTCTCTGTCCTATCTAACAATGACAATATCAGTAACAACAATAATAACTACAACAACAATGAAAAACAAGGGCAACAAAAGGAAAAATAAAATTTAAAAAAACTTATAAAAAATAAAATGCAAATGGCAATCTCTCGTATCTACTGGGTCCTCAATATCTGTAGTATGAACTTATGTTTCATGCATATTAAAAACTGTGTCACCTCTACTCTCCTCTCCCGGATCAACTAGGAATACCAAAGGAGACCACCTGGGACCACAAGACAGGACTAGAAAGACTACAGGAACCCACCAAATCACCGGTGAGTGCAAACACATGCGGCTGGTGACAGAGAGGAGCCTAGGGAGAGACTAAGTGGCTGGTAACAGTCTGGTGGTTTATCAGGTGAGACACCACCTCCAGTCTGTTCCACCAACAAGGGGACAGCTGAAGGGAGGAGAGGACTCCCCAGAGACTCACCAAGTACAACTCTGAGTCTCCGTTGCTACTGCCCTCAGAATCTGGAGCAGTGGCAGGGAGGGACACCAGGGGACAGAGATCTAACCAGGAAACTCAGGAGAAGACCTACACCTCAGGGTGTGGCATAGCTGTGGAGCTGTGAAAGTCTCTTTGCATAACCACTGGACTATCTCTGCCACACCCTGCCTTATCTCTTGCTCAGGAGTCAGTGATTAAGCTAAGAAGCCTACTTATAGTTTAGAAGCCCTCAGGCTCCCATAGCCTACAGAGAAGAAGAAGAAGAAAAAAGAGGCTTTTAAATCACTGAGCCCCAACTCAGGGATTAAAATACTATTGAAACAACTGTTAACTTCCACCACTGTGAACCCTTTAATTACCTTACTTAGACACAAGTTAATACAGGAAATAGTGATCAGTAATTTGAAAAGTACTGAGAGGGAACTTATATCATAATATATAAAATGGGTAAAGCAACAGGAAGAAATATTGGAGAAACGAAGCTGGACAACAGTCCAGCTAAAAGCCCCCCAAAGGGTGAAGCACAAAATAACGAGTTCAACATCCAAACGTTAGCTAAGGAAATAATCACAGGAGTAAGTAAAGAGTTTGAAAGAATTGTAATCAGAAATACAGGAACAACAAATGAGACTCTGGAAGAAAACACTAATTATCTCAAGGTTATTAGAGAGATGAAAGCTGAAATAGCTGAGCTAAGAACACAATTAACTGAACAAGCTAAAACAGTATCAGAGCAGGGTAACAAAATAGATGAACTCCAGAAAACAGTAGAGGGCAGAGAGAATAGAATCAGTGAGGCTGAAGACAGAATTAGCAAGATCAAGGACGAATTAGAGACAACTAAAAAAGAAGTAAGAGATCTCAAAAAGAGATTAAGAGATGCTGAAAACAACAACAGAGACCTATTGGATGACTTCAGAAGAAACAATATACACATTATTGGCTTACCAGAGGAAGAAAGAGAAGGAGAGGAAGAAAGCATTCTTCAGGCCATAATAGCTGAAAACTTCTCTAGTCTAGACAACATCAAAGACATAAAGATTCAAGAAGCCCAGAGGGTCCCAAACAGAATTAACCCAGACTTAAAGACACCAAGACACATCATATTTAGAATGTAAAGGAATAAGGATAAAGAAAAGATCCTGAGGGCTGCAAGAGAAAAACAAGGAGTCACCTACAGAGGAAAACCCACCCATAAGATTAGCAGCAGACTTCTCCACACAAAAACTGTATCATATATGCCTATAACAAGTTTGTCAAAAATAACTTTTGTTGTAAATGGCCATTTAATATTTAAATCACTGTAGAATTACTGCCTAGCATTGTTGGCTCTGTATGATTACACTATGCATTGTGTGATGTTTCCTAATTAATTGACTTTTACTTAACTATCCTCAAATCTGTTGAGGTCTAGGCAATCCAATATTGCAAACTTTATCCTAATTTTTTATCATAATATTTTTTGTCTTATTCATTCATTTATTCATTCATTCAGCAAATAGCTATCTTAGTCTTATTTTATTTTATTTTATTTATTCCCTTTTGTTGCCCTTGTTTTATTGTTGTAGTTATTATTGTTGTCGTCGTTGTTGGATAGGACAGAGAGAAATGGAGAGAGAAGGGGAAGACAGAGAGGAGGAGAGAAAGATAGACACCTGCAGACCTGCTTCACCGCCTGTGAAGCGACTCCCCTGCAGGTGGGGAGCCGGGGTTCAAACCAGGATCCTTCTGCCGGTCCTTGTGCTTTGCGCCACCTGCGCTTAACCCGCTGCACTACAGCTGGACTCCCAGCTATCTTAGTCTTATATGCTGAGTACTGTTCTAGATTGTGTGTATGAATCGGTGAATGAAACAATGAAAGTCCCTCATATATAGAATATGCTATAGGAACTAGAGTCAGGAAAAAATAACTGACATATGAAATAGGTTCAATAGTATTAATTGCTTTAGAGCAAATACTTCAGAAAACTATTAACAGTGTGATTATAGTGAGTCACCTTTGCTGTGCTATACATACAACAGTGGAGTCTACTAATAAAGAATATATTTAGAGAAGGTTTTACTGAAATGGATAACATTTGAATTCCATATAGAATTTATTCTCTCAGGCCAACTGCCGACACACCTGGGTAAGTGCATACATTACAATTGCAAGGACCCACTTCAAGGCCCTGTAAGCTTTCCCACCTGTAGAGGGAAAGCTTCAGGAGCACAAAGAAGGACAGCAGGTGTCTCTCTATCACCCCACCCCTCTTAATCTATCTCCAACAATAAATAAATAAATATATTTTTAGAATTTGTTCTAACCGTTCTCCTTGTCCTTCTTACCTATATTTTTAGCCCTTAGCCCCTACTTTATTTTTTCTCCATGGTGTTTGCAATTGTCTACATATAAATATCTGTCTTTATTCACAGTAGAATATACACACTATGAGGAAAGTCATTTTTTATATTTATTTATATTTTTCCCTTTTTGTTGCCCTTGTTTTTTTTTTTACTGTTGTTATAATTATTATTGTTATTGATGTTGTCGTTGTTATATAGGACAGAGAGAAATAGAAAGAGGAGGGGAAGACAGGGGGAAAGAAAGATAGACACCTGCAGTCCTACTTCACCGCCTGTGAAGCGACTCCCCTGCAGATGGGGAGCTTGGGGTTCTAACCGGGATCCTTAGGCTGGTCCTTGTGCTTTGCACCATGTGCCCTTAACCTGCTGCGCTACCTCCCAACTTCCGGATAGTCATTTTTTTAAATTTATTTTCCCTTTTGTTGCCCTTTTTTATTATTATTGTTGTTGCAGTTATTGTGGTTAGTGATGTCATCGTTGTTGGATAGGACAGAGAGAAATGGAGAGAGGAGGGGAAGACAGAGAGGGGGAGAGAAAGACACCTGCAGACCTGCTTTACTGCCTGTGAAGTGACTCCTCTGCAGGTAGAGAGCCGGGGGCTTTCTGTTGGTCCCTATGCTTCCCGCCATGTGCACTTAACAGGGGATAGTCATTTTTTAATGTTTTGTCACTGTTGTTACCTAAAAAGTGTTTACCTAGGGGACAGGTGGTGGCGCACTGGGAAAGCACACGTAGTACGAACTGCAAGGAGCAGCGCAAGAATCCGGGTTAAAGGCCTCGGGTCCCCACCTGCATGTGGGGGGCAGGCGCTGGCAGTGAAACAGGTCCGCAGGTCTTTCTTTCCCCCCTTTCTATCTTCCCCTGCCCTCACAATTTCTCTCTGTCCTATCCAATAAAATTGAAAAAAAAAAAAAAAAAAAAAAAAGGCCACCAGGAACTGTGGAAGGGAGTATTTGTAGTGCCAGAACAACCCTGGAAGCAAAAAAAAAAAAAAAAAAAAAGTGTTTACTTATAAAGAGTGATCAATAGGCAGACATAATGTAGAGGTTTAAAGGTAAAGAAAAGCATGCCAGGCATGGGGAAGAGTACATAGAAAACAGTGATGTCAGGGTCTGTCTGGTAAACTAATTGAAAAACAGGAAGGCAAGTCTAGCTGAGGAGGAATGAATTTCGGAAAAAGTAGAAGATAAAAGTAGTAAGGAAATGGAGTAGGGGATGACAATAGCTCATATAGGGAGAGCCTGAGGCCACTGTGGTAACTTTGGCTCCTACTTTGAGTGGAAGGGAAAACTATTTGTCTGGATCATATTAGTGACAAGACCTCACGTTTATTTATTTATTTATTTATTTATTTATTTATTTATTTATTTTTTACAACATCACTCTGATTTTTGTGTTGAAAATTGACTGTGGAGTCAAGGATGGAAGCAGAGAGATGAGTTAAGAGTTTATTGCAATAACTGTCTTTCCAATATTTGTTTTTGTCCAATTTCTGTGTCACTATCTTATTGTCCAGAGTACAGTTTCTTCTGCTCAGTTCATGGCAGAGGAAAATGAAAACATATATAAAGTGTCATTATAAATAAGTTAGAGTGCAAGTAAAAACATGTTAGAAATTATATGATATAGATTATGGTCATGTGGGTAATAATCTATGATTTAATAATATTGTCTAGTATAATTATCAAATAATTTATATATAACATTTACTTTTAGTTATTTGAATTTTAAAAAATTCAGTGGATGTAAAATTAATTAAAGAATACTTTCAATGTTACAAAAGTTTCTAGAATATGAATTTTCTAAACATGTTTTTTTTATTTAAGAAAATAATTCCTTTAATTATGTTTGAATGGAAACGTAACATTTTCTAATACTAATACAAAATAAGTATTTTCTGGACAGTTAAATTTTAAAGCAAGACCCATACACTTAATTTTTCTCTTTAAAAAGAACTTTGTTATGGAGAACTACACTGGAGAATTTGCTTAGCCTTATTTCTGAAAAAATAATTTAATCTTACATCTGTATTTCAATGAAATAATTTGTAAATAGTCATAAACTTGAAGATGACTGAAATGTGGAGTCAAGAATCAGTTCTATCTTTTCTCAGTAGAAAGTAAGATTCTTGTGGAGAACCTTAATGCTCTTTGATATAGGTTTAATAATAGAGGTTTGTCAAAACTCTGCAGAGACACTACTTTCCATTCTGTGACATCACACAGGATTAAACACACTCAGTACCTAACAAACAGTCAATTCTTAGAGATCACTGACAGATATTCTGGTAGATAATAGTGGGTCTTCTTACACTTGTATTTATACATCAGAAGGTATCTTAAATATATGTTTTTGGAATTTCTTTAGTTATTAGTATTCTAGCAGTTACATTGACATATAAACAGTGACTGTCATGTGCTAAGCCACATGGTTAATATTTTATATGTATTCTTTCATTTAATATTTACTAAAACTCTGAGTAATGCCCCACTGTAATACTCATTTTAGAGGTGAGAAAAGATTAAAGGTTTGTTGGAGAACTCTTGATGGACCCCTGAATTATAATGCCTGTTATTTCTCTGCTGAACGATTTTTTTCTTAATTACTAACAGCAATGTCTTGTACCAGACATGCCAGAAAGTCTTCTGTCTCTCTAGTTCTGTCTCCAGCCTCTGTGGTGTTTTGGCTAATATTTGGATAAACACAAATAATAGGTCAAAAGTCTTTATCTGGTATTCCTGAACTGTGCTGGCATCCTTGGGGTAAGATTAGGATATGCAGAGTAAACACAGAATCTGATATTATCACTAGAATGGAGATAGCAAGTCTGATACAGAAGGGTCTCCACACTAGGAGAGATATAATTTAATTATGCATACCCTTGAAATGTCTTTATGTATATATATATATATATATATATATATATACACACACACACTTAATATGCTTATTACTTATGTATCCCTTAAGATGCGTATACTTGACATGATTGTATGCACATACATACAATAAATAGAGGAACAGTACCATCTGTGAGATTCCATGGGACACATTTGGCAAAGGTGGTAGAGATATTTGCAGAACCTCATTGTGAGATGTATGTTGCGTGCCTCCCACTCTGTGTCCCCTCCTTTCTCTTACTACTAATGATAGCATGATGTTTATGTCTCAACCCTGACACATCAACAAACTTCTGCTCCCCAGCATCCAGAGAACCCCAACACAGTTTTTTGATAAAGGTTAATTTCTAAGTACACGCACACTCAAAATAGACTGGAGGAGATTAAAATTCTGATTTCAGAAAGCTGTTACAATTCACTGTGCAAGACCATAATTTGAAGCTCCAGTGAGCATAATCAGTTATAGATGTTAGAAATAGAACATTTGTTAACTTAAGTAAAATAACACTTAATTGCTTCTTTTCGAAATATGGCTCCTCTAAGCACTAACTCACTTTCAAAGTTCTACCTCTTGACTTAGTTAATCATATATTTTTTCTCCTGTCAGAAGGGATCAGGTTTCTACAGAGAATTAAAAGGTGAAAACGATATGATTTTAGATAGCCAGAAAGAATTCCTGCTACCTTTTTATTGTAATGACATTTAGGTATAGAAATAATCATGAGATTGTCTTAATGTTACATTTTCTTTCTTCTGTTTTAAAATTATCTTAATTTATTTATTGGATAGAGACACCCAGAAATTGAGAGGGAAGGAGGTGATAGGGAGAGAGACAGAGAGACACCTGCAACCCTGTTTCACCACTTGTGAAGCTTTCCCCCTGCAAGTGGGGACCAGGGGCTCAACCAGGATCTTTGCACTTTTTAATGTGTGCACTCAACAAAAGTGCACCACCACCTGGCCCCAGTGTTGTGCTGTAACAACAGGCAACTCCAAGGACTAGGGGCTTAAATTAATACCCTTGTCCCTCACAGTTCTGTTTCTGTCTGGGCCATCTGAATTGTTTTCACTTGGAGTCTTATGAAACTTCATCCCAATGGAAGCTTCAGGGGGTTTGTCATTTAAGGTGGTTCATATGGCAGCCAGTTGATCCTTGCTTTTGGTTTAAATCCATCTGTTGACTGGAACTCCTGGCTCATTTTGTTGCCTTTTGATGTTATTATTCTGTTCTCCACCACTGAATGTTTCAAGATAGGGGAGCTGGTTTCCCAGTGGGAGAGTCACCAAAATGACTACATTGTGGAATCCAATTGGAAACTGCAAAGAATTTCCTTCTGAGATAATAACTTCTCAATGTCAGAATGTCATTTTGCTTCATTATGCAGGCCAAACAGACTACAAAGTACAGTCAAGAGGACAGAAACTACACTTGTTCTCTTGGAAGATTGTGGTTTGAGTATCAAGTAAAGAAAATGATAAATATTCTCAAAGATGAAATATTGCATTTTAAAATCACCTCCTTTTCAAGTAGGATCTATAGTTTGAATTTCTTATTATTATTTTTTTTTAACCAGAGCACTGATAAACTCTGGTGTATGGCATGCAGGGGATTGAATTTGGGACTTTGAGACTCACAGGCAGGAGAATCTCTTTGCATAACCATTGTCCTATCTTCCCCCACTCTTAGTTTGAATTTCTTAAAGGCAAATTAGGATGATGTAATGAAGGGCTGGCATGAAATTGTCAATTTACTTAAGTCTGAAATTTTAGTCACTTCTGTGCTTCTTGCTTCCTCCAAACTCTATAAAAAGACATTATGGTTTGTAATTAAAATTGTATCTGACCCATTTGACTTTCTGTTATTATACGAATCAAACTTTTTTTTTGTTCATATACCTAGTAATATTGTTATAATTTTAATATAACTAAATGAATATATTAGTAACCTGTCAGTCAATATAGGATACTTAATACTTAGGTTGAAATGTGTTGTATGCTTTACATTGGGTTGTTCTAGTTCTCCGCCACCAAGAAAATTGGATCAGTCCTGTTAGTTTCGCGGGCCCGCTTGGCCCCACCCCGGGGAACCCCAAGAGAGTGCCAGAGTTCCAGAGTTCGAGAGTTGGAGAGTTGCAGAGTTCGAGAGTGTTTGGCACCGTCGCGGGGCAAAGAGGCAGCAGAGTTCTGTTTGGTGATTAGTTTGGTTTAGTTTATGAATCGTTGTTCCTGAATAAAGAAATACAGCTTCCCTGCCCAGCCGTATGCCTCTGGTCGTCTCTGTTACCCGCCTGTGAAGCTAGCCCGGCCAGCTGGAGCCACCGAATTTTAACAACAGAAATGATATAAAATATCATATTATTAAATTTGACTAGGTAGAAATAAAAACAACTGATAATAGTTTCGTGAAAAATTACAAGAGAAAATAACAAAGCACAGCTGAAGAAGAGAGATCCTCAACTGTCAGTACAAATCTTTGGTCCCTGGTTCTTCTGTTTTCTTAAAGTCTTTCTGTGGCTTAGATTAACATGGGATTTCTCTAAGCAGTGTAGTTGACTTACTTATACAGAAAAGAACTATTTTTGTCATGAAGCCCTTTATACTCAGACAGGTACAGCATTTAAATAAAATTTTCTAGGGAATTCTATTATCCATGGATTTAGATTTTTTTTTAAATAACAAAAACAAGTGAGGAAATTGGTACATATTTCCCCTAATAAGTAATGTTTGGTTTGTGAGTACATCCTCTCAGAGTCACAAGAAGAAAGGGAAACTATTGCAGATGTATTTATAGCTTAATTATTGTGCTGAATATGATTAATAAGATACAATTTACATACTAGGGTAACAATTGAATGTCAAAGGGGGACATTTTTCAAAGAGTAGAGGTCCATTCTTGTTTGTTTTTAACTCCTGTTATTGTGTATTTAGAGATGAATGTCCTAAGATAAAAAACAAATTCCATTTAAATTAAATTTAATGTTACGCCAGCACAAGATTTTTTTGTTATTGTATAAAAGCATTATCAATAAAATTAACATGTTGTTAGGAATAATTATTATATTTGACCAGTGAAAATTCATTACCGAAGGACATGCATATGATTAGATTTGCATTCAAGTGACCTAGCTTTTAGTAACTTTATAGTAAAAATATTTGTTTGTGGCTCTTTGTGGCTTATGTATAGTATAGGAATACTAATAATTTTTCTATCTCACTAAGTTGTGATGGGATTTAAAATATATTAGTAACAGTGAATCCAAATGTATAGCATAGCTTATGACTCAACTATATTTTTGTCGATGCCTTTATCATATTTTCCAAATTCCTCTTTCCCCACCTAATTATACAAGCACCGTTCTACCAACACAATCACTATGCCATTATGAACTATAAAGCTTAATAATTTCCACATTTTCCTTCCAAAGGATGATAGGACAGTTATATTAATTGGAAGTTGATAATGTTATTTATTGATATGTTTCTGGAATGAATGCTTGGATTGCTTTCTTTCTTATTTTTCTTTCCTTCTTTCCTGCCTGCCTGCCTGCCTTCTTCCCTCCCTATCTTCCTTCCTGTTTTTCCTTCCTTCCAGAGGAAGAAATATAAGTATATCTTATGTAAACTTTCATCTTTTTTTATTAGACACTACCAGTAGTCAACTTCTTTGTTTTTGATCAAATCAGTCTTTATTCAGCAGGAGAGAAAAATTTAAGACAAGTTAGTCAGGTACATTATTGTCTCCTCTTAGGTAGCAGTGGGAAAATAAAGGAACTATCACAGTGATCAGGAGTCATTTAAAATAGGGTCTGTCAAAAATAAATAAATAAATGGAAACCCAAAACACCACCTACTTCATTGATCCTTACACTTTACTTGAGAATTTTATGCACTGTTAATTTATTCATTGACTTTTAGTTCTAAATGATTCTGTGGAATCAAGATTTCTTTTCTCAAGGGGCAGGAAAATGCCATAGGGTTTTCAAATCAGAATTCATGTTAAGTCTAAGAGCAAATGCTTGTCTACTGAACAGGAAGATTAACTCTGCATGTATTTCTGTCCCTCGCCTTTTCTTTTTTTTTTTTCTCTCCCCACTTTGGCATTAACACAGAATGTGTTTTGTTGACTCATGGTGTGCCATATTAGTTAAATTAAACATCAAACATCTGTCTAACTTTAAGATTCCAACATGAGTATGTTAGCAGTCTCAGTAAAACTTGAGCTGTTAAAGGCCCTCAATCAGTTAAAAAGATAGAACTGCTGTAATGGCAAACTCAGCAAGCAATTACATCAAAGGATTTAAAATCTATTTCAGTAATGCCTTCTGGATAATGGCATTGATCTCAGCACTCCCCTTGCAGATTTCCTGGTATTGCAAAGCAGGGTTCTGCATGGCTTCACATTTAGAAAAACACCATTCACCATTTCTTTTTATGCGAACATAGTTCAGTTCTCTTGAATACACCTACACAGCTATTTCTGACATAACATTTATTAAGCTAATAGACTTTTGTTCATAAAGCCAAAATTCACACCATGCACATAATTCTTTCTTCTCTTTTGTCACACCAATTTTATCAAAGTGGTAGAAATAATCAGAGGACCTTACTATCTTTTACATTCACGCATTTTGACTTATTTAGCAATGAGCACTATAAATAAATAAATAAATCCATATTTTTCCCTTGCTCTGTGCATTTTAATCTTTACTCAGCTTGCTTAGGTGTTGATGTATGTCAAGGAAATTCTTGTAGAAGTGAATATTTTATGTTAGTTTTTTATCCCATTATTTCCATTCTTCTATTTACCATCTCTTACTCCCTCCTCATGCTTTTTATTCCTCCCTTCATTTTACCCCCCCCCCACACTTTTGTTTTGCAAGGGGAAGAGGGTGATTAGGAGAGACTTCTGTTAGGGACTTTTAAGAACCTCATTTAAGTACTAGTGGGTTTTAAAGGTGACTGGGTCCTTTTTAAATAGAAGTTTCTTTAGTGAGAAAACATAGATGTAAATTTACCAGGAAATTTGGAAATCTTTTTTTATTTTTTCTTTATTTATTTTTGTTTATTTCCTTTTGTTGCCCTTGTTTTATTATTGTAGTTGTTATTGCTATTGTTATTGATGTCATCATTGTTGGATAGGACAGAGAGAAATGGAAAGAGGAGGGCAAGACAGAGAGGGGCAGAGAAAGATAGACACCTGCAGACCTGCTTCACCGCTTTTGAAGGGATGCCCCTACAGGTGGGGAGCCAGGGACTCAAACTGGGATTGCGCTTTGTGCCACGTGAGCGTAACCCGCTACGCTACCACCCGGCTCCTGAAATTTGGAAATCTTAATGCAACTGTTTAGTCAGAAGTGTATTGCAGCTTCATATTATAAAATACATATCAAATTCTACTAGAAGCTGCATACTTTAATGTTATATAAATGGACAAGTATGAGATCATTTGGCTATTTGATGGTTATTTGAATTATAGAATACACTATATTTTTATTTGAATTTAGAATACACTCTATACCAGAATCTTTATGCATTAGTAAGCAATAATGAAATAATACTTCTCTTGTTTTTCTTTCTTGTTATCATTTTTATTGAAGTGGTTAATAATTTAAGTGTATCCATTAACACATGGGTAGAATTTCATTATGCACCAGGTACAAAGTTCTTTTTCTCTTCTCTAGCACATCTTCTCCCAGCCCAGTCCATGTTTCACTTCGTCTTTTCCCTCCTTGTCCCTATTTTTTAAGTCCTGCTTATAAGTGACATAGTTTGGTATTTATCTTTCTCTTTATGGTTTATCTCACTTAACACAATGTGTTTGAGTTCCATCCAAGATGAGGCAAATCACATGACTTTTTTTTTTTAATATTTGAAGAATCACAGACCGTTTTCTTGAGCTTTGCTAAAGTACATTCCCACTAACATTCTTAATTTTTTCTCTTTTTTTCTTTTCACTACATCTTCAGAAGTATTTGTTCTGTCCTTGAACCAGGTCCTTGAACTCATAGTAACGTGTATACTTAACCACGAAAGCACTTTTCAGACCCGGACACTGAGAGCTGGTCCCTACTTTTGGCTGTGTGTGTATCTTCTCTGGTGGAGTCTGTTTCAGCTCTTCTCATTTTTAATTAGGTATTGTTTGTTGTTGCTGAATTTTGTGAATTCTTTTATTATAAGGATTTTAGTTCCTTAAAAATAGATAAGAAGTTCAGGAAGTTGTGGTATTTATCCACAATAGACACTACCTTGCTATAAGAAATGACAAGATCTCTTTTGTTACAACATGGATGGAATGGAGGGAGTCGTGTAAAATAACTCAAAAGAAGAAGGATGTGTATGGGATGATCTCATTTAATTGGGACTTGAGAAACAAGGCAAGGGAAAACACAGGGAGATACACTAAAATAAACAAACAAACAAAAACTGTAATCTATCAGTAGATCCAAAGATATAAAAGCAGAGATGCAGAAGGAAACCAAAATGGGTCTGAGGTGGAGGGAGATGACAGTTTGGTGGTGGGTAAGATGTGGTAACACTTATTCTGTAGAAATGTGAAAATGTGCCCCTCTGATAAGTCTTATAAATCTGCATTTCCTCAGTAAAGTGGTAAAGAAAATTAAAACAGTTATGGTGAACCAATATAATCTAAACCTGTTAAATGTGAAAGAACATTCTGAAATACTGACTCAAAAAAATGTCTGGGCTGGACCATGACATCATCTTCCTAGACAATAACTTGGATCCACTTGCATATCATATTTCAGGCTCAGGGAAAAAAAAAAACTAGTATAGCCACAGGTCCTTTGGAATATAACTAAAACATGCCTACTACAAAATAGAGGGTCACCCTAAACTCTTCATCTGCACTATTCCAGCCTTTAGGTTCATGAATGTTCAGCGATTTGTTTGGCTTTGTATGTTAACTCTCTTTTCAGCTACCAGGTTCCAGATGCTAGCATAATGCCAACCAGACTTCCCTGGATAGACAATCCCATCAATGTGTGCTGGAGCTCTGCTTCCCCAGAGCCCCACCCTACTAGGGAAAGAGAGAGGCAGGGGATAAGATATGGAGACCTGGTGGTGGGAATTGCGTGGAGTTGTACTCCTCTTATCCTATGGTTTTGTCAGTATTTCCTTTTTATAAATAAAAAAATTGGGGGCTGGGTGGTGGCATATCTGGTTGAGAGCACATATTATCATGCACAAGAACCCATGTTTGAGCCCCTAGTCCCCACCTACAGGGAGAAAGCTTGCAAATGATGAAGCAGGGCTGCAGGTGTCTCTCTGTCTCTCTTCCTCTCTGTCGCTCTTCCTCTCCCCCCTCCCTCTTGATTTCTGTCTCTGTCCAATAAATAAATACAGATGATAAAAATAAAAGTTTGACTTAATAACTTTCTCACTCTGTTTTCTTCATAATAAGCCAATTTCGTCACTCAACATGGTTGCCTTTATAAAGAAATTACATCTTCTCAGACACTTCCAGGATGGTGATCGAGATAAAAGAGTTAAGAGTTACAAGAACCTATTTTGAAAAGTTGGATATCCTCCATGATCATTCCTGAGT
The DNA here is from genome assembly GCF_950295315.1 of Erinaceus europaeus. Taxonomy (NCBI): domain Eukaryota; kingdom Metazoa; phylum Chordata; class Mammalia; order Eulipotyphla; family Erinaceidae; genus Erinaceus; species Erinaceus europaeus. The sequence goes on along the minus strand of NC_080180.1, from coordinate 43,376,602 downwards.
ATAATTTCTTCTTTCCCCTTATGGCAATGCTAGACTTTCCTGGCTTGTACACCCTCTGGGTGGAAGTCTGGCCAAAATAAGTACCAATGAATTAAAACTTGATTCTATTTTAGCTACCAAGATTCTATTGTTATATTGATTACAGATAATTTGAGTAATGACCATTTAGTTGAAGGTATTGTTTGTTAATTTCTCATTTAGTGAAACAAATGGGCCAAAGCAAGGTTCTTAATAGATTTCTATATCTTTTCTATACATTGTAGTCTTCTTGACGCTGGTATCTAATGAAAGACCTAAGTTTGAGCAAAAGAGGGCTTGAAAGATGTTAAATTTATAGCTAGGACAGAACTTTTAGGCACTTCTGGGACTCAGTAGGTAATTTAACTCACAGATTACCACAGAGATCTTTCCAAAATGAGGCTACCTTTGTTTACTCAAAAGTTGCTTCACTGATTTGTCTTTTGTATTAAAATGAGATTTACCCCATTTTAGAAAGGTGGTATGAACACAAGAAATAAAAAGAATCAATATAAAGCATGCTTTGATAAACAGAAGAAAGAATGGGATTAATAAATCAAGGATCTAGTATAAAAATCAGCAATTTAAGTAGTATAAACAAAATAATATCTATAAAGCCATGGGCAAGGAAACTAACATTTCAAAGAATAAAAGAACCTGAAAGCTAGAAACTGGATCTTGATATAATCCTGAATAACACCAATCAAATGTAGAATCACAAAGTGATTAGTGGAAGCATTGTAAAATGCATCTTAATTAGGAGAGCTTGTGGATCATTTGATAAAAGACTGACATTTTGACTATGAAATGGGTTTAAATTTTTCCCATACTTTGTATGATTAAAGATGTGGTACTGTGTGGGTATTCATTTTTTTCTTTGCATGATACAAACATGATCTGCATGCTAGGGGGAGTTACTCAAATTTACATTGTATATATAAACTTTATGGTATCAAAAAATTCGGATCAAAATATGTAATAAAGAAACTTAGGTGTTTGATCTTAGAAGTAATACTCCTGTCTTTGCTTTGTGTATTAAGTAGGTAACTAAGTATCTCACTGAATAGCCTTTAGTTGATCTGTGTTTAGTTTCTACTTGTAGAGCAATGATAAAAGAAAAACTAGACATTTATGAAAGCACAATTCAATCTAACCTTATGTTGAGGTTTCTAGTTAACTCAGAGCCACTGAAAATAGTCTATTACCTGAAACTAATACATTAATCTTAACAGTGTGTTAAAAAAACCTTTTTTAACATTTAATTATTAGAGAGAGAGAGAGAGAGAAACAGAGAGAAAAAGAGAGAGAGAGAGAGAGAGAGAGAACGAAGCAGAACATCACTCTGGCAGAACATCACTCTGGCACATGCTATTCTGGGAACCAAACTTGGGTTGTCCATCCATGTTTTATCCATTGTGCCACCATGCAGTTCCATTAAATAACTTATCTTTGGCTTCAACACATTGCAGACTAGTATAATGTTAGTAGAAGAAACAAATTAATATAAATAAACATGATCATCCTACTATCCTACTTTGTTTTCCTTCTTGCCTTCAAAAATAGGAATAGAACTCATCAGCCACACCACACACACAATAAGAACTCACGGGAAAAGTATGAACACAAAAGGAAAGTAGTAGCTAAAATTAAACCATCTGAATGTTAGCAAAATGCTAACTGCTGACACAGTTTCAATTAGTGTATATTGTAGATTGCATAATGCTATTTCAAGCATTGACTATAAAAATTTGTGAGCTGAAAATAATGAAAGATAATTTGAATCATGGTAGCATTCCTATTTCCCATTTAATATTTATACCATATTTGTGGTTTTATATTCATTCTCATTACTGTCAAATAGTAGCATAATGAACAGAAACTAGCTTCATTGTTTTCCTGCAATGTATCTTCCCTGTCTGTTGAAAAAAGAAAGGTCCATTTTGTTAATGAAATCAGAAGCACGATTTTTTTTTTTTTGCCTCTAGTGTGTCCCTCCCTTGACTCTCTCATTTTCCCAAAGGGTTATGGAAACCCACTGAAATGTTAAGCCACAGATAGTAGAAAGTGAGTATTAAAGTGTAGACATAGTTTCCATCCCAGTAGCAGATAGATGACTAAAGTAAAAATTATAACATAGCATAAAGACTTTGAAGGGGAGTAATACAAGTATCACGATTCTGGAGGTTCAAGGAGGGACAGAAAGGAAAGAAATTGTCATAGGGACTCACTTCCCAATTTGGCAGAATATACACTGTCTAAAAGTGCTTAGGAAAGAGTATTTGAGATTTATTTTAGGGTGTTCATCACATATGGTTGAGGTCAAAATTAGAAAAGATTTGAAGGTTTTTTTTTTGTTTGTTTCAATGAATGAACCTAGGATCTCACAGCTTCAGGCATGAACATTTTTTGTATTATCACAGTTCTATTTCTCCAGCCTCCATAGAATTTCCAGTACATCAAGGGAGTGTAAATAATGCTTTCTTTGATAGTTTTTAAAGGTTTAATACAAAGTCAAAAACTGGTTTCATAGCACTGAGGGAAATAATGAAGGTTATTATTTTTTTGAAGAATCATTTTATTTATTTCACAAGAGACACCCACAGAGGGAATCATTTGAACATACACAATGTATGATGCCATGGGTCAAACTTAGGGCTTCATACTAGTAAGTCAACTTCTCTGGAAATATATTTGACAGGTCAGAAGTCTCACTACCTCCATATAGTACATTTATTTATTTATTATTTTTCTTTTTTATGAGAGCACTGCTCAGCTCTGGCTTATGGTGGTGTGGAGGATTGAACACAGGAATTTGGAGCCTCAGGGATGAGAGTCTCTTTGCATAACCATTATGCTATCTACCTCAGCCAGTGCAGTCATTTATTTAACCCATCACAACATCCTATTTTTCAAGTCCTTAACACCATTACTACCTTGGGCAAGTTTTTGTTGCAAGTATTCTATCTTCTGTCAGTCATGGTCACTAGAATAAATAGCCATAACACACAAGAACCTGGATAGTCTTGTAACTGGTGCCTAGAAGGTTTATTTTAGGTCAGGAATGACAAAAGCCTTTAATAATTTTTGAGATCAGAATTCTAGAACTCTCTAGAGGGAAGCAGACTCTGGCATCAGTAGGAGACAGCAATTAATAGCTTGATAAATTATCCTCCCACAAATGTAAATTACTTGGCACAGGGTAAATAGGTAGAACAAGAATACCTCATTCAGTTATCATCATCCAACCTCTCTCTCACTGAAGCATTGGCATAGCCCCTAATATTTCTTGATGACCAGCCTCTTCCCAGAGCCCCAGAATAGATGAAAGAAACAGACCTTGAGTTTAGTGTGGAATTGTGAAGACAGCTGGTGAGCAAAATGTGTGCTGAATACATGATCTACACATTGTCATCAAACAGAGCAGGAAGGGAGAAGGCATGGTGATTGCTCGCATTTTCTAATTAAAGCTCTGAAGACTGTCTCTGAAGAGACATCCTATGAGTACTTTTGCCACCAAACATTCTACTGTATTTGGGGTTTGAGAGTTGCCGATTTATGCTTAAGTTAGAGACTGGTCTTTACTGGTTTTCCTTCCTTAGAAAGATCTCTTAGTGATATGTACTTTGTTTGGTCATTTATGTCTCAGATGAGGTGATTTTTTTATAATAGCAATATGACCTTTGGTTTCACCTTCACTTCAGTTTTTTCTTTAGTTAAATATTTAAATCAGTTTATTTTTCTATAACACTTTTATCAATATGAACTATTGCTATGTGATTAAATATATTAAGTAACTTAATAGTTACTAGCTTACTTTATATTTTAATGTCTACTTATATGTATATAGACATATATATATATATATATATATATATATATATATATATACTCATGTAAAGATATACTTATATGTAGGGATCAGCAGTGGTGCACCTGGTTAAGTACATCCATTACAGTGTGCAAAGATGCAGGTTCAGGATCCTGGTCCTCACCTATAGAGGGAGAGCTTCATGAGTCATGAAGCAGTTACTGCAACTGTCTCTGTCTCTCTTCCTCTATCTCTCCCTCCCTTCTCAGTTTCTCTGCCTCTATCCAATAATATGTAAATTAATTAATTAATTAGTTAAAAATAAATACTATATGTTAACCTATTGTCCTAGGTGGAATACATTAATTCCCCAAGGTTTATTGTTATTTTTATTTCTATAACATAGTAAAGTGTTGGAAAATTTCAGTAGCATTATACTTGATTAGTGGACAGAAATTTCAATTTTATCAATAATTTAAGCAGTCTATCTGAAAATAACCTTTTATATACAAGTTCCTCCTAGTTTATTGTCCTTTTATATAGAAGTTCCTCCTAGTTTATTGCATCTTAGCAAAATAGTAAATATTTTTGTTACACAGCTACAGAATAAAGTGCAGAATATTTGGACAAATTAATGGACATGGGACTTCATTTTCCTGACTTACTTGAGCATAGCTTCTTGTCATTTTATTATTTATGTATTTAGATTCATAAAGTTAATAGTAACTTTTAGTAAATTTAAAGTGAGATTTATAAAAATGTGAATTTCAGTGGATTAAGAAAATATTAGTTTAGAAGATGCAGAAAATACCCCTTTGGAAAAAAGTGAGCTGTTAGTATAAAAATAAAGACCTCTAATAAGAGATAATCATTTACTTAAGATCAAAGAATTGGAATTTGGATTACATAACTTCAGGCAGAAGCCTAGCATATGCCCTGAGTAGGAATAAAAGTTGAGGAATTTTGTGGGAAGAAAAGTGGAAGTTGAGGTAAGTATTTAAAGAGTATATTAGGGGGCTGGGTGGTGGTGTACCCAGTTGAGTATACAAGTTACTATTTGCAGGGTCCTGGGTTTGAGCCCCCAACTCCTTACCTGTGGGGGAGGAAGGCTTCATGAGAGGTGAAGCAGGCCTGAAGATATCTTTTTTGTTCTTCTCTATCTTTTTTCCCTCTCTCACTTTGGGGAAAAAAAAATAGAGCCTAAGTGTTAACCTCGTGGCAAAAGGGGCAGTGTGTGTGTGTGTGTGTGTGTGTGTGTGTGTGTGTGTGTGTGTGTGTGTGTGTGTATGTGTGTGTGTGTGTATGTGTGTGTGTGTGTGTGAGAAAGAGAGAGAGAGAGAGAGAGAGAGAGACTAGTGTAAAGTCTTACTTATTCGTGGCTATGATTAACTGATTACTCACATGAAAGTCTGGAGTCTTGGTCTTTTGGTTGTGAACAGGATGTTTAATCTCCTGCTAGATTTTCAATCAGTGATTCTTCAAATAGCTGCTGGTTGGGTCATACAAATATCTTTTACCCCAGCACACAGATTGTTAGCTGTAGATAATAACTGATGCCAACTCTACTGAGAATGACTCTACTTGGGAGCCAGGGAGATAGCACAGTGGTTTATGAATCAGTTCCTCATGCCCGAGACACCAGATATTCCAGGTTCAATCCCAGTCCCCATCACCATTATAAACAATAGCTTAGATATGTGGTGGTTAAAAAAATAGAAAAAAAAATAAAGAAATTTACCTATTTTTATAGTACTTAATGAGTCAATCCAATAAATATTATCAGGAAGTCATGTAAATTAAATATATATTATCATCTATCATCATCTATTCTCTATCTCAATTTCATATATATATATATAATTTAAACCCTTACATTTTCATTGTTCCATTTGACATATGTATTCTTTTCTACTTCTATTGGACATTAAGCATATTCCCTTATTTTCTACCTCCTTTCTCTAGATAATATTAATGTTTTGTGCAATCAATATGCTACATATTAAGTAAAGTCTGCTTAGTTCTGCTGTAGTTTATTTATAAAAGCAGATGCTAATAGTGCTCAAAGAATAAGGCCTACTTTCCTACTAAGACATTGAAATTTATTTTAATAGATTAATAGTTACTATGCTACTATACGTCACCTTATTTTTGAACTTATTACTTTTTCAGGCACTAATAAGCTTTATGATTTATAAATGAAATGCTGACCTATTCTTGAAAGTGATACTAGGATAGAATATATGTAAGGAAAATATGAGATAAAAGTTGTTTTGGTTTTAACATTAGGTGTCCTTGAAAATGTTTATAGATTCAGAACGATTTGTTATTATAGCAAAATCTTCGTAATTTAAGTTTATGTTTGTTTGGAATTTTGTTGTTTTTATTTTCCATAGCCAGCAGGAATGATTCCTCTACCCTTCTCTGTTTATGGCTTTATTTCTTTTCCTTTATCTTATTGATAACATTGTCATTATGCTAAAATGAGTGGAGTAAATACCAAAGAATACTCACTACTAGTCATAGATAGACTTGATAATCCCCTCTTTAATCACTAGTAACAGATATGTAAATTTAGACAATTAAGCTCATAAAAAGCCTTTAGTGACTTCCCTTCCAATTTAGACAGGGAGCAGCCAAGAGAACAAAGAATAATTTTACATAAAAATTAATGAGACACAAATAATCTGTCTTTCCTTTTGCTGAAAGGACAAAATTTGCCATGGGATATTGAACAGAGCAGTGTGGAGGGAGATGTGAGGCCAGTGTTTTTTTGTTTTTGATTTTTGAATCTTTTCAAATTTAAAACTAGATTTTTGTCTGTGTTATTCTCATAATACAGCACTGAAGGTGGGAGTCAAACACAGTTTTATGAACATTTGATTATTTCTATGAAAGTATTTTGCACATCCGAAAGTAATTGTGAATTACTCAGAAATATTCTAATTTATTTAGATTTAAATTTCTTAGAATTTAAATTTCTTAGTTGATATCAGTCTCCATTCTTATTTTACAGATTATAAATGGAACAAAAAAGATTAAAAAGCATAGTCATTATAGAAGTTTAACAGAATAATTTTATATCTTATATACTTGAATATATAAAAACATTAAAGGCTTGAAATATTCACATATAATATGTATATACATATGTCACATATTTCTGATCAAATAATTTAATCTATAATGAGTCATAGTTCATATCTTTATAGCTTCTCTATAACGTGAATAACTATTTATATTGAGTGGCACAATTAATGGAACTTCAGTGTAGCTAATTTTTTATCATTTAGTTTCTTTTTTCTTAAACTTTTTTGTTTGGTTTTCATATTAAATATATTTATTTACAAGTAGACTCTTAAAATGTATTTTCTTTCCTTTCTTTTCTCCACAGAAGGTTGCCTAATTATTCTAAGAACAATGACAGAAATAAAGATAATGTAATAGGTCAGAGCTTTGAACTAACTGGGGCTCCCTACTCTCTGTAAGCCACCACTGTTACCTTGAGTGTTTTGATGATTGCTTCTTCTTTTATGTGATTGTGATCCTTTCAAAGATACACTGTAAGTAAAACACCCATGTTGAATATCAATACTTTAAAAATGAATGCCATAGAGATATTTTTAAAAGCTCAAAACAGTCTATTGATATATAAAACGTAATGATGTAGCTTTCTTAATGAAAAATGTTAGTGAATATAACTCCATTGTTTTGTGTATTTGACCCTGTTGGGACAAACTAGGAGAAACAATGTCAAAATCTTTGTCCCTGGGTACTAATAGGTATTTCCTGTCATCTTTTACTCACAGGCTTATTATATCATAACCACACTATTTTACTCATTTAAAAAAATTGTTTATTTTTCTAGTTGGTTTCTTCAGATATACCATGTATTCTGGTTGTTTGGAACCAAGTGGGTAATATCATTTTTCAACTTGTGAAATAAGATCTATGCGTAGATAACAAAATTAAACAAGATGACATTTGATTAAGGGAGCTTCAGAAACAGATGGCAGGATAGAACAGAAGTAGGAATTTCTACCTTCTGCACCCTACAATGACCTTGAGTCCATACTCCCAGAGGGTTAACGAATAGGAAAGCTATAAAGCGAAGGGATATGGGATATGGAGTTCTGGTGGTAGAAATTGTGTGGAGTTATACCCCTCTTATCCTATGGTTTTGTCAGTGTTTCCTTTTCATAAATTTAAAAAAAAATTACAGAAAATAAATATGCAGAATTAAATTGTTACACTAGTAAGTTACCACCACCATTATACCATGCAAAAATACAATTGAATTTAGTGACTTGAACTAAGTCAATTAATTCTCATTCTGCGATGTATGAAGTATGATCTTATTTTGTTATTGTGACATGGTCACTTGATATTTAGGCACAGATTTCTGCATCAGCCAGGATAGGCTAGAATGTTCACTAATCATAACAAAATACAACTGATTTTTGATGGTTTAAACAATAGAGCATTAACTGTCCCGCAGTCCTGCTAATACAAGATCAAGTGTCAGCAAGGTGACCTTTCCTCTAAAGCACCTCATCCTTGTGTGGCAGTTTCCCCCCCATCTTTTCATGTCCTCCTGTGGTTACTTCCTCTGTGCCAGATGTGTGTCTAATGACTCTCTAAGGGCTCTATTTTCTCTTCTTTTATAAAGACTTTTAAATTTCTTTATTTACTTCCTTTTGTTACCCTTTTTTTTATTGTTGTAGTTATTATTGTTGTTATTGCTGTCATTGTCATTGTTGTTGGATAAGACAGAGAGAAATCGAGAGATTAGGGGAAGATAAAGAGTGGGAGAGAAAGACAGACACCTGCAGACCTGCTTCACTGCTTGTGAAGTGACTCCCGTGCTGGCTCGAACCAAGATCCTTATGCCAGCCCTTGTGCTTTGCAACACCTGTGCTTAACCCGCTGCTTTGTTACTGCCCGACTCCCTATTTTCTCTTTTTATAAAGACACCAATCATTGATTAGAACCTACTTATTTGAACTTAGAAAATTCTTTAAAGGTTGCATTGTTAAATACAATCACATTTTGACGTACTGAAGTTTATGCCTTTAACGTAATATATATATATATGGGGTGGGGGGCACAAGTCAGTCTATAACAGTTATGTTATAGTGCAGTCATAGGCAACATCCAAACCTTAGAGACTTAAAATAGCCTTAGCAAATTGTTTCTATAAAGAGCCTGCTGGTAAATGTTTTAGGTCTGGGGGTCATGGTGGCTGCCCTAAGCCATTGTTATGCCGGCTTGCAGCATGAAAGCAACCACAGACAAAATCTATTGGGTGTTATTTTTCTATTTCTATTGGGTGCTGTTTTATTTATTTATTACAAAAAAACACATGGTAAGCTGGCTTTGGTGCAAGGAATAGTAGTTGCTGACTGACCCCAACTATAAGCACCACTGGTTTTTCATTTACCCTCCATTTATGCCGTTCTCACTCATAGAGATGTAGGCTAAGGTATCTCCTGCTTACAATTTACTCAATTGAAGTAAATCGTGTTTTTACTAGTACTTAGTCCTAGAAGCATATTTTGACCCTAATGCAGTTTATAGACATTGTTATGCTTTATTTTCAAATTGCAGAATTCCTTTCTTTAAGACGATGCCAATTTGCAGGTCAAATTACACACTCCATTTTGGTCTTGTCAATTTTTGTTATCTGTTTTTCTTCCAAAGTGAAGAACTACACCCCCTGCCCCTGCCCCTCCCCAGTTACTGTGTTCAGCTTTTACTTGAGCATTTCTGTTTCCATTGAAGAAACTGTCTATGCAGTGTTCAAGTAGCTTAACAGTGGTGCCTGACACTGGAATGGCCACTGAAACTGGATTTCACGATGGTACGATGGGAGAAAATGTGCCTTTGTTACTCCATCATGAACATTACACTTAAAAGCATTATAATTATGGGGGTACTCTTTCTGCTACAACCTGGCAGTTTTCTGCCCCCAAACTTGTTAGAGTAATCACAATTTTGAGAGACTAAACGCTGGCTTTTTGCTAAAGTTGAACATAAGTCAAAGTCAGCTAATAAATATAATTAGCTCTTACAACTTGCACACATAAGAATCTTAAAAGTTTCTTTCTTTCTTTCTTCCTTTTTTTTTTTCTTGCCTCCAGGGTTATTGCTGGGGCTCCGCACCTGCACTATGAATCCACGGCTCCTGGAGGCCATTTTTCCTTTTGTTGCCCTTGTTGTTTATCGTTTTTGTTTCTATTACTGTTGTTGCTTTTACTGCCATTGGATAGGACAGAGAGAAATTGAGAGAGGACGAGAAGACAGAGGGGGAGAGAAAGATAAATACCTGCAGACCTGCTTCACTGCCTGTGAAGTGACCCCACTGCAGATGGGGAGCCAGGGACTCAAACCCACATCTTTATACAGGTCCTTATGATCCTTGTGCTTTGCGCCATGTGCGCTTAACCTGCTGTGCTACTGCCTGCCCCCCTAACAGTTTATTTCTTTGAGTGAGAAGGTGACACAATAGGTAGAATAAACAACTTTCCTGCCTGAGGCCTAGGTTTGATTCTTGGAAGATAAATGCTCGGATTGCTTCTTCATTACATAAGTGTTTTCTTTTTTAACTTACTTTAATTTAAACTATTTTTTTCTAGTGTCTTTCTTATGGAAAAATTTATGTTTTGAAAGAGAAGGTATATAATTCTCTAAACACAAGGAAAATGTAATCTTTAATCCCATTTGCTGTATGGTTATGGTCTGGTCTTTCTAAAGACACACATAGGTTGCAGGGCAGTGGCCCACCTGTTTAAGCACAAATAACACTAAGGGCAAGGACCTGTGTAAGGATCTGGGTTCGAGCCCCTGCCTCTTCACCTGCAGATGGGAGGCTTCACAAGTGATGGAGCAGGAATGCAGGTGTATATCTTTCTCTCTAGCGCCCCCTTCAATTTCTCTATGTCCTACCCAATAAAATTGAATATATATATTCAGATAAGAGAAAGAAGCAGTTTTCATATATATATATGAAAAATGGCTGCCAGGAGTAGTGAATTGGTAGAGCCAGTACCAAACCCTAGTGACTAAAGGGGAAAAAAGATATACACATTACTATTTTGGTGTGAATTAATATCATAACAAATTATTGAATGTTGCACACAACTACAGTCTATGCCGAATATCACTTAGGGGTAAGAGTGAATAAGATACTACCCTCACCTTTAAATCTCTATCCTATTTTCTTTCACATGTGCCTATGTTATAAGTGAAGTTGCTACTTGCCAAATTATAGAAATTGATTAAGTTTAGATATCTTCAACATGACCTTTTTTTTTTTAATTTTTGCCTTGACTTTGCCATCTAAAGTTCATTAGTAGGTTGAACCAGAGCAAGGTGATTTCTCTTTTTGCCAGACCATAAAGTAGTAAAATTTTTAGAAATATTTGTTTCTATGATAGATTGAGAGAAAGAGAGAGACCAGAATACTGCTTAACTCTAGCATATATCAGTGCTGAGGATTGGTGTCTTTGAGGTCTCCGATATGTGCATCCGGTGCTCTAACACTGTACCCAGCAAATATTTTAGTATCAAATAATACAAATTTTAGATTCTGTGGCTCCTATAGTCTAACTGATGACTACTCAGTTCTTTCTGCAGAAAGAAAGCTTCATAAGCCATGAAGCAGTGCTCTTTTTCCCTGTCTCCTCTTTCCATCTCAAGTTCTCTATTTCCTAACAAATAAAATAAATTTGAAAAGATTTTTTCAAAAGGAAAAGAGTCATAGGTAATATGGAGACAAAGACATATGACTATAAATGCATTTGCATTAAGTAAAAATTAGTGGTGCAGGACCAGGAGATGGCACACTTAGTAGAATAGTATAGCACACATGCTACAGTACACAAAGATCTGGGTTCAAGACCCCGGTTATCAGCTGCAGGGGAAAAGTTTCTCAAGTGATTAGTCAGTACTATAGTCGTTGCTCTCTGCCTCTTTGTCTTCTTCTCCATTCTCAATTTCTCTTTCTCTACGCAAGGCAAATATATATTTCAAAATTAGTGGTGTAGTCAATTTGACTCTTTGGTATCTGTATCTGTACTGTTTAATAAGATAAGATTGAAAAGATGACTACAGACATATAGAAATATAAATACAAAAACACTAGACATTCAGTTCCTCAGTCATAATGTACCTAATTCAAACACTTGTAACTGTAACTTGTAACTTGTAACTTGTAACTGTAACTTGTAACTTGTAACTTGTAACCTGTAACTGGTTAGTCCCATAATGGACAGTGGACTGAACCTTCTCCATCATCACAGAACTTCTCTGTGATCTGTATCAACTTGGTTGGGATCACTACTCAGATTCTACAAATTCTTCAACTAACCCTGAACTCAGCATAAAATAGTAATAAATACACAAACCTGTTTTGACCATAGAGTGAGGCTTTAAATTAAAATCACTGCCATCAACTCAGTATATAGGTAACCAAATATGAGCTTTAAATAAATATATTGTCTTGGCATAGGGATCTTTCTACACCTCACACCCTATGTCGATTTGTCTTAATTCTTAAGCCAATACGAGAGTCTCGGCAATGAAGTACTCAAGTACTCCTAGTGTACTTGATTAAACATTAAATTTGACTCTATTTTTTTTTCATTTTCAGACTATGCCATATCTGATTGCTGTAAAATATCCTGATTCACACTGATATTGCTTAGATTAGAATATTATTTCATTTCTGCCTTTAACTTTCATGACTCATCCCCTACATTGGACTCTTCTCCCACTGACTGTTGCCAAAACCATGTCATTGTAATGAAACTTCTTTCTGACTCCAACATGCATGCCAAAATTTAGACATCCAAATGAATGAGGTTCTTGCCAAAATAGTCAGCCTGGAAGCTACACATTTATTGTAATGATGTTGCCATTACTTTAAACATTTTGGAATTAGTCTATGAGAATTGCTTTCACAGCTTGAACAACTTAGAATTTAAAAAAACATTTATTCAGCATTTGCCATGGACTTTTTCCTTTTTGTTCTCCAGGGCTTTCGTTGGGGCTTGGTGCCTGCGCTAACTCATCTACTCTTACTGGCAGCCACTTTTTCCATTTTTGTTGTTGCTATTGGATAGGACAGAGAGAAATTGAGAGAGAAGAGGAAGACAGAAAGGGAAAGAGAAAGACCCCTGCAGACCTGCTCCACTATGGAGTGACCCCCCCACCCCCTTGCAGGTGGGGATCCAGGGTCTCAAACTGGGATCCTTGTGCTGGTCTCTGTGCTTCATACTATGTTCGCTTAACCTGGTATGGCACCGCCTGGCCCTGCTATGCACTTTATACTAAGATATTGTATAGAATGTTCAGATAAGAGAAAGAAGCAGTTTATTGATTAGGGATAATTATACATGTTTCTCAAACTGCCTATAATGAAGGCAGCAACCTTTGATAATAGTAATGCATTTCCAAAACATCATAGAGTATATATACAAAGACTATATGCCTTATCATCAACTTTCACTTCAAGATATGAATTAAGGGGACAGTCGGTGGTAAACCTAGTTAATCGCACACATCACAGTGTACAAGGACTCAGGTTCAAGTCCCTGGTCCCCACCTGCAGGAGGAAAGTTTCATGAATGGTGAAGCAGGGCTACAGCTCTCTCTCTCTTTCTCTCTCTCTCTCTCTCTCTCTCTCTCTCACCTCTCTCTCTCTGCCTTAAAGGGTTATCGCTGGAGCTGTGTGCCTGCATTAAAAATCCACTGCTCCTGTGGCCACTTTTTTATTTTTTATTTTTATTTTTGATATGACAGAGAGAAGTTGAGAGAGGAGGAGAGAGATAGGGAGAGAAAAGGACACCCGCAGACCTGCTTCACCACTTGTGAAGCGACTCCCCTGCAGGTGGGGAGCCTGAGGTTTGACTGCGCATTCTTTGTGCTTCATCCTATGTGTATTTCACCTAGTGTGCCACCATTTGGCCCCTCTCTCTCCCTCTCTATCTCCTCCTCCCATTTCACTTTCTCTTTGTATCTAATAATAAATAAATGAATATATTAAAACATATATGAGTTAATATTACAGTACAGTGAAAATACAAGACCACCATTTTTGTGATTATTCAATGCTTGCTAACATCCATTGGTAGTAAGTGCATGGAGAAATCAGCATTATCTCACCAATGTAACCCAACTAGACTTGCAAATTGTAGGAAGAACCCCACATTTTCTTTCTTTTTTAAAAAAATTATAAAATGGGGAGTCGGGTGGTGGCGCAGTGGGTTAAGCGCACGTGGCGCAAAGCGCAGGGACCGGAGTAAGGATCCCGGTTCGAGCCCCCGGCTCCCCACCTGCAGGGGAGTCGCTTCACGGGTGGTGAAGCAGGTCTGCAGGTGTCTATCTTTCTCTCCCCTCTCTCTCTGTCTTCCCCTCCTCTCTCCATTTCTCTCTGTCATATCCAACAACAAAGCAACGTCAACAATGGAAATAATAACCGCAACGATGCTGCAACAACTAGGGCAACAAAAAGGGGGGAAATGGCCTCCAGGAGCGGTGGATTCATGGTGCAGGGACCGAGCCCAGCAATAACTCTGGAGGAAAAAAAAATTATAAAACGGAAATATTAGCAAGACCATAGGATAAGAGCGGTACAATTCATCACAATTCCTACCACCAGAACTCCGTATCCCATCCCCTTCCCTAATAGCTTTCCTTTTCTTTATCTCTCTGGGAGTATGGACCCAGGGTCATTATGGGGTGCATAAGGTGGAAGGTCTGGCTTCTATAACTGCTTCCCCATCTGAACATGGGCACTGACAGGTTGATCCATACTCCCAGACTGCTTTTCTCTTTCCCTAGTGGGGTAGGGATCTGGGGAGGTGGGGCTCCAGGACACATTAGTGGAGTTGTCTGCCCAGTGAAGTCAGGTTGGCGTCATGTTATAATGTGGAACCTGGTGGCTGAAAAGAGTTAAGATATAATGCAGAACATATTTTTGACTAATCATGAACCTAAAGGCAAGAATATTGCAGATGAAGATTTGGGGTCTCCATTTTGGAACAAGCTAGTAGGTCTATTTTAGGTATATTCCAAGGGGCCATGACTTCACTAGTTTTATCTAATATGCAGGTGACCTAAGTTATTGTCTGGGGAGATGGTGTCATAGTTGGAAATGGACTACAAAGCTGGATCAGGGAAGAGAGTAGCTCCCAAATATGGGGAAAGTATATAATATTGTTGACTATAAACCCCATCGATTTGATCTGGGGCCCATAGTCAGCACAGGGGCCTAGGTAACCTCTGCATCCCTGTAGGTCTGAGCTGGTATTCTGTGGTCATGGCTAGGAACATTCCAGGCTGCACTAATTTCAGGACCCATCATCCTCGGGTGATTGATAAAGTATGTTATCCCAACTCCCTTCAGAGAATGTACATTACCTACCCTTGTTGATCCAAATTGAGGGCAAGGTCCTATACGGGCCCACAGAAGGGTCCATTATGTTGTTCCTGATGGAGATAACCAGTGACAATGGTGAGAGGGATCTGTTAGAGGTCTAGGCCCATCATGTCTCTATGGGAATGGAGTCCTGGAATTCCCACATTACCCTTTACCCCTTTCCTTTTTTTAAAATAGAAAATATGTTTTAGAGATTATTAAAACACATACTAACAGAAGTTTAGATTATTGATATAAGTTTATGTTTAAGGATAAGTGCCAAGACACAAGATGCATGTCTGATTTCTTGCTTTTTAAAAAAAATAATAATAATACCCTCCCCAGTAAGTAAAACAAATGAAAGACAACTACTGAACGATTTCAGTCATGTGTAGAATCTGGAGAACTGATATACTTGAACTTTCAAAACAACAACAACAACAACAACAACAACAAAAACACAGACAAGAAATTATTCCCAAGACTTGTGAGAAACATGGTGACTATCTTTAGTAGCTGGGAAAGTGAGGACATAGAACTTTGGTGGTGGGTGTGCTGTGCAACTATGCACTGTAGTCTTGCAATCTTGTAACCCACTATAAATCACAAAGGAAAGAAGACAAAAAGTTGCCAAGAAAGGTTGGGGAAATAGCATAATGGTTATGAAAATAACTTTTATGCCTGAGGCTCTTTGGTCCCAAGTTCAATCCCTAGCTCCACTATAAACCATAGCTGAGTAGTACTCTGATCTCTCCATATCTTTCTCTCTATACCTCTCTCACTAAAGTAAATATTTTTAATATAAAAATTAAAAATTGCCAAGGGCTAAAGTGCATTGAAAATTTTTGAACTTTTCTGATTCTAAAAGAATCATTTCACTTTCATATTGTATTTTTAAGATATTAAAGACTAAAAGAATAAGGGAAGCTGCACTGACTCTGACAAGGTGAAATAATTTATACAGTGATACATAGAATACACAATGTGTGTAAAAAAATGGCTTAAATCCAGCTTTGTCATTTGGAGTTCTGTACTTATTCCACATAGTGTGGTTGAAGAATTTATTAGCTCTTGTGAGCTAAGAGTTCATTATGGTAATCACAGTTATTATTAAATTTTAGTAGGTGCAATTTGTCTCTAGTTCAAAAATTTATGATTCAAGAGTCATTAATCTCAGATTACTCTTGTTTTTATCTAGAGTTATTAGGGGGAAAGTACATAGTTTTGTACTTTTTAGTAGTTAATTTGACATAAATATATGCTTTACTACTACTAACTGTATGTCTCCTTTGACAAAGGGTTTATTTTTCATGGGATTGGTGTTTAGTTAATCTAGTCTGTTCCTGTATATTAGTCCCTTCTTTTACTTAATTGTTAAAATTCATTTACAAAAATATATTATGTTCCATGTGAAGATACAGTAGAATTAGTAATGGCATATTAATTGCTACTTCTTTAACCCAACTTCTGATGGTAAGATGTTTACTGAATAATCAGTTAGTTTCACATCTACCTCAAATTATTTCAGTGATGCTCTCATAAAACTTTCATCTTCAATTATCCAAAATAGTACCTATGAGAAAATAATAATTGTTTCTAAAAAGCCACAAGAAATGTCAACACGGAAGATATCTGATATCTATCAAACAATGCTAAATTTAGGGTTACTCAATACTTATATATGTCATTCGCATATGTTTCTTTGGAATAATAGAACAACAATTCTTTGGCTAGGAAATGTTAAAACCATATGAAATACATGATTCCTTATGTTATAAAGATCTGTTTTAAATTATAGACTAACAAAAGTTTTCTTCTAAAATTGAGGCCATTCAACTTCATCAGGTTACCCTGCTCACTCATATTCATGGAAATATTGACTCTCATGCCTAGATAATTCCAAATATAGCCTTACATGAGCAAATTATAGTATCACTTTAGCATAAGTGGTGCCAGCAATTGAACCCAAGACCCTCTAGTCTGTGTTCTACCATTGAGCTACCTGCACAGGATGGCCAAGGGATTAACTCAATTGATAGAGTATAGGAATAGTAGACTTGGGTTCAATCACTGGTATATTGCACATGAAGGAGTGGTGCTTTGGCTTCTCTCATATGTAACTCTCCCACAAAAACCTGTCCATGAATGAACATGAAATTTTCACTACTATGGTTGTTGGTATACCTCAAGTGATTGCAGGAAGTAATGACTCTAGTTTTGAAAAGGTATATAGGCACAGACATGTTAACAGGGCATTTGAGTGCTTACAAAGTCTTATATGATAGGAAACAAACAGTGTGAGACTTAGCTGTCAAGCATAGTATTAAAATTCAAACCCCACAGCTCTATGTTCTTGATTGAAAACTATATAGCAGATACAGGTGTAAAGATGTTAGTGACCTTCCTGTGGAGAACTGTTAATAGATGACCCTTTGCTTCATTTTCCTCCAGCTTACTTTCCTTTCTGTCTCTTCACCCCAGCCTTCCATTACTCTGGCTATCACCACCTTTCAGCCTTCCTATGTACTTCCTGTCTTCCTGATTCTGCTAAATGAAACTAGATATCATGCCATTGCTTCTCTTGTATGCTATTTCCATTTCTCATCTTCTGTCAAAAAGAAATTAAATTTAAAAAAAGAACCAGTACTAATAATAATGATATTGCAATTAGAACTGATTTCCTCAGAAACACTATGTAGGAAAAGTCAAATGTAGACACATCTTATTAACAAATCTTTAACCATTTCAGTTAGCAACATTTCAGTTCTGAAGAATGATCTCATTCTCCACTAGATTTAAAAGGTTTGCAATCTATTTAGGATCTTGCAATATCTGCAGATCCTCAATTCTGGGTCTGATAATTGAATGAAAGTTCAGGATGGCTAGGTTCTAGTGTTGGTTTCTAGTATTGACTTTTGCTACCACACGGAATTTTGGGTCCATTTGTCCATTTAGTAAGTGAGTGTATGTATGAACTAATACCTCTTCAATATCCTGAATTTAAAATTCAAACTCAATGCCTGGCTATTTAGAGAGTCTGGCCCTAGATTACCATAGTCTTATTTTTATGCAAATTTAATTTATTAAGAGTAGTTCTCCATAGAAAACTGAGCCTTTACTGCAGTATCTTTAAGTAGGTTTAATTTATGTATGCTAAGTTGTATAGCTAACTAATGTTCCTCTGAAAATTTCCACTCTGTTCAGTGATTCCATATGCTTTAACATGAGCCTCACTAGCTAACAAGTTGCAAATCATCCTAATTAACATGAAAGTCAAGATGGTTGTGTTCGTTTTATTATTTTTGTTTAGTGTTTTGCTCTGAAACACTGACATCTTTTATATGCTTTCTTATTCCCACTCATTACATACTTCAAACATGAGCAAAAATGCCATAAAACTTATTTTTCATACTAATGAGCAACTCTGATGAACGAGTGCATACATAGAATGTTGCCGATTTAATATCTAATTCAGTGAACCAGTTAGAAATGCTGTTGCTCTTCCAGAGATGGAACCATGGTTGTGTAGCCACTTGCAACTGAAGCTCCCATAAGAAACAAACATTGAGACAATGAAAAACCACAACTAACTTCACCAGAAAGGCAGACATGATCTTCCTAGAAGAACCGTCATCCTCTGAGGGTTGGTGAAAGCACTAATGGAAGTGGGAGGAACAGATCTGAGGGAACTCTTTGGGTACAGGTGAAGGCACAGATTCTGTCACCCACACTGTGAACAACTTGGGGAGAAAAACAATGCCATGCCATGCCATGCCATACCATGCCATGCCATACCTTACCATACCATACCATACCATACCATACCATACCATACCATACCATACCATACCATACCATACCATACCATACCATACCATGCCATTACCATACCATACCATACAATACATTACAATACAACTTTTAGGGCCTGAGGAGACATGTGGAGAGTCTAGAAAAAAACAAACAAAACAGAGTTGAATACAGTCTACAAAAGGAAGTCAAGTGCTCTGTAATATATAAAACAAACGAACAAAGTGCTTCTGCAGATAAAGAGGATCAGCAATAGGGTATAGGATTTATGCGTGTGATCCCCGAGGTTCAGTACCAGCCCCCTCACCCCACCCCCACCCCCCAGCACATACCATAGCAATGCTCCGCTCTATAGCTCATTAAGTGCATAGTTTTCGTTTGTTGTTTTGTTTGTCAACCCAGTCAGTGATTCATTGTTCAGGTTGAGGTTTTCAGATAGAAAAAAGGTGTTAGAGACCAAGATACTTGGAAAGAGGGAGAGAGACACCACAGCATGGAAACTTGCTCCAGTGTGAGGTGGCTGGGCTCAAACTTGAGTCAGAAATGTGCCAAAGTAGGCAGCCTCCCAGGTGAGCTAAAATTTAAAAATATATTTTCTTAAATATTTTATTTATTTCTGTACTGGCTAGAGACAGAATTTAAGAGGGAAAGGGGAGGCAGATGAGGAGAGAGAAAGGCATCTATATCACCTGATTCACTGCTCCTGAAGCTTCCTGCTGCAGGTAAAGAGCAGGAGTTTGAACCCAGGTCCTTGCACATTGTCACATATGTGCTCAACTGCATGTGAGAACACTCAGCCCCTCCCCACAATTTTTAAATAGGTATGCTGAACATAATAATTAACTCTCCTTCTTCTCCTCCTTTCCTTCCTCTTCTTCTATATCATTTCTTCTCCTTCTTCTCCCTCCTCTTCTTACCCTCCTCCTCCTCCTCCTCCTCACCTTCCTCCTATTTATCCTCCTCCTCTCCTTCCTCCTCCTCCTGCTTCTATGATAGACCAATGCACTGTGCAGTGCTAGTATGTAGTGATGCCAGGAATTGAACCAGAACCTCTGAGGCCTTAGGCATATAAGCTCTGTGCTGTAGAGTTGAACTGTCTCTGAAGATCTAGAATTGATTCTTTTTAAATTAATCAAAAATTATTTTACTGGGTGGGGGTTTAATGTTTTGGAGAAAGTCTTAGACACATAGGCACAACATCTTGTCCACCCTTGATTTGTGTCTGGAGACA
This sequence comes from Erinaceus europaeus, assembly GCF_950295315.1. Taxonomy (NCBI): domain Eukaryota; kingdom Metazoa; phylum Chordata; class Mammalia; order Eulipotyphla; family Erinaceidae; genus Erinaceus; species Erinaceus europaeus. The sequence goes on along the minus strand of NC_080180.1, from coordinate 43,356,319 downwards.
CAACAGAATCAGTCTCCTTTTCTTAATTTGCTCTTAATAGCATGTTACAAGATTGTATAATTATAGTGGATAGCTCCACAGCACATCTACCATCAAAGGTTTGTATCTCCACCTTGTCACCTCCCCAAATCTCACAAGTCTTAGAAACAGTTTGCTTGCTTCAATTTTTTTTTCAAGTCCATACGTATCAGATCTCTAAATCCTATATATGAAAGCATGCAGTAGTATTCTTTCATCACTACCTATCTTGCTAAGCATAATCACCTCCGGTTCCATCTAGTTTGTTCCAAAGGATACACTATCATCTTTTTGGATGCAGAGTAGTATTTCATGGTATATGTATCCCATAACTTCTTTAGCCAGTCATCTTCTCATGGACGTTTAAGCTGCTTCCAATCTTTGGCTATTGTGCATAATGCCACTGTGAACATAGTGGTGCATCTGTTTCTGCTAATTAGCTTGAGTGTTCTTTGGATATATACCAAAAAGTGGCTCTGCTGGACCCTAATATAATTCTATTTTTATTTGTGTAAGGACACTCCCGACAATCTTCCAAAGGGGCTGTACCAGTTTGCATTCCCACCAGCAGTCAGCAGTGTGGCAGAATTTGTTTTTCTCCACAAGCTCTCCAACACCTATCATTTCCTGGTTTGTTGATGGAAGCCCTTCTCTCAGGTGTGAGATGGTATCTCAGAGTACTTTTAATTTGCATTTATCTACTGACAAGTGAAGTGGAGCAGTTCTTCATGTGTCTGTGGGCCATGTGTATCTCTTCTTTAGAAAACTGTTCCGTTCTTTGGCCTACTTTTTTATTGGATTATTTTTTGCTTTCGTAGATCTGTACAAATTCTCTATTGATGTTTGATATCAGTCATTTGTATGATGTGTGATGTGCAAATGTATTTACTGGGTTGCCTGGTTATGTTTGTGTAATTTGCTTTGGATATATAGAAGCTCTTTATTTTTATGTAATCCCATTTATTTACTCTTGTTTTCATGTCCCATCCCCAGGAGGTTTAGTTTCCATATACATCTTTAATGTGAAGGTCCTGCAAAGTTTTACTGACATTTTCTTCTATTAATTTTAGAGTTTCTGGTCTAATATCATCCAGATCTCTGATCCATTTTTATTTTACTTTGGTGTGTGGTGTTAGGTGATGGTCTAGTTTCTCTTTTCTACATATGGCTGTCCAACTTTCCAAGCCACTGTTTGTTCAAGAGACCTTCTTTATCCCATTGAATAGTTTTGGCCCCTATGTCATATATTAGGTGGTTATATAAAGAAACAAAAACAGGGCATCTTGCCTGAGCTAAGAAGCAGCAAGGTCAGAAGCAGCTCTCAGCTCTCTAGATTCCCAGCTCTGTGAAGATGTGTCTGCAAGATGTTTAGCCTTCAGAAACCAAAATCAGTAGTTCAGTGCTTGTGTAAGGAGACCAGAGATGCTTACCTCTCTACCACCTTGGTGACTGCCTGATGTAGTCTCACCTAAGTAGTCTCTACTTAGTGAAAGTTATTTGGCATCCGATTGCTTTATCTCTTGATATTTTATAAAAAATACCCTTAGATAAATGTAGGATCTAGGCTGGGGCTGGGTGGTGGTGCATCTGGTTGAGCGCACACATTACAGTGCACAAGGACCCGGGTTCAAGCCCCCAGTCCCCACCTGTAAGGGAAAAACTTCACGGGTGGTAAAGCAGTGTTGCAGGTGTCTGTCTCTCTCTCTCTCTACCACCTCTTTCCCTCTCAATTTCTGTCTGTCTCTATCCAATAAATAAAGATAATTTTTAAAAAATGTAGGATCTAGGTAAAAATAAATAAATAAAACAGAGATGGAATATCGAAATTGTTTTGCCTTGGAGACAAATACTAGTCTAAGCTTGATTGACTTCAAACTCCAGGGAGGCATTGCATCTAGAATATTCATTTGTAAAGCCCCCTGACATCATGCTGAGCTCAGAGCAGCATTCAGAAGAACACTTTCTTTTAACTCTTAGAGAGCAAGCATGACTTCTTTATTCTGCAATCTTCAAATGCCACTAATCCAGAGATTAGATTAGAGCCCAGGTCTTAAATTTGTGAGCTCTGTGACTCTCATGGAGTTTATCCAACTTTTCTGGAAAATCTTTTTCTACATATATGATGTATTAATAAGCTCACTGTTTTCAGAGTTAACATGAGAAGTAGAAATTATATGCACCTGAGCTAGTAGGTAGCTCAGCAAGTCTGGTACACACTTGTAAGTACACACTCTGTACACACATATGTAAGACCTGGGGATTGGTCCTCAGCACCACATGGGAGACCACAGGCAGCACCAAAGGAATTTCATAGATGGTAAAGCAATACTATCTGTCTGGCTGTCTGTCTGTCTATCTATCTCTGTCTGTGTCTTTTTTAATTTGTGATTATACTGGATTACATGACTGTAAGATTACAGGGTATATTGTTCCACACCACACCCACCACCAAAGTTCTCTTGGCTCTTTCTGTGTCTCTCCAATGTTGCAATGAAAAAAAAAAAAAAAACTGGGCCCGGGAAACCAATTAACAGTGGTTCATTACCCTATGCCATATACAACAAGAAATAAATGATGTGCATGAGAAATTACATGACATATTGTCCCAAAAGGTGGTATCGATCATTTCCTCCCTGCAAGTTACTGCTCTTTCTTCTGACCATTTCCCTTGCAAAGAACTGCTCTTCCTCATGGGTAACATAGCTCTTCCATGGTTTCCTGTAGGTTGATGGAGGATTCCAGCTAGTAATCACAAAGGCATTCCTCTTTGGAACTCATTTAAAAAAAAAAAAAGAAAGAAAGAGAAAGAATGTTTGCCACAAGCCCCTTAGAAGAAAAATGATGCATATCTGGGTTTACCTGGGATAGTCCTGGTTGGTGTTATCAACATGGGGGTAATAATTAGCAGCACTCTCTTACCCTCTCAGATTGCATCCATTCAAATAACAACTTCAATATCCATCTGCTTGTAGAGCTGAGTCCCTCATCTCCTTATATAATACAACATTTTAAATGCATTACACACATCAGGCTTGAGCTGTGGCATTCTGTTATGGTTGCATTTAAAACTCTTGACACAAAAATTGTATTTCCTCCAGTCCACCTTTTCTTAAAATTTTTTTTAATATTTATTTTATTTATTCCCTTTTGTTTTATTGTTGTAGTTATTATTGTTGTTGTCATTGTTGGATAGGAAAGAGAGAAATGGAGAGAGGAGGGGAAGACAGAGGGGAGGAGAGAAAGATAGACACCTGCAGACCTGCTTCACCGCCTGTGAAGCGACTCCCTTGCAGGTGGGGAGCCGGGGTTCGAACCGGGATCCTTATGCTGGTCCTTGTGCTTTGCGCCACCTGCGCTTAACCCGCTTCGCTACAGCCCGACTCCCCCCACCTTTTTCTAATGGGTTCAGAACAGCCAAAAATATCTATTAGTCCTCAAGACATAGTTTTCTACTTATTTTTCCTTATTGTCAAATGTCATGTCTGTTCTGTCTGCTTTCAAATCTAATAATTTGTTCCATTGATGAACCAATGGAAAACATAAATACAAAATAATATTAAAGACTCCCAGATGAGTGAAAGAAGAATGGGAAGGGAGATTGAACATCTGAAACCATTGTTGGGAGGGAACTGCATGGATGGAATCAGGAGAGGAGAGACAAATAACTGATAGATATGTCAATATGTAGACATTTGATAAGTAGAGAAGTATCTTTTTTTTTTTTTGCTTCCAGGGTGACTGCTGGGCTCAATGCAGGCAATGCAAATCCAGTGCTCTTGGTGGTCATTTTACGTATTTTTTCTTTTTCTTTTCCATTTTATTGGCGAGAACAGAAAGAAATTGAGAGAAGAAGAGAGAAAAACACCTGCAGACTTGCTTTGACACTTTGAAGCATCCCCCCTGAGCCGGGAGCTCAAACCGGATCCTTTCATCCATGGTACTATATGCACTTAACCAGGAAATATTGAGTAGAAATAGATCAGATGATATTGAGATAGAAAACATGTTAGCTATATTTATAGACTATAGAATAAATCTACCTCTCTATCTCTCTATATAAACATATTAGATAGTGATGATAGAACAGCTAATTTATAAACATGATATAGTGATTAAAGGTAGAGGGACAGACAGACATAAGTACATACTATCCAAGACACAATAATCTTAAATAGTATGGTAGTAACAATTACATGTCATATAATCCTATGAAATAGGAACCTGTTGTCTTTACTTTGTAGACAGGGAATTGCCATCCAGAAATATATTAGATGATGACACTCAGACAGAAAGTACTAGAAATAGTAAATTTAGATGTCTGATTCTTGGAACATTTCCATTTTTGACCTGTTTCTTCCTTGAAACTGCACCCTTTGAAGTCTGGTTGAATAAATTCATTTAGCTGTGACAGTTTGGGAGCAATCTTAGTGGTTGTCTGAAAAGTCTGTCATTCCATGCTATTATCAGACTCCTGATTTTTTTTTCCTTCTGAACTCCCCCAGAAGGAAGGATTCTTGTTCTGACCATTAAAAAGAGATTAGGCCATAAATAGTATTGACTCACCCTAAAGGAAGTAGGGTTTACTCAGGGAAATCAGCATAACAGGTGGCCCATGGGGCCAGGAACAACTGCCCAAACCCTAGCTCCACTCTGACCATAATATTCCGTCCATCCCATCACCCATTCTTTCTCATTTTCTCTCATACCACCTATGTCAAGTACAAGCCAGGGTTCTGTCCAGCTATTTGCCAGGTACTACTTTCCCAGACACCAAGGGCAGGGCAGCAACTAAAGGAGAAACCCCTTTTTAGTGACCTTAGTTCAATTCCAAACTGTTTCAAAGGCTTATGGAGACTCCTGGCTACAGAGTCCACCTACTAGTTGATGGCGGTATAATCCCTGTCCCTTTGCAAACAGAACAGGATCTAGCAGGATGCAGAGAGCAGAGGGCACTCTTAGCTTTAAAAATCATTCTAGTTTAAGAGACTCCAACTGTGACAATAAGCAGAAAAATGTCACAGTTATCGGCCCTGATCATCACCTGGATGCTTTAAAAATGACCACTGTCCAGTCAGGATTCTGTGTATTTTGTGAAAACTGCCCAATAGATATTGGTGTACCATTAGAGTAGCTGCTGCCTTCATTCATTGTAAATTTCCTTTCTCCAGATAGTCAGCCTCTGCTATAGTGACCCAACTCCCAGTTTTTTTCCATGGACACATGTGTTTGTATATGTGTGTCTAGCCATTTGGAGTCCCAGGCCTGAGGGGAACATACTGATCTCTCAAAATATGTTCTTCTCATCCAACTGTGAGGAACATTTGCTAGAAATCAACACTGTCTCTTGCCCCTGGACCACCCTCCCCTGGCTCTAGCTGTCATTCTGGGCAACAGGAGTGGCAGGAAATTCCCAGGAGTCTGAATGCCCTTCTTCATGGAAAGTCAGAGGATATACTCAGGAGCATTCTAGCTCATTCTATGGACAATATCAACAGAGTGAGAACTGCATCAGGAAGAAGGCAGATGCTTTTCTTTATCGCAAGAAAACACTTTTAATTGATCCTTAATATTCTTCTTAATTGCTGGCTACAGCTTCAGTTCCTTGGCACTTTTGGTAGAGCTCTTTGTAAAAGCTGAGGATGTCCCTGAGTTGTGCTTAAAATGGACCCTGCTTAGAGACAGTCTTGGCAACTCACAGGCCTTCAGTGTCCACTGGACAAGGTTCTGTGTCTGCTCTTTCCTGTGGTTTCACTGGAGTAGGAAGCACTCTCCCTGCTTGTAGACACAGTTGTTGACATACAGTGCTTTAGAGATTTCTAACAGGATGTCACCAAAATCCATCAGACAAGAGGTTTTTATATTCCAGGTAAAATGTAGAGATCTGGGTTTCACTTCTTTGTTCATCATTTTGCTCAGCAACTACTTTGTGGCTTCCTGTGAATCTTTGAAGTCGGGTTACTAGAGAGATTAATGGAGCCTCAGCTTACATCTTAGATGGTGCTGTTGTCTCATGGCCAAATGAGGCAAATGGGTCTTTAAAAATTGCAGCTTGCTGCTCCTGCAACTGATCCTGGAAAGTGGTATAGCTGGAGATAGCTCTCCTGCAGTTCTTTGATTGACAATAGTGCAGGGGCCAGGCAGTAGTGTATTGGTTAAGTGCACATATCACCATGTGCAAGGACTCAGATTCAGGCCCCTGCTGCCCACCCACAGGGGCAATGCTTCATGAGTGGTGAAGCAGGTCTTCAGGTGTCTATCTTTCTCTCCCCCTCTCTAGCTCCTCTCCCCCTCCCGATTTCTCTCTGTCCTGTCATTCAAAAATGGAAGGAAGGAAGGAAGGAAGGAAGGAAGGAAGGAAGGAAGGAAGGAAAGAAGGAAGGCAGGCAGGCAGCAAGGAAGGAAGGAAGAAATGGTGGCTGAGAGTGGGGGATTTGTAGTGCAGGCATTGAGCCCCAGCACTAACCCTGGTAGAGAGAAAGAGAGAGAGAGAGAGAGAGAGAGAGAGAGAGAGAGAGAAAATAGAGATTTGACTTTCTGAATCACTGAGGAGTCTATCAGTTGCTGTTCTTTGGCCATATAGGTAACTACTCATTTTTCTTAAATAAACACAAAGAGACCACAGCACAGACATTCCCTTCCATATGGTGGGGGCCAGGCCCAACTCTGGGTCACATACAAAGCAGCACACTGTATAAGTGAGTTATATAGCCAACCCTCAGGTAACTATTCTGTTGTGTCATCCAGACAGATACAGAGTTGTTACTAAGAGATTTGATGGAATTTATTGTTAGTTCAGGAATATCTGCCCTGTTAGAATCACCTGCATATCCTAGCAAGAGACTGATTGGATCAATCCCTTTCCTCCAGTAACACTGCTGTTTGGCTTTTGGAAGGGAATTCCATCTTCTTTGTACTGATTGCCAGCAGCACTGATCTGATATGTTGTAACTGAACGAGTAACTGTTCCAATTTGGTCACTAGATGGCCCCTACTTCTGGCAAGATGACACACTGTTCTGTATTCGGCTGCCCAGTGATGATATTGAGGCCACTGCTTGGTCTAAACTTAGCAGGAGACTGTTGCTAGAACTCGAATCACTACATCAGTTTCTGAAGATTTGCACCCCAAAGAGCAAATAAGTAGACGTTACTTAATCAAATTCCATTTCACTAAGAGACTCTTGAATCTCTTCTAGTGATTATCTTTTGTCATGATATCTGTTCGTCTCTGCTCAGTGATGTCCATAAGTTGTTTAACAAATGGTTTATGGCTTAAGTACAGCTTCCTCATATCCTGTTGTATTATCCAGGCTGGCTTCACGGGCGGGTAACAGAGACGACCAGAGACACACGGCTGGGCCGGGAAGCTATATTTCTTTATTCACGAACAACGATTCATAAACTAACCCAAACTAATCACCAAACAGAACTCTCCTGCATCCTTCTCACATGGCGGCGCCAAGAAGTCTTGCGAAACTAGCAAGGGGCAAATCAATTCTTCTCAGAGGTCGGGGAACATACCAACAATATCCTTCATTGATCCTCCTGTCCTTCTGATTGCCTCAAGTATGCTACAAGGTTTTGTATTTCTATCCTTTCTAAGCTATTTTTGTATTTCAAAAATACAAAAAAATACAAAAATACAAAAAAATACAAAAATACAAAAAAAATACAAAAATAGGTGTTGGGATTTATTTCTGGGCTTTCAATTCTGTTCCACTGGTCTGTGTGCCTATTTTTGTATTTCTCATCCTTTGCTTCAAAAAACGTTCAGCAAATATTTGTTCAATTACTGGTATTGATACTGAATTTCCTATATCTCTAGGATACCCTGACAATAGAAAACCAACTTGATGTGAAAATCAGTTTATGTGAAAAGAATGAACCTATGAAGTTCCTTCTAGAATGATACATCATTGATTCATACATAGAATTTTTATCTCTTGCAAATTTTCTTTTTTAAAAAAATATTTTAAATTATATTTATTTGTTTTCCCTTTTGTTGCCCTTGTTATCTTTTTTATTGTTGTTGTAGTTATTATTGTTGTTGTTATTGATGTCGTCATTGTTAGATAGGGCAGACAGAAATGGAGAGAAGAGGGGAAGACAGAGAGGGGGAGAGAAGGATAGACACTTGCAGACCTGCCTTACTGCCTTTGAAGCGACCCCCCTGCAGGTGGGGACTCAGGGGCTCCACTCAGCCCCTCCTTTATCTTTTTCATGAATTCCTAAATATCAAGGGCCAGTATTATTTGAATCACCAATTCCCAACAATGTGACGATGTCAGAACAAGAAAACAGAGGTGAAAGTTAACCGGTACTTCATTGTTTAACTCAGACTCCTTCCGTGTTATAACAAGTTTGTGAAGTTTACACTGTGTAAAAGGAATTGTCCTAGTATGGGTATTGAAGTTCCCATCTAAATATCTGACCTGTGGCATATTTTCATGAATCTTATTATCAGAACTATTTATCCTCAGTCACTGAAATGTTGTCCCATGTAGAAATGCAAAGTCCTACTTTGCAAGGGAGATTGTGACTGCCATTGAGAAAATGAAAGAAACCAAGATATAAAAGAAAGAGTGTAAACAGGGAGGCAGGGGTCCACAATCTCCTAGTGAGACCATGTCCCAGAAGACAGCCATCAGCACATATTTTTTTGATTTTATAATCAAAGGCACGGCATTGAGATCATGGTTGTGTGAGGGTTCCAATGTGTCTATTCCAAGAATATGGTTTTTGTTGTTGTTGTTTTTTGTTTTGTTTGTTTGTTTTTTACTCAGGGACACAGGAAACAGATGTTTTTGTCCCCATAATTTTGGGAACATCTAAGAAAAACGAACATGAAAAAGTAACATCAAAGCAAGAGTGGCTTGAGTTCAGAGTTTAGGTTCTTTGTAAGGAGAATGGAGAAAACAGTTTGCTGTTCGTTCGTTGTTTTTTTTATTTTTTTTTTCACCCTATTCCTCTGTACTTGTGTCAGTCTTGACATTCATATGTTTCCCAACATAGAAGAATCTGTTATCTCTACTATCTGACTCATTTTCTCTTTCCCCAGGGATGTGGAATGATTGCTGTGTTATTTAGAATAAATAAATAAGAATTTGGTACAGAGAACCAAGTATTTTAGGTACTCCACTCTGTACAGCTTTCTGGCGGTAATGAACAGGTCCTCTGATCTGCTCCCCCCCAACAAAAATATAGAAAGAAAGAAACTTCGAAGTGAAAGCTCCATCTAATTGGACAATACCTGGGGTTCTCAGCATGACTGTATCTGGGTGGGTTAGCGGATCATTCTACAGTTCACTATTAAAAGTTCATAAGTGCCTCATACCCAGTCAGTATTCAATGTGCTATTTTGATCTCACATTTGTTATGTTCTTTTGGACTTTAGGTTTCATAGGGAAAGGTCCCCAGCAGGGGAGGTTGCAGCTTGAGGTAGCTGAATCGCAATGAAAGGTCTTAGTATCTTGTGTGTTGAAGGAACTTTGAGATTTACAGTGAGAATTGCATGGATCAAAGGGATTTGTGATGAGTAAGATTTTGGTGCCAGGAGAGAGACTTTAAGCATGAGAGACAATGAGAATTTCTTGTCATAAGTAGACTGTCATAGCTGTTTTGTCTGGAAGGCTAGCATGAGCCTGCATTGTGCCATGTTTTCAGTTGTGTTACTGACTTTTAACTGTCAGAGCCAAGCTTTTAGAACCTCACAAGATTTTTGATGTTGGCACTTACCTGCATCTATGGTTTGACACCCCTGCCCCCCCCCCCCCCGCTCTCTCTCTCTCTCTCTCTCCTTTTTAATATGGCCGAGTTTTCCCATTAGCAAAGTTAAAACTTAAGTGTAAAAAAAGTTCGAAAACCAGACAGTCCTACGTAAAACATTGTAGACTGGTCTCAAAATGAGTTACTACAGCCTGGATAATTCTATGAGGTAGAATTTGTAGCTGTAATGTTTAGATACACACTGGTAAAATAAAAACCAAGCTTCTCAACAGAGACAGGTTCTCTTTGTGTTCTACTAATGCAATGATGCTTTGCTGTGGAAAAGAAGTGTGATTGCTGGGGCCAGGTGGTATCCCACATGGTTGGGTGTACACTTTACCAAGCACAAGGCACAAGGGCCCAGGTTTGAGGTCCCACTCCCCAACCTACAAGGAGGGACACTTCACAAGCAGTGAAGCAGAGCTGAAGGTGTTTCTTCCCCTCTCTCTCTCTCCTCTCACTTTTTCTATATCCTAGAAAAAGGAAAATGTGGTGCTTGGGAGTGGTGGATTTGTAGTGCTAGCAGCAAGCTCCAGTAGAAAGTCTGGTGGCAATAAAACAAAGTGTTAATATCTAGCATGGGTCCTATTCTCTCAGAAGTTGAGCTAAGAAGAGGTATAGACTGACTCTGGGGAGTAGAGGGTAGATTGCATATGGTTATGCAAAGAGACTCTCATGCCTGAGACTCCTAAAGTCCTAGATTCACAGGACTATTAATAATGATTTCATAGTGGTCTACAAGATTAAAACATTTGAAAGGTGTATTTTTACATCTACATGTGTGTATGATTCACCAAACCCACTACCAATGCCCTGTGAACCTCCCTTCCCTCTGATAAACATCAAAGATCTCATAAAGTCTAAGAGGCAGTTGGGCTGCAAGTTATTTTGCAACTTCATTTGTTTTAGTTGTCTCTATTTTACATATGAGTCAAACCATCTGGTAGTTCTCTTTCACCTCTTTACTTATTTCAATTAACATAATTATCTCTAAATCTACCCATTTTGTTCTAAGAATATCTTTTTTTTTTTTTTACTTGCAGAGTAGTATCCTGTTGAGTATAAATCCCATAACCTCTGTATTTAGTCATCTGTTTATGGAAATTTAGGTTGATTCATAATGAGTATCAATTTTTCTGCCTTTATTATCTGACCCATTGCTCTTATGCTTAGTACTTGCATTTACTGTGTGGCTTTGTTCTGACTTCTCCCCATCCTCCTACTCCTATTTTCTCTTTGGTGATAAGGATAAGCTGAAAAAAATCAATGTAAAGTGCAACTGTCTCTGGGAAAAGTTGCTTTCTATAATTAGCACAACTGTGTGCTTAAAAAAGTTTAGTGGCATTTTATGTAAATATGTTAGAGTCAGGTGAATCACTTGAGTTGAATGGTTTTCTGGTAACCTTTGATTGGTGCTGTTCTTCCTTATTTAAATTTGTTTTCTAGTACACTGTGTTTTTCAGTTGCAAGTGAGAAAAGAGTAGGGGGCTGGGGAAACAGCATCATGGTTATGCAAAACACTTTCATGCCTGAGGCTCTGAGGTCCCAGGTTCAATCTCCAGCACCACCATAAACCAGAGCTGAGCAGTGATCTGATCTTTCTCTCTCTGTATCTCTCTCACTGAAAAATAAGATAGTAAAAAAAAAAGTAATAATAATAATAATAATAAGAGGAGGAGGAAGACCACCAGATCAGTGACAGATACAGCCCTAGATCTGCATCTGAGGGCTCTGAGGGGAGTGGGAGGAGGGGGTGGAGGGTAGGGGCAGGGGTCTGGTCCTCTACACTGTGCTAAGGTTCAGTCCTGAACCGTGAAGGAAGAAGTCCATGGAGAACAGAAACCACTTGAATACACTTGAAAACAAGTACAACAAAATAGGATCAACTTCCAGTAGTGCATAAAGAAACAATTATAGTTTAAATTTGAACTCTGGTACTTTCCCACTGAAAGTTCAACTCAATAATAAGAAAAAAAAATTAAATGACAGACAGAAAACTCCAGGTATTACAGATACATGACAAAAACTCATGCTTCCACTTGGTGGCACTTTGAACCTCTTAGTGACAATAAAGCTGAAAGGGAGGCCTACACAAGCACCAGGGATGTGTGGCTGATAAAAGGGTATTACAGCAAGAGCGGGGGTTAATTGTATGAGTACTTTCATTACTCAGTCATTACCATTGTGACTGAGTGATAATGCAGATTCTGGAGAGACTCCAAGAGACAGTTTGAGCTAATCCAGCTTTCAACCTAGAGATTCATTGTTCTTTTTTTAAAAAATTTTTAAAATTTTTTTAATTTATTTATTTTTCCCTTTTGTTGACCTTGTTGTAGTAGTTATTATTGTTGTTGTTACTGATGTTGTTGTTATTAGAAAGGACAGAGAGAAATGGAGAGAGGAGGGGAAGACAGAGAGGGGGAGAGAAAGACACCTGCAGACCTGCTTCATCACCTGTGAAGTAACTGCCCTGCAGGTGGGGAGCTGGGGCCTCAAACCTGGATCCTTACGCAGGTGCTTTGAGTCACATGCGCCTAACCTACTATGCTACTGCCCGAGTCCCAAGATTCACTGTTCTTATCCAGAGAACTACTGAGACTTCAGCCAGCAATTTATGTTCTTGAAGGTATTTTAGACACTTTTGACAGTATCGTATACACAGACGCTGTTCCTTGTCTTCCTTCCCTTTCCTAAGCTTTGCCTGTTCTAGACCAGCTTCGTTAGTCAGGCAGATATGACCCTTACTAATGGAACAAGGCGCAAGGGCTTTACATTGTCTTCTCTTAAAAGAAGATTCAATGCTAGAAGCCAGAGTTTTTCAAGGATAATTGAACTTTCTCATGCCATGCACCCATCACATGTCAAGAAGTTACATCTCACCCTGGACTCTCTGCAGTTTGCTGTCAAAACTCAATAGCTTCTTGAACAGAGGAACACACACATATCAAAAACTAGATAAAAAGAGTTTGAAAAGGGAAACTTGCGGTCCTTAGATTGGCAAGACATATTCTAATGGGCTGCAAAGTGCCTGTAGGGATAATTAATAAAACCTGTTTAACTCAACAAGCATGCAAAAGCTCTGAAAAAATAAACTATGTATTGGATAGAGACAGTCAGAAGAGGGAGAATTAAGGGGCCAGCCAGGTGGTGGTGCACCTGGTTAAGCGCACACACCACAGTGCACAAGGACCCAGGTTCAAGCCCCTGGTCCTTGACAAGGGGTGAAGCAGGGCTGCAGATATCTCTCTCTGTCTCTCTCCCTCTCTATCTCCTTCTTCCTCTCGATTTCTGACTGTCTCTATCCAATAATTAAATCATATATTAAAGAATTTTAAAAAAGAGAGAGGGAGAGGTACAGAGACATACCTGCAGCCCTGCTTCACCATCACAAAGCTTTACCCCTGCAGGTGGGGACTGTGGACTTGAACCTGGGTCCTTGTGTGCTGTAACATATGTACTCAACCAGGTATGCCACCACCACCCCTTTTTTAAAAATAAATATATATTTTTTACTATCTTTATTGAATAGAAACAACCAGAACTGCAAGGTAGAGATAGAGAGAGAGAGAGACAGAGACAGAGAGACACCTGCAGCCCTACTCCACCATTCACAAAGCTTTCCCTCACAGATGGGGACTGGGGGGCTCAAACCTAGGTCCTTGTGCATTGTAATAGGTGCACTTGACCAGATGCACCACCACCCAGCCCCAAAAGCTCTAAGATAAGAATTATGAAGGTTTTAAACCATACAAACATAGTACAGTTATACGAAATCAGTGAAACTTAGAGAACACTCACTATACCTAGTCATGGAGCATGTTGGTAGAAGTGTTTGAGTATGTGATTGCACAGGAAAGAATGAAGGAAAAGAAAGTGAAAACTAAATGTATACAATGTCTGCAGCTCATGATTACCATAAAAAACATTGTTCACTGAGACATGGAAGCTGAAAATCTGTTAGATGAAGATTTGAACATAAAAACAGCTGAGTTTGGACTGAGCGATATATTTACAGTTGGCAGTACACTGAACACTTTTTGTAGGAGTCCACTTCTATACAGGAACTCTTCCATGGCAAGACATAGCAATGAGCAAGCCACTAACTTAAGAGTTATTCTTTTCACCCTCATCAGTGGGCCACCCTCGATTTGGTGGTTAAGCGATTTTTGTATTAGGAATTTTTTTTGTATTTTTATATTTTTGTATTTTGTATTTTGTATTTTTGTATTTTGTATTTTTGTATTTTTGTATTTTTTTGTATTTTTGTATTAGGAAATTCAGTATCAATATCAGTAATTGAACAAATATTTGCTGAACGTTTTTTGAAGCAAAGGATGAGAAATACAAAAATAGGCACACAGACCAGTGGAACAGAATTGAAAGCCCAGAAATAAATCCCAACACCTATGGGCATCTCATCTTTGATAAGGGGGCCCAAAGGATTGAATGGAAAAAGGAGGCTCTCTTCAATAAATGGTGCTAGGAAAACTGGGTTGTAACATGCAGAAGAATGAAATTGAACCACCTTATCTCACCAGAAACAGAAATCAACTCCAAATGGATCAAAGACCTAGATGTCAGACCAGAAACAATCAAACACTTAGAGGAAAACATTGGTAAAACACTTTCCCACCTACACCTCAAGGACATCTTTGATGAATCAAACCCAATTGCAAGGAAGACTAAAGCAGAAACAAACCAATGGGACTACATCAAATTGAAAAGCTTCTGCACAGCCAAAGAAACTATTAAACAAACAGAGAGACCCCTCACAGAATGGGAGAAGATCTTCACATGCCAGACATCAGACAAGAAACTAATCACCAAAATATATAAAGAGCTCAGCAAACTTAGCACCAAAAAAGCAAATGACCCCATCCAAAAATGGACAGAGGATATCAACAAAACATTCACTACAGAGGAGATCCAAAAGGCTAACAAACATATGAAAAACTGCTCTAGGTCACTGATTGTCAGAGAAATGAAAATTAAGACAACACTGAGATACCACCTCACTCCTGTAATAATGGCATACATCAAAAAGGACAGCAGCAACAAATGCTGGAGAGGATGTGGGGACAGAGGAACCCTTTTACATTGCTGGTGGGAATGTAAACTGGTACAGCCTCTGTGGAGAGCAGTCTGGTAAACTCTCAGAAGGCTCGACATGGACCTTCCATATGATCCAGTAATTCCTCTCCTGGGGTTATACCCCAAGGACTCCCTAACACCCAACCAAAAAGAGGTGTGTACTCCTATGTTCATAGAAGCACAATTCATAATAGCTAAAACCTGGAAGCAACCCAGGTACCCAACAACAGATGAGTGGCTGAGAAAGCTGTGGTATATATACACAATGGAATACTATGCAGCTATCAAGAACAATGAACCTGCCTTCTCTGAGCCATCTTGGACAGATCTAGAAGGAATTATGTTAAGTGAACTAAGTCAGAAAGATAAATATGAGTATGGGATGATCTCACTCATCAACAGAAGTTGAGGAAGAAGATCTGAAAGGGAAACTAAAAGCAGGACCTGATCAAATTGTAAGTAGGGCACCAAAGTAAAAACCCTGTGGTGAGGGGTAGACATGCAGCTTCCTGGGCCAGTGGGGGGTGCGAGTGGGTGGGAGGGATGGGTCACAGTCTTTTGGTGGTGGGAATGGTGTTTATGTACACTCCTAGCAAAATGTAGACATATAAATCAGTAGTTAATTAATATGAGAGTGGAAAATCAGTTGTATGTTTCAAAGTTTCTCAAAACACACTGAGTCTTTTTAATATATAGGCTGTGTATTTGATATGCGGACTCTCTCAAAAGCCTAGACCAAATAGATTAGAAGCATCCAATAGCACAGCTATATACAAGATACTGGATACTGTACAGAAAACCATAACAAAAGGACTTTTCAAAGTTAACCCAATTACCAAATAATGTGATGATAACATTAACTATCGATTGTCTTTTTGAACCCTAAGACAGCAGGAACCTCACATCTCCACTATAGAGCCTCTACTTCCCCCAGTCCTGGAAACCTTGGATAGGACCCACTTTCCCGTATGCGTCTCGCAATCCATACCAAATAATATTGCATCCACCGATCACAACCTAACCAACGCAAAGATTGCCACTTCAACATGCTTCACCTCAGACTGTGTCCAGAGACTTCACGTGTGGAATGACAACCCTTCAGCTTCATTACTCGGGTGAGACCTTTCCTTTTATAGTACACTCTAATTTCATCTCAGGTGGTTCACCTTCTAACAAAGTCCCATAACCTAGATATACACCAGTTTCTGTGAGAGAGAGCTTATGTTCACACGTATCCATAAACTACTGCAAAATATATACCTGAAAGCAGAAATACACTAGAGTTTGCAGTGAGTACCTCCCTAACACTTCCTCTCCACTATTCCAAGCTTGGGATCCATGATTGCTCAACAATTTGTTTGGCTTCGTATGTTAACTCTCTTTTCAATCACCAGGTTCCAGATGCCACCAGGATGCTGGCCAGGCTTCCCTGGATTGAAGACCCCACCAATGTGTCCTGGAGCTCAGCTTCCCCAGAGACACACCTTACTAGGGAAAGAGAGAGGCAGACTGGGAGTATGGACTGACCAGTCAACGCCCATGTTCAGCGGGGAAGCAATTACAGAAGCCAGACCTTCTACCTTCTGCAACCCTCAATGACCCTTGGTCCATGCTCCCAGAGGGCTAGAGTATGGGAAAGCTATCATGGGAGGGGGTGGGTTAAGGAGATTGGGTGGTGGGAATTGTATGGAGTTGTACCCCTCCTACCTTATGGTTTTGTTCGTTAATCCTTTCTTAAATAAAAAATTAAAAAAAAAAGAAAATTTGCAAGAGATAAAAATTCTATGTATGAATCAATGATGTATCATTCTAGAAGGAACTTCATAGGTTCATAGGTAAAGTTGGTTTTCTGTTGTCAGGGTATCCTAAAGATATAGGAAATTCAGTATCAATATCAGTAATTGAACAAATATTTGCTGAACGTTTTTTGAAGCAAGGGATGAGATAAATAATTTTTAATTTTTTAAAAATATTTACTTATTTATTTCCTTTTTTTGCCCTTCTTGTTTTATTGTTGGTGTTGTTATTGATGTCGTCATCGTTCGATAAGACAGAGAAAAATTGAGAGTGGAGAAGAAGACAGAGAGAGGGAAGAGGGGAGTGAAAGATAGACACTTGCAGGCCTGTTTCACCGCTTGTGAAGTGACTCCCGTGCAGGTGGGGAGCCAGGGCTCAAACCGGGATCCTTAAGCTGGTCCTTACACTTGGCGCCACGTGCACTTAACCCACTGTGCTGCCTCCTGACTCCTGGGATAAATATTTTTTTTAAAGAATGCAAAATGTAAATGACATCCTCCTTGCTCTCAAAATGCTTTGATCACAGCTACATTCAACTGGCAGAAGAAATAGCTCAGCCTTTGCAAAATCATATGCCTCTATGATTCAGGCAGGTTACATAAAAGAATGATGAAGCTAGATATGATATAAAAGAAAAAGTAGAAAACACAATAAATTGAGGCTTGTGCCCATTCCAAATTATTAACTGGGGCTGAACAAACACATCTTCAGACTTCTAGATTGTAACTCTGGTGACTGAAACTCTATTCATTAATGATTACACATGGCAACACATATTCTATAGACAATTCTAGTAGATCTGCCAGGCTTCTGTTTGCATCAGGGACTTAAAAGACTCTGATAAAGAGCCAATCATAAGGGAAGTTATGACCTAATAAAAATGCTCTGATTGTAGCCAAAAGGAAATAAATCCAAAGACAGACTGATGTTGATGTATCTCATTTTGATCTGTCCATTTCAAACCTGGACACTGCCAATGTGCCTCATTCCATGCTCAAATCATCTAGCCATTGGTGCTTAATTTATACATTTAGATTCTAATTGCAAGGAACTGGGAAATGCAGTGATGATAACTAATCAATTAATCCACTGTATTCAGACCTATTCCATATACAACTGAAAAACCTTCATATTTTCTCAGATGTGTGAGAACACTACTTTTCAATATGTGTTTTCTTCTCTGGTCTGCCTTCAAATTGAGGGTTTTTAGGAAACATTAGTCCATTGATTTTTTGTTTGTTTTAATTTGTAGAATTGCAGAAGTATTTTATTAGGCCTGGTTGGTGGCATACCTGGCAAAGCACACCCATTAATCTGTGCTAGGACTTGGGTTCAAGCCCCCATCTCTATCTGCAGGGAAGAAGCATCAGAATTGATAGAGCAGTGCTGTAGGTGTCTCTCTTTATCTCTTTAACTTTCTATCAGAAAAAGGAGAAAGAAGGGAAAGAAAAAGATTCCTTGGAAAAGTGAATTATTCAGGCAGGCTCTGAGCAGTAACAATGACCTTAGTAGCAAACATAAATATTTAAAAAGGAAGTATTTTATCACCTCCTTTGCTTTCAGAATAAAGCACGTGAGTAAAACATTAAATCTTAATCTATTCTATAACCATCTGGACCCCAGGTTATCTTTATTCTTCCTGCCACAATGAAACTATATAGATAGATAGCATCTTTTAATTTAGGAACTTTGTAAAGTCGTTCATAGTATCCCTAAGGGTCCAATAGCTAATTAGCATTGTTACATGTGATAAGTTCCAAGGAATTGAGCCACTGAGTATCTTTTAGAGACTCTGATGCATGAACAGGCTCGATGAAGTTTCTATTAGACATCATAACCAAATTAACACTTAATTCCACATGATGGGAATGTAGGACATGTTCTTTGTGGCTACCCTGTAGACTATTAAAATACAGCAGAAAGTAATCTTCAGTTATCAGTACCTCTTCAGGATGTTAGACATGGCCACTAGCTATACCTCTTTGGAAAAATACAATGCTATGCTCCTGTCAAAACTAAATACTTGGCTCATAGAGGCCTTGTTGATACCTCTAGCCTGAATATTCATGTAGCTGACAAGGTAGAAAGCATTGAAAAAGAAAACAATACAAAATAAAATGCCTTGCTTGTCAAGTGGATTTAGTAAATAAAGAACACACTGGCTTTTCAGTCCCAGCTGCTTCCTTGTTAACACTTGAGAATGTGGCTGCTTCCCTGTAGGTGAAAACTATTTCCTTCTCCAGTGAATTGAAACAGAATCCAAAGCCACTGTGATGAAGAAAATAAAGCTAGGACACCATATACTGTTGTAACCCTGTGAATGCAAAAGATAATTTCTTGCCCTCAATTCAGACTAATTGTACCATATTCCCTTCCCCTTACCATCTATGCCTTTGGCAAACCATTAAGAAACACTTTCATTAATGATTTTGTACCCTCTGCTCCCTTAGGCACCAAGTACATCCCAGATAATCTCACTATATTTCCATTCAGTTCTTTCAAGTGGCTTAGAATTAAAATAGTATGGGAAATCTGGTTTGTCAGTAAGGGACAAACATGATTGTCACAGTTTGCTTTATAAAAATCACTGGAGTCTTCCTCATCAGCGGCTTTAGAAATAACCACATCACAGAAGTTATTTAGAAGATTTTTCTGGGCCCCTACTCATAAACCTTCATGTACATACATTTCTCTTTTCCCTTTAAAGTCCCTTTTGATACATTCAGTAGAGAAGCAATTACAGAAGCCAGACCTCCCACCTTCAGCACCCTATAAAGATACACACTCCCAGAGGGGTAAAGATTAGGGAAGCTTTCAATAGAAAGGACAGGATACAAAACTCTGGTAGGAAATTGCATGGCATTGTACCCCTCGTATCTCATAATCTTGTCAGTCATTATGAAATCACCAAAAAAAAAAAAAAATATATATATATATATATATATATATATATATATATATATATATATTTCGCTGGGGAGCATGGCTGAGACCACCACTGTATCTTCACGGTGGTCTCACACTACTTCTGAGTTCTCTGCTACTAATCATCATTGATTTGCTATCAAATGAGATTGGTCCTAACTCCTATTGATAAGAGTAGTCATAATAGTCAATGGAGTGGTATAGAAATGGAAAACTCGATAGAAGGGATTATATGAGAAAGGGGTAGAACATTAAGGGAAAGATCTTCATGTTTCTTGTTTAGGGCTTTTAAGGTGACAGCCACTGCTAATATCTGTGAAAAAGGATGTTTGAATGGTAAACATGTCTTGCAAGTTGGATAACTTCAGAAAATTTTACAGGTTTATTTTTCCAAGTATCGTTTATTTAGTCGCTTGCATTCCGTGGTGTTGTAAATATTTAATATTTAAGAGCAATACCTTGTCTTCTTAAAGAGGAATCCTTTCTAATAGCAAGATATGGACATTCCTCCTTTTTTTAAGGCATAAGGAGCTCCTGAATAATTCTCCTGCAAATACTAAAGTTCATAAATTCAAATTTCTGCACTATGTACTTCTTCTGTCTGCAGAAGGTCCATCCATAAGTAGCTGTAGTTATTGCTTCAAGTAATAATAAATCTGATCTATAAAAAAAAAATCTAAGAAACCTTGTGCTTTCCAGATTAGTAAACGTATATGCATATTAAAATGCTTGTTCATTATTTTTATTCTAAACAAATTCACTCTTGGTGAGAGAGTCTGTCAGACTGCATCTTAAAATTTCACCTTTAAGTACAACCTAAACTTGAATCTTTTTTACTCTTGAGGATTTTCTTTCTCATATACTGTCGAGAAAGATTGGAAATTAGGGCTGCGCAGTGGCTCACCAGGTTAAGTGCACATAGTACCAAGTGCAAGGATATGCCCAAGGATCCCTCTTTGAGCCCCTCGCTCCTCACCTGCAGAAGGGCAGTCAGTGAAGCAGGTCTACAGGTGTCTTTCTCTCTTCTTTTCTGTACCCTCTCCTCTCTCAATTTCTATCTGTCCTATCCAAGAAAATAGAAAAAATGACTGCAGGAGCAGTGGATTTGTAGTGCAGGGATCAAGCCCCAGAAATAGCCCTTGAGGCAGAAAAGAAAAAGAAAGATCGGAAATTAGAAAGTTTCATTTCCCAACCCAGCAAATTCTTCAAGATATCTTGTATTTATTTATATATATATTTATTTTCCCTTTTGTTGCCCTTGTTTTTTTTATTGTTTGTTGTAGTTATTGTTGTTATTGATATCATTATTAGATAAGACAGAGAAATGGAGAGAAGAGGGGAAGATAGGGAGGGGGAGAGAAAGATAGACACCTGCAGACCAGCCTCACTGTCTGTGAAGCTTCACTGCCTGGAGAGCCGGGGGCTCGAACTGGGATCCTTAAGCCAGTCGTTGCGCTTCGTGTCACATGCGCTTAACCCGCCACACAACTGCCAGACTCCTCAATCTCGGATTTATTTTGCGGCATTATTAGCTAATAAAAAAAGCCAATTGGCATCTTCAGCATTTTGCCTGAAATTATCAGATCCACATGCTCAATGAATAGATTTTTGTGGCAACTAACTTGCCAAAGACATATTATAACTGTTCCATCAATAAGTTAAGTCTTCCATTCTCCAATTCATAAAATAATCTCTTCTGGAGTTGGGTAGTAATACAGCGGGTTAAGTACACGTGGCACGACACACAAGGACCAGCTTAAGGATTCTGGTTCTTGCCTGGCTTTCCACCTGCAGGGAGGTATCTTCACAGGCAGTGAAGCAGGTCTGTAGGTGTCTATCTCTTACCCCTCTGTCTTCCTCATCTCTCTTGATTTCTCTCTGTCCTGTCCAACAACAACAATAACAGCAATGATAGCAATAACAATAAATACAACAACAAGAGCAACAAAAATGGAAAAAAATAGCTTCCAGGAGCTGTGGTACAGGTACCAAGTCCTGATGATAACCCTAGAGGCAAAAAAAAAAATTATCTTCATTGTATGTTCTGACTTTTTCTACCTTTATGCTATAGTTGAACATTTTGACATGATAGAATCATATTTTCAACTACTATTTCTGTTTCAGTTATATATTATTCTATGAAATCCATCTTGAAATTTCTTGATTTTAAGTTTTAAAAGTAGGTTTCAGGAAAGTGGCTCAATACAGTACAGGGTGGTCTGGGAGGTGGTAGAGTGGATAGTGTTAGACTCTCAATCGTGAGGTCCTGTGTTCGATCCCCAGCAGCACATGTACCAGAGGGATATATGGATCTTTCTTTATCCCCTCCTATTTTTCTCATTAATAAATAAATAAATAATTTTCCTTTTATTTGTAAAATAGAAAGTATCAATAAAACCATAGAATAAGAGGGGTGAAATTCCACACATTTCCCACCACCAGAGTTACATATCCCACTCCCTCCATTGGAAGCTTTCCTATTCTTTTATCTCTCTGGGAGCATGGACCCAGGGTCATTATGGGTGCAGAAGGTGGGAGGTCTGGCTTCTGTCATTGCGTCTCCTATGGACTTGGACACTGATAGGTTGATCCATACTCCCAGCCTGTCCCTATCTTTCACTACTGGGACAGGGCTCTGGAAAGGTGGGCCTCCAGAGTACATTGGTGAAGTTGTTTGTCCAGGCAAGTCAGGTTAACATTGCGGTAGCATCTGAAACTTGGCATTTGGAACATGCTTTCCTTTGCTTCCTCCTTTCTTTTTTCTTTTTTTATTTTTATTTAAGAAACGATAAATTAACAAAACCATAGGATAGGAGGGGTACAATTCCACACAATTCCCACCACCCAATCTCCAAATCCCACCCCCTCCCCTGATAGCTTTCCCATTCTCTATCCCTCTGGGAGCATGGACCCAGGGTCGTTGTGGGTTGCAGAAGGTAGAAGGTCTGGCTTCTGTAATTGCTTCCCCGCTGAACATGGGCGTTGACTAGTTGGTCCATACTCCCAGTCTGCCTCTCTCTTTCCGTAGTAGGGTGGGTCTCTGGGGAAGTGGAGCTCCAGGACATATTGGTGGGGTCTTCAGTCTAGGGAAGCCTGGCTGGCATCCTGATGGCATCTGGAACCTGGTGACTGAAAAGAGAGTTAACATACAAAGCCCAACAAATTGTTGAGCAATCATGGACCCAAAGCTTGGAATAGTGGAGAGGAAGTGTTAGGGAGGTACTCACTGCAAACTCTAGTGTACTTCTGCTTTCAGGTATATATTTTGCAGTAGTTTACGGATACATGTGAACATATGCTCTCTCTCACAGAAACTGGTGTATATGTAGGTTTTGGGACTTTGTTAGAAAGTGAACCACCTGAGATGGAATTAGAGTATACTATGAAATGAAAGGTCTCACCCGAGTAATGAAGCTGAAGGATTGTCATTCCACACGTGAAGTCTCTGGACACAGTCTGAAGTGAAGCATGTTGAGGTGGCACTCGTTGTGTTGATTAGGTTGCGATTGGCAGATGCAATGTTATTTGGTATGGATTGGGAGAGGCATACGGGAAAGTGGGCCCTATCCAATGGTTCCAGAACTGGGGGAAGTAGAGGCTCTATAGTGGAGATGTGAGGTTCCTGCTGTCTTAGGGTTCAAAAAGATAATCGAAAGTTAGTGTTATCATCACATTATTTGGTAATTGGGTTAACTTTGAAAAGTCCTTTTGTTAGGGTTTGCTGTACAGTACCCAGTATCTTGTATATAGCTGTGCTGTTGGTTGCTTCTGATCTACTTGGTCTAGGCTTTTGAGAGAGTCTGCATATCAATTACACAGCCTATATATTAAAAAGTTTCAGTTTGTGTTTTGAAAAACTTCGAGACATACAATTAATTTTCCCCTCTCATATTAATTACCTAGTGATTTATATGACTACATTTTACTAGGAGTGTACATAAACACCATTCCCACCACCAAAAGACTGTGACCCATCCCTCCCACCCACTTGCACCCCCCACTGGCCCAGGAAGCTGCATGTCTACCCCTCACCACAGGGTTTTTATTTTGGTGCCCTACTTACAATTTGATCAGGTCCTGCTTTTAGTATCCCTTTCAGATCATCTACCTCAACTTCTGTTGATGAGTGGGATCATCCCATACTCATCTTTATCTTTCTGACTTAGTTTACTTAACATAATTCCTTCTAGCTCTGTCCAAGATGGGTCAGAGAAGGTGGGTTCATTGTTCTTGATAGCTGCATAGTATTCCATTGTGTATATATACCACAGCTTTCTCAGCCACTCATCTGGTGTTGGGCACCTGGGTTGCTTCCAGGTTTTAGCTATTATGAATTGTGCTTCTATGAACATAGGAGTACACACCTCTTTTTGGTTGGGTGTTAGGGAGTCCTTGGGGTATAACCCCAGGAGAGGAATTACTGGATCATATGGAAGGTCCATGTCGAGCCTTCTGAGAGTTTACCAGACTGCTCTCCACAGAGGCTGTACCAGTTTACATTCCCACCAGCAATGTAAAAGGGTTCCTCTGTCCCCACATCCTCTCCAGCATTTGTTGCTGCTGTCCTTTTTGATGTATGCCATTCTTACAGGAGTGAGGTGGTACATCAATGTTGTCTTAATTTTCATTTCTCTGACAATCAGTGACCTAGAGCAGTTTTTCATATGTTTGTTAGCCTTTTGGATCTCCTCTGTAGTTAATGTTTTGTTGATATCCTCTGCCCATTTTTGGATGGGGTCATTTGCTTTTTTGGTGCTAAGTTTGCTGAGCTCTTTATATATTTTGGTGATTAGTTTCTTGTCTGATGTAAGGAATGTGAAGATCTTCTCCCATTCTGTGAGGGGTCTCTTTGTTTGTCTAATAGTTTCTTTGGATGTGCAAAAGCTTTTCAATTTGATGTAGTCCCATTGGTTTGTTTCTGCTTTAGTCTTTCTTGTAATTGGGTTTGATTCATCAAAGATGTTCTTGAGGTGTATGTGGGAAAGTGTTTTACCAATGTTTTCCTCTAAGTATTTGATTGTTTCTGGTCTGACATCTAGGTCTTTGATCCATTTGGAGTTGATTTTTGCTTCTGGTGAGATAAGGTGGTTCAATTTCATTCTTCTGCATGTTATAACCCAGTTTTCCCAGCACCATTTATTGAAGAGAGCCTCTTTTTTCCATTTAATCCTTTGGGCCCCCTTATCAAAGATTAGATGCCCATAGGTGTGGGGATTTATTTCTGGGCTTTCAATTCTGTTCCACTGGTCTGTGTGCCTATTTTTGTTCCAGTACCATGCTGTTTTGATGATGATGGCTTTATAATATAGTTTGAGGTCTGGGAGTGTGATGCCTCCATTTCTGTTTCTTTTCCTTAAGATGGTTTTGGCAATTCTAGGTGTTTTCAGGTTCCAGATAAATGATTGTAGTGTTTGTTCTATTCTCTTAAAGATGCTTGGTGGAAACTTGATGGGTATTGCATTAAATTTGTATATGGCTCTGGGGAGAATATTCATTTTGATGATATTTATTCTTCCAATCCATGAGCATGGGATATCTTTCCATTTCTTGGTATCAGTTTCTATTTCCTTGAGTAGCGACTCATGGTTTTCAGTATATAAGTCTTTCACTTCTTTGGTCAACTTTATTCCTAGGTATTTGATTGATTTTGCGGAAACAGTAAATGGGAGTGATTTCTGGATGTCTTCTTCTTCAGATTTAGTGTTTGCATAAAGAAATGCCACTGATTTTTGTACATTGATTTTGTAGCCTGATATCTTGCTATATTGCCTAGTAACTTCCAGTAGTTTTCTGCTGGTTCTTTAGGTTTTTCTATGTATTCTATCATATCATCTGCAAATAGTGAGAGCTTGACTTCTTCCCTTCCAATCTGTATTCCTTTGATTCCTTTCTCTTGCTTGATTGCTATGGCAAGATCTTCCAGTACTATGCTGAAGAGTAACGGTGACAGTGGACAGCCCTGTCTAGTCCCTGATCTGAGGGGGAATGCTTTCAGCTTCTGTCCATTGAGTATGATGTTGACTGTAGTTTTGCTATATATAGACTCCACTATCTTGAGGAATTTCCCATCTATTCCCCTTTTTTGTAGAGTTTTGAGCATGAATGGGTGTTGGATTTTGTTAAAGGCTTTCTCTGCATCTATTGAGATAATCATGTGTTTTTTGGCTTTGCTTTTATTGATGTGGTGAATAAAATTGATTGACTTACGGATGTTGAACCAACCTTGCAGTCCTGGGATGAATCCCACTTGGTCGTGATGAACAATCTTTTTGATATGTTGCTGTATCCGGTTGGCCAAGATCTTGTTTAGTATTTTGGCATCTATGTTAATCAGAGATATTGGTCTGTAGTTTTCCTTTTTTCTTCTGTCCCTATCAGCTTTTGGTATCAGGGTGATGTTGGCTTCATAGAAGGTGGAAGGGAGTATTCCTGTTTCTTCAATCTTATGGAAAAGCTTAAGAAGTATGGGTACTAACTGTTTCCTGAAAGTTTTGTAGAATTCATTTGTGAAGCCATCTGGTCCAGGACTTTTGTTTTTGGGTGCTTCCTCCTTCCTTGTGGGACTCAGTATAGTAGTTCTTATAAGGTGGGGTTGATTGTGGAAAATTCCTTTAGTTCTTGAATATTTGAGAAAACCTTTATTTCTCCCTCATATTTGAAGGCTAATTTAGCAGGATACAGTACTCATGGCTGAAATTACCTCTCCTTTAGAACTTTGAATATGTCATCCCACTCTCTACTGGCCTCTAAAGTTTGTAAAGAGAAATCTGATGAAAGTCTTATAACTCTGCCTTCTGTATGTAACTTCTTTCCTTTCCCTAGCAGCTAGCAAAATTTTTTCCTTGTCATTGACTTTTGATAGTTTTACAATAATGTGCCTTGGCATTGGTCTGTTTGTACTTATACATCTGGGTGATCATTCTTGGATGAGAATGTTCTGATGGTTTCCTAAGTGAGGGAAGTTCTCAGCTAAAATTGCTCTGAAAATGGACTTTGGGTCTTTGGCCTTGTCCTTCTCTTCAGATATATCCATCACTCTTATGATCTTTTGATGGAGTCTGCAATTTCACAGAGAATTGCTTCAGTCTTTCTAAACCATTCCTCTGCCTCATCTTTGAGTTGAAAGAGTGACATTGCTGTATCATGTGGACTAGAGATTATTTCTTTTCAATGGGAGGATCTATTTGCTAAGCCTTCTACCTGGGCATGGGTTGCATTAAGGGTGTCTTTTACTCCCTGGAGTTCTGACTGAAGTACTCTTTCAAGAACATAGTGATGTCTGTTATAAGTTCACCTCTCATGCATTTTAATTCCATAGTAACATGCTCTTGTAATTCTTGCTTAAATTCTTGGAGAGCCCTTATAATGATCTCTGTGTAGTCTGTCTTTGAGAGTGCCTCTAAATCTGTAATTCCTTGGATTTCCTCTGTTTCATTTGTCTGGCTAATACTGCATAGTTGGCTGTTTAGTTCTGTTTCTCTGCTTGCACATTTTTTCTGCTGGTTATTGATGGCCAGGAGGTGCTGCTAATGTGATCTTTAGGTTTTTCTTGCTTATATGATCTGCAGCGTGTGGGACTGGGTGGGGGGGTGGTTGCTTTGGGCTGTCTTGTGGTCACAAATTCCCTGTTTTATTTATGTCTTCCCCTTGAATTCAGAAAGCTAGTGATCCCTTGAGTCAAAGACTGAGAGTTTTTAAGGCCCTATCCCTTTTCTTCCAGCCCTAGAAGCAATGTTACTTGCTTGCTGTGCTTGAAGTGAAATTGCCAAAATGGCGTGGCTCAGTGCTGTGCTGCCCAGAGCTCTGACTTGACTTTGCTGTCTTCAACAACTACCCACACCACTTTCCCCTCCAACCATACGTGAACACTCAACTGAAGCTGCAGAACTTTCAGCTGTATATTATGACTTCAGTTGGGTCTCTTGTATTTATTTGTTGTTTTGGGAGGAGAGGTGATTTGGTCCCAGTTACTCCATGGCCACGCCTCCTGGAAGTTAGTTAGTAAAAATCTTTAAAATGAGTGAGAGAGAAACAGATAGACAGAAGAAGAAAGGAAAGGATACCACAGAACAGAAGCTTCTTCTAATGAAGTGAGGTGCAGATTAGAGCCTGAGTTGTACACATGACAAAACAGGTACATTATCCAGGTGCACTATCTTGCTGACCACACTTTATATTTATTAGTTATATATATATATATATTTATTTATTTATTTATAGACTTTGCCTCCATGATTGTCGCTAGAGCTCCATGCCAGCACTAGGAAGCTACTGCTCCTGGCAGCCATTTTTTGCCTCCAGGGTTATTGCTGGGGCTCAGTGCCTGCACTGCTCCTGGAGGCCATTGTTCTCATTTTGTTGCCCTTGTTGTTGTTATTGTTGCCATTGCCATTGTTGTTGTTGGTTAGGACAGAGAGAAATCGAGAGAGGAGGGGAAGACAGAGATGGGGAGAGAAAGACAGACACCTGCAGACCTGCTTCACCACTTGTGAAGTGACCCCCCTGCAGGTGGGGAGCCAGGAGCTGAAGCGGAATCCTTGGGCTGGTCCTTGTGCTTTGTGCCATGTGCACTTAACCAGCTGTGCTACTGCCCGGCTCCCCAATTTTTCTGTTTTATTGTATAGAGAGTGGGAAATAGAGAGGGAGCGAGAAAGACACCTGAAGACCTGATTCACCACTTGTGGATCTCTCCCCCCCCCTTAGGTGGGGAGCATGAGGCTCCTCCTTGGTCTTTGCTCTTAGTACTATTTGTGCTGGACTCAGCGTGCCACCACCCTGCTTCTAGTATTTTATGTCTAGCTACACCACAATTAAATTAATAAAGACTCTCACTGATAGACTGTTTCTTTCTTTCTTTTTTTTTATTCTATTACAGTGATGTTAGGAATATCTTTTTACCTGATTCACTTTACCAAGAAGAAATTACTATATGAAAATATCTGAGCATGTTTGGATGTGGCTAAACACTGTCATATTACCATCCTTCAAACCATGTATGAGTAGGCCATTTTCTCTGTATGTGTGAGAGCACTGTGTATCACAGAAACTCTATGATCTTTCTTTTCTTTTTTTCTGCTTTCCTTTTTATTCTTTTAAAAATATTTATTTATTTATTTATTCCCTTTTTTGTTGCCCTTGTTTTTTTATTGTTGTAGCTATCATTGTTGTTATTGATGTCGTTGTTGTTGGATAAGACAGAGAGAAATGGAGAGACAAGGGGAAGACAAAGAGGGGGAGAGAAAGATAGACACCTTCAGACCTGCTTCATCGATTGTGAAACGACCCCCTACAGGTGAGGAAAACTCCATGATCTTTCTGTGAAAGTAGGATCACAATGTAGTTTTAATTTTTCATTTCTTACTTTATAAGTGAGGTTAGAATTCTTTTCACATCCTAGTGAGAAAAACTTTAATTTAATTCATTTAAACATATGTTTTTCTTACTCTTCCCTTATTTTTTGTTGCATTGTCCACCATTATTTTCCTTATTGACACAAGATAGCTACATGTCCCTTTACGTATACTTGTGGTATAAAAGTTATCCAAAAGATAACTTAAAAAAATACTGCCCACAGATTCTGTTGCAACATCAACAAATAATGTTGATGATTTTCTTGATTGTAAAGTTGACATTTAAACATTATTACTAACATCCAGACCTTTTATTCTATACCCTGGAAATAAATTATAGATGTATTAAGTAACTGCATAAAATTTAAGTGTAAGACATTTAGCTGACTGAAGAATTTTGAATGTGAGCTTGTCATATTAGAAAACATTTGTATTTCTTTATGTGTAAAAATCTTAAGTTTGCTCATTTTCTTTTGCCTCCAGTTGCAGGGGCTTAGTGCCAGCACTACAAATCCACTGCTTCTGGCAGCCATTTTTTTTTCTTTTTCATTTGATAGGACAGAAATTGATAGGGGAGGGGGAGATAAAGAGACAGAGAGAAAGATAGATACCTGCAGATCTACTTCACTGTTCATGATATATCCCCCCCCCCCCGGGTGAGGAGCTGGTGTCTCGAACCCAGTTCCTTGTACTTAGTACTCTGGATGCTTAACCAGGCACACCACTGCCTTCCCCCTCCCCAATTTTCTAGTTTTGGAACTCAGACTACCCTATTTCCTTTCTGAATTAAGTTTACTTGCATATACCTAATTATTTCATTATACGTAATCAATCAAATGTTCTCATACTTTTTGTAGCATGTATGCCAATATTCATTTAACTTTTTTTTTAACCTGAAGGACAACTCAGTACTAACTATTTATTAATGAATTGGGGATTTGAACATAGGATTTCTTTCATGTAAAATCCATGAAATGCTACTGTACTATTCTCTCATGATGTTTGTTCTCATAAAATATCTCTACCCTCATAAACCAAGTATTTCTTTGTATCTTTCTCATAGCTCATATCATTTTGCATCTTACACTCACTGCAAGAATGTACTGCACATTGGGTCCATGCTCCCAGAGGGATGGAGAATGGGAAAGCTATCAGGGGAGGGGACGGGATACGGAGATCTGGTGGTGGGGATTGTGTGGAGTTGTACCCCTCCTATCCTATGGTTTTGTTAATGTCTCCTTTTTAAAATAAATAAATAAATAACTTAAAAAAGTAAAATCAATCAATAAATAGATAAAATGAAAAACTAGAATGTACTGCACATAGTTTGTTGAATTAGTGCTGTCTTCTTTTCAGTATTTAGCACAGAGCTGTGAATACCCCAGAAAGCGAAGACATTCCTTGAGTTAATATTGAGTTAATACATTGAGTTGTGTGTATACATGTAGTCTTTCCTTACTATAATTTACTTATTTTAAATTCTTTTAAATTATTTGTTTATTTTATTTCATTTGTTAGGATAGAGAGCACATGAGAGAGGAAAGAGAGATAAAGTGGAAGAAATAAATGAGAGAGATATCTGTAGCACTGCTTCAGTACTAATGAAGCTTCTTCCCTGCAGGTGGAAACTGGGTGCTTAGACCTGGGCCCTTGTGCACTCAGCCAGATCGGGCAATGCCCAGCCCTGTGCATACTAGAATTTATTCATAAGCTTAGATATTGTTAAACAAACCTACCTACATATTCACACACATAGAAATTCTAAGATTGCTAACTTCATATCAGGAGAGTCGTTCTTATACAATATTTCTAAACAGAAGGTCACATTTAGTGCTTTGGAAATAAGGAAGTTCTGAGTTTTTAGTTTTGAAATAGTTATTAACATAGTGTAAATAAATGCTGATTCTTGTAACTCTTTCATTGGAAGGAGAATCATAGCATGATTTTTTTTAAAAATTAAGTTTTTATTTATTTATTTATTTTTCTTTTTGTTGCCCTTGTTGTTTAACATTGTTGTGGTTATTAATGTCATTGTTGTTGGATAGGACAGAGAGAAATGGAAGAGAGGAGGGGAAGATAGAGAGGAAGAGAGAAAAACAGACACCTGCAGACCTGTTTCACCGCTTGTGAAGCGACTCCCCTCCAGGTGGGGAGCCGGGGTTCGAACCGGGATCCTTAAGCAGGTCCTGGCGATTTGCGCCACGTGCGCTTAACCGCTGCGCCACCGCCCGACTACCTCATAGCATGATTTAATGGCTGCAATTGATAACTGAACCATGGAAATGATTCTGAAATGAACAACTGCTTAGCAAAACAGCACATTATAAAGTTATGAATCAATAGATAAAGCTATATCATAGAAATACAGATACTGTATTTTTTCTATGCTTTCATCACTGCTTAATGTGGAAGTCTACCATAGCTGGAATAATAATAACAAAATATAGTCTGTTTTGTTAAATTGTAAACATAAACCTATTTAATTAAGTGATAAATATGATAAGGACACATTAAGTGTAGGGATATTTGAAACGTGGTAGCAGTCATGGTGAGCACTTGAAGTCTGTTTTCGTGTGAAGGCATTGATTGGAGAAACCTGAATACATTACCTGTCCAGGTAGGCAATAAATAAGATGTACTTCTCATACAAAATATATTTTCTTTCAAGAAAGGTGGGCTTTTACCTGACTTAGTCAAATTAATTTTCTTTGCAGAGCAAGCCATCTGTTATTCTGACACATTATCTGGTGAAAGGGCACTCTGAGTGCTACTGCATGCCCCAATAAACACTGTTTATATTAATCATATAGTCAGAATTTAGAATACACCACTGGCATTATTAAAAATTTCTTTCTTGAAAGTCAGTTCTTCAAGGACCATTGAAATCTTCATGTGTGTGTGTGTATGTGTAATAACTGCAAAAATTTTCAATTTGTTGGGATACTTTTACACAAACATTTTATTTTATTAATTTTTATTTATTTATGTTTTTGTTTCTATGGTTATATATTTTAATATATATTTATTTATTTATTTATAAAAAAGAGACAATGACAAAACCATAGGATAAGAGGGATACAACTCCACACAATTCCCACCATTAGAACTCCGTATCTCATCCCCTCCCCTGATAGCTTTCCTATTCTTTATCTTTCTGGAAGCATGGACCAAGGGACATTATGGGGTGCAGGAGGTGGAAGGTCTGGCTTCTGTAATTGCTTCTCTGCTGAACATGGCATTCACAGGTCGATCCATACTCCCAACCTGTGTCTCTCTTTCCTTAGTGGGGCGGGGTTGTGGGGAAGTGGAGCTCCAGGACACATTGGTGGGGTTGTCTGTACAGGGAGGTCTGGTTGGCATCATACTAACATCTGGAACTTGCTGGCTAAAAGAGAGTTAACATATAAAGCCAAACAAATTGTTGACTAATCATGAAGCCAAAGGCTGGAATATTGCAGATGAAGATTTGGGGTCTCTATTTTGAAGATAGCTAGTAGGCCTATTTTAATTATATTCCAAAGGGTCCATGACTATACTAGTTTTTCCTGAGCCTGACCTCTGATATAGGTATACCCAAGCTGTTGTCTGGGAAGATGATGTCATGGCTGTAAAAATGGCTAGAAAGATGGATCAGGAAAGAGATTAGCTCCCAAATATGGGAAAGGTATATAAATATTGTTGACTGTAAAACCCATTGCTTTGATCTGATTTGGGGCCCATATTCAGCTTTGTGACCTCTGCATGCCTGTAGGTCTGAGCTCACATTCTGTGGTCCTGTGTAGGAACGTCCCAAGGTGCCCCAATATCAGAACCCATCTTCCTCAGGTGGTAGATAGAGTATGTTGTCCAGCCTCCCTTCAGAGGATGTTGCCTTGAACACTGTAATCTGTGTGCTTAACCAGGTGAACCACTACCTGGCCCCTGTAATGGAATATTCATCACAGTAATATCTAAGTTAATACCAAACTAATATCTAACAAGAGGGGAAAGGGATATTAGAGTTTGCACATAACAATGGAATGCTACACATGAATGAGAATGAGCAAACATCATTGTACTTAGCTTTATAGTAAATCTCATAAATGCTGAGAGAAATGGGCCAGATTAAAACAGGTCAAATCAGCCTTTCCTTTTAGAAATAAACAGAGTTTCTGGTCTTAAGATGGATTTTCTATAGGAATTTTGGGGAGGGAATTGTCTATTTTTTGTATAGTTATTATTATTTTTTTTTTCCAGAGCACTGCTCAATTCTAGCTTATGGTAGTGCAGGGGACTAAGCCTGGGACTTTGGAGCCTCGGAGATGAGAGTCTCTTGCATAAGCATTATGCTGTCCAACCCTGCCTATTTATTTGTTTTTATAAGATAAAGAGTTTCCAGAGTATATGGTGTTTTTTGCCAAAGACCCTGGTGCCTCTGGGACCTCAGGCATACAAATTCTGTGTTCTGTAACTGAGTATCACCCAGCTGGAGGGGACAGATGAATGCTTATGATATTGTCAC
Organism: Erinaceus europaeus; assembly: GCF_950295315.1. Classification (NCBI taxonomy): domain Eukaryota; kingdom Metazoa; phylum Chordata; class Mammalia; order Eulipotyphla; family Erinaceidae; genus Erinaceus; species Erinaceus europaeus. Next base: position 43,322,873 of record NC_080180.1, on the reverse strand, counting down.
ACTTATTATAGGCACTGATTACATGGATGTACAAAGTTTCAGAAAATGATTAGATATTTGGAATATGTATACTGCTTTGATCATGTATGTCATTGGACGAAAAGTTTTAAACTGCTATTAATTAACTGGAAAGTCAGAATATGAATTTGCAATCTAGTTAATCTGAGGGCTGTTTTTCCTGTGAATGGAGTAATGTACATATCACAACACTTTGGAAGTAAGTGTGACTTTGTCAGCAATTGAAATAGAAGGGAGCATAATTTCTTGTACAAGTAAGGAACAAAAAAATGCAATGCCAATGTGAATTAATGGCATTTTTCCATATACAGAGGAGTTTTAGGTATGCCATATAATTTTTTCTTTTTTTTTTTTTAACTCCAGGATTATCGCTGGGGCTCTGTGCTAACAATATGAAACCAATGCTCCTGCAGGCCATTTTTTTTCCACTTTAAAAAATAATGGTTTACAGTCAACAGTAAAATACCATAGTTTGTACATGCATAACTCCACCCATTTTTAATAGCTGAGTAAATATCTCCAGCATTTGTTGCTGCTGCCTTATCTGATGTATGACATCCCCACAGGTGTAAAATCATATCTCTTTGTTGTCTTTATTTGCATTTCTCTGACAATCAATGACTTGGAGCATTTTTTCATATGTTAGTTGGCCTTTTGGGTCTCTTCTGTGGTACATATTCTGTTCATATCTTCTCCCCATTTTTGGATGGTTTCATTTGATTTTTTTGTTGCTAAGATTGGTGAGCTCTCTATATATTTTGGTTACTAGCTTCTTGTCTGATGTATGGCATATGAAGATCTCCCACTTGGTGGGAGTTCTCTTTGTTTGGTGGGTCCTTTTGCTGAGCAGAAGCTTTTTAATTTGATGTAGTCCCATTAGTTTATTTTTGTTTTAGTCTTTTTTGTAATTGGATTCATATCAAGGTCATTTTTTTCTCTCTTTTTTTTATTAGGCAGGATAGAGAGAATCTGAGAGAGGAGGTGGAGATAGGGAGAGAGAGAGAGAGAGAGAGAGAGACACCTGCAGACCTGCTTCACCACTTGTGAAGCGACACCCATGCAGGTGGGAACCTGGGGGCTTCAACCTGGATACTTGTGCAGGTCCTTGCACATTGTGCTATGTGCACTTACTGGTGTGCCACCACCTGATTCCTATACTTTATTTATTTTTTTTATCATTACAGTTTGCACAGCTAAATTGAGGCTATTTATATCTTGGGAAACAAAAAGGATATTTTTCTTTTTTAAAAAATTTCTTTATTGGGGGATTAATGTTTTATATTAGACAGTAAATACAATAGTTTGTGCATAACATTTCTTAGTTTTCCACATAACAATGCAACCCCCACTAGGAAAAAAGGATATTTTTCTAATTGCCACCAGAGCTCAGTGCCTGCTTAATGAATCTACCTTCTTCTGATGGCCATCCATGCACCCCACTCTTTTTTCCTTTATTTTACAGGACAAATAGAAATCAAGAGTGGGAGATAAATAGGGAGAAAGGTAGGCACCTGTGTGTGTGCAGGGGTGAGGGGGTACAGGCTTGAATCTGGGTCCTTGTACTTGATAATGTGTGTACTTACCCAGGTGATAATGTGTGTACTTACCCACCACCTGGCCCCAGGATTTGGATTCTAAAATGTCTGTACAGCCTGCCTAAACATTATGTTTGTGCATGAAGTTAATATCAAGTGTAACTTAAAATCATAGAATATTATTTAACAAAAATTCTGACCAACTGTGCATATACACTTCAAAGGTATTGGTGTTCAAGTATGTCTGACTTATTCAAGGTTTCTTGTGATGTTTATAGCAATATATGTATTTTTTTTTACCATCAAGAATACCTAGTACAGCACTAATCCAGGTTTAGTTCACATTTCCTATATAGCACAACCGTTTCCAGTGCTGTACATTTAGAGGTGTCTATTCCATTGTTGGAACACTGTAAGTGAAAATTCTTCAATTCTGATGAACTAAGTATCCAAAGACAAGTTACTGGTAAAACTGAGAAAGGGGCTGGGTGGTGGCACAGGTCACTTGGTTGAGCACACTTGTTACAGTGTGCAAGGACCCAGATTTGAACCCCCAGTCCCCACCTGCAGGGGAAAAACTTTACAAGTGTTGAAGCAGTGTTGCTGGTGTCTCTCTGCCTCTCTCTCCCCTACCCTTTCAATTTCTTACTACCTCTATCAAACAGATAAAGATAGTGAAAAAAGTTGGGAAAAAAAAGATGAGAAAGAAACCCAGTCCACTCAAGTTCCATCAAACTGCTCATCTCCAATATTATTACTCAATCTATTTAAAGTAATATGAAAAAAAAGTTTCCGAACAAGGTAATAAACATGTGGCCAAAGAAATGTCATTTGTATACAGGAGTTTGCTCTAACAGTGTTTCTACTCCTATGTGGCCTTGTCAAAGATAATTTTTTAAGTCATCACAGTTAATTGGAAGGATTAAATCACTCAGAAAATAAGATTACAGGTTTCTGATGTGGACTATAAAAATAAACAAAATGTATGTATTTTTTCTATCAAGAGGATAAGACTCAGTGCACTGAGGTTATAGAATTTTGTTTTTTGGAGTCAAAGACATTATTAGGCCTTAGAAGAAATGAACACGACATTTTTGAAGAAATTGTTTTTAAAAATATTTTATTTATTGTAATGAGAGAGACACAGCAAGAACAAGAGTAAGAGTGATTGAGAGTGAGCGTGGAGAGACCAGAGCACTTCTCTGCTCTGGCTTATGGTAGTACCTAGGGCCTCAGAGCCTGAGGCTTGAAAGTTGTTTGCATAACCATAATATTGTCTCCCCAACCCACATTTTTTTTCGCATTTATGTTTCTTCATATGTGCTGATAACTGTTAACTTGAACTGCATATTTCATAAGCTTTATGGACAAAATCCTGTCTAATTAAAACTTGAACAACAACATGACCTGTTGATAGAATGATGAATCATCTTGTTTTCACCAGGAAATAGAAGCTTGAATTTATGTGATTTAAACCTTGAGTTTGTCATACCTCTTTGTCTTCCCTTGCAGTTAAAATGAAAGCATTTACAACTAAAATCATGAAGTAAAAAGACCTCGATTTAAGCCCCATGTTTGCAATTATGGTTCCAGCATTTTATTTCTCCTCAGTTGTCGCGTCCCTTACACCTATCATTTCTCTTATGAAGCTGAGAGTTGCAAATACTTCTCGTAGCTTTCTTTGCATATACAAAAATCCATGTAGTGCTCATGTCAATTAAAATAAAGCATGCAAAACAGCACTTCCTTCTCTTTCCGCTTACAAAATATTAGATATCTTATTATTCCAATTTGACATTATTTATTATGTTCAGCAGTGGAAATAGATAAGACATATTGTATCTGTTATGTGCTTAATAAAGACTGGTGAATGAAGGAATAATTATAAACTTTTCTAAAATATCCTTTAGCTTTATTTTCAAGAAGCAAAATTGAAATGACTCTAGGAGATATATTTTAAACAATTAGACAGTGATAGCTTTCACATAAAATGTTACTTATTGTCAATTTCAGGAGTATTTCACATGGCTTCTAAAAGTTAAAGTTTTACATCTTAAAATAGCTTAGCTGTTGTAAAACTCATATGTACCTCACAACTACTTTTTCTCTATTGTTCATATTTTATGCTGCATCGGTGTGTAATATATATATATATATATACATATACATATATATATATATCCAGTTGGCATGTATGTCTCAACTAATTAATATTTTGTTCCACTATGTAAACATAGAACCCATGGCTCCATCCATTTTTACAGAATGACATTTCTCTGCTCCAAAATCACATTTAGAATGCTATGCTACATTTACTTATCATATTTCTTAAGGTTTTACTTGGCTAAAACATTTTATTATACTTTCTTGCTTTATGAAGGTCTTAAGGAATATTGACTTAGATTGATAAACACTTCGATTAGTCTATGGTTCCTAAAGTTTCTGATAATGATAGAAAATATGTGCTTTTCTGAGATTCTGTAGTGATATTTTTGATTACACACACTAGCAAGAAAATAAGTAGAAATAAAATGGACATAGAAATATAGAGTCTTAATCAGAAATCCATTCACTCAAAAAAAAAGGATACAGATCTTCTTTCAATGTCTATCATTTGAATATATTTAAACCAAGAAAGCTATTTATTGCTGATGTACAGAACATATCTACTCAGGTCACTTTTTTCTTGCCTTGATTCTATTTGCTATCATAGAAGTAGAGAGATAAGCATCAATTGCTTATTATTCACTTCATTATCAGTTTTATTTAAGTGCTTCTTAATGCTCAGTAGTAACAGTTTTTCTATAAATCAATAGATATGTAGTATTGTTTTAGACTTAAAGCAATCCATCCATTTTCAGTTTTTTTATTTGTGGGATAAAGACAGCCAGAAATCAAAAGGGGGAGATAGAGAAAGAGACAAAGAGACACTGCAGCACTACTTCATGACTTGCCCCTGTAGAAAGGGGACTGAGGGCTCAAACTTGGGTCCTTGTGGATTGTAACACATGAGCTCAACTAGCTGCACCACCACTTGACCCAAGAAATCCATTTTGAATTAAGAGATCATTCAGTAAGTGTTAACTTTTTAAGTTTATACACAGAATAATGGAAATAGAAATTCAAATGCTTAACCTTATCTTCTCTAAAATTAAGATGAATTAGTCATTTGATGATTCCCATGTACTTTTGAAATATAAATGTGAAGGGAACTTCAACTTTGTTGGGACTATGTGATAGCTTGGTAGAGCATAGGGGAGCTCTCCCATCCTTGGATGGAGGTCTGGATAGAAACCCCACTGCTAAGTCTCTCTGGTCATAGAGGTGAGCCAAGAGGAAAAAAGTCTCCCAGACTAAGCTTGCCTTGTTAGTCTATCAAGCCCACAGAAACCCCAATACTTCCCTCCATTAACTGCAGGCCACATAGCTGCCTACCTTAAGATTCACTTACTCAAAGTTCACAGAAGAGAACACACCTCATCACACACTCCTAGCAGTGCCCTTTGATGTCCTCAATTTGCATCAAAGCTTGTTTATCTTCTCTCTGTTTTGCCTTAACTGGTTCAACCCCTCTCCTCCCCTCAAACGCCTTTGGGTAATTAAATGCCTGCATCAGGAGACTAATTATCTTGACCTTTATGTATCTGCATCAATTCTTGTCATACCAGCCCTCTACCATAGGGGCAAGCCGACCTTTAAGAAACCTGTAATTTCTGACATATATCCATAATAATTCCCTTTGTTTGGTTTTCTACTTAATTCATGTCCACCCACTAACAAACGAGATCTGAGCATGCTGCAGGTCTCCCTGGTGTCTACTCTAGAAAGAACCGGTCTGTTACCTTTCCCCTGGGGATCATCCTGCCAGAGACCCCAACACAACTTAATGGTTATATACTCTTAAAGTTTTTACAGTCATCATGAAGGTGAAAATTCTCAGACCAAATAAAAAGGAATAGTCAGTTTTTTACTATATGCTTATCATAGAGACATGGACTACTAATCACTAGCTCTTTTGCAAAGATGAAAAATATTATAGGAGTATGATCTTAATGATTGCTTTCGAAGTTTAAACTTATTGATTGATCTGTTGATTCTGGTGGCTAAAAAAAGTTTAAAAATCAACAAAATTTTTAGAAGGCAGAAAAATAATAAGTATTTTTAAAAAATAGTCTTTTAAAAAATTTTTTATATTTATTTTATTTATTTATTCCCTTTTGTTGCCCTTGTTTTATTGTTGTAGTTATTATTGTTGTTGTTGTTGTTGGATAGGACAGAGAGAAATGAAGAGAGGGAGGGGAAAACAGAGAGGAGGAGAGAAAGACAGACACCTGCAGACCTGCTTCACCGCCTGTGAAGCGACTCCCCTGCAGGTGGGGAGCCGGGGTTCGAACCGGGATCCTTATGTCGGTCCTTGTGCTTTGCGCCACCTGCGCTTAACCCGCTGCGCTACAGCCCGACTCCCATAGTCTTTTTTTTTTAAGAGCAGGAATAATTTCTGCAGTTAGCCAGTTACCATTTTTCCCAGGGATCCTTATACTTATTCTGAACTGGTTTAGAGAATATGCACTTGATTTTACATTCATTTGTGATAGACCCTCCTGATTTCTTGGTTGGATATATAGTTGACATTTCTAACATATATATAGAATTCTGTACCAAAGAAGAAAACTTAGATGGAGGTGTCAATGTTGGACTCTGATTTAATTTTAGTAGATAAATGAATTAACCAAGTTCTGGCAAAGAATTATTATTTAATATGAAAAAAGGGTGTTATGCTTTAAATTGGATCTTATATTCATTAATTCGCAAGGCATAGTAGAAATTTAGGTGATGAATATTTCAAAGGCAGAAGTGCCAAAGTCTGCATCCTGACAGAAGCTCTGAATAAATGAATACCAGACACTACTGCTGGTGAAAGAAATGTCTGGAGAGATTGCACCAATTTCCCCTGTAGGACAGGACTTGGCTAAGTGCAACAGCTCTCAGATCTTGCTCATGACTTTTTAGTGAACAAAAAGATTACATCAGAAAAACACAAGTGTTAAAGGGCATGATGTCTGGGAAACTATCTGAGGAGGATGTCTCACAAGTCAGACCTTTCAGCCTCTATTTCATGTCCTGCCTGTATAATCCTTACCTTTCTGGGGGGTATTGCTATGGTGCCTGAGTTCATGTGGTAGAGCTTTTTCTGTTTGGGGTCCTTTGACTAGGTCTTGTATGAACTTTGATACTGACCAGACGTCCATTCATTTGGGTAGAGGAAATATGTCAGGGATAACAATGAGACATAGTAGTAGTCATAGTAGTAGTAGTATATTTATTTTTTTAGGTTTGCTCAGGATGGATACAAGATTGTGAGCATACTCCCTAGGACAGCTGAATGATATTCAGCAAGTTCCAACAAGAACAAAACCTGGGATGATTAAGGGGTGGAGGAAAGGCAGTAATGATTATATTAAGGTGCCATCCAAAAGTGGGGTTATTCCTGAGTTCTCATTTCATGTTGTCCACTGTACATGGTAGGGGCCATATCTGGGATTAATTTTTATTATGGAAGAAGGGTAGTTAAATAGTAAGGAGTCAAAGTACATGTTCCTAGAAAATCTATGTTTTTGTTTGTTTGTTTGTTTTTCCCACCTTCAGGGTTGTCACTGGGGCTTGATTCTGGCACTAAGAAACCACTGCTTCTGGCAGCCATTTTTTTCCATTTTATTGGATAGGACAGAGAAATTGAGAGAGAAGGAGATAGAGAGGGTTAGAGAAAGACAGATACCTGCAGACCTGCTTTGCAGCTTGTGAAACATCCCCCCTGCTGGTGGGGAGCTGGGGGCTTGAACCCAGGTCCTTGTGCTTAGTACTATGTGCACTTAATTGGGTGTGCTACTGCCCAGCCCCCGAGAACCTATGTATTCTTGAAACACATTTTTTGCATCCATAAACTAATTAAATAACACACTTCATAATATGCATCAACTTCATTTTATGTCTTATATTGATACCAGTAGGTTTGGTATAGTTAATCATTTTCTTCTCCTTGATGGAGATTTCATAGGATCTATATTAGATAGTCAATAAATAGCATCTAAATGTGTTTTGCCTAACTTCCTCAAATGCTCAAAAAGAGTATTTTGAGGTATGGTAACTGTTTCAGATATCCAGTGACTTGTTGCTGGGCACTGTTCACTTTGGTCTCAGAGTCATAAGGAGATTTTAGTTGGAAAATTATGAATATAGTTCCTTGAAGTCACTGTTCAAAGTTTGAAATATGACAGATTTCAAATTACTCAGGGTAAGTCAATGCCAATTGACTTGCATGCATCCCAGTGTTCTCTCTTAATTTAGATGGGAAAAATTTATGATTTTAAGAGTATTTATGTTTCTTTTGTTTCTCTTATTTCTCTAAACACTGTGGAAAAGCCCTTTTTTTCTATTTTATTGTATCTTATATGTTTTCTTCTTTAATTGCTTACACCTAAGAATGAAATTACTGCCTCTTGGAAAACTCCAGCTTAATTATGCTCTTTCGTGCATAATTTCCTTATCTTTAGCACAATAAATCTAAAAAATTTAGTGTGGTATTAAAAAAACATTAATAAGTTGTTTTTTAGTTCTTGGTGGGTTTATTTCCTCCCTCGCCTTCTGTCTACCTTGTATTCCACACACATTGATCAGTTTTAAGTTTTCTTTGGAGTTATGTACTTGAATGCCTCCAAGTCATCTTGAAGTTTAAAAGCATACTAGCGGTACACTTGAGATGGGGGAAAGAACTTAGGCAATTTGTCATTTAAAATTCAACTGATATTACCGCACGTCTAGCTTTCCTTAATTTCCCTGAACAGAAGTATTTCTTTTATTTTCGCCCTTGTAGTACCCATTCACATCTTTCTTACTGAATTTACCACATTGCCTTTTACTTATGTGCTATTCATCTTTCCAGTTAAACTGCAAAGTCCTGCCTAAAGCCTCACAACAGGCCCTCAGATGAAACCAATTGCTTCTTTTCTGACTTCCCTGTGACTCCAATCAAAGAATGAATTCACAGAATATGTGAGAGAGGCAGGACACAATTCAGTGTAGGTCTGTCAAAACTTAAATAAAGATTTCCAGTAGATTGGAACTACAAAATAACTTTTTGCTTTCTTAATTCTCCTTAGAGAATGGATGAATAGGGGCCAGGTGGTGGTGCACCTGGTTAAACGCACACACCACAGTGCACAAGGACTCAAGATCAAGACCATGGCCCCCATCTGCAAGGGGAAAGCTTTGCGAGTGATGAAGCAGGTATCTTTCTCTCTCTCTCTTCCTCTCCCCTCTCAATTTCTCTATCAATAATAAATATAATAAAGAGAAAGAATGAAAGCAGTACATAATAAATACAAACACATACATGTGTTCACAAAACTGAAGAAAAATCATTTCACTGACATTTACAACAAGCTAAAAATTTTAATATCAGATCACTTTAACAAAATAGAAATGAAAAATGAACTATATATTGTTTTCAGGTTGTTCAGTTTGATGGACTTTTGTCAGTATACAGGCTAAAATTAAGGATTGGTACTAATACATCTGAGCTAAAATAACAATGTTTCTAAACTTAGAATATTTTTAAATTTTTTTATTTATAAAAAAGGAAACATTGACTAAACCATAGGATAAGAGGGGTACAACTTCACACAATTCCCACCACCAGAACTCTGTATCCCATCCCCTCCCCTGATAGCTTTCCTATTCTTTAACCCTCTTAGAGTATGGACCCAAGGTCATTGTGCGATGCAGAAGGTTGAAGGTCTGGCTTCTGTAATTGCTTCCCCTCTGAACATGGGCGTTGACAGGTTAATCCATACTCCCAGCCTGTCTCTCTCTTTCCGTAGTGGGGAAGGGCTCTGGGGAAGCAGAGCTCCAGGACATACTGGTAGGGCTGTCTGTCCAGGGAAGTCTGGTTGGCAGCATGCTAGCATCTGGAACCTGGTGGTTGACAAGAGAGTTAACATACAAAGTCAAACACACCATTGACCAGTCATGGACCTATGGGCTGGAATAGTGCAGATTAAGAATTGGGGGGGGTCCTCCATTTTGTAGATATAAACTTAGACTATTTAAAAGTGATAGACTACTGGCTATATACACACATATCTAGGCTTGTACACATACCCATACATATCAGGCTTTAATGTTTCTTTGCAAGGTGCCAGTGAAACAGCTCAGTTGGAAATTGTGTTGCTTTGCCATGTGTACAACTTGGCTTTGAATCCAGCCCCCAGCAGTTGAGGGAAGCACTGGTGCCATGGTTGCTTTTACTCTCTCCCTCCCACCCCTCTCTGCTTTTGTTGAATCTAAAAAATAAGGTGAAATAAATAGTTTCTTTGAAGGATAAATGAATCTGTTAGCAACTCATCTTACTCTGTTGCAGACAATTTAACATTTTTAACATTTAGCTGTTAGGCTGCCTTCGAATAAGTTTAGCCCAGTAAGTTGTGCAGCTTTCGTCCTTATGGCTTATTTGTTTCAGGTTTTATTGCTCCTTTCTTTACGAATCCAATAGAAACAAAAGAAAATGTTAAGAAATGAGTCAAAAGAAGATATAAAAGTCCAAAAGCAACATACTTACTAGTCTGATAAATTACGACTCCAATAAAAGATGGCAAATATGAGTCAGAATAAAACACTTAGAAAGGTTTTGTTCCACCTGCTTTTAGCACTAGTAAGGCAGATGGATAGAAAATAATTTGGACTTTCCAGGAAATAGGAGGGAATTACTTTTGCGACCTGTGCATACCTGAGAGCTCCACTTTTCACACAGCAGGAAGGAAAGTCAGACAAAGAAGCTTGCTTTCTTCTAGTTTCATTACTTCGTACCTCCAATGTTTTGTTACTTTTACGACAGTAGAACCACAACATTTATACATTATGGACACAAAAAGTGCAGAGGAGCTCGGCTGCTGGAAGACAAATTTAAGACTTCATAAATGCATTTCATGGAAGTCTTAAGGATTATTGGTATGGAGGGGAGAAATCATTATCTTCAGGTTACTTGGTTGCCTTCAAAATGTGGAATAAATTAAAGATTAAAAACTGGACATTCCTAGTGGGTGTACATTTCAAAAAGTGTGTCACAAATGTTTTGTTTTCTTTTTGTTCTTATTATAAATAATTTTGCACTTAATCAGGTAAGTCATTACTATATATCACTCACTTTATGGTCACTAAATGTAAAGAAATAACTGAGGGGTTTGGGTGGAGGCGCACTGGGTTAAGAGCCACATAGTATGAAGTGCAAGGACCCGCACAAGAATCCCAGCTTGAGGCTTTTGGGTCCCACCTGCAGTGGGGTCACTTCACAGGTAGTGAATCAGGTCTGCAAGTGTCTATCTGTCCCTTTCCCTCTCTATTTCCTTACCCTCTCTCAATTTCTCTCTGCCTTATACAACAATAATAAAAAAATAATAAAGAAATACCTGATGATGCTTTTAATCCTCAAGAATAAAAACTGAATCATGCCTGAATAGTAATTCTGTTTAAAATAAGTTTTACCCTTTTGATGATTACTTGAAATTTTTCCTAGGGAAAATATGCTTAGAAAGCATCTCAGTAGATAGATCTGAGAATTATTATAACTGACCACACGATAATTGATCATAAAATTGTAAAAAAATACTAAATATTTTCTGTATGTGTTCTAGAATTCCTATTAATGCTAATGGGAATAACTAAACGAGTACATACAAAAAGTTTTAACAACTAACCATACAGAAATTTAATAACTGTAAGAAAACTGAATAAGACTTGGGCCTTATGTTATATATGAATTCGTCCTTGTAAATTACTGTAACTTGGCATTTAAACAGTATTTTTTTTTTGCCAAGCTATGTTTCTTTATGAGTCATAGTATAGAGGTAATAGTATAAAAATATATGTGCCACTATTTTTTATGGAAAATATCCATATGACTGCAAAATGCCATGTATTTTTATCCATTTGTCTTATAGAGTACTAACTAGTGATTTCAAATAGTGCGTAGGAATGTAGAAGCCATATTTAAAAAAATATTTATTTATTTTTATTCCCTTTTGTTGCCCTTGTTGTTTTATTTTTGTAGTTATTATTGTTGTAGTTATTGATGTCGTCGTTGTTGGACAGGACAGAGAGAAATGGAGAGAGGCGGGGAAGACAGAGCTGGGGGGAGAAAGATAGACACCTGCATACCTGCTTCAGAACCACCTGTGAAGCGACTCCCCTGCAGGTGGGGAGCCGGGGACTCGAACCAGGACCCTTTCGCCAGTCCTTGCGCTTTGCGCCATGTGCGCTTAACCTGCTGAGCTACCGCCGGACTCCCACCATAATTTATTTCTCTGGTTCAATCATCATTGTGCTCTGAGATTTTGAATAAGATATTCAGCTTTTCTGAGCTTCTGGCTTTGGAGCTATAAAATTTCTACAAAGCAAGCCTATACATTTAGAAGACAATGTACCTGGTACATTTAGAATACAACTAGACTAAACAAAAATTTTAATGAAGACTTTACTGGAAATATTTCCAATATCTAGACATGGGATAGAAAAATTGAACCCATGCCACAGTTTCCATTCTAGTACTTGCAACTGGCAGCGGTTTTTCTCACAGTAGTTTTGAGATTTCTCTTTTCTACCATTACTTTGAGAGAAAAATGCCCTTTTACCTTTTCTCTCAATTGCTTGGTTATATTTAAGGAGACTAAAATATTTATGATTTATATACTCAAAAACAGTTGATAGTCTGCTAAACGTAAGAATAAAAAAATTGATGCTTTAGACTCAGCAGTAAACAATTGTCACTGCTTTCAGTAGGATGATAATACAATGATGGTCATCAGAAGAAATAAATGAGGCTATTAAATTATGGATTTTATTAGAACAAAAATACTATGGTAATGAAAGGGATTTGGAATGTTAATAGCATATATTGCAATTTTTAAGAGAATTGTCAAAAAATTTTCTTGAAACAGATATTTGAGTAAAGACTTCAAGAATCAAGTATGGAGAGATCTAGGGGAAGGTAATTCTAGTTAGTGGGTCAAAAAGATGTGTTTCCTTCATTTCAAGGAGTGCATATTTTATGAATAGAACATCATGGAGATTAGTAGGGCTTTGCATAACTAGTGAACGGCAGGTAGCAGGAGAAATAGTCATATAAGTGACTGACTAATCTGATTAGAGAGCTTTTAGCATTAACTCTGAGATAGGTAGGAAGGTTTTGAGTTGAAAGTGATATGGACTGAATCAGATTTTTAGATGATCACACTACCTATTTTTGAGAAAAGTTATCAGAAAGATATAGATGGACACAGGAAAACTAATTTAAAAGCTAATTTATTGGAGAGGAAATGGTGACTTTGACCAGACTTCTAGCAGTAACGATATTAAAAAAGCATCATATTTTGAATGTGTGGTCTATACATAACAAATTAAAGATCTGCTTATACTTGAAAAGTTGATATGGTAATGAAGGTATCTTCAAGGCTTTTTCCTTTTCTTCTCTCTTTATTATTTTTCCCTGAGTACTAACAAAGAATGAAATTGACATTAATTGAGGTATAAAGAACCGTAGGTAAAAATGAGAAACAGGATGCTGATTTTTAAAACATTGAGTCTGCAATATGTTTAGTATCTTAGTAAAAATAGTAAGCAGACAGTTGTGTTTTATTATTTTTTAATTGCCACTAGGCCTGTCACCATGGCTCAGAACCTGCATGAGGACTTCACCATATCCAGTGGCTGTTTCCTTTTTTTTTTTTTTTTCTTTTTCTCTGTTGGTGTGGGGGTGGTGGAGTAGAGGGAGAGAGAAAAAAAAAGACACAAAGACACCTGCAGCATTAATTCACCATTTGTGAACCTTGCCCTAGAAGGTGAGACTGGGAGCAGGTGGTGAGCTGAGGGGCTCAAACCTGTGTTTTTCTGCATGGTAATGTGTGAGCCTTTGCCTTGCCCCAACAACTATGTTTTCTAAGCCAGAACTAAGGAGAAGTCCAGGCTAGAGATTCGTATTTGGCAAATATAGGCAAACAAATGCTATTAAAAGTCCAAAAACTATATCAGATCACAAAGGGCTAAGTGTTGAAAGAACATAAACTAAGACCCAGGTTTGAGTCCTAAAGTCCTTCAATAGACATATTTGGAAGATGAAGAGCCAGCAAATGAATCTAAGATGTATGAGATTCTGAGGAAAAAAAGAAATCAACAAGAGTACATCCTAGAAGTCAAAAGAAGAAAATAGTTCAGTTAAAATGGAGAGATCTAAGTGTGAGCAGTTGCTGATGGGCCAGAGCTGAGAACTGACCTTTGATGCTTAGTGAGTCAGGTTTAGAATCGGCTGTGACAATAGCAGTTTTGGAATAGTAGTGTGGAAGAAGATCTCACTCAAGTGGATGCCAGAGAGAATGGGAGGAGAAGGGCTGGTAACAGTGAATACAGACAACTCCTCTGAGAAATTTTTATTCTGTAAAATGTAGTGGAAAATTGAAGGGGTAGCAGTTAAGACTTGTGGTCAAGAGAAAGCATTTAAAATAAGAGTATCAGAAATACTGGGAGTCTGGCGGTAGTGTGGCAGGTTAAACACAGGTGACAGTGATGCGAAGTGCAAGGACTTGCACTAGGATCCCAGTTCAACTCCCCAGCTCCCTACCTGCAGGAGAGTTGCTTCACAGGTTGTGAAGCAGGTCTGCAGGTGTTTATCTTTCTCTCCCTGTTTCTGTCTTCCCCTCCTCTCTCCATTTCTCTCTGTCCTATCCAACAGCGACATCAACAATAATAACTACAACAATAATAAAAACAAGGGCAACAAAAAGGAAATAAATAAATATAAAAAATCTTTAAAAAAAGAAAATAAATACTATTATGCGCTTCAGTAACTGATATCCCTTTGTTATTCTCAGTCTGATAGGAAAGCAAAGTTACCTTCCAGTTAGTAAAGGGAAGTCATGCTCAAGGTTTGAACGGAGAGAGGAAAAGTGAATAGCCTAGGGAGATGTATTAGTCCTCTAGAATGGTGTTTAGTATAATGGGGGCTAATGAGTCATGAGAGGATTTAAGTGCATAACACAGATTTGGGAATTACTTCTAGAATTCCATGTACTTTCTAACTTAATTTCTTCTCCATTCCTTTCTTGTCTCTTACTGAAATAGGATAATTTGGGCATATTATTTGAACATATCAGACTAATTTGACAGAGAAAAGTGATTATTTCAGTTTATAAAATAACAATACTAGAGTAATTGTCTAAGTAACTGTGTACTCTATCAACTTTTAAATCATAACTCGGTTACCACACCGGGGGACTGGTTCCTTCTGTTGTTTGTGTTGTTATGAGAAACATACATGCTTTATTTTGGACTCTTGGCAGGCTTCCTGTTGCCATTATTTCAAGTGAAGTCCATGACATTTGGTCCTGGTTGTTCATTTTATATTCTGTTTTTAGTTGTTTGTTTTCTTTCTATCTGTGTCACCTGGATCTAACTTATGCCCTTATTATCTTTTTCACATAAACTCTTGAAGTCTCTTCCTAACAATAGGCAATGCTTCTCATTTTTATATTCAGAAATTCAGTCTACATGATCTTTAAAAGCAGAGCTGGTCATGATTTTTTCCCCTGACTAAAATACATGCAATGGACTATGTTGTCATTGAGATATAATATAAATGTAAATTTCATGGTTAACCTTCCTGCTCCTATATTCCCTTCCTGTAAACCACACTCATCAAAAACCATTTGCTTTATTCTTAATGTTTTATGATGTTTACATCTGCATGTTTACATCTAGGTACTCTTTTCCACTTACAGAAGGATCATCCAACAGACTAAGGCGAATATTTATTTCATTGTGAAGTATCTCATTCATTTAATTACTTGTTTTTTAAAATGTGTTGTTTTTATTTTTTATTAAAGAAATGTTATTTACAAGACAGATGCTGCCTCAAGGATGCAATATCATATCTCCACAAAATATGTGCCAACACATCTCACCAACCATCATAGGCTCACAGAGACCCATGTGTCTATGCGGGCAAATATGTGCACATGTGCACATACACACAAACGTAAGTAGTTCTCTTTTTGGCCTAGTACACTAGGTCTCATTAAAGACAAAACTTTTGCTATTCTGCTATGTCCCGCTATGTCTACAATGGTTCATTTATGGCTTAATGATGATTCACGAATGAGTTAAAATGTCGAGTAGAGGATGCCTTAGCCCATATTGCAAAATTTGGAACAAACACTTACACGTGGTTATTGAGTTTCCCAGGAAGAGATGCAACTGAAAGAGCATCTGACTTGTGAGCATGGGCTTCAGAGTTTGACCATCTGACTTGTGAGCATGGGCTTCAGTTTGACCCGCAGCATCGTAGGTGACAGAGTGATGCTGTGCTTCTTTCTTGTTGACAAGTGAATTTTAAAAGTCCTTCATAACATTTGCTTTAAATCATTTGTTAACTGTAGATGTTTCCAACAGATCTTCTGCAGAGACTTTAGTTGTGGTGAAATGAGTTATATAGCCTTGATATCTTCACCAATATTAATCTTTTAGACTAAATGTAGAGTTGACCTTAATCAGTTTCTTTTTTAAAATTGTTTTATTATTTTTATTTATTTATTGGGTAGAGACAACCAGGAATCAAGTGGGAAGGGGAGATAGGGAGGGAGAGAGGGAGAGAGGGAGAGAGAGAGAGACAGAGAGACAGAGAGACCTGCAGCACTGCTTCACCACTCACAAAGCTTCTTCTTTGCAGGTGATGACCAGGGTTTCAAACCCTGGTCCGTGAGCATTGTAACATATGCGCTCAACCAAGTGTGCCACCACCTGGCCCCTTTCTTTATTTCATTTTTTTAAGAGAAATATTTAAAGGTATTTTATTTACTTATTGGATATAGACAGAAATTGAGAGGGAAAGGGGAGGTACAGAGGGAGAGAGACTGCTTGTAAAGCTTTCCCCCTGCAGGTGGGGACTGAGGGCTCATACCCGGGCTCTTAAGCATTGTTAACATGCACTCAACCAGGTTTGCCACCACCTGGTCCCTAAGTCTTATTTTCTATCCTTCTAAACCCTCTTGCTTTTTTTTTTTTTGTGTGTGTGTGTGTTTGAATCAATACATCAAACTGGTAAAAACAAAAACACTAAAAAATAAATAGTCAATTATTCCATTTGAGGCCATAATATGTTCAAAGAAACAATGGACATTAATTTCCTAACTCTGTAATTATATATGCAGGACTTAGTTTTCTCCTTCTGTATTTTATAGATAGCAACACACTTAGTTAACATTTAAATACCCCTTAATGACTGAAAAGTTTTCAACTGAGAATGCTGGCCTTACTCAGTCTAACTATCTTCTAACAAATTAGTTTAATTGGAAAGCAACAAGAGTTCACAAGTAAAGCACTTTTCTTTTATGCAAGTGTCCAAATATATTTTTGTTAGAATATTTTGTTGTATAAACCTCAAGTAATGAGGCCAACTATTCACTAATGCTTCTTTGTGAAAACTGCGTTTTCCTCACACTAAAGAGGAAAAAAAAGAACCCAAAAAAACAAATATCACCTCTTCAATTCTCCTTCTGTGCAAGGTGACAATATCTTTAGCATATTACAATTACTTTCTTTTTTTTTTTTTTTTCATTTCTATATGTTCCACTCTGGTGAGGATAGGCCTCAAACCTGAGTCATTCACATTAGCAAATTAAGTACACTATCTCTTACTGGATTTTCCTCCATAACTTTCACCTTCTTCTTCTCCTTCTCCTTCTTCTCCTTCTCCTTCACCCTCTCCCTCTCCCTCTCCCTCTCCCTCTCCCTCTCCCTCTCCCTCTCCCTCTCCCTCTCCCTCTCCCTTTCCTCCTCCTCCTCCTCCTCCTCCTCCTTCTTCTTCTTCTTCTTCTTCCTCTTATTCCTCCTCTTCCTCTTTCCTCCTCCTCTTCCTCCTCCTCCTCCTCCTCCTCCTCCTCCTCCTCCTCCTCCTCCTCCTCCTCCTCCTCCTCCTCCTCCTCCTCCTCCTCCTCCTCCTCCTCCTCTTCTTCTTCTTCTTCTTCTTCTTCTTCTTCTTCTTCTTCTCCAGGGTTATTTCTGGGGCTAGGTAGCTGCACCACAAATCCACTGCTCCTGGAGGCTATTTTTTCCCCTTTTGATGCCCTTGTTGCTTATCATTGTTGTGGTTATTATTGTTGTTGTTATTGATGTCATTGCTGTTGGAGAGGACAGAGAGAAATCCATAGAGGATGGGGAAACAGAAAGGGGAAGAGAAAGACATCTGTAGACTTGCTTCACTGCTTGTGAAGTGACCCCCCCTACAGGTGGGGAGATGGGGGCTCGAACCAGGATTCTTAGGCTGGTCCTTGTGCTTCGCGCCATGTGCGCTTAACCCGCTGTGTTACTGCTGGACCCCCAAAGTGAAAGAATTAAATGGGAAGAAAAAATTCATTCCTTTCTAAAGGAAGGGGTGAAATCACACATTAAGCTGTGATGAATATGTTTCTTTTATTTCTTTCTTCCTTCCTTCCTTCCTTTCTTCTTCTTCTTTTTTTTTTTTTTTTTTTTTTTTGGTTGGGGGAGTGGGGGAAAGGTGGTTACCCAGTGATTATTTTCTTCTTACTCATAAGAAGACAAATTTCTTCATGCTCTTCACAGAATTATCTTTGTGTTTCTTGTTCTGGAGTACACAATTTGAGGCAGTTTCCACCAACCTTTTTGAGTTTCAGGATGGATGTACTGTTTTGCTAAGAAACCCCCATCTTGGAAACAGAACAATCTCGGCGACTTAAGTATCCCAAAATTCCCTGACATAATGTTATAGCGAACAGTAATCAGAACATATTGAGAACATTGAAGCATCAAAATCTCAGAAAGAGAAATCTTGGGGGCCTTTACCTCTCCCTAACTGTCCCTAGATCCTGCTCTTGTCTTTCTTGCCTTCCTCCACACTCACCATTGCAAAAAGGCTAATAGTCCATGGAGGAAAGAGGCTTGATCTGAGTTCACAATCTCCAGCCTCACTTTCCCCAGTAAAACTAATATCCTTTCATGTAAAAAAATGGTGTGAAAGCAATTTTGTTTTCTGTGGCAGCAGGCTATTGGTCCATCTGAAATCTCAACTATATTCTCAAATGAAGTCAGGTAGGACTTTTCAAGACCATGAAGAAAGTACTCCACAGGACCATTCAATTCAGAAATTACTACAGCTGTCACTCCCAGCACAGTTCACAACATAAGGACCCTGGATTAAATAGTTCAAATCGTGGAGTTATCTATATGTATTAGGAAGTCTCAATACTTTGGAGTAATGTCCCCAAAAATCTGTGGATTGAACCCAGTGAGCCATAGAAGAAGGGTATGACTCAGTAATGTGGGGCCATACCCCCAACTTGTGTAAGTCTTCAGTATGTGAGTTTGGCCAGGAGATCCATGAGCTGAGGTCCTCAATTCTGTGAGTACAGAGGCTGGGACATTTAGCCCTTTGACTTATTCTTATATCTTCAGATTTGATGTTGCTTCCTCTGTTATATTATGGACTTACTTGTGAACCATTACCCCTTTCTTCTTGTCTATTTCTCTCCTTTGAAATGGAAATGATTTTTATCATTTTCTGACTGCTGTGTTTTAGAAGTATATAACTTCTTTGATTTTATAGGTTCACAGCTGGATAGGAATGTTGTCTCAAGATAAGTTCTCTGTGGTATTCATAGCAGAATATATCCACACAAACTGATCCAGTGTTGATCCCTAGAGTCATTTACAGTTCTAACTTCCTAATCCACCTACTTTTCCATAAAGCCAGTCACTATCCTCATTTAAGCCACCATCATCTCATATTTGTTTAAACAGGCCTTTTCAAAAACACTTTTGCCTCTTGTTTAATTTTTTCCAGAGGTTATATTGTAGCCTTTAAAAATACAGATTGCTCATTGGTACTTCCCATCCTCTCCAGACTTTGAATGGTTCCTCTCATTGCAATTCAGATTAAATCTTTTGTCTATGCTGACCCCCAATTTCCTCTGGCCCCATTTTTGTACTGGTTAATTACGTAGTTCTTTCAGTTAAAGCAAGCATCAAAATCTTTTCTCACTCAGGACCCATGTAAATCTGGCTCCATAAATGACTAAAATTCTCCTCCCTCCTATGATGACTCCCCTTCTCTTGATAATGTTAGGTAAAAAAAATGAAATAATAATTCAAAATTCTTATCTTCAGGAAAATATTAGAATAGGTGACACTTTTTTTTTCCCTACTGGGTTATTGCCGGGACTCAGTGACTGCACCACGAATCCACTGCTCCTGGAGGCCATTTTTTCCCTTTTGTTACCCTGGTTGTTTTACCATTGTTGTGGTTATTATTATCATTGTTATTGATGTCGTTGCTGTTGGATAGGACAAAGAGAAATGGAGAGAGGAGAAGACAGAGAAGGGGAGAGAAAGACACCTGCAGATCTGCTTCACTACCTGTGAAGCGACTCCCCTGCAGGTGGGGAGCAGGGGGATCGAACCAGGATCCTTCCACAGGCCCTTGCACTTTATACCATGTGCGCTTAACCCACTGCACTACTGCCCAACCGCCAATTCTCTTCTTCTGTAGAATTTAATGTCATGTTGTCATTTTTAAATTTGTTTAAGGAAATGTTTTGCAATTGTCATCTCGAGTACAATTTCATATCTCCCCAAAATGCATACCAACCCATTATCAAAGTGCCATTTCCCTCAGCTGGAGAGCCCTGTACCCACATCCATTTACCCTTTGCACTTCCTCCCATTGGTATCTTCAGATCTATTGATATAGATTTGGCTTTATGTTATATGCGATTTTTAATTATATTGTATTCATTTGATTGCTAGTCAAATTGATAATTTGATTGTTTGCTTCTTTATTTAAATAAGCCCCAGAGAGATTTTACTTACATCTGCTTATACGATTAAAGTATACACACCAATGTTGATAGCAGCATAGTTTGTAATAGGCCAAACTTAGAAACAACCCAAATGCCCAATGACAAATATATGACTAAGGAAGCTGTGGATGAGGTCAGGTGGTAGCTCGCCTAGTTGAGTACACATGTTACAATGCACAGGTACCTGGGTTTGAGCCTCTGGTCCCCATGTGCAAAGGGAAAGCT
The DNA here is from genome assembly GCF_950295315.1 of Erinaceus europaeus. NCBI lineage: Eukaryota > Metazoa > Chordata > Mammalia > Eulipotyphla > Erinaceidae > Erinaceus > Erinaceus europaeus. The sequence continues at coordinate 43,302,184 of NC_080180.1, read as the reverse complement.
TTTCAAGTGGTGAAGCAGTGCTGCAGGTGTCTCTCTGTCACTCTTCCCTTCTATCTCAACCTTCCCTGTATGTTTCTGACTGTTTCTATCCAATAAATAAATGATAATAAAATGGCAGTTTTGTTATTTTAATATACAATATACAATGCAGTGCTATGCAGCTGTCAAAAATAATGAAATCATCTCCTTTGCAATAGCTTGGTCAGAGCTCAAATGTTGAGTCAGACAAGCCAGAAAGAAAGAGATCTGACTTGTATGTGTAATTTAAGAACAGAAAAACAGTAATGGAAACATAAGGTAAAACTTGGACTGGGAGTGGTGTATTACACTAAAACAAAGGGTTTTGGGAAAGGAACAAAAGGAACAGGACACTGGGATCCTAGTGTGTGTCCTAGATGCCAGTCAAAGGGAAACAAAGAGGTTGTGCTTATGTGTTGAAGACTATACTGTAAACCATTAATCCCCCAATAAAAATAATTAAAAATATATTTTATATGAATTCAAATGTGAGCTTAGCACAAGTTACAAGATTTTTATAGCATCAAGTTCAAAATCCTTACTTATAAATGGATAAATAAATGAATGAATATTATTTCCAAGGAGTTGGAAAGTTATTATATCTTGTCTTGGCCAATTAATCTCATTTTTTCTAGTTTTATTCTAGGTTCTAGAATTTAATATGATTTAAATTAGCATTATTAAAGGGTAAGTTTTATTGGTGTGTAACACAGTTTTGGTTTTGTTTTGCTGGTGGAAAGTAAATGCCAAAAAGGACTAATAAGTTCCTAGTCTATGGATTATTTTTTAAATTTATTTTTAATTATTTTTTAATTTTATTTATTTAAGAAAGGATTAATTAACAAAACCATAGGGTAGGAGGGGTACAACTCCACACAATTCCCACCACCCAATCTCCATAACCCACCCCCTCCCCTGATAGGTTTCCCATTCTCTATCCCTCTGGGAGCATGGACCCAGGGTCATTCAGGGTTGCAGAAGGTAGAAGGTCTGGCTTCTGTAATTGCTTCCCCGATGAACATGGGCGTTGACTGGTCAGTCCATACTCCCAGTCTGCCTCTCTCTTTCCCTAGTAGGGTGTGTCTCTGGGGAAGCTGAGCTCCAGGACACATTGGTGGAGTCTTCAATCCAGGGAAGCCTGGCTGGCATCCTGATGGCATCTGGAACCTGGTGATTGAAAAGAGAGTTAACATACGAAGCCAAACAAATTGTTGAGCAATCATGGACCCAAAGCTTGGAATAGTGGAGAGGAAGTGTTAGGGAGGTACTCACTGCAAACTCTAGTGTACTTCTGCCTTCAGGTATATATTTTGCAGTAGTTTATGGATACGTGTGAACATAAGCTCTCTCTCACAGAAACTGGTGTATATGTAGGTTATGGGACTTTGTTAGAAAGTGAACCAACCACCTGAGATGAAATTAGAGTGTACTATGGATTATTTTATTCAAAATACAGCTGTCAGTTGCTGATCCTGCTGAACTTAATTTCCCCTAAAGTTTCAGCTTTACAAACTGTTGGTCCAGTTTCTAAATATCTTGACTGTGCAATTAATAATATACCCTAATCATCAACACCAATCCAAATTCAATCTTTGAAAACAGTGGAAATTTACTCACAATTTAGACAAACCTTGTAAACACTTCTTCAGTTAAAACAAACCTTGTAAACACTTCATTCATATTCACATTTTTGTAGACTTTTTTTCCCCTCATCCTTCCCTACTTTATGGGCTGCCGGAGCCTCTTTTTGTTGTTTTTCTGGTAGTCCATTTCTTTGTTTCCTTTATGTGTTTCAGCAGTTACATTGAACACTCTACTTTGGATAAAGGAAATAGAATAAAAACACTGTTCAGATCACTCATCTCTGTTTCTTCCTGCTGCCTCTACACCATTGAAAAGTCCCCTGCGGCTCTTCCCCTATCCTGCAAATCAATACTTCTTGTCTTAGTTTAATGAACACTCCTACATTGATCTCTCTCAGGTGCTGTGTTACTTTATGACAGGTTACTTGGTTACAACTAGCTCTTAGCTAAGTCAATGGAGCACCCTGTCATTCCCAAGAGAAAGCAGATTGCAACAAAAGGAACTTTATTCATCAAGGCTTAATGTGTGATTTCACCCCTTCCTTTAGAAAGGAATATATTTTTTCTTCCCATTTAATTCTTTCACTTCTTTGGTTATACTCCTGGAACAACTGTGAAAGTGGTAATAAGAATGGTATAAGTAAACAGCAAATGGAAACTATGAATCTTTAGAGGCATTGGAAACACTCTTCTAAAGACCGAAAGTTACAATGGCCTCATGAGTTATTTTTATTTTCTTTATATCTTGTTACCATAGTAGCAAGCCACTGAATAATTCCTGTTTCTAGAAAGATAGGCCAGAGGTATGTGGACCTGACCGGTAACTCTTTTTTTTCCAAAACAGTGCTTTTATTTCAATTGCCCTATGCTGGTGTCAAGAGAGAAGTGAAGAGCCTAAATTGAGTATAACAGACCCATGAAGCATGGTGTGAGGACCCAGGAGAAGATTCTTCCCCTCCTCAGAGCTCTTCCTGAGCTGATGAAGTAATCACATTAACACCAGGTGGATTAATAAAAGAAAAAGACAGATGCAAGTAACTATATATGAACAATTTACATGGCTACATTCCAAAATAAATAAGGGTGTACGTCCTGAGTTTGGGGTGGAGGTGGAACCTGGGACATCCCAAAGAGAAGATCGGATTTCACATGGCAGAGAAGGATGACTTTATATGTCATAATCCTGTCTCTAATTGTTCACCCTGGCTGGAGTTAAAGTCTTCTAAGAGCAAGATTACTTCTGGAGATGTTCAGATGACCATTATAAAGCTGGGTGATTATTATTCTTTTTTCTTTTTTTAATGAGAGAGGGTAAAGTGGAGAGGGAGGGAGAGAGAGCTCTTTTTTTTTAAATGGATTTTATTTATTCGTTTGTTTTGGATAAACAGAGGAGAAGGGGAAGAGCAGAGACTTCAGAAGCACTGCTTCACTGTTTGTAAAGCTTACCTCCTGGGGCGGGGGGCTGGGGCGTGAACTTGAATCATTACCCTCTGTAATGTCTGTGCTTTACCAGATGTGCCACCTCCTAGTCCCATGATTATAATTCTTTACATAATGATAGTAGGCTCTCTGAAGACTCACAGATTCTCAGTTAACCTCAATTTCATATGCAAAGATGAGCTAGATTGGAAAAAACCTGCTCTGACCACTTAGAAGATACATACTTTGAAGGAAACACCACACACTTGCTCTTAATCACCATAATAAAAAATGCTATAAAGAAATTCTTAACTTTCAGATCTTTCCATTTTTTGCACTGTGTACAGTTGATTAACAAAATAGCCTATTTTGAAGACATATCAGATCAATATTGTATTCTATTTACTTAGTCTCTTCTTGTCTTTTATACGATCAAACTATGGTTCAGATTCCAAGTAAACACTTTAACCTAAATCCTTTCTTAAACTTTTTTTTTAATATGAAAACTGATTTCTTATAGATAGATAATATTTTCTGTTTTGTGCTATCCCCCCTCCCAAATGGACACCCAAGTAACCAGTCTGGTAGGCCACTAAAGTGTGGTGGATTCAGAACAAGTCTCACCTCTTGCATTTTCAGATAAAATAAGAATCAACTTCAGGACTCCTGTTCAATATTAATTCATAACAGAGAGACGCAAACTCCACCTTAACGTGGACTCTTAATTTTTGAGAACTACCCAGTCATATTTTTTTTATGAAAGAGAGAAGAGGCAAGAGAAAGAAAACCAGAACATCACTATGACATCTGCATTGCCAGAGGTCAAACCAAAACCTCATGCTCGAGAGTCCAACACTTCATGCATTGTACCACCTGACAGAGCACAGACTCCTCATCACTAAAGGATAACCTTACTGTGTGAAATGCTGCTTTCTAAGACTGCTGCTGGGGAAAAATATAACAGGGAGATGAAAAGAAAACTCTGAACTCCAATTTCATTAGGACCCAGGGAGAGAAAAGGGAAAAAGGAGAAGGACATTTAAAAGTAACAACAGGTATAGGTGTGCCTTAGAAAGGAAGAAAAAGCAAGACCATAGAAAAAATGGATAGTAAATAGCCTATATCTGTGACCTTGGGGGAACTACTACGGCTTCCAATGGGGACACAGAATTCTGGTAGTGGGAATGGTATGGAATACCCTTGTTATCTCAAAATTTTGTAAATCAACATTAAGTCACTAATAAAAATGCTGCTGCTATTACTTGTGTACAGTTTCACATCTTTGTACGAGGATGCCGGCATGATACATTCCGTACATTTCTTCGTTTTTAAGTAAATCCGTTGTGTCTACTAAATATATGTTAGTAGCCTACCAGTTGTCACAATTTTCATTACTATTATTATAATCTCTCTCTCTTTTGCCTCCAGGTTTATTGCTGAGGCTCAGTGACAGTGAAGTGGAAAAGAGAAGGTCAAGGCAAAGAAATGTTAACTAACCAAACTGTAAGGAGAGAAGAACCCAGATAGCAGAAGACCTTGAGAAAGGTAATCCCCATCCCAGTGGTATATATTATGTTGAAGCTTCTAGGTCCTAAGGCTAAACTTTCCCAGACACAGATATGCAGGAAAATATCAAAGTAACCATAACAGTAACTAAGGCAACCAGACCCTGAGCAATGGGTACAAGTCATCACCCCCAACCTTGCAGCCTCTGCTTCTATAATGACACTTTCTGCTCTCAGCCTGCACACCTTATATAATCTTATACTGTACCTTTGTTCAGGGTGCAGAATTCATTCTGTGGCCTATTAATGCTAATTAAGTTCCTCCTTTTTGACCCCACTGGCAGGCTCTGATTCTCAAACTCGCAATACCAGTACTACAAATCCATGCTCCTGGTAGCCATTCTTTCCTTTTTCTTTTTTTCTTTACCCCCCATTTTATTTGGCAAGACAGGAAGACATTGAGAGGGGTGGGGAAGATAGGGAACGAGACAGATACCTGGAAATCTGCTTCACTGATTGTGAAACGTCCCTGGTGTCCTTGCTCCGGGCTTATGCATATTGTATACATGCTGACTGAGGAGGCGACTGTAGGACCTGCATGCAGGAGGTCCTTGGTCCTTGGTGACTCCCAGCCACATATATGATGGAATGCTCTGGCCTCTCTCTTGTTCAAGACAATATGTATTAATAAAGTAGTGTACGGGATCTCCTATCTGTTTCCATCATAGCTCTTAAAAAGACACATTTCTACATAGGTGCTAAGTTTTCCTTTAAATTGCAGGTGGAGAGTATCACCTTATTTACTTAGAACCAGCTGTGAACTAACTACCCCATTCACTGATAATAAAAATCAACATCTGGGACAGGGGAGATAGCATAATAATCGTTATGCAAAGAGACTCATGCACCTGAGGCTCCCAAGGACCAGGTTCAGTTTCGTGCACCACCATAAACCAGAGCTGAGCAGTGCTCTGGTTGAAAAAAAAATATCAACATCTGTTTAAGAGTCAATAAATTAATATATGACCTTAGAGTATTGTATCACAAACTATGTGTAACAGAAACTAATATGTCTCAGTTTTAAAAGCTGAAAACCTGAAGTTATTTGACAAGAGGCATCACTTTTCACTAGTCCAGTCTGAAATAGAATGTCATTTCGTAACTATGTTAGTGAATGTTGACATCACACTGAGTATAACATTTCCATGTAAAGCTGGAATGATAGCGCACCTGGACTGTGTATCTGCTCTGTCATGTGTGTCACCTGCGTTCAGTCCTGGCCTTCACTACACTAGGTGAAACTCCAATGATGTGGCATCTTTCCCTCACTGCTTCTGTCTGGTGATGCTGCTTTTTTTCTATCTGAAAATATTGGCTAAAAAGTTGTCTGGCGTGGACAACCTCACCAGTGTACCTTGGAACCTCACCTCTCCAGAGACCTGCCCAACTAAGGAAAGATAGAAACAGGCAGGGGTATGGAGTGACCTGCCAATGCCTTTGTCCAGTGGAGAAGCTATACAAAAGCCAGAACTCCCACCTTCTGCACACCGTAAAGAATATTGGTCTGTACATCTAGAGAGGGAGAAATGTTAGGAGGAGATGACTAGAGGGCTCTGAAACCCAATTCCATTAAAACCCAGAGAGAGAAGAGGGGATAAATAAAGGAAACACATTTGGAAGTAGTAACAGGTATAGCTGTGACTTAAAGTAGAAGAGAAGGTAAGGCCATAGGAAAAAAAAAATGGGAAAGATACATGGAGAGAGCCAGACAGAGTTACAGAAGTAATAGTCAACCCATATCTATGACCTTGGGAGAATCACTGCATTTTCCAGTGAAAGGCATAGAGACACAGAACCCTGGTGGTGGGAATAGTTTGGAATTGTACTCCTGTTACTTCGTAATTTGTTATATTACTAATAACATTTTTCTGGGGCTCAGGCAGTGGTATATCCGGTTAAGTGCACATAGTACGAAGTACAAGGGCATGGAAGGATCCCTGTTTGAGCCCCGGATTTCCCACCTGCAGGGGGAGGGATGCTTCACAGGTGGTGAAGCCAGTCTGCATTTGTCTCTCTTTCTCCCTCTTTATCTCCACCTACCCTCTCAATCTTTTTTTGTCCTATCCAATAAAAAATGGAAAAACTTGCTTACAGGAACAGTGGATTGGTAGTGCTGGCACCAAGACCCAGTGATAACCCTGGAGGCAAAAAGAAAAAAAAAAAGTTAAAGTTCTGGTGACAACAACCAACAATTATCCATAGAGTAGGTAGAAAAGGTGGAAATAAACATCTTCAGTAAAAACGCCAAGTAATCTCTTGTAACTTTAACCATGACTTCTAATTTATGTGATGCATTCAGTGTTTAACTGCATATTTACTACATATTTTCCATTTCATTTGATTTGGTGATGTCACCAAAGAGACTAGCCATCTTGAAGCTCCAGGAAATGTCAGCTCCAAGACATTTTCTTACATTTCCTGTCGATTTGCAATGAGCTTAACAGAAATTTAATTAGAGAGGGAAAGTTAAAATAGATTTTTGAGGATAGGGAATATGTTTCTACCCAATTCTGCCATATATAGTCTGTGCTGACTTCAGAAGCAACTAAAATCTTTCTGAGCCTCACTTTTCTCCTTTGAAGATAAACATTCTATACCAAGACTGACGGATTGTTTGTGTGAGTTGATGTAAATTAGAAATATAAATGTCACTTTTCTTGTCCTCCAGGGCTATAAATGTGGGTTAATTTTTCATTTTTAGTAGAGTGTAAAAGAGAGAGAGAGATGGAGGGAGAGAGTGGAAGAAAAAAACAACATTAGAGACACCTATAACCCTACTCCACTACTTCTGAGATGGAGACCCTACAGGTAGGGACTAAGAGCTTGAACCTGAATCCCCACACAAACTAACCTGTGTACTCTACCAGGTGTGCCACCACCTAGCCCTAAATGCTGTTTTCAATATGAAGATCATTAGCACACAGCTCTGATTAAAAAGCCATAGTTTTCTGGGGACAGGTGGTGCCACAGTGGGTTAAGTGCACATAGTACAAAACACAGTATCAGCTCAGGTATCCTGGTTCGACCCTCCAGCTCCCACCTGCAGGGGGATCGCTTCACAGGCTGTGAGAATGTCTGCAGGTGTTTATCTTTCTCTCCCTCTCTCTGTCTTCCCCTCGTCTCTTGATTTCTCTCTGGCCTATCCAACAATAACAACAACAGCAATGACAACAACAAGAGAAAAAAGATGACCTCCAGGACCAGTGGATTCGTAGTGCAGGCAGCAAGCCCCAGTGATAACCCTGGAGGGGAAAAAAAAAAGTCATAGTTGTTCTTAAGATCCTAATTTGTACTTGTTCATTTATTCAAGCACACATTGTGTATTTAGTAAGTTCTGTGCTCAGCAATCATAATGAAAAGTCATAGTTCTAGATGCCTGTCTGGTAGTTCGGGTTTATGTTCTCATTTTAGCATTGTCTTAATACATTCTCTCTCCCACTGTCTTCTTATTGAGAATCAAAGTCCTGCTTGCTTGTTTGTTTTTTGGCACGTAGTAGTAAATTATCAGTTATATTCACACATCCACATTCAGCACAATTCAGTTCAAAAACTGTTAAATTCTATAAAATAACTAATGAAAACAGACACCCTGTTTTGTGCACTCAGAAATGTCTAATTTCTTGTTAACAGACGGAAATGAATCTTCCTATAATTTAGTTTCTTTTTCCATTGCTCAAATAATTATACACACACTGGAGATTTTTTTTTTCTCCTTGACAATTCATTACATTGAATGGCATACACAATACCCCATCTGTCTTTCTAAGGGTACATCAATATTGGCCTACTTTGATTGAACTCTCTAGAACAGTAATTCATTAACCTGTAACGTTGAACCTGTTGTTTCATTATTGCTCCCTTAATGCTTCTGTTATTCAGAGATAACATGGAGTTTTCAACTTTCTACTTGTATGTTTACCTCAACACAATTCTTTTTCTTTGAATCAGGTACTGGGAGATTTTCTATACTATAGGCTTCAAGAAAATCTACCAGTTACTGTAGAATACTTAATAAGCACCAACCTTCTCACAGATTTTTTTTTCCTTTGTAGTATTTCATTTTTCCTTCTTTATCTCTACACCCTAAGTTAATCTTTCTCCTTTTTATCTCCTATATTAAATTAGATTGTGGGTTGAAATAGATGTTACGAGTTTACTTTCTTTGTGTTCTTGGTAATAAATTGTCTTTTTGCTTTGTGGTTGAAAGTGACAGTAGCATAAATCATCAGGTGTTATTTGTTTCTAGAGTTAGATATGTGAGTTCAGCTGACAGTCCTAAATGCAATTGAGCATGACCTAACTCATATGTCTTCCTCTTCCTCTCAAGAGTAGCATTGGTCAACTGTGGCTTATCATGGTATGGGCACTTTAACCTGGGACTTTGAAGCCTCAGGCATGAAAGTCTTTTTGCATAACAATTATACTATTCCATAGCCTGCAATATTATATGTATAAAAATATCAGTTGAGAATTAAGGCATTATTACTTGAGAGCCAATATTATGGTGGACAGGAGAAATAAGGAAGCAACTTTTATGTCATGTGATAAATTTGATTTCTCTATTTAAACAAAGAAACTATGAAAATATCTCCAATTTAGTGTGTTATATTGAGTTTGAAATACTTGCAAGATAACCTTTGAAGCAAGAAGAGAAAGAATAAAGGGGACCCAAGATAGAAATTTATGATAGAGATATTTTAATCCAATAGTATCTCAGCTGTAAGTCAAGTTATTATGTTGATTTTTATTCAAGAAATATTTTTTTTAAAAAAAGAGGTAAAAAGTCTAAGGCAGACCACAGTGAATAAGAAGCATTTGAAGGAATGTATGTAAAAATAATCTACCAAATTCCCTAAGAAATAATAATTGGATTGGGAAAGATACAAGAGAGATCTTAAAAATCAGTAAAGGGAGAGTTTCAGAAAGCTTAATGATCTTAAGTATTTTATAAAGGTCAAGTTACAAATCAAAGGCGTTCTACTTGACTAAGTATTATTTACCTTTCAAAAGAAAGATTTGATATTAAAAAAACAATATGACATTAGTTTCACATAATTTGTTTTTCTCTTATTCAGGGGGAAAACTAAAGTCTTTTGAAACTTATGGTTATTTGTGGATAGTAATAGTCATTTGCATTTTTATATTATAGTTAGTATTAATATAGAGTGAAGTAAAGATGATTTTGATTTTTTAGAAAGTACAGTAATTCATTGCATACCGAAACGTCATTGAATCTTAATTAGTAGTTTCTTTGAAAGTTAAAAAAGAAATATTTTATTATTTTTATTTTTTAATTATTGGGGATTAATGTTTTACATTCAACAATAGTTTGTACATGCATAAAATTTTCCAGTGTTCCACATAACAACCCCCACTAGGTGTTCTGTCATCTTTTTGGATCTGTACACTCCCCCAAACCCACCCCAGAGTCTTTTACTTTGGTGCAATACACCAACTCCAGTTCAGGTTCTACTTGTATATTCTCTTCTGATTTTGTTTTTCAACTTCTGCCTGAGAGTGAGATCATCTCATGTTCATCCTTCTGTTTCTAACTTATTTCACTTAATGGGATTTTTTCAAGCTCTATCCAAGATGGGCTGAAATGGTAAAGTCACTATTTTTAATAGCTGAGTTATTCCAATTGTATATATATCACAACTTGGTAAGCCATTCATCTGTTATTGGACACCTGGGTTGCTTCCAGGTTTTGGTGATTACAAACGGTGCTGCTAAGAATATAGTTATACACAAATCTTTTTGGATAGGTGTTTTGAGTTCCTTAGGATATATCCCCAGGAGATGAGTTGCAGGATCATAGGGTAGATCCATTTCTAGGCTTCTGAGAGTTCTCCAGACTGCTCTCCACAGAGGTTGGACCAATTGACATTCCCACCAGCAATACAGGAGGGTTCCTTTGACCCCACAATCTCTACAGCATTTGCAGCTGTTACCTTTTCTGATGTATGACATTCTCACAAGAGTGAAATGGTATCTCATTGTTGTTTTTATTTGCATTTCTCTGACAATCAAAGACTTAGAGCATTTTTTCATGTTTCTTGGCCTTTTGGATCTCTTCTGTAGTAAATATTCTGTCTATGTCATCTCCTGATTTTTAGATGGGGTTATATGTTTTCTTGTTGAGTTTGGCAAGCTCTTCATATATTCTGGTTATTAGCCTCTTGTATGATGTATGGCATGTAATAATCTCACATTATGTAAGGGGTCTCTTGGTTTGGGTAGTGATTTCTTTTGCTATGTAGAAGGTTTTTAATTTCATGTAGTCCTATAGGTTTATACTTGCTTTAGTTTTCTTTGTAATTGGATTCGTTACATTGAAGATGTCTTTAAAATTTATGCAGATAAGAGTTCTGCCAAAATTTTCCTTAAGTATCTGATAGTTTCTGGTCTAACATCCAAGTCCTTGATCCACTTGGAATTTACTTTTGTGTTTGGTGAAATATAGTGGTTCAGTTTCATTCTTCTGAATGTCTCAACCCATTTTTTTCCAACACCATTTGTTGAAGAGACTCTGCTTTTCCCATTTAATAGTCTGGGCACTTTGTCAAAGATTAGATGTCCAAAGGTGTGGGGGCTTATTTCTGGGCTCTTAATTCTATTTCACTGGTCAGTGTGTCTATTCATGTTCCAGTACCAAGCAGTTTTGATTAAAATGGCCCTTTAAAACAATTTGAGATCTGGGAATGTGATACCTCCAGTTCTGTTCTTTCTTCTCAAGATTGTTTTGGAAATTATAGGTCTTTTCTGGTTCCAGATAAACATTCATGGCATTTGTTCTATTCTCCTAAAAATGTGATTGGGACCTTGATGGGCATAGCATTAACTTTGTATATTGCTCTGAGTAATATCTTCATTTTGATGAGGTTAATTCTTCCAACCTATAAACATGGAATATCTTTCCACTTCTTGTGTCTTTTTCAATGTCCTTGAGTAGGGACTCATAATTTTCATTATACAAGTCTTTCACTTCTTTGGTTAGGTTTATTCCTAGATATTTTATTTATTTTGCTATAATAAAAGGAATTGATTTCTGGATTTCAACTTCTTCTAACATGTTTGCATACTGGAATGCCACTGACTTTGAATGTTCATTAATTTTTTTTAGTTTTTTTTTTTTATTTAAGAAAGGAGACATCAACAAAACCATAGAATAAGAGGGGTACAATTCCGCACAATTCCCATAACCCAATCTCCATATCCCCTCCCCTCCCCTGATAGCCTTCCCATTCTCTATCTCTATGGGAGTATGGATTCAGGGTTGTTGTGGGTTGCAGAGGGTGGAAGGTCTGGCTTCTGTAATTGCTTCCCCGCTGAACATGGGCATTGACTGGTTGATCCATACTCCCAGTCTGCCTCTCTCTTTCCCCAGTAGGGTGGGGCTCTGAGGAAGCAGAGCTCCAGTACACTTGATGGGATCTCTGTTCAGGGAAGTTTGGTCAGCATCTTGCTGGCATCCGGAACCTGGTGGCTAAAAAGAGAGTTAACAGACAAAAACAAACAAATTGTTGAACAATCATGGACCTAAAGACTGGAATAGTGCAGATGAAGTGTTGGGGGGTATTCCCTGCATGCTCTTGTGTACTTCAGCTTTCAGGTATATATTTTTCCCCTAGTTTATGGGCACATGTGAACTTATGCTCTATCTCAGGGGACCTGGACTATATCTAGGATTGGGGAATTTATTGGGAAGTGGACCACCTGGAATGGAATTAGAGAATACTATGAAAGGAAAGGTCTCACACAAATGATGAAGCTGAAGGGCTGTCATTCCACACCTGAAGTCTCTGGTCACAGTCTGAAGTGAAGCATGCTGGGGTGGCACTTGTTGCGTTGATTAGGTTGCGATCCGCGGATGTAGTATTACTTGATTTGAATTGAGAGCAGCATGCAGAAAAGTGGGCCCCACCCTAAGGTTCCAGGACTGGGGGAAATATAGGCTCTATAGTGGAAATGTGAGGTTCCTGTTGTCTTAGGGTTCAAGAAGACAATGGATAGTTATTGTTATCATCACATTATTTGGTGATAGGGTTAACTTTGGAAAGCCCCTTTGTTGGGGTTTGGGGTATAATACCCAACATCTTGTATATAGCTGTGCTACCGGTTGCTTTTGTTCTCCCTGGTCTAGGCTTTTAGGGGAGACAACATATCAAAGACAGCCTATGTATTAAAAAGACTCAGTCTGTGTTTTAAGAAGTTCTAGACATATGATCAATTTTCCCCCTCTCATATTAATGAAATAGTAGTTTATATGTTTACACTTTAATTAGGTTTGTACATAAACACCACTCCCACCACCAAAGGACTGTGTCCCATCCCCACCATCCACCCCCGGCCCCCCACCGTCCCGCCGCACTGGGAAGCCCAATGGCCACTCTCCCCTTCACCACAGTGTTTTTACATTGGTGCCCTGCTCTCGATTTAATCAGATCCTGCTTCTAGTTTCCCTTTCTGTTCTTCTTTCTCAACTTCTGTTGATGAGTGGGGACATCCCATACTCATCTTTATCTTTCTGACTTAGCTATCTTAACATAATTCCTTCTAGCTCTGTCCAAGATGGATCAGATAAGGTGGGCTCATTGTTCTTAATAGCTGCATAGTATTACATTATGTATATGTACCACAGCTTTCTCAGCCACTCATCTGCTGTTGGGTACCTGGGTTGCTTCCAGGTTTTAGCTTTTATGAATTGTGCTGCTATGACCATAGATGTACACACATCTTTTTGGTTGGGCGTTATGGAATCCTTGGGGTATATCCCCAGGAGAGGAATTACTGGGTCATATGGAAGGTCTATGTCTAGCCTTGTGAGAGTTCTCCAGACTGCTGTCCAGAGAGGCTGGACCAATTTACATTCCTACCAGCAGTGTAGAAGGGTTCCTCTGTCCCCACAGCCTCCCCAACATTTGTTGCTGCTGTCCTTTTTGATGTATGCCATTCTCACAGGAGTGAGGTGGTATCTCAATGTTGTCTTTATTTGCATTTCTCTGACAATCAGCAACCTGGAACAGTTTTTCATATGTTTGTTACCCTTTTGGATCTTCTCTGAAGTGAATGTCTTCTTTGTATCCTCTGCCCATTTTTGGATGGGGTCATTTGCTTTTTTGGTGTTAAGTTTGCTGATGTTAAGTTATTTGTATATTTTGGTGATTAGTCTCTTGTCTGATGTTTGGCATGTGAAAATCTTCTCCCATTCTGTGAGGGGCCTCTTTGTTTGTGTGATAGTTTCTTTGACTGTGCAGAAGCTTTTCAATTTGATGTAGTCCCACTGGTTTGTTTCTGCATTAGTCTTCCTTGCAGCTGGGTTTGTATCATCAAAGATGTCCTTGAGGTTTAGGTAGGAAAGTGTTTCACCAATGTTTTCCTCTAAGTATTTGATAGTTTCCGGTCTGAAATCCAGGTCTTTGATCCATTTGGAGTTGATTTTTGTTTCTGGTGAGATAAGGTGCATCAATTTCATTCTTCTGCATGTTATAACCCAGTTTTTCCAGTACCATTTATTGAAGAGAGCCTCTTTTTTCCATTTAATCCTTTGGGCCCCCTTTTCAAAGATTAGATGTCCATAGGTGTGGGGGTTTAGATCTGGGCTTTCAATTCTGTTCCATTGGTCTGTGTGCCTATTTTTTTTCCAGTACCAGGCTGTTTTGATGTTGGTGGCATTATAATATAGTTTGAGATCTGGGAGTGTGATGCCTCTGTTTCTGTTCCTCAAGATGGTTTTGGAAATTCTAGGTGTTTTCTGGTTCCAGATAAATGAATGTAGTTTTTGTTCTATTTTCTTAAAGAAACTTGGTGGAAGTTTGATGGGTATCACATTAAATTTGTATATGGCTCTGGGCAGAATATTCATTTTGATGATATTAATTCTTCCAATCCATGAGCATGGGATGTCTTTCCATTTCTTGGTATCAGTTTCTATTTCCTTGAAGAGTGACTCATAGTTTTCAGTATACAAGTCTTTCACTTCTTTGGTCAACTTTACTCCTAGGTATTTTACTGATTTTGTTGCAACAGTGAATGGGATTTATTTCTGGATGTCTTCTTCTTCAGTTTTAGTGCTTGCATAAAGAAATGCCACTGATTTTTGTACATTGATTTTGTAGCCTGACACCTTGCTATATTGCCTAATAACTTCCAGTAGTTTTCTGCTGGATTCTTTAGGTTTTTCTATGTATACTATCATGTCATCTGCAAGTAGTGAGAATTTGTCTTCTTCCCTTCCAATCTGTATTCCTTTGATTTCTTTCTCTTGCTTTCTTCTTCTTGCCTGATTGCTATGGCAAGAACTTCCAATACTATGTTGAAGAGTAAGGTGACAGTGTCTAGTCCCCTGTCTAGTCCCCGATCTGAGGGGGAATGCTTTCAACTTCTGTCCACTGAATATGATGTTGGCTGTTGATTTGCTATATATGAATTCCACTATCTTGAGGAATTTCCCGTCTATTCCCATTTTATGTAGAGTTTTGAGCATGAATGGGTGTTGGATTTTGTCAAAGGCTTTCTCTGCATCTATTGAGATAATCATGTGGTTTTGGCTTTGCTTTTATTGATGTGGTGAATGACATTGATAGACTTACGTATGTTGAACCAGCCTTACATTCCTTGGATGAATCCCACTTGGTTGTGATGAACAATCTTTTTGATATGTTGCTGTATCCAGTTGGCCAAGATCTTGTTTAATATTTTGGCATCTATGTTCATCAGAGATATTGGTCTGTAGTTTTCCTTTTTTGTTCTGTCCCTATCAGCTTTTGGTATCAGGGTGATGTTGGCTTCATAGAAGGTTTAAGGGAGTGTCCCTGTTTCTTCGATCTTATGGAAAACTTTAGGAGTATGGGTATTAACTGTTTCCTGAAGGTTTTGTAGAATTTGTTTGTGAAGCCATCTGGTCCAGAACTTTTGTTGTTGGGGAGATTCTTAATAACAGTTTTGATTTCTTTGTCTATGATTGGTGCATTTAGGTTTTCTAGTTCTTCTTGGTTCAGTTTTGGAAGGGTATATGTTTCTAGGAATTCTTCCATTTCTAGCTCACATTTGCATTTTGTGAGTCTTAGGGGAGTCTTCTCCTCCCTCCAGCAGTATTTTTGTATGTAAAACAGACTGAAGGTGGTGTCTCAAACGTTAAACTCCTGGACTGTTACCAGCCGCTCACTCTCTTCTTCCGCTCCTCACTGTCCATGAGCCACATGTGTTTGCGTTGGTGGGTTCCTGGAGTTTTTCTAGTCCTGCTTTGTTGCAGTTCCAGATGATCTCCTTTGGTATTCCCTAAAAAATAAATATTTTAATCAAGTCCATCTGATTCATAAGTGAGTGGAAATGAATTTTAGTTCATATTGGGATGTTGGTAGTAGAAAAGGGTGGAGAGTCCACCTGCAGGGAGGAATCATCACAAGCCATGGTGCAGTGTTACAGGTGTCATTCTTTCCCTCTCAATTTTTCTCTTTCTCTGTAAAACAAAAAAAAAATTGGAGATGTTGTGGAACCAAGTATGTTTGTACCTGCAAAATGAAAGACTCTTAAGTCTTGGCTGTGTGTAACTGCAAAGTTTCAGTAAGAGGTCATCCTTATAGTGTCTCTATTGGACTAGGTAGAGTTATATAAGAACTTTGCCTCCTATTTTGATGTCAGTTGAGAAAATACATTGATAGTCTAGAACATGACACCTTTATATATATTCTCCTTTTTTGAATAGTATTTCTTAAGCAAGTGGCAACATGAAGAGAATAATATCAAAGTAGAGTTATCTGGCCTCTTCATTTAGAAAAAAAAATCTTGAGAAAAATCTCAAAGGTCTTGAATGATAAAATGGGTATATAATTAGAGCATTTGAGCATAATTTAGGATATTATTTTTTCATTTTCTGGACAGATTTTTAAATGAAAACTTTCCTTTTTAATCTATTGTGCGAAATTACGGAGAATATTGAACCTTATGCTAAATATCTTTTTTACTGTCCTCTATGTCATTTTTAAATGTTTTCCTGTGTCTTTTTAATATTTTTTATTAGTGATTTAATAAGGATTAACAGGATTTTAAGATAACAGGAGTACAATTCCACAAAGTTCCCAATATCAAATTTCTGTATTCCATCCTGTCCATTGGAAGCTTTCCTGTTCTTTATCCCTCTCTGGGAGTATGGACCAAAATTCTCTATGATGTGCAGGAAGTAGAAGGTCTGACTTCTATAATTGCTTCTCTGCAGAACATGGAAATTGGCAGTTCAGTCTGTAAACCCATCCTATTTCTTTCTTTCCTTAGTGTGGGGTAGGGCTCTAGACATATGTGGGTCTGGGACACATCATGGTAGCATTGGCAACTTGGTAGCTGAAAGGCAGTATGATATAAAGAAAATTGTTGAATAAACAGGCACCCAAAGGTGGGAATAGGGCAAATGAAAATGACGATCTTTGTGTAGTAGGAATCTGGGAAGTCTTTTTTCAGTATGTTCTGTGTGGCCCATGACTTTAGTACTTTTTACCTTTGCCTGTTAGCTAGCATGTGTGTGGGCTAAAATTATTGTCTGTGAAGATGATGTCAGAGTTGAGAATAGGACTAGAAAGCTGGATTAGGGCAGAGAATAGCTCCCAAATATGAGAAGAGTATATAAATACCATTAACTGTTAACCCCATCTATCTGACTTAGGCCCTGTGCTAAATATGAATATTAATTATTAACTCTAAAATGGTAACTTAATCTGATTTGTACTATTATTCAATGTATCAGATGCAATTTGCATATACAGAAAAATTGCATCATTTTTTCTTTCTGAACTAAACATTATAAAAATCAAACATGATAGAAAAGAATATACTAATTTCATTTATTTTTAAGCAAGCTAAAGAAGAAAAATGTTTTGCCCAAGATCACAGAGCTTATGGGGGTAGAGGGGAAACATCAACCAAATTTCCTGGTGTTGATCTATGTTGTACTTAAACTATACAATTTCATTTTCTATGTTAGTAAATTAATATCATGAAATTGCATGCTAATAATTTCAAAATTCTTAGAGTATCAATAAATTAACAAAATGCACATTTACAAAAATATTGAAGTATTAATAAATGTATACACATGCATATATATACATACATACATTTTAATCCTATTCATTAATTCATACACATGATATGTAAGGACAGTGTAACCTATAGGAGCATTCTCATACTTCAAAACTATTGGGCTGTCAGAAAATTCATGACATGTTTTTCAAAGGGCATTTATTTATGTTAAGAATAAAGATCAGCCAATGCTACATTGCTTGTTTTATCTGAATACCTTTTGATGTCTTTCAGTGCACTTCATAAATCCACCTTCATAGAAATCCCTGTCTTTACTGGCAAAAAAAAAAACTGAACAAGGTGCTGTTTACAGCCTCATCTGAATTTTATGTTATACCATACAAGGAATTTTGAAGAGAGTGAAGCAAGTGGAAGTCTGATAGCACAAAGTTAGGAGAGTATGGTGGGTATAATTTTTCATAGGTGATCAAACATGTATGTGGTCTAGCGTTCTTGTGATGGAACAAAACTCCTTTACAATTAAAGAGCTCTGGACATTTCTGGATGACAGATTCATTCAAATTGTCTAATTACTGACAGTACATTCAAATGTTTGTTTTTGCTCACAAAAACACTATACCTTTAAAAATCCCACCACACTGAGAGCATAACCCTTTTCTGAAGGATGTCTGATTTTGATGTTGTTTGAGGCGAATTATCACATCAAGACAAAGACCTTTTGCATAAATCACTGTTGTAAACAATCCACTTCTCATCACCAGTTATCAACACCTTCAAAAAATAATTGTTTTCCTCGTGTTTAATGAGCATATTGCGGATGTTTATACATGCCATCAAGTGAACATCTTTGTGTTCATGAGGAATGCAAATATCTAGCTTGCTACTTATCTCAATTTCTTCGAGCAGTCACGAACACGATTGAAGAATAGATATTCAAAGTTTCTGCCGTCTCTCATGTTGTGTGATGTGGGTTTGACTCAATCAATGACTTTATTGTGTCATCATCGATTTTGATGGGTATCCTTGAGAGAGGAGTTTTGAGAACAAAATCACCAGCATAGAGTTCTGTGAACCATTCTTGGCCCTGAGGTTCTTGTAGAGCATTGTCATCATAAACTTTACACCTTTCACAAGCTTGATACATATTCTTCCCTCCACAGAACTAAGACAGTAAAGTATGGTGAAAACGGTCTTCCACTTCAACTTGTGAAGTCTTCAGAACTTAACCAAATTGCTCATTTTTAAAATTTAGAATTAAGCTAGAACTGTTCCTGTCAATTGATATAGCAGTAACATAAATGCAAATGACTCTAGGACTTCTAAAAAGTGAAATAGTGCTACCTGTTACAAAAAAAAAAAAAAACTGCATCATGACATTTCCAACAGCCCAGTATAATGTTTTTAAAGAGGAAGTATAATTGTGTTACATTGTATGATTTGTTTACTTTTTCCAGAATAAAAAAGAAAGAAACTTCCGGTGAAGGTGAGAGAATTACCTTTGTAATCTTTCCTGAAGTTATGGTCACACTGATATAATACTTAGGTGTGAAATGGATCACTATGGCTGCGGACATACATCTTGAACATGCTTTGAGAGAAGGGTAATAGTGCATCTGATTTCAGAACAGAAGCTGAAAGTCTTATTGATATCCTCTTACTGAAAATAAATAGCTCATTATTCACCAAATTCTGACATTGAGTGGATTTGCTTATATTTAAAGTAAACCCTTGGCTTTTGCAAGAAGATGGAATTTTACTTGCTTCATTAGAGATTTTTATATGTAGTGTTGGTGATAATATCAATATTTATTGATTTAGTTGGTGTATTTTGCTATAATAAAGGTGTTTAATTTTATAAAAAGATTATTTTGTAATAAAGATGAGTTTCTGAGTAATGAGTAATATGCACCAAATCTTACCATTGTTGTTGTCATCTTTTTTTAAAAAAAAAATTATTTGGTAGGACAGACAGAAATTAAGGAGAGGAATGGAAGGTAGAAAGGGAGAGAGATAGACATCGGCACACTGCTGCACCACTCATCTCATGAACCTCCCCCCTTATAGGTGAGGGCTGGGGGTTCGAACCAGGGTCTTTGTCATGGTAATGTGAGTTCCCAACCAAGTGTGCCATTGCCTGGCCCTGCTGCTGTCAACTTCTATGTGTACATAAACACATTAAAGGATTATAATGGTATGGCTCATGCTCACTCAGAGCACTCTTCCTTCCTTCATGTGTCCAAAGTCTGTAAGTACAGATAAGAACAGAATTTGAATGGAATTAGTTACTTACATATGCATAACTTCCGTTCAGCTATAATATAGAAGAATATCATTTTATAAAAATTATTTAAGTGGCTATTTGAAGAGTTGTTGCATAGCAACTAATTGTTCATTGAGCATTACCTAATAAATCCTGCCCCATGTAACACTGCATCTATTTTCCAAATTTAATTTCTAAAGAATCTTACCTTCTAAAGAATCAAGGCTGATCATTATAGTGACCTGAGTATTTTAAAGATAAAAGCTCATCTTTTTAAATTATACTGATGAAAATTCTTTCTTGATATATAAGTATTTTCTTAGACATGCAAGTCATTTAAAATATGGTTTATCCAGAATGAAGTTAAAGCAGATTTTTTTTTCAACTGAGATATTTACTAATAGACTAGTCTGGAGAATAAATTGGGTTCATAGTTTACCAGTTGATTAAAATTTGTTAATGAAATCATCCTTACAAAATTAATACAACAGTTGACTTTTTTACTTTACTTTGCTATTGTTATAATGTTGTTTGAAGCACTTTATATGTTATTGACAATTCTAAATGAAAATTCTCAGAATTTATTTGAAATAGACACATCGATTACTTGCTAGAAAAATCTGGATAGTAGTATATTTCATGTCTCTATTGGCAGGATTACAGTGAAAATAATAATAAAAAAAAAACTACCAGGTTAAGAGCACATGGTGCCAGGCACAGAGACTGGCTCAAGGATCCCATTTCCAGCCCCTGGCTCCCCCACCTGCAAGGGGGGAGGGGGTTGCTTCACAAGCATTGAAGCAGGTCTACAAGTGTCTATCTTTCTCTCCCCGCCTCTGTCTTCCCCTCCTCTCTCGATTTCTCTCTGCCCTGCCCAACAACAGCCATAACAACAACAACAGAATGGAGGAAATGGCCTCGAGGAGCAGTGGATCTGTAGTGCAGACACCTAGCCCCAGTGATAACCCTGGAGGCAAAAAACAAAAAAACAAAAACATCTAGCAGGGTTGCTTCTTCGAGCATTGAAAGATAGTTACACGATTGCTGGTTTAACTATGCCATTAACTTCATAAATAAAGATAGCACCTACTAAATCAGATGGAGATGGTGAGGAAAAATACTCTTAAACTATCTGACATATGCTAAATAATTCATATTGTACATCATTCCTTATGTTTCACATCAGATAGTGAAAGGGCAATGCAGATATTTAGTTTCAAAATTTTAGATTCTTAATGGAAAGCAGTCAACAACTCTTTATTTTCCCCAAATATTTGCCAGAGAGTGTAGTTGTACCCGAAAGCGGCTGCACCTTCACCAGGCCATTCCTCACTAAGGCATAGACTGTTGGTAGTGTGTTGTAGTAGATTATGCAATTTCAACATTGATTCAAGTGATACAGTTGCATAGTAACACAGGGTACATTTACCAAGTTTTCAGGGGAAGTGATACTGATAATGCTCTTAAATATAGTCAAAATCTCCATTTAGAGCCAGGGAGGTAGTAGCAGCAGACTGACACAGAATTTGCACATAATAAATCCCAAATTTAATCTCTAGTACCACCAAAAGCTTAAAGTGTTCTGGTCATAGGTAAACAAAGTCAGCTTTTAGAAGGAGTCATTTTAAAGAGTGAATATAGTTTGATTTTGATTTATAGAGGTTTTTGTTTTTGTTTTTGTTTTGCCTCCAGGGTTATTGCTAGGGTTTGGTGCCTGCACGCTCCTCGAGGCCATTTTTCTGACTTTGTTGCCATCGTTGTTGTTGTTGCCATTGTTGCTGAATGGGACAGAGCGAAATCGAGAAAGAGGAGGAGAAGACAGCGAGAGAGAAAGACACCAGCAGACCTACTTCAAACACCCACCACCACCACCCCGCCAAGGTGGGGATAGGAGTACTTGAACTGGGATCCTTGCGTGGGTCCTTGCTTGGAACCATGTTCGCTTAACCCACTACGCTACTGCCCAGACCCCGATTATTAATAGAGTTTTAAAAATATTGTGCTATAGCAAAGAACTTTGGCGAAGGAGGTGAAGTAAGAGGGGTGGAGGGGGTATTGGAATCTTGTCCATGATTGTAGAAAAGTACATAAGTTGAGGATGATAGTATTGATAGACATCTGTTTTGGGGAGAGGAGAATTCGTACTCACGTATCAATAATCGTGTCGTGTTCCATTAACTCTCCCCCTAATAGAATGATTTGGGGGAAAAAATGAAATTTAAAAAAATGTCAGGGAGCTGGGTGGTAGCACAGCGGGTTTAGCGCACATGGCGCAAAGCACAAGGACGGCATAAGGATCCCAGTTCAAGGGCCCGGCTCCCCACCTGCAAGGGTGTCACTTCACAAGCGGTGAAGCAGGTCTGCAGGTGTCTATCTCCCTCTCCTCCTCTCTGTTTTCCCCTCCTTTCTCCATTTCTCTATGCCCTATCCAACAACAACAGCATCAATAACAACAATAATAACTACAACAATTAAAAACAAGGGCAAAAGAAAGGGAATAAATAAATAGAAAATTTTTTTTAAAAATGTCACGACTTCAATATAAGCAGAGATGACTTAGCAAGTATACTGAATTTCTACTATTACTCCGACTGTAATTAATTTTTCATAACCATAGTAGTTTAGAGTAACACAAATTTATTTTGTATTTATTTATTTGGCCTCCAGGGTTATTGCTGGGGCTCGGTGCCTGCACTACGAATCCACTGCTCTTGGAGGCCATTTTTTCCATTGTTGTTGTTGTTGGTTAGGACAGAGAGAAATCTAGAGAAAGGAGGGAAAGAAAGAGAGGGGGAGAGAAAGACACCTCAAGACCTGCTTCACTGCTTGTAAAGAGACCCCCCCCCCCACAGGTGGGGACCTGGGGGTTCCAACTATGATCCTTCAGCCCATCTTTGTGCTTCATGCCAAGTGTGCTTAACCTACTGCACTAACACCTGGCCTCCAAATAACACAAATTTATTATCTTAGAATTCTGAAAGTTGAAAGTTCCATAACTGATGTAACCTTGGATAAATGTTAACTTCAAGGTACCAGCAGACTTGTGTTCCTTCTGGAGAGTCTATGAGGAGATCCTTACCTTTGCTTCTGTAATTCTGGAGATTGCCCATATACCTCGAACATTATTTGACTTGTGCTCTAATTCTGATCTGCTGCTTCTTTCCATAATTATACCCAGTATTGCACTGAGCCCAGCCTACATAATCCAGAATAATATCCACATATCAAATGACAAAAGGCATCTTCCCATGTAAAATAACAAATTCACAGGCCCTGTGAATTAGGCAGTGACATTTTTAGGAAGAGGGCATTATTCAACCATAATAGTTAGGTAAGGTACAACAAATGCAATTAAAGGCAGCCATGAAGTTGGGTATGAGTAATATTAATGCGATAGTCCTCTCAGTGATAGAAAAATAAAAGTTCCTCATGCAAACTCAGCCCTCTGGACACAGGTCTTTTATTAAAGAAGACTGGTGCTAGAACAATACCTGAACTTAAGAACACATTGTATGGTTCTCCAAATGTGAAAAAAAGTTTATATATAAAACAGAAGATACAATGACTTACTCAAGTATTTGTAAAGGTGTCTGTCATGTGGAGAAATTTCCATTCTTTTATTAGGGCAGAGAGAAACTGTCATTACCTGTCATCACAGAAGAAGTAGTCATGGTAGAGGCTAAAGAAATAGCTGAACTGGTAGAGCAGTGGACTTCAAAACCACATTTCTAGGTTCGATTCTCAGGTCAGTATTTACCAGAGTACTATTCTGTTTTTTCTCTATCTAGTCTCATGTGAAACTCTCTCAAACATATAATGAATAAAATGAATCTTTAAAAGAAAAGAAGAAGAACGGAGGTAAAGAAAAAAAGATGTCTCTGCAAGGAGTATTTTCCTTTTGTAGAAATTATCACATTTGGAACTAACTAAACTTTTTATTATTAGTGATTTAAAAAATTATGAGATAATAGAGACATAATTCCATACTGTTCCTACCACCAGAGTTCTGTGCTCCCATTCCCTCCACTGGAAACTACAGGTTTCTAAGGTCACAGATGCGGGCCAAGTATTATTTCTATAACTATCTATGTTTATATATATGTGCCCATTTTTTTCTTATGGTCTTGCCTTCTCTTCCTTTCTAAGTCACACTTATACCTATTGCTACTTCTGAGTGTCCTTCATTTTTTTCCTCTTTTCTCTCAAGGTCTTGATGGCATTGGAGTTCAGAGTCCTCTGGACATTTCTCTCCCTCTGGGGGTATGGACTAAGATTCTTTATAGGGTGCGTAAGGTGGAAGTTCAGGCTTCTGTAACTGCATCTTTGCTGGTCACAGGCAGTAGCAG
Organism: Erinaceus europaeus; assembly: GCF_950295315.1. Classification (NCBI taxonomy): domain Eukaryota; kingdom Metazoa; phylum Chordata; class Mammalia; order Eulipotyphla; family Erinaceidae; genus Erinaceus; species Erinaceus europaeus. The sequence goes on along the minus strand of NC_080180.1, from coordinate 43,277,958 downwards.
GTTGATCCATACCCCTAGACTGTTTCTTCTTTCTTTAGTAGGTTAGGGCTCTGGAGAGGTGAGGTTTCAGGACACAGTGGTGAGGTTGTCTGCCCAGGGAAGTCAGGATGGAGTCATAGTAGGATCTGTAACTTTGTGGCTGAAAGACAGTAAGATATAAAGCAGGACAAAATGTTTAATAAACAGAAACCTAAAAGTAGGGATAGAGTAGGTGATAATAGGGATTTTTAGGCTAACCAAATTCTTTATAGCTATGTAGCATGGAGATTAAAGCATGAGATAAGTAGTTGATTTAACCCCATACTTTTGAAGTTACCTTTATTGCTCTGGTTTTAATATTTGATTTTTATATCCTCTAGCTTATGTTTAGGAGAGAATCCGTTAGTTTATTATTATCAGATTTTCTTCATCTCTCAAGAACTGATTTATATGAGTCACTGTTGGTCTTAAGTAACAGATATTCAATCAGATGGTGAATGAGTTAGAAATGGAGCCAAAGGATTTTTATTAAAAGCTAACAGTCTGTATTGTAAATGAAGAATTTATATTTAAATTGTAAAATGTAGGGTAACGATCTTTTCAATGACTACACTTTGAAAAACCCATACAAATAGTAGAACAGGAGAGATTTAATGTAGCAAAGAAAAAGAAAAAAAATGGAGGCAATTCATTTTCAAGTGCATGAGAGTCACAAATTGAATGACAATTCTTATATTCTCCTTTGTAGAACTGCTGCAAATAATGTGCACTGAATTTCTTATTAATATTCTAAAGCAAGAAGTTCAGATAGTAACACCTACATTTATACGCAAAATAATGTATCTATATATTTACTTTCTTTCTGGGAAATGAATAAAATAATTGTGACCCTTTAATAACATCACTGGATTTTAAACAACAAGATGAATCCTCTGATCAGACTATAGAATCTAAAATGCTGATGAAATGTATTACTTTTCTGACTATTTCTTTGTTTGTTTGTCTCTTTCCCTCTGCCCATCTCTAAGTCCGCCCACCTTCTGATCCCATAAAGATCTTTGTTCCATACTCACAGAGGGATAAAGAATAGGGAAGTTTCCATTGGAGGGGAAGGGGCATGGAACTCTGGTGGTGGGAATTATATGGAAGTGTACCCCTCTTATACCACAGTCTTATCAATCATTATTAAATCACTAATAAAACAAAATAAAAAACTTTAAGGGTCTGCAAAGTAACTACTTTTGGATAATACACTGCTTTGACATGCACGTGACTTGGATTCAAGCTCAACCCCCACTGCATTCAAGAAGCTTCACTGCTATGATCTCTCTCTCAATCTCTATTTTTATCTCTTTCTCTCTGTCCCCACCCACTTTATCTATATCTAACAACAACTACATTTTCCTCAAGAGTCGAAGTTCCAAACTGAAAGAAAGCCAGATTCTACCCTGGTTACATATCTATAAATCACATTCTTCTATCCTTCATTAACTAAGGGAAAAAAAAAAAGACCATCAGAAGTTAAACTGACTTGTGGTTGTTGAATTTAAAAAAAGAAATTAACTACTAAATGTGATAATGTTTGAACATGTTTCTATATTAAGTTTTCAGTCTTATAAGTAAACAGGAATACGGGTTGATGTGTCTGACAACATGTCATATGATTGCAAGATAATGAAATTATACTAGATATCATCTCTGTCATTTAAGAGAAAGATGTCATAAGCTTCATCCAAAATAATATATGCAAATATTTTTACACTATGATATAAATCTTAAAAGTGGTATATTGATTGGAATTTTAATCAGATTGTTGAATAATTATATTTTACACTAATTAAAGTATTCATCTTGGTTGGTTGAAAGTTTCTTTTGAAAATATAAAACAGTATTTTGAGAGTGTTATTCTGTTTTATAAACATTTTATGTGACCCATACAACAGTGATTGCACAAAAATTCTCACGAAGTTGCTAGAGCATACAAAATCTCAAAATGTCATTTTTTGTTTGTTGCAATTACTCTTCTAAGGATATACTCAAATCAGTGGTTAACCAGAGGTATTGTGTGATATTTTCTCATCCTTGATAAAACTATTATTATTTTAAATACTCGAAATATTATTATTATTTTAATTTTTATTTATAAAAAGGAAACAGTGAGAAAAACCATAGGATAAGAGGGGGTACAGCTCCACAAAATTCCCACCACCAGAACTCCATATCCCATCCCCCCCATAGCTTTCCTATTCTTTATCCCTCTGGGAGTATGGACTACCCTCATCACAGTGTTAATTTTTATGTCTTCTTTGTACAGGGCCTGTTGTCACTAGGTTTGTTTCGTCATCAGGGACTCAGAAATCATTTGTGCATTTTTAACCTGTTTAGTACTTAAATACAAGGGATCAAAATTTAACCAAGCAAGCAAAGATGAAAAATTATTATTCAAAAATTATACTTAGCATCTACTATTGTTAAGTCAAGAGTGTAGGGTTATATCTGTTATTGTTTAATAGTGTTATGAAAAAGGTTTTGGTTTGCATCTATTAGTGGGAAAGGGAAAGAAATCTAGTGTAATTAACAGTATTATTGAGAAAGAACTGTAATTTGAATGACTACTTGGGCTGGAATTCTAGCTTACTACAGATTAAAATATCTATTGTAGCCGATCATGGGGAGAGGAAGCTGGTTAACATCTGTATTGTTAAGATAAAACGTTGGTCTCCTGAATACCTATTAGTGTTTGCTGCCATTTGTTGATCAATTGGAAGAAAACACCATGCAGAGGCACGAAAGAGCAAAACTATGTAATTGAAATAGGCAAAGATGCATGGGGTAAAGATCTGAGAATATTTTCTTTTTCCCCCATTGGCTAATGGCTTTTTTTTTCCTTCCTTCTTCTGCCAACAGAGTTATTGCTGGGGCTTATCGCCTGCACTGTGAATCCACTGCTTCTTGAGGGCACTTTCTCCATTTTTTTTTGCCCTTATTTTATTGTTACTTTTATTGTTGCTATTGCTGTTGTTTCTGGGTAAGACAGAGAGGGGGAAAGAGAGATAGACACCTGCAGACTTACTTCACCACTTGTGAAGTGCCTCCTAACCCCCCCCCCCCCCCCCCCTGCAGCTGGGGAACCAGGGGCTGGAACCCGGATCTTTGAGCCTTTTCCTGAGCTTTGTGCCATGTGCGCTTAATCTGCTGCTATACCGCCTGGACCCCAGTGATTTTCTTTTTAATAATGTGTTATTTTTGCTTTTACTCTTTCTCTTTTAGTAAAGTTTTCTCTTTTTTTTTTCATACCAATAGTTGTATGCTATTTATTGTGAGAATATATCATTTTTTGACTCCATTTCAAAAGCAACTTTTAGGGTGGCAAAGAAGAGCTTGAGCTTGCAGCAGTAATAAATTTCAGTACAGTCACTATATCCATTTACTTTTGAAGGCAATCATGGTGGAATTCTTCTTGTCAGGAATTGTTCAGCAAAATCACTATCTTCATTCTCTGAAACACACACGTACACAAAGATCAGGTCTACAACAAAGCACCAAGAAATGGAAAAAGGCTATTATATTAGCCACATAAGTAAAGAGTTTTCATTAGTTCCTTGCTGGTAATGAGCTATTGTGTGTAACCATGAGGTAGAATCTATATGAAGTGCTATTAGCAAGGATGTGAACCTCATCATGTAAAAGAAACCATTTGTATAAAGTTTGAGCTAAAATTATGCTATATACAGATCTTTGTGCAGAAAGCAGAGAGAGTATATGTGGAACCTACCTAGGTAATTATGACCATAACATTGGATAAGTATAAAAATTAGATAAATTTTCCCGAGTGGGTTAAACAGAACACAAGTACATGAATTGGTTGTGTTGAGGGACAGGAGGTACCTGGAGGGTACTGCCCAGAAAATGGGAGTGCTGACAGGTATTGCTTAGAAAGGTGGACTTGGGCCTTGAGTGTTAGACCTAGACCTTTGGGCTTGTTATGTTCTCTTGCTCTCGGTCTGTCCAGGTCATCTCTGTCTGTCCAGGCGAGTATGAGCTCTGCCATTACCTCTCTCTCTCTCTCTGTCTCTCTCTCTCTCTCTCTCAACATGTGAATGTTCTCAGTTTTCTCAAATAAAATTTAAAATTCCTGAAAATCATGCTCTCTCCTCAATTCTTTGTCTTTGTATGAAAAACTTTTTAAATGTTGGGAAGCAAGCATCGGTGCCCCCTTTCCACCAATACAGTTGTATCTTCAATTTAAGGGTGAAAAAGGTAATTCTTATAAAGCCTGCATATCTCAGGCCTATACCCAGAATTTCTAACTCTGTACTTCAAACAAATAATGGAAGTTCAAATTTTATTTCTCTCTATATATTCTTACGCATCACTTAATCTCAAGAATTAAAATCATTTCTCCTCAAGAAAAACTGACTTGAAGTGTGTGCTGTTTTTAAGACAGGATTTGGAAACAGGCATGTTTAACATTTGGCATTAGTAGATATATATTCCCTCTAAATAGACAGATTGTGGGCATGTTAGGACAACAGATGGTCTTTGCACCTAAAGACATTCATCTTAAGAAAAGAAATCATCTATCAGTTAGACTTGAGCAGGTGGTACTTTCTTGATCTCTTTGCTCTCTGCTCTCTCCCTAAAGAGCAAAGACTAATTGAATTTTCATTGGAAATGCTCTTATGAAGGAAAAATGAATATTGGTCAACCAAAATGAGGAAGTTAGTAGTAAAGAATAAATGTGTGGAAAATTGAACAAATGAGTTTGGGTTAAATCACCTTGCTTACTAGTCATAATTGGATTATTTCGTCTCTTATTTTGCAAAAAAAGGGAGTATACACAGTTCACATTAAGTAATTCACATTAGCTGTGGGGGCTAGGCAGTGGCGCATCTGGTTAAATGCATACATTACAATGCGCAAGGACACATGTACAAACCCCTGGTATCCACTTGCAGGGGGAAGCTTCATGAGTGGTGAAGAAGGGCTGCTGGTGTCTCTGTCTCTTTCTTTATCTCTATCCCTTCTCAAGTTCTCTGTTTCTATCTAATAATAAATAAATAAATAAATAAATAAATAAATAAAAAGTATTAAAAAAACAACTCAGATTAGTGGTTTTACAATAAGAAAACTATAGCCCAGTAAAATTATAAATTGACAATAATCATGTAGGTTCAGGTGGTGGTGCACCTGGTTGAGTGCACATGTTAAATGCTCAAAGACCTGGTTTCAAGCCTCCAGGCCCCACCTGCAGGTGGAAAGCATTGAGAGTGGTAAAGCAGGACTGCAAGTATCTCTCTGTCTCTCTTCCCCTATATCTCTCTCGTTCTTTCTCAATATCCAGCTGTCTCTAGCCTATAAATAAGTCAATATACTTAAAAATAAGTTTTAAAAGGTCATAAAAAGTTGATGGATCTCTAATAGTTCTAAAATTTTATCTTAATTTTAGTTTAATTAGAGCATTCTAATCTCTTTTCTTTGGTTTTATTTTTAAATTTACTCTTATTAGTGATTTAATAATGGCTTACATGAACATAACATCATAGAAAAGTTCCGCATAACATTCACCGCCATAGTTCTGTGCTCCTGCCTTCATAGTTTTCATAACATCTTATCTATAGTTTGACTGTTTTGTCTTACTTTTCCCTTTTAACAGTTCATGCACTTCAGTTCTTTACATCAAACATGATGAGTGTAACCATCTGGTAGCTGACCTCCAGAGAAACTGGTCATTTGGTTACAAATACAGACTATAACAATAAGCATCCTTGAACACAAACATTAAATTAAAGAACCTCAAGGTATTTTAAATGAGGAGGAAGATAAGAAAAAATATAATAGGAAAGCTTAAAAAGCACTAGAATACAAATTACATAAGAAGTCATAGTGCTGTATGCATTTTAATATGTTATACATAAAAGTATACGTATATAATTTTATTACAGATTTAATATTGATTTACAAAATTATGAGATGAAATGCTATATAATTCCACACCTTTCCCATCACCAGAGTTCTGTGTCCTTCTTCCTTCCATTGTAAACTACAGTAGTTCTTTCAAAGTCACATATATGGGTTGACTATTATTTCAATAACTATATTAATATATATTTGTCCATTTTTTCCTATTAATATAGTTATCGAAATAATAGCATTTATTTTTTTATATTTATTTTATTTATTTATCCCCTTTTGTTGCCCTTGTTGAATAATAGCATTTCATCACATAATTTTGTAAATCAATATTAAATCTGTAATAAAATTACCTTCTTTTCTAAGTCACACCTACACCTATTGCTACTTCTGAATAGCCTTCCTTTTTTTTTTTTTTCTCTTTCTCTCTCCCAGTGTAGATGGAAATCTAGACCCTTTTACTGTAATAAACTGTAGCCATGGAAATGGCAGGCTTTCTGATGTCCATGAACTATTCTAATGATCACCAAACATGAGTGTGCATCTTGGGGACAGGATGCGTCTAAATTCCCTGTTGTGTGCTCTTTCAGATTTTATAACTTTTATATAGGATTGAGGAAATAGTTCATCAGGCAGGGCATATGCCTTGCCATTTGCGTAACACAAATTCTAAACGTGGCACCATGTGGGAATTGATTGTAGGGAAATCTCTGGCACTGTGATGTATTTCCCCTCTTTGTCTTGTTATCACAATGACAAAGTGGCTTGGGTGCAATGAAATTGAATACAAGAGGCAGCAGCTTTCTTTTCTTTACAGCAGCACTTAAAAAAGAAAAAAAAACTTAATGCAGCAAAGCACTGATTTAAATATCCATTTTGAGCGTTTTTTATTTTTCAGACTGAATGCTGCCTGATAAGCTATACTTAGATAGAGCATCTTTGGAAAATAATTTCCCTTAGGTATAATAAGTGACATCTAAGACTTGTTTCAAACGTTTTGTGACTTTTTACAGTTTCTTATCACATGTTTTATTTATTTATTTATTTATTTATTTATTTATTTTACACTAGAGTACTTCTCAGCTCCTGTTTACTATGGTGCTGGACATTGAATCTGGGACTTCTGGTACCTCAGGTAAGAAAGTTTTTTTTTTGAATAACCATTATGCCATCTCTCCAGTTCTATGTCTTATATTTTAAAAAGACAAGAATATATATTATCCTAGATTGAGATTGCAGATTCTACCTGTTCACTCCGGAATTCTTTTAGAGACCTCTTTTTTTTCCCCAGTGTTATTGATCAATAACAGACAAATAGATGTACCTGCATTTGAATGTAACAAAGGATGATCTAAGTATATTTAATGAAAACAATTATCACAATTAAGTTAATTAGCATTTCATCAGGTCTCATGTTGCCACTAACTAACTACCCTGGTGATAAAGATTCTTAGTATCTAGACTTAGCAAACTCCTAGGATACTAAACAATGTTCTTCTATTTATGTATTTACTTAAACCTGAGCACTGATCAGCTCTGGCTTATGGTGGTTAGGGGATTTGAACCAAGGAATTTAGAGCCTCAGGCCTGAGAGTCTCTTTGCATAACCATTATGCTATCTACCCTATCTCCTCTGAAATCTCAAGTACAGTCTCTAGCACCAACATAAGCCAGAGCTGAGCAGTGCTTTAGTAAACGAAATAAACAATCAAAAATATTATTAACTGATATTTACCATGCTTTATGTTATAGTTTTTGCCTTGATCCATCTTACAACTAAAGAGGTGTAACCTTTGACCATAATCTCCTCATTTATCAAAGCCTTCAATCCTGGAATCCACCACTCTACTCCTTGTGTACTCCAGGGCTTGGGGGTTCCACACTATTCTAGAATTAAAAAAAAAAAAATTGTGAAAAATGCCACTGAATTATCTATAGTGACATGTCACTGTAAAATACACATAGTATATACATTGTCCATCCAAATGACTTCCTATAATACAGACATTCTAACAGTATTAAGAAGCAGTCATGGGCGCCAGGTGTTGGCACACCTGCTAGAGCACACACTGCTACCATGTGCAGCTGTGTGCAAATATCTGATCTCAAGCCCAGAGTCCCTACCAGTGGAGGCTGGAGGCTGGTGGGGGTAAGGGGATGGAGAACGGGGTAGCTTAGCAAGCAATAAAGCAGTGTTGCAGATATCTCTTTTTCTCTCTTCTTCCTCTCTATCTGCCACTCCCTTCTTAATTTCACTCTGACCTATCTAAAAAAGAAAAAGAAAAAAGCAGTCATGAGGGTGGGAGCTGGAGTTATTTGAGGAGCAGAAAAGCCTCCATTCCCGTGATATACAGTCTGAATAAACGTTTTCCTTTGCACAAATGCTGGGCAGACTAACTCATTTGAGCTATTTCACTCTGATCTCATAAAATAAATAAACAGGGGCTGGGCAGTGGAGCAGCAGTTAAGTGCACACATTATCATGTGCAAGGACCCAGGGTTTGAGTCCCTATTCCGACTGCAGGCAGGATGCTTCACAAATAGTGAAGCAGGTTTGCAGGTGTCTCTCTTTTTCTTTGCCCTCTTTACTTCCCCCACTCCTCTCAATTTCTATCTGTCCTATCTAAGAAAAGTAGTAAGAGGAAAAAAATGGCCAACAGGAGCAGTTATGCTTGGGATAAATCTGCTTGGACCTCACTAATGTGTCCTGGAACCCCACCGGCCCAGACTCCTACCCCACTAGGGAAAGACAGAAACAGGCTGGGGATATGGATCGACCTATCAATGCCCATATTTAGTGGAGAAACAATTACAAAAGCCAGACTTCCCACCTTCTGCACCCCATAGAAATCTTTGGCCCATACTCCCAGAGGGATAAAGAAGCTTCCATTGGAGGGGATGGGATACAGAACTCTGGTGGTGGGAATTGTATCCCTCTTATGCTAAAATCTTGTTGATCAGTATGAAATCACTAATAAAAATAATTTTAAAAATTCTGCTTGGAAGTCCCTCAACTTTATGAACTTGGTGTCTTTGTCTCTTCCAGATATGAGATGTCTTTACTCACTCACAATTTGTTTGAATGAGTTGCTGCTTCTTTATCATTCTCTTCTCTCTCTCTCCCTCTCTCTCTCCCTCTCTCTCTCTAGCTCTCGCTCTCTCGCTCTCTCTCTTTTAGAACTTTAATAATATATAGATTGTTTTGCTTGATAGGGTTCATACTTTCTGCAGACTTTCTTCACTCATTGTCACTTTTATTCAATATTTTGTTCTCTTACTAATTTTAGATGACATATCTTCAGTTTTGTAGACTGGTTTTATGCTTAATAGACTTAGCTCTCTACTGCATTTTTTACATTATATTCACTGTATTATCCATTGATGCAATTCCTGTCTGATTATTTTGGTTTCTATCTCTCTGTTAATCATTTTTATTGATGGATGTTCCCCCTGATTTTGATTTGCCATTTTGGTTTTCATGCCACACCACTCATCTTCATTTTAACAGCCATCTTACTGGGTACTGGTAAAATCACCCATCTCCATTACTTTGTAGCTGGTTTCTGGAAATGATGTGGGGAAAGGATTTGAAATGGTTGCCCTCATGACTACAAATTCAACATACTGAAGTCAACAAGGAATTGTATAGAAGAGCATGATTTTCAGGAATGTTTAGATTTATTCAGGAAAATTCAGAGCATAAATACTGGAATACATATAGGCAGTAAGAAAGAGAGAAACAGGGAGTCGGCAGTAGCACAGTGGGATAAGCACATGTGGCACAAAACGCAAGGACCAGCTTAAGGACCCCAGTTCCAGCTACCAGCTCCCCACCTGTAGGGGAGTCGCTTTACAGGCGGTGAAGCAGGGCTGCAGGTGTCTGTCTTTCTCTCTCCTTCTCTGTCTTCCCCTCCTCTCTCCATTTTTCTCTGTCCTATCCAACAATGATGACATCAATAACAACAACAATCTTCTTCTTCTAGCGTTTGCCCTTCTTCCGTAGCCAGTCAACAGCGTCAATAATTAACAACAACAACAATAAAAAACAAGGGCAAAAAAAGGAAAATAAATAAATATTTAAAAAAGATAAAGAAAGATACTTGCATGTTGAAGAATGGGTGGGCAGAGAGAACGTCCTCTGCACAAAGGCGACTGACTCACAAATGTTTACAGCCTGCCTTCATGTCCTTTCTAATCCACACCCACATCTACTACAGCTTCTCTGGTACTGCCTTCTCCCTTCACTCCTATGTGGTAACAGAACAAAGTGTCTCATTTTTTGTGGGCTTCAGGCTTCCTGTCCTTGTGCTATCCCTAACAGAAAAGTCACTATGTTTCTTTGGTGGTGTCCTAGCTCCTTGATTTATCATATTTTTGAATGTACTGTGTTTTTGTCTTTGCATGTGAATAGACAGTTACCCCCCCCCCCCCGTGTCTTTACATACTCACTGTGGGAGAGAAAAACCTCTTTAGTGCAGCAGGGGTTCTGAATACCTCTAGAATTGTTCTATGATTATGTCTGCTCCATTTTTTTTGTCATTGTTGTTACTTCTGGAGTGGAGGGATATTTTTAAGTTTGTATGCCTTTCTTATGTTCTGAAAAACTCAGACAATGTTAAGAGCTCCCATTTGTTTTCTCTAAGGCGATGCTGGATGAATGCTCAAGTTTCTGTGCTTTGACTCAATCTCATAGAATAAATAAATCTGCCTTGCTGTACTACACCACTCCTAGTGTTTTTTACAAAAGCTCAAACTCAGGGCATGGTATATATGGTATTGTGACATGTCATGTGTTATGCTGGGAGGAGGTTAGTTAGAGAAAAATCCACAGGGGATATTCCTCTGTCTTATGAGAAAAGTTTCTGCTAGACTCTATGACGTAGTTAATAGGATGCCTGTCCTTTTGATATTGTCTCAGTGTCCTGGATTCTACTTCCTCATTCCCTGGCTGCTACCCAACTTTTCAGCTCACCTCAGTCTTCTAGATGGGAGACGAAAAAAGGCCTCTTTGACGATATTACATATCACACACTCTAAACTTGTCACACACTCTAAACTTTCCTACATAGTAGAAATCACAATCAGTTTTGCACTTGAGATAATTTATTGAGTGTCTTTAATCAGTGGTAGATCTGAGGCAGAAGCAAACATGGTCTGAAGCATGGTGCTGGTAAAATAAAGCTGTTCTTCTCTCTGATGCATATAGTAATGGATTTTACCTGTGTATTGAGCTAAACACTGTACTGAAACATTTCCGTTTGACTGTTGGTCTTCCCCTAGAGGTACTACAGGTGGAAGTGAGCCAGAAGTGCAGACACCATCTTGTTCTCCACATAAATACTTTTCCCAGTACTAAAGAAAGTTACAATTAGAAGCCTGTCATTTGAATTTCAGGGGAAAAATGTGAAACTATTATTCATAACTTGGGAAGAATGTATTGCTTAATGATTCTGATTGTCAAAATTAATATTGTTTGTATAGAAGAAAGCAGAAAGTTCCTATTGATGCTATCAGATAATTCCGCGCTTTGAAGGGTTAAAAAAGTGAATCCTAACAATGTCTTTGGAATTTGAGAGCTCCATGATTTACATGGTGAAATCATTCATTTATTCCAGTTGTTGATTTCCTAGTCTTCATAATGGTCAGATGCTTGTTATCAACACTATTCACTTTAGAGCAAATATATCCGAGTTGTTAAAAATTTGGGCTGTGGAGTTAAGTAGTGTTCAATACCTGTTGTGAAAAATGTGATGAAATCATTAAATTTTCAAGAATTAAGGTCTGGCACAGAGTTGCTGTTCAACAGATCGCAAATTATCATTGTTAAAGTGCTGTAGATTTTATCTTTGTGTATGTAATTGTTATTTTCTTAAGTTCTCTGCACAAGTAAAAATTCAGCTACCTCATTCCAGCCACTAAAAGGCTAAAGCAAAAAAGCAGTTTAGACCAATTGAGTAATTCTTTCTGAACTACAGTTTTAACATGGTTGAATTCTGAAAGACTCACATTAAGCAACCTAAAATGCAGGGTTTTTTTTAAGTCTTAAAAATAAACTGCATGTTCTTAAATAATTTCCTCCTTAGGTAAACTTCAAGTTTCTTGGTACATTTAAGAAGAAGGAATATTTCTACTGAGAGATGTTGCATTACTAGAGTCAGTTTACCAAGTTTTCCAGGTAAATGATCAGTAAAAATTATTATTTTGGGGGCTAGGCGATAACATATACAGTATGAGGCACGAGGACCCTAGTACTAGGATCTGTGTTCCAGCCTGTGACTCCCAGCCTGCAGCAGGGGAGTCACTTCACAAGCGGTGGAGCAGGTCTGTATGTGTCTATCTTTCTCTCCCCCTCTCTGTCTTCCCCTCCCCTCAATTTCTCTCTGTCCTACCCGATAAAAATGGAAAGAAGTGGCCTCCAGGAGGAATGAATTTGTAGCGCCAACACCAAGTCCTGGCGATAACTCTGAAGGAAAAAAAAAAATGTTACTGTTAATTACATTGATCTTTTTTGCAGGTAGATTAAATATATAAATTTTACTTTAAAGATGGTACTAATAGTGTATGACAAGCACAATTTGTCAATGATTTAGCAACAGGCTTGATTATAGCTGATGAAAAACATAGTTGGATGTTTTATTATTTTTTTAAATTTATTTATTCCCTTTTGTTGCCCTTGTTTTATTGTTGTAGTTATTGATGTCGTCATTGTTGGATAGGACATAGAGAAATGGAGAGAGGAGGGGAAGACAGAGGGATGAGGGAAAGACAGACACCTGCGACTCCCCTGGAGGTGGGGAGTCCGGGGCTCGAACTGGGATAGTTACACCCGTCCTTGAGCTTCATGCCCCCTGCGCTTAACCCGCTGTGCTATGGCCCGACTTCCAGTTGGATGTTTTCTAACATTACGTTTTATCAGGAAACAATTAAGATATAATCTATAGTCAGGTAGATGTCAAAACATAATGCTAGCATTGATGGCACCTGTCTTTTAGCATTGGAGTGTTTCTATGAGTTCAATACTGTATAAAACAATCATATTACTTTCATTGATCTCTGAATGTTAATGTGAGATAATTCAGAGAATGAAGGACAAAATGATTAAAATAATGGAGAAATTAGCAATAACAAAAAAAAAGAAGTGATGGGTAACAGGTAGGAAAAGGCATTTACTATATTCATGGTGTTGATTCTGGACACTGGGGGGGGGGAGAAGTAGTGCAAGAATTAGGATTAAAACAAGAGTATCCATGAATTAAGCTTGAGTGGTCAGAAGATGACATCAGAAATTGTATATACCTTGAAGATAACAATTGCATTAAATGTAGATTTTTTTGGGGGGGGAAAGTGGGACAAGGGCCTAGTAAGTTCCTAAATTTTGTTTTGCATTCTACGTTGGAAGGACATTCATTTCTGGAAGATTAGAAGGTGGTGGCGGGGGTTGGAGCAGTTTATGGATGAAATGGAAATGAGAATTGTAATTTTTGACACATTACATTTGAGATGCTATTAGTAGTGGAAGTAGTTATTTATGGGCCTTTAGGTCTTTGAGACTAGAATTAGGAAATGGGGTAGCAAGAAAGAGATATACGTTTGAGAGTTGTCATATAGATTGCTTTTTAAAGCCATGAAATGGGAGAGATTATAGGTTGGAAATGAATAAATGGAAAAACATATGAAGAAATCGAAGGGCAGAGTTTGAGGGACATTTCTAATTTTAGAGTTAAGTAATAGGAGAAATACAAAAAGGGATGAGGTGAGAGACTGCAAAACGAAAAATAAAATAGAAATCTATGAGAAAGTAATCTTGCTAAGATAGGATTCTGGAAATAATTGCTATTTCTTTCATCTACCTACTGTTATCTTAGATTACTTATTCAATCTTAAACTGAGACACCTGTTGAGAACAATATCTCCTTGGGTTTACCAACCATATTCTGATGAACCAGAATAAAAATAGACAGGTATCAGCAGAAAAAGACCAAATCTATGCTGTATATGATAAACAGGAAACATTTAGTTGACTCTAACAAACTATATACCGGTGTTCTACATCCATATCGATTTCTTTCCTTTTAGTTACCAGTGATATACATTCTACTTTTTTTTTTTTTTGATGATGAGATGAACTTTTATTTTCTTTTAAGGATCTCTTCTCACTTAACACATACACTAAATTGTAGTTTCTTTGAAATATTACTATTCATTGATTTTAGAGCTCTTCTCATTTCAATGTACTCCACTGGACCCTGGATATCTGATTTGTATTTCCAGCTGGTAATACATGGTTTTCTGATATTGTGTCACAATTATATAACCTTTATTTTGTATTATTATTCCTAATTCTGCTCGCCATTGTCAGTAAGAAGTACATTAACTTTCTTTGATCTCAAATGGAAATTCCTAATTGAAATGAAAGCTAAGTTATGATTTCTTTAATTGTGCAGACATTTGTAAAAAATATCTGCTTACTATTTTTTTTTGCATGATCACTGAGAGGGAAAAGAGTATGGAAAACACCTGAGGAAGCCAGGAGCTATTTTGCTTGTCAAAGAGGTACAAGGAAAAAGGAAGGACTACCATAGGGTAATTTCACTCATAAGTAGAAGATAGGGAACTGAAACACATGGACTTGAAAAAATATAAACATGTAGTCAACTTATAACTATGATCTGGGGAGAGTTATGGTGGTAACTGTTAAGGGAAGCACATTGCTTTGGTGGTGGGATTTATACCCTTCTAATCTTATAATTTTGTAAATTACTACTAAATCACTAATAAAAAATAGTATCTCCTAGATAAAACTTTATAAATTCTACAAATTTTTAAAATGAAGCTTTTGGGAGTCAGGAGGTAGTGCAGCGGGTTAAGTGCAGATGGTGCAAAGCACAAGGACCCGCGTAAAGATCCCAGTTCGAGCCCCTGGCTCCCCACCTGCAGGGGAGTCACTTCACAGGCGGTGAAGCAGGTCTGCAGGTGTCTATCTTTCTCTCCCCCTCTTGGTCTTCCCCTCATCTCTCCATTTCTCTCTGTCCTCTCCAACAGCAACAACAATAATAACTATAATAATAAAACAATAAGGGCAACAAAAGGGAATAAATAAGTATTTAAAAAAGTGAAACTGTTGAATGAAACACTATAAATCAAGCAAAAATGTCTATTCTGTAAAGCTCAAATTCCTTCTACTTCAGGACATCTTAAGCATTTATTTGCCCATATATTGACCATAAGAAAAGAATATGCTGAAGTGAAAGGGATTTCAGTCAAATTTCCTAGATAAGACTCTCAAAAAAAAAAAAGTCTAAGTATTGTAAGATGATTTTTCTCTAATCCCATTATTATGAGTCTTTACTCCATTTCTAATGCAATTTATATGGAAGATATTCAGTTGAATAATCTTTCTATGGTTACCCTGGATTGCCAACGTAAAATAATATAATCTCTTCTCGAATACTTCCGATCCTGATCTTACAATATATGACTGGTAATTGCTCTACAGGCAATGATTATTGTACAAGACAAAATGAAAATGCTTTTTCTGGGGCCTGGCTGTGGTGCAGCTGGTAGCGCACACATGTTACAATGCAGGAGGATCTGAGTTCAGGTACAGAATCCCCAACAGCAAAAAAAAAAAAAAAAAAAAAAAAAAAGCAGAAGAACCGAATCCCCAATAGCAGGGAGGAAACATCACCAGTGTACAAGTGGTACTCCAAGTGTCTTTCTCTCTCCCTCTCTGTCTTCTTTTTCCCCTCTCAATTTTTCTCTCTCTATTTCTAAATGAATGATGATTTAAAAATAAATTTTAAAAAATTGGGGGGTCCAGTGTCAGTGAACCTAGTTGATCGCACATTTAAGATGCACAAGGGTCCAGGTTGACGTGGGTTAGACTCCAGTCACCACTTGCAAGGGGAAACCTTTGTGAGCTGTGAAGCACTGCCGCAGGTATTTCTGTCTCTATCCTTCTCTATTAACCGCTTCCTTCTCAATTTCTGGCTGTCTATCCAATAATAAATAAAGACAATTAAAAAAAAATCTTTAGCACGGGGAGTCGATGGTAGCGCAGCGGGTTAAGCGCACGTGGCGCAAAGCACAAGGACTGGCATAAGGATCCCAGTTCGAGCCCTCGGCTCCCCACCTGCAGAGGAGTCACTTCACAGATGGTGAAGCAGGTCTGCAGGTGTCTGTCTTTCTCTTCCCCTCTGGGTCTTCCCCTCCCCTCTCCATTTCTCTCTGTCTTGTCTAACAACAATGACGTCAATAACGACAACAATAATAACTACAACAACAGTGAAAAACAAGGGCAACAAAGGGAAAAATAAATAAATAAAAATATTTTTTTAAAAATCTTTAGCATGAAAGCCTGAGTAATCTCTGCATCCCTGTTGATCTGAGCTTTCATCCCATGGTCATATCTAGGAACTTCTAGGCTACAGTCATTTCAGGACCACTCTTCCATGAGAGCAGAGTATGCTGATCCAGCCTCCTTTCAGAGTGTGGGGAAGTTTCTACCACTGCTGTTCTATGTTGAGGGCAAGGTCCTATAGAGGCCCACAAGGAGGTTTATGAGGTTGTTCTTGATGGAGATGTGATGGTGGATAGAGAGATCTGTTAGAAGTCTAGACCCAAAGTCTATGTGGGAATCTAAGACTTCCCTGACTTAGGGTCCCAAAAGATGGGGCACCCTGGTAGTGATCAAAAGGGCCATCTTAAGAGTGTGCCAGTCTTTTGACCTTATCCAGTTTGTGTAGTCTTTATTTATACCTTACAGAGTTTGAGTGATTGAGGGCAGTGAAATAGGAAGTAGGTGAGGAGGGTATCTAGGTCTAAGTAGAAAATATTTGATTACGTATTTTATGGCATCTTTTTTAGGCCTTTCTACTTTCTTGCTGGACTAACTGAGTCACTGTAGACTATTGCACACTTTTACTTTAAGGTATATATTTTCCCTGTATGGATACATCTTTACATGTGCCCTATTCCATGGGCACTTGTCTATATGTAGGTTCTGTAACTTTGTTGAGAGGTGCACCACCTGAAATGCGACAAAGAAGTCCTATGAGCTAGGATAGGTCTCACTAAAGTATTGGAGCTGGAGGGTTGACTTCCCAGGCCTGGCTTCTCTGGACACGGTCTGAAGTGGAACATGCTGAGGTAGCACCAGTTGCATTGATTTGGTTTAGGTCAGCAGATGCAGGATCAAATGGTATGAATCAAGAGAAGCATGAAGGAAAACAAGCGAAGCCCCAGAAGTGGCAAGTCTGGGAGAAATATGGATTTCAAAAAGAATGAGGAAGGTTCCTTGCTGTTTTAGAGTTTAAAAAAGCAATAGATTATTATTATTATAACTGAGTTATTTTATTTATTTATTTATTTATTTATTTTAACTAGAGCACTGGGTAACTCTGGTTTATGGTGGTGTGGGGGATTGAACCTGGGACTTTGGAGCCTCAGGCATGAGAGTTTCTTTGCAGAACCACTATGTGATCTAGCCCTGCCTATTATAACTATGTCACTTGGGACCTTGGTTTACTTTGGAGAAAGTCCCATGGTTAGGATTTACTGTACCATCCAAAACCTTACCATGATTTATGTCATTTAATGCTATTTACAGATAACTATATCTTATATGCTGACAAGATTGGTTGCATCTGGTCTCCCTGTTGTAAGGTTATAGGTGGTTTTAATATTTTTTAATTTATTATTAGAAATGCATTAACAACTTAAGCCCACTGTTAGAATTCAATCAGCAGGAAAAAGCCCTCTATCCTGGGTCTTTCTGTCCCCTTATTCCCTCCATCCATTAGCTAATGTTTAAATGCCTCCCATGTGCAACACAGAAGTGCTTGCTTAACTTATGTGCATAAAAAGGGGAACTTTTGCAGTGAGCAAAATAATAGGTTCACCCCCTTTATTTAGGAGTAGTATAAACACTGAATGAAGACACACATGCTAATTGCTATCAGAATTCTGTGGGCCATGGTCAGATCTATGAACTAACAATTTGAACATTTGGGGGGGGTCGGGCGGTGGCGCAGTGGGTTAAGCGCATGTGGCGCAAAGCTCAGGGACCCGGCGTTAAGGATCCCGGTTCGAGCCCCCGGCTCCCCACCTGCAGGGGAATCGCTTCACAGGCGGTGAAGCAGGTCTGCAGGTGTCTTTCTCTCCCCTTCTCTGTTTTCCCCTCCTCTCTCTATTTCTCTCTGTCCTATCCAACAACGAATTGCGTCAACAAGGACAATAATAATAACCACAACGAAGCTACAACAAGGGCAACAAAAGGGGGGAAAAATGGCCTCCAGGAGCGGTGGATTCATGGTGCAGGCACGGAGCCCAGCAATAACCCTGGAGGAGGAAAAGAAGAAAAAAAAAAAAAAGAAAATTTGGTAACACATAGATGGGATGATATTCATTATGAATTGTGTTGCAGGTTCTCATATTGTCCAGTCTATGACAGTACAAAGACAAAGTCTATTGTGCCCCAGGTTCTTTTCATAAGAGCATCATTGTCACATGCTGATTGATGGCATGACCTCCTAAATGGCAGAGAAAGAAAGACAGTTTTAGCCAATCTTTTTATTTTATTTTAATTTTTTATATATTTATTTTCCCTTTTGTTGTCCTTGTTTTTTTTATAGTTGTTATAGTTATTATTGTTGTTGTTATTGATGTCCTCATTGTTAGATAGGACAGAGAGGAATGGAGAGAGAAGGGAAGACAAAGGGGGAGAGAAAGATAGACACCTGCAGCCCTGCTTCACCACTTGTGAAGCGACTCTCCTGCAGGTAGGGAGCCAGAGGCTCCAACCAGGATCCTTATGCTGTTTCTTGTGCTTTGCACCACGTGCCTTAACCCACTGGGCTACCACCCGACCCCCAATTTTAGCCAATCTTTTAGAATTTGCACCAAGAAGGGGCCAGGTGGTGGCACACCTGGTTAAGCACTCACATAGATTCAATCCCCCGATCCCTACCTGCATGGGGAAACCTTCATGAGTGGTGAAGCAGGGCTGCATGTGTCTCCCAGTCTTTCTCCCTCTCTATCTCCTCTTCTGTTCTCAATGTCTCTCTGTCTCTATCCAATAATAAATACATAAAAGTAATAAAAGTCACTGAAAAAAATCTTAAACATATAAATAAATAAAAGTTTCTTTTAAAAAAGTTTTTCTTCCTAGAAATAGGAAACATTTATTTGTAGAAAAGCCAAAGATCATTTAGCTCCTTATCCAAATTTAATGCTTAAGAAGTTGAAGTAAAGTCAAGCTTTTCACTATATCCAACCCTTCTGGTCTTATTCAACACACATTGGAGTTGAGGTCAGGATAAATGCTTTAAGTAGTATGACAGAGAAAATGACACGTGCTCCTCTGACTCTGTTTTGCATTTCTTCTATTTGGAGACATAGAAAACCACCCTTTTCAGCTTATCAGATCACTGGACTTTTTTTTTTTTTTTTTTTTCATAAATAGGTTGCAAGTATGAAAAGCATTTGCCTCTTCTGACCCGAAGCAATGGAAACTCTGTCAGACAGAAGTGTATTCAGTTTTTCAGTTTTCCTCTTTGGCAGTAGGTGTCTTGGAAGAGTGTTACTATTGATTCCACAGAGCCTTAAGATTGAAAGAGCCTACATTCTTGTTGCTTGGGGGAAGTTTTTCTTAGGTTTTGATGGGTGAGAAATAAACTTTGTTTGTATTAAACCACTGATATTTGGCATTGCTTGCTACACAAGCAAAAAAAACCCCTATTCTACCCTGTCTAATTTAACTACTCAGAAGTGATGAGAGGTTCATATCTTTGTGAACCAAATTGCATTTGATGATAGTTGAAGGGAAAGAGAGGCATTTGTATCTATCAGTACACCATCTTAAAACCAGATGCAAACTGGGTATTACAAATTTTAGGCACACTTTGTAAGGCCTAGTACCACTAGTTTGACATGAAATACTTTTTATTCATTTTTAGGGTTTACTTCATCTTCTACTGCAGCTCCAGTGTCACATTTAGGGAAGGAGAAATGCATATTGAAGGCATAAAAATAGAATTCTCTCCTTGAGTAGACACCACCTGCTCTATGCATAGTCTCTCATTCTCTTTAATTTTAGCAAAGCACATCTGACAAGATTTTTCTATCTGCAGAGTGCTGTCAATGAGAGAAGTGAGTCTGCTTTATTCTGGGAAAATGCTATTAGTAATGATAGTCACAGAACAGCAGCACTGTAACAAGGTATATCGGGATAATCAAATGATACCATGGGCTAGCAGAGAGATTAAAGAATCAATCACTGTCTCTTGGAGGACTTTATTGGTCTGCTTAAGATAATTTAAATGTACTGAAGTATATATTCTATTTTATAAGTTCTAGTATGGATAGTAAGCTGATCATTCAATGTAAAAAAATTAGTAATAATTATGAAACAGTTTGATAACCTAGAAATAAATTTTAATATTTCATACTTGACTAAAAAATGATTTTAATTTATGTTTATCTTGGCAATGAGAACTTATTTATTTTGAGAATTTATATTAGTAAAGAGCTGCTTTAATTGGTATGATGGCTCTGACAGAAGATGGCTGTTTACTATAAAGTTAGAGACATCAATAAGGTAGTCATTAAAAAATCATTTAAGAATTTTATAGGATTTATATGTAATGGAAATCGATCTGTGATATATATATATATATATATATATGCATGCACAATTCTTGAATAGTTTTGAGGTCTTTTGAATATTAGATATCTCAGGTAAATTTATTTATTTACTTTGCCTATTTTAAAAAATTCTCAGTGGATTAGTGCCTGTTAGTATATACGGTTTTTGAGTACATGTGTAAAATTTCTCAGTTTTCTGCAAAACATTCTCACTCCCAGCTGAAGTATTCCTCTACCACCAAGCACCAGGACCTGAAAGCCACCCCCAACAGTGTCTTTTACATTGGTGCAATATACCAAAACCAATCTTAAGTTCTACTTTGTGTTTCTCTTTTCTGTTCTTATTTCTCAATCTCTGTCTAGGAATGAGATTATCCCAGAACTAGATAATACCCAGAATTGCCAAACCAATCTTGAGGGGGAAAAAAAAAGAATAGAACTGGAAGCATCACACTTGCAGCTCTCAGACTATATTATAGGGCCATTGTGATCAAAACTGTCTGGATCAAAAATAAACACACTGACCAATGGAATTGAATTAAGAGCCCAGAAATAAGCCACCACACCTATGGACATCTAATATTTGATAAAGGGGCTTGAACTATTAAATAGGGAGAGGCTCTTTAACAAATGGTTTGGGGAGAAATTGGGTTGAAACATGCCCAGGATTATAACTGAACCACTACATTTCATCATGGGGAGATAGGAATCTGTACATACACATGTGACAACAGTCTTGTAAGTCATCATGTCATCCAATGAAAGTGATAAAGAAAGGAACATGTGTTTGCTAGTACATCAATATAATGACATAGAAAACTAGCTTAGATGCAGAATCTCACATCTGCAGTGTTTATTGTGCACCTATCAAGTTGTCACAAAGTCATGTCAGTGGGTCCATGGGAATAACTGTGCTACACCACTAAGTGACAGAGTAATTTAATCATGCAGCTTTATGATGATGATGACAGACTGATCAAATGAAGGGTGCTACAGATTTTAAGAAATTAGAGCTGTGCTATCGGTTTGGAAACTCTCAAAACTTCATAGAACTTATTTTCATTTTTCAGTGTTCTGTCCTCATCTATGAACTGGAGTATATGGGAGAGAAAAGAGAGAGAGGAATCATGTTCATTTTTGTTTGTGGGAACTGACATGACTGGCCACAGTTTTTGAAGGTCTGTAGTTCTGATTTCATCCATCTCTTATAATATAAGCAACAACTAGACAGTCAATAAACTTTTTAAAGGAAATTTTTAATTTTATTTCTAATAATTTCATTATTTTAAAATTATATCTTAATGAGAGAGAAATGCAGAAAGACACAGTGAAATACCAGAGCACTGCTCAGCTCTGGCATATTGTGGTGTTGGGGATTGAACCTGGGACCTCAGAGCCTCAGGCATGAAAGTCTTACGTAACCATTATGGTGTCTCCCCAGCCTGAACACTTGTTATTTGTAAAGAACTTATGGTCTGTCTTACATTTTAGCACTGGTCCGTTTTGGTTTATGTTGGTGCCAGGGATTGGACCTGGCACTTTGGTGCCTCAGGCATGACAGTCTATTTGCATAACCATTATGACCATTATGCTATGCTATCTACCCCTTCCTCCTTTCTTTTTTTTTTTTTTTTCACCAGAGCACTGCTCAGCTGTGGTTTATGGTAGTGCAGGGGACTGGACCTGGGACTTCAGAGTCTCAGGCGTGAGTCTCTTTGCATAGTCATTATGCTATCTACCCCTGCCCTATTTTATATCTCTAAGGTATTAAACAGTGAAAGTGTTTATACATTTATAGGCTGGCTCTAAGAAGCTAAAAATCAATATATTTTAAAAGTCCAATAGTTTTTCTTTAGCATAAGAACAGATAAAGCAGTTCTGAGAAGAGAGAAAGCGGGAAACTAAAATGATCAAAGTCAGAAGAGCAATGCTTACCATCTGCCTTCCAGATTTACTATGAGCACACCTTATGACTAACTTGTGGGTTTATGCAGGATGTTACAAGAGAATCACTACAAGATATATAACATGAGCAAATGGAAAAGCAGAAGGCTACCCAAACACATCAGAGTGATACTCCTTTTGTGAAAGCTGGTGCATTTTGTAATTTTCGACTTGGCAGGGGGAAATCTTGGCAGCATAACCCCTAAAGCAATATAAAATTCTTTAAGATTTTCCTTAAAAATAATGCATAAATCTGAGATTTTAATCTTGTGGGGTAACTTTAAATAGTTCCAATCAACTAGAAGTCCCTTCCCTTCCCTTCCCTCCCCTCCCCTCCCCTCCGCTCCCCTCCTCTTCTCTTTCCTTCCCTTCCCTTTCCCTCCAGGGTTATGCTGGGGCTAAGTGCCTGCACTACAAATCTACTGCTCCTGGCAGCCATTTGTTGTTGTTGTTGCTATTGTTGTTGTTGTTTTTGGATAGAACAGAGATAAACTGAATGAGGAGGAGAAGACAGAGGGAAAGAATGATAGACACCTACAGACTTGCAGGTGGGGAGCCAGGGGCTTGAACCAAGATCCTTGCACCTATCCTAGAGCTTCATTCTATGTGCACTTAAGCCAGTGTGCTACCGCTTGGTCTCCTTGGATTCCTTTTATATCTTATATTTGTCTAAATGTTCTGGAAGGGACTTCCAATATGTTATTGAGTAATAAGTGGTAAAAGCAGATGTTCTTGTCTTGTTTCTGTTCTTAGAGGAAATGTTTTGGTTTTGCCATTGAGTAGATGTTTACTGGCTGTAGATTTTTCACATATAACCTTTATTTAATATATGTTCTTTTTATGCCATTTTTACTGAGGGATATTATAAAAAAGTGATATTTTTTGTTAGTATCATTATGTATTGATTACTGTATGTTTATAATCTGCTTGATGTCAGATAATTTGAGTCTTCTCATTTCCTTTATAAATATAGTTTAGCTACTCTGTAGAGTTTGTTTTTCCATATTTTACTTGAGAATTATATTGGTGATCTAAACAAAATAATTTGCTGAGATTCTTTTTGACTTTGTTCTAAGCATATATAGAACTAGTTTGTAAGAGCTGGTATCTTAATAAATTCGTTTTCTTATTTTAAGTTTCAGATTAATACCTGGTGCCCTGAACCCTACCTAGTTCTACTGACACTACCTGAGATTTGGGAATTTTGTGACGGGGACCCTTTGTTTTTGCGTCCAATAATGAAAGGGAAGAGGAAAGGGCAGAAGAAGGAGTAGTCAGTGTAGGCATGCAATAAATGTAGACATAGGTTAGAAAGGAAGAAGAAGGCAGGAGCCATAGAAAAATCTTTTCTGAAGGACAGGACCAATACAAAAGTCAAATCATTGAAATAGACAATGAAAAGTTCCTCCCAAGTAAGCAGGCCAGTATAAAAGCCACACTTGAACCTACAAAAGCCATTTTGTCTGAATGATCTGCATGTGACTTTATGTGTATTTTCATTTTCCTCCATCAAGTATGTAATGCCTGGCCCATAGTCCAGCAACATAGTCTGTGAATATGAAATGAATTTCATTGATTGAGTCCTTTGACTTCTTTCATCCTTACCTTGTACTGAGTTGTTCACTGTATTCTCTTTAAAAAAAAAAACCAAAAAAAAAACTTATTTTAATGAGAGAGCTACAGAGAAAAAGATACAGAGAATGGCTGGATTGGGGAGAAAGCATAATGGTTATGCAAAAGACTCATACTTGAGGCTTAGAAGTCCCATCATCAGTTCCCAGCATGACTATGAGCCAGAGGTGAGCAGTGTGGTGGTCAGTCCCTCTCTTTATTAATCTCTCTCACTGCCTCTCTCTGTCTCTCCTGTCACTCTTATTAAAAATATTAATAAATAAAATGTAAATATCAGAGAGAGACCAGAGCATTGCTCAGCTCTGCATTATGGTAGAGCTGGAGACTGAAACTGGGACTACAGAGCCTCAGGCATGAAAGATTTTGCATAAGCATTATTATCTCCTCAGTTCCAGAGTATTCTTTTAGTGCCCTTAGTGACTCTCCTTCCATTTCTAATGACACCACTCTCCTTGCTTTCTTCTTCCCTTAATGAGCCCACCTAATTTTATGAATTATGATCCTTGCTTATGATACTCAAATTACATATTTTATCTTTTGGTTTGTCTGGTGATTATATTCTTTTTTAAATTTTTTAATTTTATTTATTTTATTTTTTAAAATATTTATTTAATTTATTTATTCCCTTTTGTTGCCCTTGTTGTTTTATTGTTGTAGTTATTATTATTGTTGTCGTTGTTGGATAGGACAGAGAGAAATGGAGAGAGGAGGGGAAGACAGAGAGGAGGAGAGAAAGATAGACACCTGCAGACCTGCTTCACCGCCTGTGAGGCTACTCCCCTGCAGGTGGGGAGCCGGGGTTCGAACCGGGATCCTTATGCCGGTCCTTGTGCTTTGCGCCACCTGCGCTTAACCCGCTGCGCTACAGCCCAACTCCCGGTGATTATATTCTTAAAGTTCAAGCATGATATAGTTAGTAAACAGAATTGCAGCTAGTAGACTTTCAACAATATGGTGGTGAGGCCTAAGGAGAGGAAGTTTTCTAGGGTTTATGATAAGGTCTTCATGTTTTAGGAAGTCTATGCCTCAGGTCTCTTTACATTTACACCTCAGCACAAGTGATTCTTAATTTCCACTTACAAGAGATAAGGTGGTAAAGAGCATTGGATTGGCTTATTTTCCTTCCCACAGGCTAGTTATACTCTGAAAATAATCCTCAGGTCAGGATCTGACTAGTTTTATC
This sequence comes from Erinaceus europaeus, assembly GCF_950295315.1. Lineage (NCBI taxonomy): Eukaryota > Metazoa > Chordata > Mammalia > Eulipotyphla > Erinaceidae > Erinaceus > Erinaceus europaeus. Next base: position 43,252,664 of record NC_080180.1, on the reverse strand, counting down.
TGCGGGTAAGTCTCTAAAGAAAATGCTCTAGTGGGAGCTGGGCAGTAGCGCAGCAGGTTAAGCACATGTGGTGCAAAGTGCAAAGGCTGGCTTTAAGGATCCCAATTTGAGCCCCCGGTTCCCCACCTGCAGGGGAGTTGCTTCACAAGCAGTGAAGCAGGTCTGCAGGTGTCTGTCTTTCTCTCTCCCTGTCTTTCCCTCCTCTCTCCATTTCTCTCTGTCCTATCCAACAACAACAGCTATGACAACAATAACAACTACAACAAGTGCAACAACATGGGCAACAAAATGGGAAAAATGGCCTCCAGGAGCAGTGAATACATAGTGCTGTCACTGAGCCCCAAGGATAACCCTGGAGGCAAAAAAAGAAAAGAAAAGAAAAGAAAATTCTCTAGTGAAGAATATGCTCTAATATTTCCAAACTATTTTTTTCATTCCCCAGCTAGAACTTACAAACCATCAGAGCGATGAGAAATAATAATTAAATGTTGATTGCTCTTTTAAATCACCATGATTTTCTGTTTATTGTTTTAAAGAAATAATAACTAGATGATTAATAATACCTCAGCTTATTTTAAATCATTTAATAGTAAAACAGTTCAATTTTCTAGGAGTTTGTGTTTTAATTTTTTTATTTATAAAAATGAAATACTGATAAAACCATAGGATAAGAGAGATACAATTCCATACAGTTCCCACCACCATAATTCCATATCCCATCTCCTCCCCTGATAGCTTTCCTATTCTTTAACCTTCTGGGAGTATGGACTCAAGGTCATTGTGGGATGCGGAAGGTGGAAGGTCTGGCTTCTGTAATTGCTTCTCCGATGAACATGGGCATTGATAGGTTGATCCATACTCCCAGCCTGCCTTTCTCTTTCTCTAGTGGGGTAGGGTTCCGGGGAATTGGAGCTCCAGGACACATTGGTGGGGTTGTCTGTCCAGGGAAGTCTGGTTGGTATCATGCTTTCATCTGAAACCTGGTGGCTGAAAAGAGAGTTAACATATAAATCCAAACAAGTTGTTGACTAATCATGAACCTAAAGGCTGGAGTAGCGCACATGAAGAGTTGGGGGTGGGTGGGCTGTCTTCATTTTGTAGATAGCTAGTAGGAGTATTTTAGTTACATTCCAAAGGGCCTGTGGCTATATTAGTTTTTTTTTTTTTTCCCTGAGCCTGAAATCTGATATGCAGGTGGATCCTAGTTATTGTCTGGGGAGATGACATCATGGCTGGATTAAAAAATTTTTATTTGTGATTTAATATTGATTTAAAAATCATGAGATAACAGGGGTTTAATTCCACACTGTTCCCACCACCAGAGTTCTGTATCCCCATTCTCTCTTTTGGAAACTGCAGGAGTTCTCCCAAGGGGCATAGAGCCCCAGCAATAACCTTGGAGGCAAAAAAAAAATCCATATTTATAATGTGGAAAGGTAGACAAGTGCAAGTGAGAAACATATAGCAAATACACACACACACACACACAAATATGTATATATACATATATATATTTCAAAATACTTAGAAGGGCCAATGGTGGCAAATTCAGTAGAGCACACAAATCACCATACACAAAGACCTGGGTTCAAGTCTTTAGTCCCCACCTGCAGAAAGAAACCTCATGCAGGAGTTGGATAGTAGCGCAATGGGTTAAGCGCACTTGGCGCAAAGTGCAAGGAGCGGCATAAGTATCCCAGATCAGCCCCTGGCTCCCCAGGTGGTGAAGCAGGTCTGCAGGTGTCTATCTTTCTCTCTCCCTCTCTGTCTTCCCCTCCTCTCTCCATTTCTCTCTGCCCTATCTAATAACGACGGCATCAACAACAACAATAACTACAACAACAATGAAAAACAAGGGCAACAAAAGGAAAAATGTAAAAAAAAAGAAAAGAAACCTCATGCATTGTGAAGCAATGCTACAGGTTATCTTTCTTTTTTCTGCTCTTTCATCCCTTTCCTTCTCAGTTTCTCTCTTCCCAATCAATAAATACATTAAAAACAAAGGAAATTAATATTGGTGAAGCTTCGTGATCAGTGAAACAGTGTTGCAAGTATCTTTTTTCTTCAGTATGTTCCCCTTCCTTCTTAGTTTCTCTCTGTCTCTGTCCAAAATAAAATGTGAGTAAATATAATATTTTTAGAAAACTATTTTAAAGCATAAAGGCTTACAGTAAGGGAAAGCAAGAAACTTGGGGTGTTTCGAAAGTACCATTGAGTCACCTCCATGGGCCATTGAACTGCTCCATATGCATACCATAAATATTACTATTTAGTAAGATGTTACTTAGTATCTTTATTTTAGCCCTCAGATTAACTGAGGAATTGTTACTTGTCTCATGTTTCAGATATGTCAGCTCTCTAGTTTTTAGTTACTGTTTCATCTCTAACTGCGGGGCTAGCGTGAGAATGTTTCTTCCCGGGCTGCAGAGACACAAGTGGCTGTATACTTATCTGGTGGCTGAACGGGTTAGGCCCCATGTTGGGTGCCAAAATGCCTGCATTGCGTTGCGGTGTTTCTTCCTGGCACATGCTCTCTGGGTTGGAGAGAACTCGACCGAAGCCGACTTGGGTTGCTACTTATTCAACAACGCAGGAGAGAGACCAGGAACTTGTAGCAGAGCAGGAACATAATGCAATGCCTTTATTGATCAGACACAATGCCTTTATATATATATTTAACAGGAAATGGCAAGTGGAAAAAGGAAATGACTAGGAGAGGGGGTGGAGAAAAGAGTGAGAAGGTAGAAAGCTTCCATAGCAGCTGTTGTGAAGGTTCTAACCAGTGGGATTAACCAATACTCTGCAGGCAGGGCACATCTCAGGCAAAACAATGATTATGTAAATAGACCACAGCATCTGAGCAGGGGGGATGCCGACATCTCCCCCTTTCTTTTCATCTAATGGCCATACTATCAGGAATGTGGGGTGCTTTGTGAGGCAGGGAGTCTGATAGGATGAGGCACACCTTTGGGGTTACTAATGGCCCTCCTTGCTCAACCTCTTGGTAGAGAGACTAACAGATTAGTCACACCCCTCAGGTTCAAGCCCTGCCAAGCTCAACCACATCCTCACAATTTCCTGACATCTACCAGTTAAGATAACTAACTCCACTTCATAGTGTGTTACAAGGTCACCAGTGCCCTGTGTCTTATAGCTTATTCTGTTTTCCTTGAAAGTACTCTCTTTCTTCTGTAAATTGACTGTTAACATAGAGTTTATAAATCATTTTAATTAATAAATCCACTGTGTCCCGTTGTGAATTAAGTGCCCTTTCATGTGGGTGGAGAGAATAGTAAACTCCAGTTCAAAGAGGATCTGGATTTCACCTACAAAAACTAATCTGGTTTTAAAACCCCATTTAAGATTTATCTGGCATTACAAAAGCTCAAAATCCTATACACTGCTTTCAAGTAGAAAGTAATGGAATTTCAATTTTGCTACATAGATTTCCTAGTGATCCTTGAAGAGTTTGATCTAACTAGATAAATGAACTAAAGGGTTGGAAAAAAGTAAGTGCTAGGAATACATTTTTTTTTGACTGTTGGATTATTTAATATTTTTGATAGCAGTTATTTATCTTTACTGCAGATAGAGAAAGAGTGATTTAAATTCTAACATGAGTCATTAGATATGGGAAATAATTTGCTAGCAAACATTAAATACATTAGGAATAGTTTCCTCAGGAAGGTTGTGAAGTAGCTTTCCCTGGAAGTTAGTGTTTTCTATAGAATTACATAGACAAAATCCTAAGCTGGAAAAATGTAGAAGCACAGAGTTCATTTAAGCTCTTCATTTTGCCTATATTTTATGTGAAATCATTTTGGAGTCTCTGTATCCTCTTCCACATTTGTAAATTTTCATCCAAAACTTTACCATACAAGTTTAAATTGTTCCCAGCAATAGAATTTTTGACATATTTAAATGTTGACATTTAAAAACAAAACGGATACATTACTTTTTAAATATAGCCAATGAAATCTAAATATCAGATTGATTTGATATTTACCACCCTTTAATTTTTTTTAAATAGCACCTTATTATTAACATTCAGATTTTTACTTTTTCCATTCACTCTAAACTTTATTTTCATTTCTCTTCATGTAAAGACTTACATCATAACAATTTAAATACTTTTCAGCCAATTCGTATGCACATGAATGGAATCTCTTCATAAAATAAAACATAATAAGTTTGAAATATGAGTATAATTATTCATACATATGTAATATGTAATTTACTATTTTGTATGATTGAAATAATTTACTTGATCATTCTATAATCCTTCACAGATTTGATAAATGCATTGATCCATATATTCATGTATACACTAGTGTTTATATTTCAGTTTCAAAGTGGTTTTGTTTCTTCTGAAAATAAGCTTGTGAAGAATATCCTTTCAGGATTTAGGTGACAACAAACATATAATGAAATACATTAATTCTTTAAATACTTAAGCATTATTTAAGACATAAAATAGTGTGGAGGTAGCATAATGGTTATGCAGGGTGACTCTCATGCCTGAGGCTCCAAAGTCCCAGGTTCAATCCTCCACACCACTATAAGCCAAAGCTGAGCAGTCCTCGGGTAAAAAAAAAAAAAAAAAGACAGGGCCAGGTGGTGGCACACCTCATTGAGTGCACATGTTACAATGCACAAGGACCTGGGTTCAAGGCCCCAACTCCCACCTGCAGAGGGAAAACTTTGTGAGTGGTGAAGCAGGGCTACAGATTTCTCTCTATCTCTCTCCCTCTCTACTACCCCCTTCCCTCTCAATTTCTGACTGTCTCTATCTAATAAATAAATAAAAATAATAAAAAATTAAAAAGACACAAAGTAAATTTTATTAAAGACAACTATATTAATGAGATAAATTCTGATTGACATTTTCCATGTATTCAATCAAGTGATAATTTCAGATGTATAAACTAACTAGTTTACTAACTGCTCCACTACTTTGCTTTCCATTGAATCAATAAGAGATTAGCTATTTTAAAAGAGGAAGTGAACTTAAAAACATGCTATAGGGTTGTCCAAATTTGAGAAAGTTTATGTATCAAAGAGAGGGTGTAGGAGGCCAGGCAGTGGAACACTCAGCTGAACACACAAGAACCTTTTTTGAGCACAGCACTGTTCCTCACATGCAGGGGAAATTCTTCACAAACCCTTGAAGCATGTCTGTAGGTGTCTGTCTTTCTTTCTCCCCCTTTACATTCTCCTCTCCACCCTCCCCTCTCAATTCCTTTCTGCCCAATCATATAAAATAGAAGGAAAAAAAAAAAGAAAGAAAAAAAGGCCTCCCAGAATGACAGATTCTTACTGCTATTACTGTGCCCCAAGGATAATGCTAGTGGCAATGAAAAAAAAACGCGCCTGTAGATTAATTATTTGGTTATAATATATAATAATATGTCACAACCATGTTCTTTAATGACACGTAGTTTGAAATAAAAAAATAAAGTTTTTTAATATTTATTTATTCCCTTTAGTTGCCTTTGTTGTTTTATTGTAGTTGTTGTTGGAGAGGACAGAGAGAAATGGAGAGAGGCAGGGAAGACAGAGAGGGGGAGAGAAAGATAAACACCTGCAGACCTGCTTCATACTTTGTGAAGCGACGCTCCTGCAGATGGGGAGCTGGGGGTTCGAACCGGGATCCTTGTGCCGGTCCTTGGGCTTTGTGCCACCTGCACTTATAGCCACTGCACTACCGCCTGACTCCTTAAAAATTAAAGTTTTATTCTTGATATTTATCCTCTTAAAATAGTTTCTTTGCAGTAATATACTTCAGTTATATTTTATTTTTAATATTTTATCTATTTACTTATGTATTTATTTATTTTGGACAGAGACAGAGAGAAAGTGAGAGGGAAGCAGGAGATAGATCGAAAGATAGATACACAGAGAGAGAAAGAGACACTTGCAATACTGCTTCACTGTGAATCTTTCGAGCTGCAATTATGGACCAGGGCTTAAACCCAGCACTTTGTATACTGTAATGTATAAGCTCATTAGATGTAGTACCACCCAGCTCTCCTTTCAGTTAACATTTATTTTTAAAAACTAATTAATTAATTAATTTTTCTTTTGGATAGAAATAGAGAAATTGAGAGGGAAGTGGGAAACAGAGAGGGAGACAGAAAGATACCTGCAGTGTTGCCTCACTGCTTGGTAAGCTTTCCCGCTGCAGTTGGGGACTGGGGCCCTTAACCAGGGTCCGTGCAGACTGTAATATGTGAACTTAACCAGGTGCACCACTACCAAAACCCTTTCAGTTATGTTTAAAATAAGTAACAACATATTGAAAAAGATACCACTGTGTAGGTAGCAAAATAGATCAGTAATTGTCACAATTTTCAAAATAGGGGGAAAAAGGTGAATTCATGAAACACTGGGATACTTATGAAACTATAAACTTCCAGATATTGTATAATTCTTTAATGGTGAATAATTGTCATTATGTATTGTCCAAATCTGTAGACTATAAAACACACAGACTGGACCTAACATAAGCATGGCCTTAGTACATATTAATGTATCAACATTGTGTCATCAGTTATAACTAATGTGCTGTAGTAGTGCCAGATGTCAACTATAGTAGAACATGTTTGAGGGGGAAGAGAAAAAATACAAGAGTTAATGGGAACTCTTTTGGACTTTCAGCTCAATTTTACTTTAGAGCTTAAACTCTACAAAAAAAAAGTCTATTCATTAAAAAAAAAAAAAACATGATACAGATACTCAGCTGGAAGTCTTATTAGCAGAGATGGCAGACCTCAGTACTAGTCTCTCATGGCCGTTACTATATCATGCATGGAAATACTCTCTTTGTTTTTGGATACATTCCTAGATATCCATCTGTTTTGAGGCTTTGCATCAAGATAATGAACTTTTATGAAAATGAAGATGTATTGCTTTAAATATAATCCAAGCCAATATGAATATATGCACAGCACTGAAGACTTCTAAACATTTTCTTTCCTATTGTCTTCTTTGTCCATAATTTTTTTTTATAGATTGAAATTTTGTTTCTATAGCATTCTTTATGAATAAATATATAGATTAGAAAATTCTTGTATTTAATGGAAATCTTCACTAGTGTCTGCTAATTATGATATAAAAAATGTGACTTCCTAGAATTATTATTTTTCTCTAAATTTTTGTTATGAAAATTTCAAACAAAAAAAAACTGAATTACAAACATACTTGCTTTCTTTAGCTTTAGGAGAGTTCAGTTCTTAGTATATCTCTTTCTCCTATAAAGGGACCAGATATCTTGAATTCATATTTTGTTCTTATAACCACATTTAAATAATTAACTCCTTACATATTTTACCACCAAATACAATCATGTTGCGATTTGAGCTTTAATATATGAATTGGGAGTGTGTGTGGGGGGGTGCTGGTGGTTGGGCGGTGGTGCACCAGGTTAAGCACACATAATACAAAGTAAGGTCCTGCCCAACGATCCCGTTTTACACCCCTGGGATCCCCACCTGCAGGGGGGTCGCTCCACAAGCGGTGAAGCAGGTCTGCAGTTGTCTCTCTTTCTCTCCCCCTCTCTGTCTTCCCCTCCTCTCTGATTTCTCTCTGTCCTATCCAATAAAATGGAAAAAAATGGCCACAGGAGTAGTGGATTCATAGTGCTGGTACTGAGGCCCAACAATAGATAACCCTGAAGGCAATATATATATTAATATATATATATTAATTGGGAGATGATAGAATTATAATAGCAAGTATGTTTTATATGTGATATATATTTCTATGTAATAAAAATATACAACACAGTGCTTATAGTTAACACTTTTGTTTCTTAACTTTTGTTAAAGCAGCAGCTGTCATCCTAAGTGTGCTTCTTATATGTACAAACGCATGCACAAGCAGAAAAATTAAGACAAGTTGGTATTGATGAAAAAATGGGTATAACCGATTAGAATAGACAAGAGAGTCCATAGAGAGAGGGATATCAGAGTTAGGTGATGGCACACCTAACTGAGTTCAGCACATGCTACAATGTGCAAGGACTGCCGAGCCCCCCATTCACTGCCACTTCACTTTTCTTTATATATGTATTTTTTAATTTTTGTTTTTCTCCTTTGATAGGACAGAGAGGGGAGAGGGAGACAGACACCTGCAGCACTATTTCTTTGCTCTTGAAGTAGGTGTGGCCAGAGACTTGAACCTGGTTGCTCACACATGGTAATATATACACTCAGGCAAGTGCACTACTTTTTAAAGATACCTTTTTTTATCTCTTCCCAACACTGAAAATAGAACTCAACTATCTATACCTTTGTTTACTATACCTTCTCTAACTGGACATCTCTTCCTCTGTTTTAGTTGAGCTATTTAAGAAGAAATCTAACACTGCGTAGACATGCGATCCAATCTTTCAGCTCTTTCCCAAGTATACAGGAAATATACATGTGATTATTTTACTTCCTTTTGAGAGTCTCTTATTGATCTTTTGCTTGATTATTTGTCCAGCCTCTGAAGAATCAAGAGGGGTACAGAATGAGTTGCTTTGCACCCTGACACATGCTATAATCTATTTTGACTTAAAATCTATATTTGCATGAAAAATCAATGTAAAGACATGAAGAGTGCTTCATTACAGTGTCTGCAATACAGTAAATAGACAGTACATCTTAATGATTATTTTCCTCCAGCAAAATGTTAATGGCTGTTATCTTGAGGTAATGAGATAAAGATGGCTATTTTCTCTTGTAATCAAATAGTCAAAATTGTGGAACTCTATTCCCTTTCTTGTCAAACAGCAATCAGCTCTCTGGGGTCAAGAAATCAGGACTAAAAAAAAAAAGGAAAAACAAACACTAGCCAAGGCTGTTGTTAGACAGGCATGACATTACTTCTGTAGGAAATACTGCATTGACTTGGATTGGACTAAGTAATGACTTAAAAGAAAAAAAACAAAGCTGCCTATTTATTAGTGAGAAAGTGAGAGAGCTAGAGTATGTTATACTCCAGGGATTGAACTCTGGACCTTATGAGTTGGATTCCAGCACCCTATCACTAATCCACCACCCTGACATCTTAAAGAAGTAGCTTTACACTGATAAAGACCCCAATCCACAGAGCCGATCCATGGAGCCTGTGTAACAGAGCTGCCCTTGGCTGGTATGTCACCTGTCACCTCCTTACTATGCCCAAACTGTATGCACCCATGATATTTCTCAGCCTTCCTCTGTACATGTGGTTAAGGTTTTGTATATTTGCTACATGTTTCTCACTTGCACTTGTCTACCTTTCCACATTGTAAATATGGGTTTTTTTTTTTTTTTTTTTTGCCTCCAAGGTTATTGCTGGGGCTCTATGCCTACACTACGGAATCCACTGCTCCTGACGGCCATTTTGTTGTTGCTGCTTTTGTTGGACAGGCCAGAGAGAAATTGAGAGAGGAGGGGAAGACAGAGAGGGGGAGAGAAAGACACCTGCAGACCTATGCCACCACTTGTGAAGTGACCCCTCTGCAGGTGGGGAGCTGGAGGCTCAAACCTGGATCCTTATTGGAGAGAAACAGAAATTGATTGGGGAGGAGGAGACAGGGAAAGAAACACCTGCAGCTCTAAATCTCCCCCTGCAGGTGGGCACTAGGGGCTAGAACCCAGGTCCTTGTGCACTGTAATGTGTGCTCTTAACCAGGTGTGCCACTGCTGAACCCCCATTCGCTGCTACTCTGCACTTTGTACTATGTGCACTTAACGTGGTGCGCCATTGCCTGGCCATCAACATGCATGCTTGTTTTGTTGGTTTTTTTTTTTTTAAACTACGTATCTGTAAACTATTCTGACACTAACTCTGCTTAGCATAAAAGGAGACCCCTACTTCATATATATATATATATATATATATATATATATATTTTTTTTCCTCTCCACTTTATTGGGTCACTATTGGTTTGAAATACAGTTGTTGATATGGGTACAATTTCCCATATCTCTGCAAAACACCCCCCTCTCCCCCACCGAGGTCCTTTTCCATCATTGATTTGTAAAAGTTCAGTGGGTCACTGTGGTCATAAAGAATTTTGAACATACATTTAGAAAGCTTATCTGTCTGCATCCTTAGTGTTCTTTCTACTTGCCCTCTCTTTATTCAAGCTTTGCCTCAATTTAAAATGCTTACTTGTCATCTGAACATTTCTGTTTCCGTAGAAAACAACTAAACAGATGCTTCTGCATGTGGATATTCTACACCATATTGGTCAAATGGAATTTTTTGGTTTTAAAAAGTAATATGAAAATTTCAACATCTAGAGTGGTATTTTATTTTATTATTTTTTTTTATTTACAAAGGAGACTTTAACAAAACCATAGGATATGAGGGGTACAACTCCACACAATTCCCACCAGATCTCCATATCTCATCCCTTCCCCTGATAGCTTTCCTTTGTTTGGCTTTGTATGTTAACTCTCTTTTCAGCTGCCGGGTTCTAGATGCTAGCATGATGCCAAACAGACTTCCCTGGACAGACAACCCCACCAATGTGTCCTGGAGATCTGATTCTCCAAAACCCCGCCCCACTAGGGAAAGAGAGAGGCAGGCTGGGAGTATGGATCGACCTGTCAACACCCATGTTCAGCGGGAAAGCTATTACACAGGCCAGACCTTCCATCTTCTGCATCCCACAATGACCTTGGGTCCATAGAGTGGTATTTAAATGGGACTTCCAAACTCAGTGCAGTGGAGAGCATACTTCAAAATTCATATACATGAATATACCTCCAAATTATACATACTTGCATGTATATACTTCAAACACTTTTTATGCTAATTCAGTTTATCACAGGCTTTAGATAATGGCACTTCAGTGATAATTAATCATACTTAAATTTGAGATTGGTTTGTATCATGGCATACTCAAGTATTTTGTTTTCAATTCTCTCAAGGGCAGTATAACCTAATCTCATACATACATAATTCTCCATTTTCATTAGTGTGGAGTCTAGATAAATATCTTTCCTATAGGGAGATTTTGTCTCATCAAAATTTCGTGTGTGAAAGTTGTTTTTAATTGGCATTGGTATCATTTCAAAGTTAAGTTCTGTGAAGCTTGAGAGCTCTTTCAGAACATTTTCAGTCCTCTTCTTTCTACTTAGTCACAATCTATTACCTTTTCAAAAAGATATCTCAGTATTATGCTTAACATTTTTTTATTAAAATTGTTTTGTTCTCTTGCCCACCTTCACTGTACTCTCTGTGATTGTGTAGATTTATATATTTTTTGATAAACAGTTCAAACAATAAATCAGTGAAAGAGAGCAACAATTTATTACCCCCCACCTCCAATCTGTTTTTGGCACAGGGGTTAATTTCAAGGGAGGAGACCTGAAGACTGAATGTAGATTAATTTTGAGATAAACCCTTTACCTAGGAAGGGTTTGATTTGTTTAGAGGTTGGATTTTGGCCATCAGCATCTTCCAACAATAACTAACCCAGATTCCCTGATGCAATATAGGACCAGGGCCTGGTTCTGTCTTGTGTCCACCTGTGTTCTTCCCTTCATCTTTGAGAAGGCTGAACTTATAGCCTTGTGCCTTTAGGGCCTTGGTTTCTGCTTCCTCAAATCCATTTAGAAAAGTTTTAAGATGCTCTCTGTGCAGTGTCTTCTCTCTAAACCTATGAATCTCTCCCCAAAATACAGGAGACACACATGTTAACTAACTTCTCCTTGCAAACTTCTGATTACTCTGCTTCACACTTGGGTAACTTCTAAGTAGTTCCACACCAATTTTACCTAAGTTGTGAACTTAAAAATTCACTTCTTTTTAATATTGAATATTAAATTTTAATATTGAATACTAAAAATATTATATAGATAACAGTCTTCATGAGTGAATCTACATTTATGGCACATTTAAATTATCCAGAGTCTTTAGAAATGTGCAGAAATAATATTGAGCTTTTAGATTCCTTGAGATTTGTGCTCCAATGTAGCAGTGCATAAAAGGAAACTGGGCTTGCATTTTTTTCAGGACTATGGGACTTAACATACATAAATGTAATTGCAATTTTTTTTTGAGAGAGAGAGAGAAGCATGGAAGCTTCCTTCTGTGCGGTGAGGGCTAGATTCAAACCTGGGTCACACACAGGCCTAAGCACTGTGCTATCTATGTGAGCTATTGCACCAGCCCATATTTATTTTGTATAGAAATCATTGACTCATTGTAGAGGCAGAACAGGGCAGTACAAATATCATGGGATTGGTTAGGTGATTCTGCACTCAAATGCTTGGCAATGAGTCTTGCCTGTTGCAAAAGTGGAGGTGAACTCACTGGGAAATGTAGCGGCAACCAATTTGATACAAGTTAGAGAAATCAGTTTAAAAGCAAAGAGGAGGTGGTGTAGATGTACTGAGCTGAATTGTAATGAAACTCACCAAGGGGAAAAGATTCTACTTCTTTCTACAGTTCCGTTCATGTGGCGACAAGGCCTTTGAAACAACAGAGATCCTTAAAAACTGCTGAAGCTTAGACTTCAAGAAAACAGACAGTGAAGGGAGCTTCTCATGGAAGTGGCAGTTTTGTAGTATTTAGTTTGGGATCTGGGCATGGGGAACTGCTGATGGCATTGCAGCAGTGCCTAGAAAAAGATGTTAATGCAATTAAGATTCTTTTAGGAATTTAAGCCTAGTCAAGAGGGGGAACTGTGAAGCTCACAGAATTAAGTGGTGGTGGGTAAATTTGGATGGAGTTTACTTAATTTATTTCTATTAATAATTTTTTAAATCTTTTATTTATGTATTATTGGACAGAGATAGAAATTGAGAGGGGAGATAGGGAGAAACATGCAGCTGTACTTCACCACTCCATGAACCTTTCCCCCTGCAGGTGGGGACCAGGGGCTTGAACCCAAGTCCTTGTGCATTATAGTGTGTGTACTTAACTAGGTGTGCCACTGGCTGGCTCCATCTTTTTTTTTTTTTTTTTCCTACCAAAGACTATTCAACTTTAGCTTATGGTAGTGCTAAGTACTGACCTGGGAAACAAAAGCTTGTTATGTAAACCACTGTGGTATTTCAATGTCTCCTTAGGAATCAGTTTCTATTATGGGGAGAGAACCAGAGTATCACTTTGATACATGTAGTGCTCTGGGACTTCATGCTTGAAGTGCTTTGTCCACTCTGCCAACTCCCAGGTTACTAGAATCAGTGTGTGCTTTGTTTTAAAACTTATTTTACGGGAGTCAGACAGTGTCAAGCGCACTGGATCAGTTAGGATCCCAGTTCAAGCCCCCGGCTTGAACAGGTCAGCAGGTGTCTCTCTGTCTCTCTTCCTCTCTATCTCCCCCTTCTCTCTCAATTTCTCTCTGTCTCCATCCAATAACAAATAAAAAACCAAAACAAAAACAACAAAAAGCCCATAAAGGGGAGTCAGGCGGTAGCGCAGCGGGTTAAGCTTAAGTGGCGCAAAGCGCAAGGACCAGAGAAAGCATCCTGGTTTGGTTGGAGCCCTTGGCTCCCCCCTGCAGGGGAGTTGCTTCACAGGAAGTGAAGCAGGTCTACAGGTGTCTTTCTCTCCCCCTCTCTATCTTCCCCTCCTCTCTCCCTCTCCATTTCTCTCTGTCCTATCCAACAACGATGACAATAATAACTACAACAATAAAACATCAAGGACAACAAAAGGGAAAAAATAAATACATATTAAAAATCATAAAAAACTTATTTTACTATACATGAGACAGAGTTTCAGAGATACAGAATGGGAGAGAGAGTGAGCGAACGAGTGAGAGACAGAGAAGATGCCAGGAGTAGAACCTGAAGCCTCAAGCAAGCAAGGCCTTTGCTCTACCAGTTGATCTATTTCCTTGATCACTCGTAATCATTCTAAAAGTAGGATATGTTAACAATCTATATGACAATTTTAATCACTTGTTTATAATTTTGAAGGAATGTTAAAATTTCAGAAAACAAGAATAGCTTAATTAATCTTAAGCATTTATCTGTCTCCGTGCTCCAGAGTTTTCCTGTTCTCTCAGTTGGAACTTCCTTGAGGAGCTCATCTTTTCTTGTGATTGAAGCCATAAAATCCCTGTCATATTGGGACATTTGTAAAACTGAATCATATAACATGTTAGGTGGGATTTTTTTTTTTTTAACATGAACCACTGCTGTGTGTTTACTCTAGCCTGACATTATCATGCAGATCTCTGTAGCAAGTGCTGAATTGTTCTGCCTTCTCTGAGACTATTTGTTCATCAACTGAGAAAGCATTGTCATTGTGACAGGACTTAGACTATGATGCAAAGGAAAGAACAAAAGAAACATAATGACTCAGCAAAACCACTCACTTGGAAGTGAGCTGTGTTGACCTTCTGTGAGACCCAGGTACAAGCAGTGCTGTGGCCTCCCCTCCCCTCCCCTCCCCCACCCCTCCCCCCATCTTCTCTTCTGGAGAAAGTCACCCTGGAGCAGTGATGCCCTGGATAGCAGTGTGTGTGTGTGTGTGTGTGTGTGTGTGTGTGTGTGTGTGTGTGTGTGTGTGTGTGTGTATGTATCACAGATTTTGGCAACTTCTTTTCTTTGTATTTGCTGCTTCCTTATATTGTAATATATGAAGTGTGAAACAGCTTCTGGTATTTTTTTCATGATTAGGGATATGTAATTGTAAGAGTTGGAATGAGGTGTTTTCATGTTCTAATACACATTGCAATACTCATTTTTCCCTGGGAAAGAAAATAATGGCAATGACTACAACCACAATAAGTGAATATGGTATGTTTCATACTCTAAGTATTTGAGAATTCCACATATTGTGTACAGTGTGTAAAATTCCTAGCACATGGTCTAAAGCTATAAAGCTTGATAGTTCTAATAAACTAAGCTAATTATCTCTATGTATGTGGCTAAGCCTTGATAGAGTTGAAGGTCAATTTTGAACAATGATTTGCCTTAGGAAGGCTTTTTTTTTTTTTTTAAATCTTATTGCTGCAGGCAAAGGAGATAAAGCTTTTAAACATTGAACACCTATGTGATTTAATTGACTTTAAAATTAAAAGGAAGTCTAGAAATAGAAATGATATTTTTAGATAAAAAATAAGTGTATAAATTCTGAAAATTATAATTAATTCAAACTGAGTAAATTCTGGAGTTACAGCCCCAAATTTTGATTCTACTTATATACCAGAAGTATTTAGTTTCAGAAGTACCAGACAAGTGCTGATGTGAGGGTGAAAATATGTGTTAAATAATCACATTGAGGCTGGGGGGCAGCATAGTGGTTATGCAAAAAGACATTCATTCCAGAGGCACAAAAGAACCTAGGTTCAATTCCCAACACTACCATAAGCCTGAGATTATCAGTGTTCTGGTAAAAAAAAAAACAACAAACAACCCTGCTCCCCCCCTGCAGGGGAGTGGATTTACAAGCTGTGAAGGAGGTCTGCAGGTATCTATCTTTCCCTCCCCTTCTCTGTCTTCCTCTCCTCTCTCCATTCCTATTTGTCCTATCCAACAACAGCATCAATAATTACAACAGTAAAACACCAAAGGCAACAAAAGGAAATAAAAAGCAAGCAAGCAAACAAACACACAAATAATACAAATACTCACATTGAGAGAGACCATTGAACAGCTCTGACTTGAAGTGACAATACAAATTAGAAACAGATGCATAATGAAACAGTGTTAAAAGAAACTTTGGTGGTGGGTGTGATGTGGAAGGACACACTGTAATCTTACAATCTTGTAATCTACTATTCATCAAATCACAAGTAAAAGAAATTAAAGATGCACTATGGGAAGTGAGACATTTGGTGTGTAAATTTGTGTGTTTGTTTGCTACATATTTGTCATTCTGCACTTTTTTCTTTACTCTTGACCCTTAGTGCTGTCCACTAGATGATCTCTCTTCACTCTTTCCTTGCAGCCAGAAAGATCATTTATAATAAAAGCCTTGTACTTAACTTTTTTAAATATTTATTTTCCCTTTTTGTTGCCCTTGTTGTTTTTCATTGTTGTTGTAGTTATTGTTGATGTTGCCCTTGTTAGATAGGACAGAGAGAAATGGAGAGAGGAGGGGAAGACAGAAGGGGGAGAGAAAGATAGACACCTGCAGACCTGCTTCACTACCTGTGAAGCGACTCCCCTGCAGGTGGGGAGATCCTTATGCCTGTCCTTGCGCTTTGCGCCACATGCGCTCAACCCGCTGTGCTACCGCCCAACTCCCTGTACTTAACTTTTACCAAATTGCCCTGCCTTTCTTTCATATCCTTAAGATATTTAAACACTTTGCACCACTATTCACATGGATTCTAGAATAATAAGACTTACAAGACCTTGCATGATCAGGTCTTTGCTTATCTAGTCCCAGTTCACAGTACCCTTCTATGATTTTTATGTCCCACTTCTATCAAGAGACTTCTGACTGACTTCAGAAGGTCAATGAAAATTCCATTGCCTGGAGATATTTTATATATTATTTCCACAATTAATTCCCATTTGTCCTTCTGAACTACCAAGGCCTGGTCCTGGTTGCGGTTATAGATGTACAAATGTCAGTATATTTTTCCTCTCTTATCTTTATCATGCTTTAAAAATTATATTTTAGTATGTGCTTATTTAATACTTCATTGCACTTGTGATGGCTAAGAAAGGAGGTACAACTGATTGTCATTTTATGACTAGTGGCACATGATGTAGAACTTGTATCTAGACAGTAGAGAAAAATAAACGTAGTCATAAAATTTACTGTATTTCTGTGAAATAAGAAGGCTTGTAGGTTAATTGTACTTTATATCCATACTGAAATAGTGTTTTTCTATAACCCCTATTTCACAATACATCTGATACAAGTTTATTTTAAATTTCTTTTTTTATTTTAATTTTTTTATATTTATTTTCCTTTATGTTGTCCTTGTTGTTTATCATTGTTGTTGTTATTGCTGTCGTTGTTGGATTGGACAGAGAGAAATGGAGAGAGGAGGGAAAGACAGAGAGGGAGAAAGAAAGATAGACACACGCAGACCTGCTTTACTGCCTGTGAAGGGACTCCCCTGCAGGTGAGGAGCCGGGGGCTCGAACCGGGATCTTTACTCTGGTCCTTGCACTTTGCACCACATGTGCTTAACCCATTGCGCTATGCCTTACTCCTGATATACAAGTTTATTTTTAAAAAGTCTATGAACATTTGTCATGAAGACAGTAATATTTGGAAACGCTTTTAACCCCAAACATAGATAGATTTTATGGGTATACAGACTAGAAAAAGAAAAACATTATAAATTATTGTTTTTCTTTTCTTATTATCCAAAGAATGACATAAATGCCTGATTACATTAGAGATTAATTACAATAGAATTCATTTTCTCTGTTACTCAACAGAAATTTTAAGAATTAGCAATATGATTTATAAAAAGTTCCATTAAACTGATACTTCAAATTATTCTGTGGTCATTGCTTTCCAGGTTTTCTTTTGTTAGAGTATTTTACTTACTTTAATGAAAGAGAGAATGAATAGATAGATAGATAGGGCAGAGAACTACTCAGCACTGGTTTATGATGGTACTGGGGATTGAACCTGGGACCGTTGGTGCCTCAGACATGAAAGGCTTTTTGTATAACCATTATACTATCTTCCCAGCTCCCAGGTTTTCTTTTTACTAGTATTGTTATTATTAAATTGCAAACTGAAATGCTATAGATTGTTTTGGATGCTCTTGCTAAGAAAATATTTATCATTCTGAGACTGCAGTTAATATTTCTGCTGAGATTTTTTTGTTGCTTTTTAAAAATATTTCATTGTTTTTGATTTTTTAAAATATATTTTATTTGTTTGATTGAGGCAAAGGGAAGTTGAGAAGAATTGGAGAGAGAGGCACATGCAGTACTGCTTTACCACTTGTGAAGATTCCTTCGCACACACATCTTGCAGGTGGGGCTTGGGGGCTAGAACAGGGTTTGCACTGTGATGCATGAGCTAGATCAGGTGTGCCACCACTCAGCCCCCCGCTGAGATTTTTTTTTTTTTTTTGGCTCCATGGTTATCACTGGGACTAGGTGCCTGCACTACAATTCCACTGCTCCTGGTGGCTACTTTTTCCATTGTTGTTGCTGCTGCTGTTTTTGGATAGGACAGAGAGAAATTGAGAGAGGAGGGCATCATAGAGAGGGAGAGAGAAAGACACCTGCAGACCTGCTTCACTGCCTGTGAAGCGACCCATAACCCACTCTGCAGGTGGGAAGCCCAGTGGGGGTGGGGCTGGAACCAGGAGCCTTGTGTTGGTTCTTCCTTCACACCATGTGTGTTTAGCCCAGTGCTCCACTGCCCTCCCCCCCTTGCTAGATTTTTTATTGGGCCTTCTGTAATAAAAACTTTTCCTTCCAAATTCTAAAGTTGGTATAATGCCACATTTAAACTTGTCAGCTACAATCTTATTTGAGCTACTGTATTTCAAACCTTAGAATACAGTGTAGTTGGGGGCCAGGCAGTGGCACACTTAGTTAAGCACACACAATGCAGTGTGCAAGGATCCAGGTTTAAGCCCCTGGTTCCTACCTGCAGGGGGAAAGCTTCATGAGTGGTGAAGCAGGGCTGCAGGTGTCTCTCTGTCTTTCTCCCTCTATATCTTCCCCTCTCAATTTCTCTCTGTCTCTATACAATAACAAATAAATAAAACATTAAAAAATTTAAAAAGAATACAGTGTAGTGAGCTCTGTCATAAACATAGCTCTTGTTTCTCTTTGTCCAATTTTCTAGCTAGAACTACATATTCCAAATACTTTATTGAATTCAAAGCTAAAGAAAAAAGAAAGAAAAAACAAAGGAAAAGAATGAACTATTGAAAGACAACAAAGCTTCTTTTGCTCAAAAGTTTTCTGGATATTCTGCTATGAGATTATGTACCAGTAAGGGCCTAACTTGGGTTCACAGCTACGTATTAGAGGGATGTTGATGCAGAATATTTAAAATATATACCATATGTTCAATTATATACTGAGTTTCCTGTAATACTTTCACTTCTGTAATTTATGTGGGAATATTACCCACATAAATTACAGAAGCGTTCACACACTCACAACAGCATATATGGCAAGCAGAGAGTTAAGTTCTTTCTACTTCAAAAATTAGTTCTAAAATTAGCTTTGTCTTTTTCTAATTGAGCATCTATCTTCAATTAGTCAAAATGCCAGTAATGGTCTTCTCATAGTCCAGCTTCTAATTTAAATTGATAAATGTTCCTTAAAGCTGGTTTCTAGAGACATCTTCATCTCATCAACACCCGAGTTTCACTTGAGGCTCACTGAAGAGTCTTGTCTTTTGCACCTTAATTGGCAATCCTGTGTTATAAAGTAGTATTACTCATCTTTCAGTATATGACCTTAGGGTCCAATTACTAAGATTTCAGGTGCCATAACAAGGAGTTGCCCCTGCATCTGTCTATTACAAAAGATCAAGGAAGGTTTGTTCAGGAAATGAGCCTTTAAATGAAAAAGACTTTTTGGTAACCTGTAAACACAAACTGAACTTTTCTCTGATTTTGTATTTGACATTCATGATGTCAGGTTGACTTTTTTCTTCATTTTTGCCTACTTTTTTTGTTCACTTTATAGTTGATAGTCAAATTTTCTATTACATAATGACACAGTGTATTTCAGATATCACTGATACTTCTTTCCTGTGTACAAAAGAAAAAAAAGCTCACTTACAATTATCTGCCATTCTCCATGAATGCAAGTGGAAATTTGTAAATTGTACTTTTGACAAAGCTTCTAAAAAAAAAACCCAATAATATTTTAAACAATACAATATTTTGTAAGTAAAATAGAGCCACTCTGGCAGGTGGCTCACCATGGGCTAGAATGAGGCTTGAGACTTCACACAGGAGCATATGCAGAGGAGATGCTTCATGAGTGGTGGAGCTGTGCTACAGTGTCTTTCCTTTCTTATCTGTATCTCCCTGCCTTTCATCATTAATCTAGATGAAAGAAAAGAAAAAAAAATTACCACTAGGAGCAGAGGAGACATGTGGGCACTGACAATAATTCCCAATAATGGTGGGAGTAAAATAAAATAATCCCCAATGAAATATCCAGCGCACTGAAATGTACAGATGTTTAAGAATGTAGTGATGCTGATTATGGAGAATAGAATTAAGAAGTATATGACATTAAATTAATATACTGTATGTTGTGCCACTGACATTTTCTTCTCCACTATGTAATCTCCAGAAAAGGAAAAAAAATAAGATTCTTACTTGTATTTGATGGAGTGATGTTGCTCTGGGAAGATCAGGAAATCCGGGAGTCAGGCGGTAGTGCAGAGGGTTTACTGTTGAATATAAAACATTAATCCCCCAATAAAGAAATTTTTAAAGAAGTTCTTTGGGCTTCTAGCCTGTATACCAACCTGTATTAGGCAGGTATTATAGAAAGGTCTGCCTGTGTTTTAGCAGTCCAAACAAGTTATCATCAAACTGACTCTATATTGGTTGTTTCTAGAATATTTTAGGAAATGTGTCAAAATATTATTGTGACTACAATTATATACTTTCCTACACATTGTTTTATCTCCACACAAAATAGTTAAAAACCTTTTAATTTTGAATGAATCAAGTATAGACTCTGGAGTATAACTGCCAAGATCAGAATTCATTTTTCACCATTTATCAGCTATTTGACCATGGGTAAAATGTTGGATTTATCTGTTCCTCAACTTATTCATTCAAAGGAGGGTAACACACTGTGGTGTGTGTGTGTGTGTGTGTGTGTGTGTGTGTGTGTGTGTGTGTGTGATAAATGCTAATACGTATAAAAGTAAAAAAAATATATCTCCCAGAAATGTTTTCAAGGGCAAGATATTATGATCATTTATTTACTCATTATTGAAAGCATAGAGCGAAAAACATTTACACAACTTCAGTTCAGAATATAACAAAACTAGTTCTGAGGACCACTGATTCCTTGAGATGATATGTAGCATTTGAGAAGCAAGTTTGCTCTTATCAGTCTCCCAAAGGGTCACAAAACAAAGTTTGTTAAACAGTTTATTAACAGTTCCGAGAAACTAATTACTTAATAGAAGTTTCCACACTCTGATTCATAGCCTAACTTTGTTTCTTTGTTTATATGACTTGAATTAAAAAAAAGAAAAAAAAAGCTGGGGTGGGAGTAAATAGCACAATGGTTATGCAAAGAGACTTATGCCTCAGGCTCCAAAGTTCCATGTTCAAACCTCTGCACCACCATAAGCCAGAGATAAGCAGTGCTCTGGTTAAATAGATAAATAAATAAATGCTATCAATCTACTGGAAATATGGTAGAAAGAGAGGAGATGCTACATGAAAGTAAGACTGGAATGAAAATAAAAAGGTCCGTGTTGGCTATGCTGTTATGTCAAAGGTTAGCTTCATTCTGAAAATAAAAGATAAAGTAAAAGTAAAAAAAAAAAAAAAAATTTTCTCAATTTCTAATTTCTCCCACTAGCTTTCTCAATCCCATGTTTCCATCACTACCTTTTCTCTCTAGAGTCTATATTTTTCTGGTACCTTGACACTAAATGCTTCAATTACACCATAAATCTTTCCACTTATCTTTCATTTCTTCCCACATTTTCCCTTTACTTTTTTCCCTTTATATGCAGTATCAACTGCATATATCATCTCTCAAATCACTCCCTGACATTCAATTTCTTGGTCTCTTTCTTGCACACTCCTATTCCATCCACAGGACAAATTCCAATCCATGTTGAAATCCAATGCATATTTTAAACCTCACCTACTAAGAACATAGGTCTTAAAATACCCCAGTGCATAAACAAAACTAGTAAACTGATGTGGCCCCAAATTAAAGCTCTCACATTGTACAAATAACCAAAGTATCCACCCTCCAGCCTTCACTACCCTCTGCTCTCTAATGATTCCTATTCTCTTTCTTACTTTCAGCAAAATTGTTACTTCTTCCTATTTCACTGAAAGAAGTAGAAATATATATTTTTAAAGATTTTATTTATTTATGAGAAAGATAGGAGGAGAGAGAAAGAACCAGACATCACTCTGGCACATGTGCTTCTGGGGACTGAACATGGGACCCGATGCTTGAGAGTCCAAAGCTTTATCAATGTGCCACCAAGGTCCCAGACCACAAGAAGTAGAAGTCTTGATAGTTACAAGAGAGATTTCACAAGCTACTATCCTCACATTTATCAACTCATCTGCATCCCTTCTCAGAGGTCAACTATCTATGCTCATAGATAAAAGAAAACAAGTCCAAAAATTGACCTATAATTCATCTCTCATTTCATCTGGATATTCCGTTCTGACTTCTTCTTTTCACTTCACTAATATTACCAATGCCATGTTAGTCTCTGTTTTGTAGTAACTTTTTTTTTTCCTGCCTCCAGGCTCCAGAGTTATCCCTGGAGCTCAGTGTCTACACTACAAATCCACCAAGAGGCCACTTTTTCCTCACTGTTGTCGGTGGTGTTATTGTTTGCTGTTGGTGTTATATAGGTCAGAGAGAAATTGAGAGAGGAGGGGAATACAGATAGGAGGAGAGAAAGATAAACACCTGCAGACCTGCTTCACCGCTTGTGAAGTGACACCCCTGCAAGTGGGGAGACAGAGGCTCAAGCCTGGATTCTTGTGCTAGTCCTTATGCTTCAAACTAGATACACTTGATCCAGTGCGCTACTGCCCAGCCCCTGCAATAACTTTCTATTTAATCAGCTGCTATGTTTCTCCTATAGTTCATACTCTCAATATAACACCCCACATGTAACATTCCTCTTTTCAAATTCCTTCAATGTTTTTCTGGCTCAGAAGAGTACTATCCAACAGCCTTTCAATTCCTGTAAATACTAGTTATCTGACCTTCGTTCATCTCCTGCTTCTCCTCTCCTTACTCTGCTTTCCTAATTTTCCTTGAACACATCACCTCACAGACTCTGCATATGCTTTCTGTCTTAAACAAACAAACAAACAAACAAACAACTTCTTTCAAGATCCACATAAATAAATGTCTCATTTTCCTTCCAGTCTTTATTCAGTTACCTTATTACTAAGACTTCTCTAGTTGCTCTATTAGAATTTCTATCAGACCTGACCAGGAAATTTTTAGCTTCTTAGCTTGCTGTATTTTTTTCCACATCACTGCTTTCTGGTACAGATTTCTGCATATTTATTGAGTTACTCCTATAAGTAATTAAAAATCAGTGATAAAACAAGGAGCTTTGAAGAGATGGCCAACTTCTCAGTCTCTAAAATAAAAGTAGAACTGCTAGAAAAAAAATCAGATGCACACATAGGACAATAAATCCAACAATTATTTTTTAAATAGAATATTTACTAGTTCATTCTCAAAACCATATTTATCCCATACTCTCCTGAACTGGTAATTGTGTGCCCTGTGCTAATCTTTCATATGTGTTGCTCAACTGTTACATAACATACGGTTCTACACATAACCTAACAACGTAAGTGTGAGCCATAACTATTTTTCCTTTATCCTAGTCTGCTATCTACTCTGCACTCTTAGTTATCTACCTAGATAATGATCCCAAACATAAGCAAGACAAGCAGAGCTAGAAAAATACTTCACCTGGCCAACGCTCTGCTTTGTATGTATATGACTCATGTATGTATGTGAGTATAGACCCACCTCCCAGCCCACCAGCACCACCACAATGAAGGAAACTTTGTTGCTGTGGTCTTTCTCTAGTTCTCTCTCTCTCTCTCTCTCTTATTCATGTCCTGTAAAATTGTTTTCAATCATAGACAAATTTCCTTTACAGTCACTAAAACTTATTAAGAGTAACATATCCAGATAGCTTTTTTAAAAAATAAATTCAATGAAGATGAAATCAGTTAGTGCATAATATTACTTTACACAAACATTTTAAGGATATTTCAAAACCTATTTCAAGGCAACATAAGAAGGAATAGAAATCTACTAAATTCTGTTAATACTATTTCTTTTTTTAATTATTTTTTTGGATAGGACAGTGAGAAATTGAGAGAGGAGGAGAAGACACAGAGGGGGAGAGAAAGTTAGACCAATAGTCTTTCTTAAAATAAGAAAGAAATTAAAAAGAAATTAAAGGAAGAAAGAAAAGAACAAGGTTGTTATCCCAGTGTTCAAGTTTTTGTCAACTGAGAATCAGAAGGGGGCGTTTACTCGTATCTAAACTGTGGTGAGGCTTTTCTCAGAATTCAAAGAGAACACACATAAATCATCACTGTAGCAGAGATTTCTACGTACATACTCATCATGTGACTTCTATTTTGACAGTTGAGACATAATTCAGTCAAATGCTAAAGACAGTCTTGTCTAAATCATGATGGCGGGGGATTTATACTGGCATTGAATTTGATGGAAAAAACTAGTAACGCTCCAAGAACGATCTATTCACCATGATTATATGAGAGCAAATATAACAAGCGCCAATTATGGAGTGCTGCTTTGTGTGAGCATACATACACATCAATTTAATACTCAACACAGTTTCCTCAAATGTCATTCTTACACTGTCTTACATAGAGCAAAACTGGGATTCTGAAGAGTTTAATATGTGTTGTTAACCAAATGTTTAGGAAATATTAGAACTGAAATTAAATTCTAAATCTATCTCATTCCAAAGGCTTTATTTCTTTTTTTTTTAATTTTTTTATATTTATTTAATTTATTTATTCCCTTTTGTTGCCCTTGTTGGGGCTTTATTTCTTAAGCTACATAAAATTCCCTTAGCAGTAGATAGGAGATAACATGTAAAGCTAAAACAAAAGAAATATATACGTATATGTGTGTGTGTGTATATATATATATATGACAAAATAGTTCATTTAATAAAAATTACAAAATGAAAAGTATGTAGAATAGTCAGCATCACAGAGTATGAGAAAAGTATAAAATAATTTTATTTATATAAACAGGGTTAGGAAATTTTAATGAAAGAAACCCATGTTTATAACTCCCTTTATATGAGATTATATATATAATCATCATTGAGTGAGCAAAACCAAATTTTAAAGTATATGTAAAGTAGACCAAAGTTTTTACGACTTTTATTCAAACTATTCATGTTCTGTTGCCTTTATGTCCAAGTTTTGTTAATTTAATAAATATAAGAAAATGAGATACAGAAGGGAACATGCAATTCATACATATCCATGTTCAATATATAAGAAACATTTTGTTCTTTACCTTATGTTGACCTTTATGCATTTGTTTTCAAGATTAAAACAGAAAACTGATTACAGCAAACCTTTTTAAATGTCAAGGGAAACCACAGTCATGTCTCAAAGCACCAGAAACAACGGGAATATATTGTATTAAGTTCTATAGTAAGGATAAATATAAAGAAAATTTGGAGCCCTACGGAAGACGTAATAGATTCTTCCCACCATGAAGGAATGGGATTTGGTAGCAGAAAGACCTCAGAGAAAAGATATAATTTGAGCTATGCCTGGAAGGAGAAATGAATTCCACTGGGCTGAAAGGAAAGAAATAATATTTCAGGAAACAACATGCACAAAAGCCCAGTAGGACAGGAAAGCACAACATTCTCATTACAATGTTAGAATCTTTGGGGTCTAGATTTAAGGGTTCTTAGAAGTGGTGCAGAGGAAAAAGTTATAAAAGCAAAGTTTAAAAAACATATTGGAACTCTGAATATGTTCATTAGATGTATTTTAGTTAAGTAAGGTAATAGAATGAAGGACTTAGATACAAATTCAATCATACCTATATGTTCACCAAAAAAAACAAAGTAAAAGATTAATATGAAGGTAAAACATTAAGCAGTAGGATGACAAGTACACACAAGATTTCGATTGGGTATAATAGGTCACCTCAGTATAGCAGAGCAAAACGAATGCTTGAGTATCCAGAGAGAACACAGTGGAAAAGAATTAGAGAAGTTGAAATAGATATTCCTTGGGGGAAGAACAATCAAGAACAAACACACAAAATGGGAATGGCAAGTGGATTTTTGTTTGGATTTTAATGAAGCTATTTGAGTACATTTCTCTTTTAATAGCTATATGTCGAGAACTAAAAAGTGAGGAAACGATGATTAGAAATAAAATTAAGCTAACTTTAGTCATATACTTAGAAACAACCTCTTATGCAGTGGAATAATAGCAACAAACTATTCAAAAATCAGATGGAGACTATTATAGTTGACAAAGATTGCAGTCTGCATCTAACATTTTGGTTTCTTAAAATATTGTTTATTAGCTCATCAATATATGACTGGTTAAAGAATTTATGGAATATATATTCCATGGAATAGTACCTTGTAATAAAAAAAAAGATGATATATGTTTTTTAGGACAAACTGAATGGAACTGGAGGTGATTATGCTTAGTAAAATAAGTAAAAAGATGAAAGACAACTACTGGATGTCTTCACTTACATGTGAGTGAAATTTACTAACTACTGGATGTCTTCACTTACATGTGAGTGAAATTTATTAAACATCTATTTATCAAAACAAAGTATAAAGTGTTATTGGCATAAATAAGATGCTCCAAACATTGTTTTTCCAAAAACTCTTCCAGCAATATTTAAAACATGGAGGGCAAGGTGGTGGTTTACCAGGTTAAGCACACACATTACAGTGCACAAGGACCCAGGTTCAAGCCCCTGGTTCCCACTTGCAGGGGAAAAGCTTCTTGAGTGGTGAAGCAGGGCTACAGATGCCTCCGTCTATCTGTCTGTTTGTCTATGTATCTATTTACCACTCCCCTTTCAATTTCTCTCTGTCTATATCCAATTATAAATAAATAAAAATATTTAAAAAGAAAGCCATCCTAATGTTGAATTGTATAATTGCATTGATTTACTGTAATCTGTATTATCTGTAGTAAAACATAGTGAACGTATTCCATGCATTTTATAAATAATCCTCAAAACTATAAGATTAAAAATTCCCTATAATTACAGGATTTATTTTATCACTGAAGTCATACAATTCTTGTCTTCTAAATAAAATGTTTGCTTTTAAATTTTCAATAAATTTTTGGTAGTTTGATGTCAGTTACTACATTGTATCTTTCTCATACAATACTTATCATACATACAAGCAGGGTAGTATTGATTGTAAGACATTCATCTGACATTCATTCCCTAATGACTTTATTTTGACAGAGCACCTCACATATATCAATAATAATTAATATTAAAAGTATATAACTGGAATGTTAAGAAGATTTAATACTGTTTAAAATTGATCAGGAACTAAGTAGCAATTTTAATGTGATTTGTATAACTGATGCTTTAGTGTCTAGACAATTTATATTTAATGACACTCCATGAAAATTAAAATTTTAAAAGGTCTATGCTGGATATCAATTTTAATTCATCCATGCATTACGTAAAACTAAAATAAATGATTGTGATACGTACAAAATTTCTCTGAGCATTAAGTACAATTTTTTTACATACTTAAAAAAATATTTTCCTTCCCCAACTTTCAGTATATGCTTTATAAAATCAATGGCATGGAAAATAGTATAGCTAAAAGTATCTGCCGATTGAATATAATCACTGACTTTACTTTGTGAGTGGACTCAGGTTTGAAACCTAAGCAGCACTTGAGGCTAGGCAAAGTTTGCTATTTTTTTAAAAAAAAGAGTCAAAAACAAAACAAAACAAAAATCTAGTCCTCTAGTTTCCAGCCAACATGTAAAAAACTTGAAACTCACCACTTCTTCTTCTTCTTCTAGCGTTTGCCCTTCTTCCGTAGCCAGTCAACAGCGTCAGGTTGATCCTGATGTAAAGTTTCGAGACCTCCTTTGAATCTGGAGAGGTGGCAGTTGTTGACTATGTGGGTAACACATTTGGCAAAGGACAGCCCCTCAACATTAAGTTGGAGGACTGGAAGAGCAGAACCAACAGCTTGAAAGCTGTCAGGAGCTGCTTGTTGCTGGCTTTGAAAGTGACTGGGATCCATGTGGATTCAGTCTGCTAGGAAGGATCCTCAGTTTCCCCAATGAATGGGTACTCACAGGATGCACCACGGGAAGGTTGATCCAATGCAACTCACCACTAAGTCCTAACAGCAAATTAAAAAAATGAACAACAAAGGTCATACTGCCTCTAAGTTTTATTTAAGAAAATTAAGATCCCAAAATTTGTCATAGTGGGTTTGGACAACAAGAACAAAATATCACAAAAGCAGTGAAATACAATTTTTTTTATTGCCACCAATGTTATTGCTGGGTGCCTTCACTAAGAATCCATGGCTCCCAGTGGCCATTCATTTTTCTCTCTCTCTCTCTCTTTTTTTTTTCTGTTGTATTTGATAGGACAAAGAAAAATTGAGAAGAGAGGGAAAGAGAGAAGCAAGACACCTGCAGACCTGCTTCACAGCTTGTGAAGCATTTCCCTAGCTGGTGGGGAGTAGAGGAGTAGAGGCTCAAATCCAGGACCCTGAAAATGATAATGTGTGTGCTCAACCAGATGCACCACCATCTGACCCCAGGAATGATTTACAAATGACAGGTTACTAGTGTGACCAGAATCTGGTGAAAGACTAGATTGCAGATTTCAGACTTATCTTTATATCCAAAATAATTAACGGAAGGATTATGGGGTATTTTTTTAAATTATATAGTGTCATTGATAAGGGTTCCACCCTTGTTACCTATTTAACTCACTATATTTTTAATAATTCCAAGCATTAGATTTTCAACACAAATTTTAGGACAAATCATTCAAACTATCACTGCTTCCTGAGTTGGAGAAACCAAGGGGATAACAAAAGAAATCATATCACAACTTAACTGAGTAGAAACCCACTAGCTAAAACACCTGTGGAATCATGAGTAATGATAAAGTAATCAGAACTATAATTGCTAGAAGAATAACACAGATAACACAGAATCAAAAATTCCTAGAGAACCCGATCCTACAGGTCTGACTCTTGTGAGTTTTCAATTGTAGGAGTTTGGACTGGTTCTAACAAGCCATTCATTCTCCCTCCAAGAGGTGAAGAAAGGAAGCCATTTTGAAATATATCAGAGCATGTTGTTTTCCTTTATAAGTACTGTGTTCAGAAGAAACTAACTACAGTTAAGATGCTGGAGTTTTTGTATCAGAGTCGAACTAGCCTAAAGGAAGGGAAATATCTACTCTAGCTGATTCTGACTTTTCATACAGGAGAAAGAAAATACCCTTCTGGTCTGCTTTAGCCCCCTGCCTCACTTAAAGTTCACAGTCCTGAGGCACAGCTTCTAATAGACTGAGACATAATCATAGCATATAGAGTGTGTTCTGTGCTCGCATATCTTAACAACACATTACGAAAGGTCTATTTACAATAGTACCTTTTACCCAGTATATTATATCTGATTATTGGGAAAAATAAGTTAATTTTTTAAATATATAAAACAGAAGAACAAACACAGAAAAGAACCTAGATATAGATATTTCTTGCTTAATAAATTTTAGACCCAAATTGATCATAAACCTAAATGTGAAACACTAAATTCTAAAATTTCAAGAGAACATGAGATCATTTAGATGTCTTTAGTTTTTTTATGGTTTCTTTTGTTAAGACATTAAAAGTAATAACAATAGTGAAATAAGCTGATAAATTGAAGTTCATTAAAATTAAATTTTCTACTCTTAAAAGGTACCATCAAGAAAGTGACAAGATAACAGTGAGAGGATATATTTGCAAAGATCTACTTAATAAAAATAATTCTGCCTGACTGGGAGTATGGACCAACCAGTCAATGTCCATGCTCAGCGGGGAAGCAATTACAGAAGCCAGACCTTCCACCTTCTGCAACCCACAACGACCGTAGGGGATGGGATATGGAGACTGGGTGGTGGGAATTGTGTGGAGTTGTACCCCTCCTACCCTATGGTTTTGTTAATTTATCCTTTCTTAAATAAAAAATAAATTAAAATAATAATAATAATTCTGCCCAATATGTACAAAAATTTTAAACAACTAAAAAAAAAACTCAATTAAAGATGAGTAACAGAAGTAGGAGATAGCTCACCCGATTGAATATAATCACCGACTTTACTTTGTGAGTGGACTCAGGTTTGAAACCTAAGCAGCACTTGAGAGAACCTTGCAAAAGGGAGGCTTTATACCCTGAGAAACAGTATTGTGACCTCCTACCTCCTCTCTCAGTCATCTTCTTCCTTTTTCTTCCTCTTTGTCTTTTCACCTATGTTTATCTATGTCTGACATTGAAAGGTAAAAAGAGTTTGTCAGAAAGTGATAGAATGGTACATTTGTGAAGCCTTTGTGGGGAAAAAATGTGATTATTTATTTCTTTGTTTGTTTTCCTGTCACGGTTAACACTGGGATTAACACTCCTGATAGATACTTTAATTAACTAATTTAAATTTAATTAATTAATTAATTAATTTATTTATTTTGGTAGGGAGCAAGTGACAGAAGTGAATGGAGACATCATATCACTGTTTAACTGCTGGTAAAACTTCTTTGCATGGTGCTTTCATGTGATGACCAGAAGCTCTAAATTAGGTCCTTGTGTATGGTAAATAAAACTAGAAGGACAAAATAAAAAAATAAATAAATAAAAAGGAAAAATGACAACAATGAGTGGTGGATTCAAAGTGCAGGAGCGGAGCCCTAGCCAGAACACTCATGGAAAGAAAAAAAAAAAAAGACAAACAAAAAAACACGTGAAAATGACTAAAGAAAATGTTAAAGGGAACATGGGGACAACCACCATTTAAAGAAAATGCTACCAAAAAGTCTCAGGCTCTTGGAATTTCGAATTCTCCAGTAGAGCCTTGTGGTCCTGAAAACGATTCAGTTTCTCTTAATTGCTAGGTTTCCTTTGGGTTGGGTTGGGTTGCTCAAGTAACTAGATTCAGATAATGTCATATCCTGAGTGAAGTGCTTGTAATGCATTGCCCTGGGGCAAAGAACATAAGGAGATCAACATTTCCCACAATCTTCAAGACACATAACTAAGCAACTAATTTCCTTTCTTCTCAGCTTACCTACAATATGTCCTCAGGTACCAATCTCACAACCTACTGTATTAACATAAATTCTTTGCCTGGTGATTTTGTGTGTGCTTTTACCCCACAATAAAATTACTGAGATAGTCAGGAAGTAGTGCAGTGGGTTAAGTGCACGTGGTGCGAAGCTCAAGGACCAGCATAAGGATCCTGGTTCCAGCCACTCGCCCCCACCCTACACAGGGAGTCGCTTCACAAGTGTTCGTGAAGCAGGTCTGCAGGTGTCTATCTTTCTTTCCCCCTCTTTCTTCTGCCCCTCCTCTCTCCATTTCTCTCTGTCCTATCCAACGACAGCAGCAACAACAACAATAATAATAATCACAAAAATGTTAAAAAAAAAAAAAAAGGGTAACAAAAGGGGAAAAAAAATGGTCTCCAGGAGCAGTGGATTCGTAATGCAGGCACCGAGCCCCGGCAATAACCCTGGAGGTAAAATAAAATAAAATAAAATAAAATAATAAATAAAATAAAATAAAATAAAATAAAATAGCTAAAATTATTCATTTCTTCCCCCAGCAGTTTGGCTCTTATCTCTGTCTTTTCATTCCCCAAAATGTACTTGATTATTCCACCCTCTATGCAAATTCTTTTAGGAAAAAAAAAAGGGTATACAACTTTGAGTTAGGTTTCTCTGAGTTAAGCTCACACTCTACAGTGGTGTGCTCCACTCGTGGCATGTTTTCAAGTCAAATAAATCTCTGCTCTTCTGCTAAATCTCAGTATATGCTCATGAATTCCTTCCATTGTCAATGTCAGATATGCATGCCAAGGTAGATAGTAACCACATTAGGAACTGAAAAACATTTTTTTTTTTCAGGTCTCTGCATCATAAAAGATTCTGTAGGCCATACTTTGTGGTTTGATATTATCTTAGGAAGTGAATATAAAGACATTGAAGGGTATAAATTATGGACATGAGTAATACAAATATCTTGCTTTTGAGATATCATCTCTCTGTAGAAAATGGCTTGGAGAAAAAAAAAAGGAAATTAGTGGATTATCACAAGATTCTGATTACAAAAATTGACTGGTTTAACAAATAGGTAGGACCTAGAAAGATGTTATCACATTTGAAGTATATTTTTTTAAAAAAATTAACATATTTTATGTGTGTGAGTGTGTATGCACACATATATCTATGGTAGAATGGTGAATGAATGAAAGAAAATAATCAAACTAATGAAAATGTCTGAGAAAAAAATGAAAATGGATTTTCTTTTTTTGTATTTTTTTTTATCTTAGCAATTGGCTTTTAACATTCTATGAGTGATGAAGCATGTAGTAGAATAAGACAAAAATTGGAGAGATGTAACAGTAAGAGTTACTCATATGTAGATGTAGAAAACTCACTTGTCATGCAAGTGGAGAGACAAAAAGTACAATGACCATAAATATCTGAAATTCAGAGTAGTTAGATATTCAGATATTATTAGATGGAAACCAACAAGTATCAGAGTTTTCTGCCACTGAACCCAATAAAATCATCCTAAAAGCATAGATAATAAAAAGAAGAGGACCAGAGCCAGGCAGTAGCGCAGCGGGTTAAGCGCACATGGCACAAAGAGCAAGGACAGGCTCAAGGATCCTGGTTCAAGTCCCGGTTCCCCACCTGCAGGGGTGTCGCCTCACAGGCGGTGAAGCAGGTCTGCAGGTGTCTATCTTTCTCTCCCTTTCTCTGTCTACCCTTCCTCTCTCAATTTCTCTGTCCTATCCAACAATAACGATATCAGCAATAACAACAACAATGATAAACAAGGACAAAAAAAGGGTAAAAAAAATGTCCTCTAGGGGCAGTGGATTCATAGTGCAGGCACTGAGTCCCAGCGATAACCCTGGAGGCAAAAAAATGAGGACCTAGGTCTGAAACTTAAATAACAGAAAAGATAAGAAGCTTGTTTAAAAATCCTGAGACTCTTCACCTGCAGGAGGGAGGTTCTTGGGTGGTGAAGCAGTGATGCAGGTGTTTCTCTCTCCCTATTTTCCCCTCTTCCCCTCTCAATTTCTCTCTATCATATCAAATAAACTAATTAATATATATGTATGTATATATATATATATATATGAAAACAGATCCAGAGAAACTGGAGTAAAACAAAACAAGAGTCTTGTTGACAAGATAGTTAAGAAGTAAAGAATCATTTTTAAGGGGCCAAGTGAGCATTCGAATGTGCTGCTACTGAGAGGGCAGATTCTGACAGAGAAGTCCCTTTGGATGTGGTAACTTGGAAGTTTCAGCTGGTGAATAGGAGCACAAGACCAACTAGAATGTGATAAGAGAGGGCTGGGTGTTGGAGCACATGTTACTGTACACAAAGACCAGATTAGTGATGGGAAGACAGCATAATGGTTATACAGATGACTTTGATACCTGATGCTCTGAGCTCCCAGATTCTATCTCCAGCACCACCATAAGAGCCAGAGAGATGAGCGGTGCTCTAGTAAAAAAAAAAAAAAAGGAAGACCTAGTGGGAGTTGTATTGTTATGTGGAAACATTATACATGTACAAACTATTGTGTTTTACCATTGAATGTAAAGCATTAATACTTCAATAAAGAAAGGAAGGGATGGGAAAAAAAAAACGGACCCCAGACCCAGATTCAGATTTAAGTCCCTGGTCCTAACCTACAGAAGGGAAGCTTGAAGCATTGCTGTGGGTGTCTCTCTTTCTCCCCTTTCCTTCTTAATTTTTTGTCTCTATCCAATAATAATAATAATAATATTTTTAAAAGACTGTGGTAACATGAATGAGAGGTGAGAACAGAGCAATAAGGGCAAGTTTAGTTTGAAAGATTTGTCATGAAAAGTGATTATTGAATGGCTATAGAATGAAAAGGGTTTGCTCTCACTTTGAGGTATGAAATACATATAATTTTTTTTGCACCTACAATATAGGACTAAGTTCATGGAAAGGAGATATTTCTATTAGAGTAGAGAATGTGGCACTTTAAGTGTCCTACATGAAAAAAAGAGAGCAGATAGGGTTCAGAGTACTCCTTTACATAGTATGTCCCATACTTGTAATGACAGTGACAGAGTATAAAGTATCTACTTTAGTCATGTACTTTAGATAGTGTCATGGGAGAGAGTTGACTATTTTGTTCTGCTTTTTAAGTATTTTCGTTATTTATTTTTATAAAAGAGAATGAAGAGACCAGATACCACTCAGTGCTATCAGATAAGATTGCCAGTGTTTGAATCTACATCGTCTGGAGCTTCAGGCATGAAAGTCTGGTGTGCTACTCTGTGCTTCTTCCCAACCCTGGAAATGGTATGGGGTGGCAAGAAAATTCCAGGTTGTCCTTCCATTATAACTAAAATACCGTAACTTAGAAACTGGCTATAAATTTTATGACCTAAGAGTTAGAAATAGTTTATAGAGGTTTTCTGAAAGTATGTGAGGGTTCTGGTCTCTTGGATATTTTCATGTTTGATGTTTGATAATTCCTCTTGGGTAATAAAGATTCCAACTCAATAACAAAACTGGCTGTGGTCACATAAAGTCATAAGGGGAGGATTTTTTTTTTTTAACCCTGAAACAGGTTCAAAATCACCTTAGGACTTATAAGAATAAATTTTCTGGCTCCACTACAACACCACTAACTCCAGAATTCTGGAGACAAATGTGTGAGAAAGGGATTTTGACAAGCATAGCAGATGGATGTGCTGTTCTGCTGGTCCAGGTACATGGAATCTTGTGCAATAAACAATGTTGAAAGAGCCTTACACTATCTTAAGTCTATTCGAACTGTAATAACAAAATATCATAGATTGGATGGATTAGTATAAAATGTTACCACAGTTGAGAGGGTTAGAAGGTCCTCAAGATTCTGGTAGATTTGGTGTTTGGTGAGAGCCTACTTTCTGGTTGAAAGACAATTTCTTCTAACTATAACTCAACACACAGAGGTAGTTGGATATTTATCTATTGTTCCAGTTATAATGGTGCGATCCCAGTTGTAAGGCTCAGTCTTTATGAGTTCTTTAATCATATACTATCTCTTTATTTTCAGTTATCAAAAATATTTTATTTGTGAACAACGTGAGAAACTGAAACTAGCTTTGTATATTTTCCATTTGGAAACAGACACTATGTCTTAATACCATCACTTTGGGGTACAGAATTTCAACATACAAACAGGGGAGATAGTGTAGTAGTTATGCAAAGATACTTTCATAGGGCCAGGCAGTGGAACACATGGTTAAGTGCACACACTATAGTGCACAAGGACCCGGGTTCAAGGCCCTGGTCCTCACTTGCAGGGGGAAAAGTTCATGAGTGGTGAAGTAGAGCTGCAGGTGTCTCTCTGCCTCTCTCCCTATCTCTCCCTCCCCTCTCAACTTGTCTGTCTTTATCCAGTAATAAATAAAATTAAAATTGAATTAAAATTATAAAAATAAAATCAAAGAAGAATTTCAACATACACATCTGGGAGGACCATATAAGTGTTTACTCCATAGTACTGAAGTAGATTTAATGGAGGGAGGAGTAATCCAGATCAACACATTTCACAATAAACCAGCATGGGGAGACATGCTGGAAAGTCTTGTGCACCCACAGGGAGCTCACAATGACACACAGAATTATCTAGTCTGCAAAGAGCTTCACTTAATGGATTTCCTAATCTTTCTTTTCGTTTCTTTTCTTTTTATTTGTTATTGGATAGAGACAGAGAGAAATTGAGAGAGGGGGGAAGACAGAGAGGAAGAGAGACAGAGAGACAGAGAGACACCTGCAGACCTGCTTCACCACCTGTGAAGCAACTCCACTGCAAGTGGGAAGCCCAATAGTTTTTACATGCATAACATTTCTCACTTTTCCACATAACAATACAACCCCCACTAGGTCCTCTGTCATCCTTTTTGGAACTGTACTCTCCCCTGCACCCACCCCAGAGTCTTTTACTTTGGTGTAATACACCAACTTCAGTTCAAGTTCTACTTGTATTTTCTCTTCTGATCTTGTTTTTCAGCTTCTGCCTGAGAGTGAGATCATCCCATATTCATCCTTCTGTTTCTAGCATATTTCACTTAACATGATTTCTTCAAGAAGCCAAAAGATCTTATTGGTTAGGTTCTCTATTAGTTTTAACCCACCTATGGGGAAATAGTCCAGAAATGATAATGACAGTGCAGAACAGCTTGTTGAGTTTTCTCTTTTCTAAAGTTAAATTTCTCAGAATTTACAAATGCTTCACAGTTAGATATCAAGTTAACATATCCTGTGGTTGTACATGTGTGTTTATTGGGTTCTGAACAATTTTTGACTTACAGTATGTTTTTTTGTTGGCTAGATTTGAAAAAGAGGTCCCAAGTTGGGAAATTTTTATTTAGTTGTATTTGGTGGTTATAATCATATGAGGAAAAAATGTCTCTTTTAAAACATGACTTACTATAAATATAAATTTAAATATCTAAAAATGAATATTCTTAAGATAAAGTCAAAGTTGTTTGTGCCTTAATTTTTTTTTATGCATTTGGACATTTTTCTATGGAAGACCCTAGATCATTCATTACATAATAGTTCCTTTACTTTTTTAAAAAAAATTGTAAAATGTTGATACACTAGTGAAATCCTCTAGTAGAAAGTAAAAGTGTTTCCTTAAAAAATGTGTGTGCGTGTGTGTGATATAGTTAGTTTTGACATAGCATGGCCACTAAATATTATGACATAAAACTTTATGGATGAAAATAGACATATTGATTGAGATCCCCTTGTCTTCTGATACATTTTGCAATCTCCAGCACCCCAGGCTCAGTTATTTGAAGAAGATTGAAATTGACTTTGCTAGGTAAATTGCAGATCCTGGTATTTTAGTTAAAATGGTGCAAATAGAATTCAAAGAGAATTGACTAAATGAATTCTATCTACTTGCTAGTTGCTTATTTTCACTAGTTACATATTGAGATCTTAAGTATAAGCTTTCTTTGTTTTATTGATAGGAGAGTTTCTGAAACTGAACCTATTTTGAGGAAGCAGATTTCTTTCAATTCTTTATTTGAAAAGCCTTTTCTAGGAAAGTTGTGTATTTGATGTCTTTCATAATAAGGTATATTGCTTCAAATTAAAAGATAAATGGGACGAGCAGCAGCAGATTTGTTTCTCTCCTCTCCTCTCCCGGATCAACTAGGAATACCAAAGGAGACCACCTGGGACTGAAGCAAGACAGGACTAGAACGACTACAGGAATCCACCAAAGCACCAGTGAGTGCAAACACATGTAGCTGGTGACAGAGAGGAACCTAGGGAGAGACTAAGTGGCTGGTAACAGTCTGATGCTCTATCAG
Organism: Erinaceus europaeus; assembly: GCF_950295315.1. Taxonomy (NCBI): domain Eukaryota; kingdom Metazoa; phylum Chordata; class Mammalia; order Eulipotyphla; family Erinaceidae; genus Erinaceus; species Erinaceus europaeus. Next base: position 43,215,410 of record NC_080180.1, on the reverse strand, counting down.
TTGAAACACCACCTCCAATCTGTACCACAAATAAGGGGACAGCTGAAGGGAGGAGAGGACTCCCAGCAGACTCACCAAGTGCAACTCTGAGTCTCCATTACTACTGCCCTCAGAATCTGGAGCAGCGGCAGGGAGGGACACTGGAGGACAGAGATCTAACCACGAAATTCAAGAGAAGACCTACAACTCCGTGGCATAGCTGTGGGGCTGTGAAAGTCTCTGCATAACCACAGGACTATTTCTACCACACCCTGCCTTATCTCTTGGTCAGGAGTTAATGATTAAGTTAAGAAGCCTACTTATAGTTAGAAGCCCTCAGACTCCCATAGCCTACAGAGAAGAAAAAAAAATTTTAAAAGAGGCTTTTAAATCACTGAGCTCCAACTCAGGGATTAAAATACTATTGAAACAACTGTTAACTTCCACCACTGTGAACCCTTTAATTACCTTACTTAGACACAAGTCAATCCAGGAAATAGTGATCAGTAATTTGAAAAGTACTAAGAGAGGGAACTCATAACATAATATTTAAATGGGTAAACTAACAAGAAGAAATATTGGAGAAATGAACCAGGACAACAGTCCAGCTAAAAGCCCCCCAAAGGGTGAAACACAAAATGACGAGTTCAACATCCAAACATTAGCTAAGGAAATAATCACAGGAGTGAGTAAAGAGTTTGAAAGAATTGTAATCAGAAATACAGGAACAACAAATGAGACTCTGAAAGAAAACACTAACTATCTCAAGGTGATTAGAGAGCTAAAAGCTGAAATAGCTGAGCTAAGAACACAACTAGCTAAACAAGCTAAAACAGTATCAGAACAGGGTAACAAAATAGATGAACTCCAGAAAACAGTAGAGGGCAGAGAGAATAGAATCAATGAGGCTGAAGACAGAATTAGCAAGATCGAGGATGAATTAAAGACAGCTAAAAAAGAAGTAAAAGATCTCAAAAAGAGATTAAGGGATACTGAAAACAACAACAGAGACCTATGGGATGACTTCAAAAGAAACAATATACGCATTATTGGCTTACCAGAGGAAAAAAGAGAGGGAGAGGAAGAGGAAGAAAGCATTCTTCAGGCCATAATAGCTGAAAACTTCTCTAGTCTAGACAACATCAAAGACATAAAGCTTCAAGAAGCCCAGAGGGTCCCAAACAGAATTAACCCAGACTTAAAGACACCAAGACACATCATATTTAGAATGGAAAGGAATAAGGATAAAGAAAGGATCCTGAAGACTGCAAGAGGAAAATAAAGAGTCACCTACAGAGGAAAACCCATATGATTAGCAGCAGACTTCTCCACACAAACACTACAAGCCAGAAGAGAATGGCAAGATATCTATCAAGTGCTCAATAAGAAAGGCTTTCAATCAAGCATACTATATCCTGCTAGACTGTCATTCAGACTAGACGGAGGCATCAAAACCTTCTCAGACAAGCAACAGTTGAAGGAATCAACTATCACCAAGCCTGCCCTGAAAGAAATTATGAAAGTTCTTCTATAAACAGACCATCATAAATAAGACATATATCAGAACACTCTAAAACTGTACAAGAATGGCATTAAAATATCTTCAATCTTTGATAGCAATAAATGTCATGAATTCACCTATTAAAAGACACAGAGTAGGAAGATGGATCAGAAAATACAACCCAATAACATGCTGTCTACAGGAAACCCACCTAAGTCAACAAGACAAACACAGACTTAAAGTGAAAGGAAGGAAAACTACCATACCAGCTAATGGCCCACAAAAAAGGGCAGGAACAGCTATTCTCATATCTGACACAATAGACTTTAAAGTAGACAAGATTTAAAAAGATAAGAATGGACACTAATGCTCAGAGGATCAGTCAATCAAGAGGACATAACAATTATTAACATCTATGCACCCAATGAGAAGCCATCTAAATACATCAAACGTCTACTGAAAGAGCTACAGCAATATATTAACAGCAACACAGTCATAGTAGGGGACTTCAACACCCGACTCTATCAACTTGACAGATCATCCAGGCAGAAAATCAATAAAGACATAAGGGAGCTAAATGAAGAGAGAGATAAACTAGAACTATTGGACATTTTCAGAGTCATTCATCCCAAGAAACTGGAATACACATTTTACTCAAATCCACATGGGTCATTCTCAAGGATAGATCATATGTTAGGCCACAAAGACAGCATTAGCAAATTCAAGAGCATTGAAATCATGCCAAGCATCTTCTCAGACCACAATGAAATTAAACTAACACTTAACAATCAACAAAAGATTAGTAATAGTACCACAATGTGGAAGCTCAACAGTATACTCCTTAACAACCTCTGGGTCAAAGAGGAAATCAAGGAAGAAATCAAAATGTTTCGAGACTTCAATGAAAATGAAGACACAAGCTATCAAAATATTTGGGACACAGCTAAGGCAGTACTGAGAGGGAAGTTCATAGCTATACAAGCACACATTAGGAAACAAGAAAAAGCACAAATAAACAGTCTGATTGCACATCTCAGAGACCTAGAAGAAGAACAAAAAAGGAACCCTAAAGCAACCAGAAAGACAGAAATCACTAAAGTTAGGGCAAAAATAAATAACATTGAGAATAAGAAAACCATACAAAAGATCAACGAAAGTAAATCTTGGTTATTTGAAAGAGTGAACAAAATCAACAAACCTTTAGCCAGACTCACAAAACAAAAAAGGGAGAAGACCCAAATAAATCGGATAGTAAATGAAAGAGGAGATATCATAACAGACACTGCAGAAATTCAACATATCATGCGAGGCTTCTATGAACAACTATATGCCACCAAGCTAGAGAACCTGGAAGAAATGGACGATTTTCCTAGATACCTACCAACTTCCAAAACTAAGTAAAGAGGAAGTGGATAACATGAACAGGCCCATAACAGCTAATGAAATTGAAATAGTTATCAAAAATCTCCCCCCAAATAAAAGTCCTGGGCCAGATGGTTTTACAAATGAATTCTACAAAACCTTCAAAGAAGAATGAATACCTCTACTTTAAAAGTCTTCCAGAAGATTGAAGACACTGGGATACTCCCTGCCAGCTTCTATGAAGCCAACATCACTTTGATAACAAAAGCAGACAGGGACACAACCAAAAAAGAAAACTACAGACCAATATCTCTGATGAACATAGATGCTAAAATACTGAATAAAATTCTAGCCAACTGGATACAGCAGTATATTAAAAAGATTGTTGATCACGACCAAGTGGGGTTTATCCCAGGCATGCAAGTTTGGTTTAATATACGTAAATCAATTAATGTGATCCACCACATCAACAAAAGCAAGACCAAAAACCACATGGTCATATCAATAGATGCATAGAAAGCCTTTGACAAAATACAACATCCCTTTATGATCAAAACACTACAAAAAATGGGAATAGATGGAAAGTTCCTCAAGATAGTGGAGTCTATATATAGCAAACCTACAGCAACATCATACTCAATGGTGAAAAACTGGAAGTATTTCCACTCAGATCAGGTACTAGACAGGGCTGCCCACTATCACCATTACTATTCAACATAGTGTTGGAAGTTCTTGCCATAGCAATCGGGTAGGAGCAAGAAATTAAAGGGATACAGATTGGAAGAGAAGAAGTCAAACTTTCCCTATTTGCAGATGACATGACAGTATTCACAGAGAAACCTAAGGAATCCAACAAGAACTTTTGAAAATCATCAGACAATACAGTAAGGTGTCAGGCTACAAAATTAACATTCAAAAGTCAGTGGCATTCCTCTATGCAAACACTAAGCTAGAAGAAATTGAAATCCACAAATCAATTCCGTTTACTTTAGCAACAAAAACAATAAAATATCTAGGAGTAAACCTAACCAAAGAAGTGAAAGACTTGTATACTGAAAATTATGAGTCACTACTCAAGGAAATTGAAAAAGACACAAAGAAGTTGAAAGATATTCCATGTTCATGGGTTTGTAGAATTAACATCATCAAAATGAATATATTACCCAGAGCCATATACAGATTTAATGCTATCCTCATCAAGATCCCAAGCACATTTTTAGGAGAATGGAACAAATGCTACAAATGGAGAAAGCAGAGTCTCTTCAACAAATGGTGTTGCAAAAAATGGGTTGAAACATGCAGAAGAATGAAACTGAACCACTGTATTTCACTAAATACAAAAATAAATTCCAAGTGGATCAAGGGCTTGGATGTTAGACCAGAAACTATCAGATACTTAGAGGAAAATATTGGCAGAACTCTTTTCCGCATAAATTTTAAAGACATCTTTAATGAAACGAATCCAATTACAAAGAATACTAAGGCAAGTATAAACCTATGGGACTACATCAAATTGAAAAGCTTCTTCACAGCAAAAGAAACCACTACCCAGACCAAGAGACCCCTCACAGAATGGGAGAAGATCTTCACATGCCATACATCAGACAAGAGTTTAATAACCAACATATATAAAGAGCTTGCCAAACTCAACAAAAAGACAACAATAACCCCATCCAAAAATGGGGGGAAGACATGGACAGAATATTCACCACAGTAGAGATCCAAAAGGCTCAGAAACACATGAAAAAAATGCTCCAAGACTCTGATTGTCAGAGAAATGCAAATAAAAACAACAATGAGATACCACTTCACTCCTGTGAGAATGCCATACATCAAAAGGTAACAGCAGCAAATGCTGGAGAGGGTGTGGGGTCAAAGGAACCCTCCGACACTGTTGGTGGGAATGTCAATTGGTCCAACCTCTGTGGAGGACAGTCTGGAGAACTCTCAGAAGGCTAGAAATGGACCTACCCTATGACCCTGCAATTCCTCTCCTGGGGATATATCCTAAGGAACCCAACATATTCATCCAAAAATATCTGTGTACACATATGTTCTTGGCAGCACAATTTGGTATAGCCAAAACCTGGAAGCAACCCAGGTGTCCAACAACAGATGAGTGGCTGAGCAAGTTGTGGTATATATACACAATGGAATACTACTCAGCTGTAGAAAATGGTGACTTCACCGTTTTCAGCCAATCTTGGATGGACCTTGAAAAAAATCATGTTGAGTGAAATAAGTCAGAAACAGAAGGCTGAATATGGGATGATCTCACTCTCAGGCAGAAGTTGAAAAACAAGATCAGAAAAGAAAACAGAAGTAGAACCTGAAATGGAATTGGTGTATCACACCAAAGTAAAAGACTCTGGGGTCGGTGGGTGGGGAGAATACAGGTCCAGGAAGGATTCAGAGGACTTAGTGGGGGTTGTATTGTTATATGGAAAACTGGGGAATTTTATGCATGTACAAACTATTGTACTTACTGTTGAATGTAAAACATTAATTCCCCAATAAAAAAAAGTGAAAAAAAGTAGAGATCACAGAAAAAATAAATAAATAAATAAATAAAAATTAAAAAAAGATAAGTGGATAAATCTTGTGAAAATAGTAGGTTTGTGTGTGCTTGCTTCGGCAGCACATAAACTAAAATTGGAATGATACAGAGAAGATTAGCATGGACCCTGCACAAGGATGACACTCAAAATCATGAAGCATTCCATATTTAAAAAAAAAAAGGGTTTGCATTGATTAAACATTACAAATAACATACCTATTCTGTACACCATTTTTTCTCTTGCTTTGCTAAAGATATAAAGAGCTTGCCAAACTCAACAAAAAGACAACAATAACCCCATCCAAAAATGGGGGAGAGGACATGGACAGAATATTCACCACAGAAGAGATCCAAAAGGCTCAAAAACACATGAAAAAAAATCTCCAAGTCTCTGATTGTCAGAGAAATGCAAATAAATGTTAAGACTTAACATTGTGCATTTAAAATTGATGACTAGTCAGCATTTTTCATTATTTCTAATACAACTTCATTACTAAAGGGGTATGAGGAAAAGAATACTAAATCTCCTAAATAACTCCTCTTTTCAGATGTACTGATTTCTGTCTATAATTATTAAGAGAATCATGTAAAGTTTTTTTTTCTTTTTTTAAAAATTTTTTATTTAAGAAAGGATTAGTGAACAAAAGCATAAGGTAGGAGGGGTACAACTCCACACAATTCCCAACACCCAATCCCCATAACCCACCCCCTCCCATGGTAGCTTTCCCATTCTCTATCCCTCTGGGAGCATGGACCCAGGGTCGTTGAGGGTTGCAGAAGGTAGAAGGTCTGGCTTCTGTAATTGTTTCCCCGCTGAACATGAGCGTTGACTGGTCGGTCCATACCCCCAGTCTGCCTCTCTCTTTCCCTAGTAGGGTGTGACTCTGGGGAAGCTGAGCTCCAGGACACATTGGTGGGGTCTTCAATCCAGGGAAGCCTAGCCAGCATCCTGGTGGCATCTGGAACCTGGTGATTGAAAAGAGAGTTAACATATGAAGCCAAACAATTTGTTGAGCAATCATGGATCCCAAGCTTGGAATAGTGGAGAGGAAGTGTTAGGGAGGTACTCACTGCAAACTCTAGTGTAGTCCTGCTTTCAGGTATATATTTTGCAGTAGTTTATGGATACGTGTGAACATAAGCTCTCTCTCACAGAAACTGGTGTATATCTAGGTTATGGGACTTTGTTGGAAAGTGAACTACCTGAGATGAAATTAGAGTGTACTATTAAAGGAAAGGTCTCACCCGAGTAATGAAGCTGAAGGGTTGTCATTCCACACGTGAAGTCTCTGGATACATTCTGAGGTGAAGCATGTTGAGGTAGCAATTGTTGCTTTGGTTAGGTTGTGATCGGCAGATGCAATGTTATTTGGTTTGGATTGGGAGATGCATACGGGAAAGTGGGCCCTATCCAAGGGTTCCAGGACTGGGGGAAGTAGGGGCTCTATAGTGAAGATGTGAGGTTCCTGCTGTCTTAGGGTTCAAAAAGACACTCAATAGTTAATATTATCATCACATTATTTGTTAATTGGGTTAACTTTGAAAAGTCCCTTTGTTATGGTTTGCTGGACAGTACCCAGTATCTTGTGTATAGCTGTGCTATTGGAAGCTTCTAATCTACTTGGTCTAGGCTTTTGAGAGAGTCCGAATATCAAATGCATAGCCTATATATTAAAAAGATTCAGTTTGTGTTTTGAGAAACTTTGAGACATACAATTGATTTCCCCCTCTCATATTAATTAGCTCCTGATTTATATGTCTACATTTTGCTAGGAGTGTACATAAACACCATTCCCACCACCAAAGGACTGTGACCCATCCCTCCTGCCCACTCCCACCCCCCACTGGCCCAGGAAGCTACACGCCTACCCCTCACCACTGGGTTTTTACTTTGGTGCCCTACTTACAATATGATCAGGTCCTACTTTTAGTTTCCCTTTCAGATCTTCTTAGTCAGCTTCTGTTGATGAGTGGGATCATCCCATACTCATCTTTATCTTTCTGACTTAGTTCACTTAACATAATTCCTTCTAGCTCTGTCCAAGATGGGTCAGAGAAGGTGGGTTCATTGTTCTTGATAGCTGCATAGTATTCCATTGTGTATATATACCACAGCTTTCTCAGCCACTCATCTGGTGTTGGGCACCTGGGTTGCTTCCAGGTTTTAGCTATTATGAATTGTGCTGCTATGAACATAGGAGTACACACCTCTTTTTGGTTGGGTGTTATGGAGTCCTTGGGGTATATCCCCAGGAGAGGAATTACTGGATCATATGGAAGGTCCATGTCTAGCCTTCTGAGAGTTTTCCAGACTGCTCTCCACAGAGGCTGGACCAATTTACATTCCCACCAGCAATGTAAAAGGGTTCCTCTGTCCCCACATCCTCTCCAGCATTTGTTGCTGCTGTCCTTTTTGATGTATGCCATTCTTACAGGAGTGAGGTGGTATCTTAGTGTTGTCTTTATTTGCATTTCTCTGATAATCAGTGACCTAGAGCAGTTTTTCATATGTTTGTTAGCCTTTTGGATCTCCTCTGTGGTGAATGTTTTGTTCATTTCCTCTGCCCATTTTTGGATGGGGTCATTTGCTTTTTTGGTGCTAAGTTTGCTGAGCTCTTTATATATTTTGGTGATTAGTTTCTTGTCTGATGTCTGGCATGTGAAGATCTTCTCCCATTCTGTGAGGGGTCTCTCTGTTTGTTTAATAGTTTCTTTGGATGTACAGAAGCTTTTCAATTTGATGTAGTCCCATTGGTTTGTTTCTGCTTTGGTCTTCCTTGCAGTTGGGTTTGATTCATCAAAGATGTCCTTGAGGTGTATGTGGGAAAGTGTTTTACCAATGTTTTCCTCTAAGTATTTGATTGTTTCTGGTCTGACATCTAGGTCTTTGATCCATTTGGAGTTGATTTTTGCTTCTGGTGAGATAAAGTGGTTCAATTTCATTCTTCTGCATGTTTCAACCCAGTTTTCCCAGCACCATTTATTAAAGAGAGCCTCCTTTTTCCATTTAATTCTTTGGGCCCCCTTATCAAAGATTAGATGCCCATAGGTGTTGGGATTTACTTCTGGGCTTTCAATTCTGTTCCACTGGTCTGTATGCCTATTTTTGTTCCAGTACCATGCTGTTTTGATGATGATGGCTTTATAATATAGTTTAAGGTCTGGGAGTGTGATGCCTCCATTTCTGTTTCTTTTCCTTAAGATGGTTTTGGCAATTCTAGGTGTTTTCAGGTTCCAGATAAATGATTGTAGTGTTTGTTCTATTCTCTTAAAGAAGCCTGGTGGAACTTTGATGGGTATTGCATTAAATTTGTATATGGCTCTGGGGAGAATATTCATTTTGATGATATTTATTCTTCCAATCCATGAGCATGGGCTATCTTTCCATTTCTTGGTATCAGTTTCTATCTCCTTGAGTAGCGACTCATAGTTTTCAGTATACAAGTCTTTCACTTCTTTGGTCAACTTTATTCCTATGTATTTGATTGATTTTGTTGAAACAGTAAATGGGAGTTATTTCTGGATGTCTTCTTCTTCAGATTTAGTGTTTGCATAAAGAAATGCCACTGATTTTTATACATTGATTTTGTAGCCTGATACCTTGCTATATTGCCTAACAACTTCCAGTAATTTTCTACTGGATTCTTTAGGTTTTTCTATGTATACTATCATATCATCTGCAAATAGTGAGAGCTTGACTTCTTCCCTTCCAATCTGTATCCCTTTGATTTCTTTCTCTTGCCTGATTGTTATGGCAAGAACTTCCAATACTATGTTGAAGAGTAACGGTGACAGTGGACAGCCCTGTCTAGTCCCCGATCTGAGGGGGAATGCTTTCAGCTTCTCTCCATTGAGTATGATGTTGGCTGTAGGTTTGCTATATATAGACTCCACTATCTTGAGGAATTTCCCATCTATTCCCATTTTCTGTAGAGTTTTGAGCATGAATGGGTGTTGGATTTTGTCAAAGGCTTTCTCTGCATCTATTGAGATAATCATGTGGTTTTTGGCTTTGCTTTTATTGATGTGATGAATGACATTGATTGATTTACGGATGTTGAACCAGCCTTGCATTCCTGGTATGAATCCCAATTGGTCATGATGAACAATCTTTTTGATGTGTTGCTATATCCGGTTGGCAAAGATCTTGTTTAATATTTTGGCATCTATGTTCATCAGAGATATTGGTCTGTAGTTTTCCTTTTTTGTTCTGTCCCTATCAGCTTTTGTATCAGGGTGATGTTGGCTTCATAAAAGGTGGAAGGGAGTATTCCTGTTTCTTCAATCTTATGGAATAGCTTAAGAAGTATGGGTATTAACTGTTTCCTGAAAGTTTTGGAGAATTCATTTGTGAAGCCATCTGGTCCAGGACTTTTGTTGTTGGGGAGATTCTTAATAACGGTTTCAATTTCTTTGTCTGTGATTGGTGCATTTAGATTTTGTAGTTCTTCTTGGTTCAGTTTTGGAAGTGCATAGGTTTCTAGGAATTGTTCCATTTGTTCCAGATTCTCTAGCTTGGTGGCATATAGTTCTTTATAGAAATCTCGCAGAATTCTCTGGATTTCTGTGGTGTCAGTTGTGATATCTCCTGCATCGTTTACAATTCTATTAATTTGAGTCTTCTCTCTTTTTTGTTTGGTGAGTCTGGCTAGGGGTTTGTCAATTTTGTTTAATCTTTCAAAGAACCAACATTTGGCTTCATTGATCTTTTGTATGGTTCTTTTATTTTCGATGTTGTTTATTTCTGCTCTAACTTTAGTGATTTCTGTCCTTCTGGTTGCTTTAGGGTTCCTTTGTTCCTCTTCCTCTAAGTCCTTGAGGTGTGTAGTAAGGTCGTTCATTTGGGCTTCTTCTTGGTGTTTAATATATGATTGTATAGCTATAAGTTTCCCTCTCAGTACTGCTTTCGCTGTGTCCCAAATATTTTGATAGGTTGTGTCTTCATTTTCATTAGTTTCCAGGAACATTTGAATTTCCTGTTTGAGTGAGTCTCTGACCCAGTGGTTCTTAAGGAGCATGTTGTTTAGTTTCCAAATTCTATGTCTTTTAATAATTTTCCGTTTGTTTTTAAAAGTTAGTTTTACTCCACTGTGGTCTGAGAAGATACTTGGGATGATTTCAATGCTCTTGAATTTATTGATGCTGTCTTTGTGGCCTAACATGTGGTCTATCCTTGAGTATGTGTTGTGTGGATTTGAAAAGAAGGTGTATTCCAGTTTTTTGGGGTGGAGGAGTCTGAAAATGTCCAAGAGGTCTAGTTTGTCAATCTCGTCATTCAATTCTCTTGTATCTTTATTGGTTCTCTGCTTTGTTGATCTGTCTAAGTGTGAGAGTGGGGTATTGAAGTCTCCCACTATTATTGTATTACTATTGATGTATTTTTGAAATTCTTTCAATAGGTGTTTAATGTATTTAGATGGTCCCTCGTTGGGTGCATAGATGTTAATAATTGTTAAGTCTTCTTGGCTGATTGATCCTCTAATCATTATGTAATGTCCTTGCCTATCTTTTATTACTTTATTTAATTTAAAATCTATCGTGTCTGAGATGAGAATGGCTGTTCCTGCCCTTTTTTGTGGACCGTTAGCCTGTATGATAGTTTTCCATCCTTTCACTTTAAGTCTGTGTTTATCTTGTTGTGACAGATGGGATTCTTGCAAGCAGCATATGGTTGGGTTATGTTTTCTGATCCATCCCCCCACCCTGTGCCTTTTGATGGGTGAGTTTAAGCCATTGACATTTATTGATATTATGGATTTAATGTATTGTAGTGCCATTGTTCTAAAAAACGATTTGTTTACTCTGATATATTACAAGTATTATAGTGATGTTCTTGTTTATAAGAGGTCTTTTAGTACCTCTTTCAGGGCCGGCTTGGTGATAGTTGCCTCCTTTAACTGTTGTTTGTCTAAGAAGGTTTTGATCCCTCCATCTAGCTTGAATGAAAGTCTAGCAGGATATATTATCCTTGGTTGAAACCCTTTTTCATTCAGGGCTCGATAGATATCTTGCCACTCCCTTCTGGCTTATAGAGTTTGAGTTGAGAAATCTGCAGAAAGTCTTATGGGTTTTCCCCTGTATGTGACTTTTTGTTTCTCTCTTGCAGTCTTTAGGATCCTTTCTTTATCCTTACTTCTTCTCATTGTGACTATGATGTGTCTTGGTGTTTTCAGGTCTGGGTTGATTCTGTTTGGTACTCTCTGGGCCTCTTGCACCTTGATATCCTTTCTGTTATTCAGGTCTGGGAAATTTTCTTGTATTATTTCCTCTAGAATGTTTGCTTCCCCTTCCTCTCTTTCTTCCTCTGGCAGGCCAATTATAAGAATGTTACTTCTTTTGAGATCATCCCATATGTCTCTGTTGTTGTTTTCAGTGTCTCTCAATCTCTTTTTAAGCTCTTTCACCTCTTTCTTAGTTTTCTCTAACTCATCCTCTGTCTGACTAATTCTGTTTTCTGCTTCTGTTAGTCTGCTTTCCCTTGCCTCAGCTTCTTTCTTCATTACAGCTATTTCAGCTTTTAGTTCTCTAATTGTCTCAAGATAATCAGTATTTTCCTTGGGGGTCTCAACTGTTGTTTCCCTAATACTGCCATTCCTTTCCTCCAATGTTGTTTTCATTTCTGTGATTAATAAGTTTATTATTGCTTGCATACTTTTCTTATCTATGGTTACTTCTGACTGATTTGTGGTTTCTTCTGGGCTCTTGTCTTCATTCATTGGGGTAGCAGTTTTATTTGTTTTTAGTCTACCCATTTTTTTTTTATTTATGTGTTTCTCTCTTTTTTTTTTTTTAATGCTCTGTTGTTCCTCAGTTGTTGTGATTTGAGCACAAGTAACACTGTACTAAATACCTTTATGACAATTGCACTCACCAACCTCCGGAATTACAGTAGCAACTGAAGTAAGTATTGAAGGAGTTTAATCGTTACCAGTTAGCCAAAAAATTTCTCCAGTCCGTGAAAAAATAGTAACCAAATCCCAGTGAAGAAAGAGAAAAGAAAGAGAGGATAGCAAGAATAGACAGTTATTCAAATCTGCTATCCAGTGTATATTCTAGGGGTAACAAGTGTGTAAAGGGAACTAGAGCAGATATACACACATAGAGAGTCCACTCTGGGTCAGATTTCTTCCCCAAAGTAATTCACAAATTCAGAAAGGCAAAGAAGAAAGAAGTGTATGACAAGATAAAAAATAATAATAATAAAAAAAGAGATAGAGAGAGATAAGAGAGAGAAAAGGGAGAAGATAAGAAGAAGGGTTGTAATTAAAGAGCAGTGCGAGGAACTTCCCAAATGTGTATCAGTGAGTTTAAAAAAAAAAAAAAAAAAAAAAAAAACCCTGTTTGGTGGTATGGGGTATCCTGCTAGTAGCTGGTCCCAGGCACTGCTTATGGGGGGGGGGGGGCGGCGGGAAGGATGTATGCTTGAAAATTAAAAGGAAGAAAAAAGAATTTTTTTCCCCTATTCTAATTCTTAACCCAAATTAAGTTATAGACACATCCTTGGTATGACCGCTATGGCCCCTTATTGGCTGGCCTGCTAAAGGCAGAAATACCTATTGTTTACACGAGATGTGTCCGGAGCTCCAAGGCTAGCCACTTCTCAGTCCGCCATCTTCCGGGAAACCCCTCCCTCCAGACTTTTTTAAAGGATTTCTCAAAAATGAAAACTAGCTCCAAATCCTTTGATCCAATGAGAGCTATACTCAAGAAGTCTTTGGATCTGTTCTCAGGGCCGCGGTGGACCCTGCAGACTCCCAAGAGAAAGCCCCCGAGCTAAAGTGCTCTCTCCGGGTCCTCTGCCCGCCGCGCTCTGCAACCGGCTGAGGAGCCGCCTTCCTGGGCGGGCGGAGGACAATGCCCGGCGCACTCGCCTTGCCCGGCGCCCTGGGAATTCTGGAGCCCCGCTAGTCCGTGTCACCTTTACTCTAATTCTTAACCCAAATTAAATTGTACTCACTTTTTGGTGTCATCCCTTATTAACTGGCCTGCTAAAGCAGAAAATCCTACCGTTGCCAACGATGCGGTCAGAGCGCTTGCTGTCAGCGACTTCTCAGTCCGCCATCTTCCTCTCCCCCCCATGTAAAGTTTTTAAAGATGTTTTTATTTACATAGAGAAACACACAGCACACACAGAGAGACAGAGAGAGATATCAGAGTACAGCTACAGTACATTTGGTAGCTGGGATAAAATCTAGGGCTCAGCATCCAAGTCTTCTGTTCTATCACTGAGCTGCCTGACTGGTCCCTGTGCAACTGATTTCAAAAGAATGTTGACTAATGTTCTAAATACATAAAAGTCTTAGTTCAAATAACACTTGTCGCTTTTTTAAAAATCCAATTATTTGTACAGTGAAATGTACTGCATTATTTATTACATCACAGTTTTTAGCTTCAATATCATCTTATTAAAAGAAAAATGTTGATTTTAGTGTTGTCAGCAATTCTTTCATAGACATCTATCCAAAGGATACCAAAACACTTATCCAAAGAGTTCGGTGCACAGCTTAATTTTCATTGCAGTGCTATTTGTAATAAAAATAAAGCAACCTGAATGTCCAATAACAGATGAGTGACTAAGGAAGTTGTGGGTTATGCACACAATGTGCCATACAAGCACACGTTAGGAAACAAGAAAAAGCACAAATAAACAGGCTGATTGCACATCTTAAAGACCTAAAGGAAGAAGAACAAAGGAACCCTAAAGCAATCAGAATGACAGAAATCACTAAAATTAGGGCAGAAATAAATAACAATGAAAATAAGAAAACTGTACAAAAGATCAACAAAAGTAAATGTTTGTTCTTCGAAAGAACAAAATTGACAATATTGAACAAAATTGACAAACCTTTAGCTAGACTCACAAAACAGTAAAGGGAGAAGACCCAAATAAATCAGATCATAAATGAAAGAGGAGATATCACAACAGACACTGCAGAAATTCAACATATCACGTGAGACTTCTATGAACAACTATATGCCACTAAGATAGAGAACCTGGAAGAAATGGACGATTTCCTAGATACCTACGAATTTCCAAAATTAAGTAAGAGGGACTAGATAACATGAACAGGCCTATCACAGCTAATGAAATTGAAACAGTTATTAAAAACCTTCCCAAAAATAAAAGTCCTGGACTAGATGGTTTTACAGATGAATTCTACAAAACCTTCAAAGAACTAATATCTCTACTTTTAAAAGTCTTTCAGAAGATTAAAGACACTTGAATAATCTCTGCCAGCTTCTATGAAGCCAACATCACTCTGATACTGAAAGCAGACAGGGACACAACCAAAAAAGAAAACTACAGACCAATAGCTCTGATGCACATAGATGCTAAAATATTGAACAAAATTCTAGCCAACCGGATACAGCACTCTATTAAAAAGATAGTTTATCATGACCAAGTGGGGTTTATCCCAGGCATGTAAGTTTGGTTTACTATACATAAATCAATCAATGTGATCCAACAACATCAATAACAATGTGATCAATCAATCAATGTGATCCAACAACATCAATAAAAGCAAGACCACATGGTCATATCAATAGATGCAGAAAAAGCCTTTGACAAAATACAACATCCCTTTATGATCAAAACACTACAAAAAATGGGAATAGATGGAAAATTCCTGAAGATAGTGGAGTCTATAATTAACGAACCTACAGCCAGTATCGTACTCAATGGTGAAAAACTGGAAGCATTTCCCCTCAGATCAGGTACTAGACAGGGCTGCCCACTATCACTATTACTATTCAACATAGTGTTGGAAGTTCTTGCCATAGCAATCAGGCAGGATCAGGGAATTAAAAGCATACATATTGGAAAAGAAGAAGTCAAACTCTCCCTATTTGCAGATGAGATGACACTATACATAGAAACACCTAAAGAATCCACCAAGAAGCTTTTGAAAATCATCAGACAATACAGTAAGGTGTCAGGCTACAAAATTAACATACACAAGTCAGTGGCATTCCTCTGCAAACAGTAAGAGGAAGTTGTACTCCAGAAATCAATTCCTTGGGGGTCGGGCAGTGGCGCAGTGGGTTAAGCACATGTGGCGCAAAGCGCAGGGACCAGCGTAAGGATCCCGGTTCGAGCCCCCGGCTCCCCACCTGCAGGGGAGTCGCTTCACGGGCGGTGAAGCAGGTCTGCAGGTGTTTGTCTTTCTCTCCCCCTCTCTCTCTGTCTTCCCCTCCTCTCTCCATTTCTCTCTGTCCTATCCAACAACAAAGCAACGTCAACAATGGCAATAATAACCGCAACGAGGCTGCAACTAGGGCAACAAAAAGGGGGAAAATGGCCTCCAGGAGCGGTGGACATGGTGCAGGCACTGAGCCCAGCAATAACCCTGGAGGAAAAAAAAAAAAAAGAAATCAATTCCTTTTATTATAGCAACAAAAAACAATAAAATACCTAGGAGTAAACCTAACCAAAGAAGTGAAAGACTTGTATACTGAAAATTATGTCACTACTCAAGGAAATTGAAAAAGACACAAGAAGTGGAAAGATATTCCATGTTCATGGATTGGAAGACTTAACATCATCAAAATGAATATACTACCTAGAGCCATATACAAATTTAATGCTATCCCCATCAAGGTCCCAACGACTTTTTAGGAGAATAGGACAAATGCAAGCAATGTTTATCTGCAACCAGAAAAGACCTAGAATTACCAAAAAAATCTTGAAAAGAAAAAACAGAACTGGAGGCATCACACTCCCAGATCTCAAACTGTATTATAGCGCCATTTTAATAAATACTGCTTGGTACTGGAACATGAATAGACACACTAACCAGTGGAATAGAATTGAGCCCAGAGTAAGCCCCCACACCTATGAACACCTAATCTTTGACAAAGGTGCCCAGACTATTAAATGGGGAAAACAGAGTCTCTTCAACAAATGGTGTTGCAAAAAATGGGTTGAAACATGCAGAAGAATGAAACTGAACCACTGTATTTCACCAAACACAAAAATAAATTCCACGTGGATCAAGGACATGGATGTTAGACCAGAAACTATCAGATACTCAGAGGAAAATATTGGCAGAGTTCTTTTCCGCATGAATTTTAAATTTTAAATTTCATCTTCAATGAAAAGAATCCATTTACAAAGAAGAATAAGGCAAGCATAAACCTATGGGACTACATGAAATTAAAAAATCTTCTGCACAGCAAAAGAAATCACTACCCAAACCAAGAGACCCCTCACAGAATGGGAGAAGATCTTTACATACTATACATCAGCCAAGAGGCTAATAACCAGAATATATAAAGAGCTTTCCAAACTCAACAACAGGAAAACATATAACCCACCCAAAAATGGGGGGAGGACATGGACAGAATATTCACCACAGAAGAGATCCAAAAGGCTGAGAAACACTGAAAAAATGCTCCAAGTCTCTGATTGTCAGAGAAATGCAAATAAAGACAACAATGAGATACCACTTCACTCCTGTGAGAATGTCATACATCAGAAAAGGTAACAGCAGCAAATGCTGGAGAGGTTGTGGGGCCAAAAGAACCCTCCTGCACTTTGGTGGGAATGTGAATTTGTCCAACCTCTGTGGAGAACAGCCTGGAGAACTCTCAGAAGGCTAGAAATGGACCTACCCTGTGATCTTGCAGTTCCTCTCCTAAGGACCCCAACACGCCCATTCAAAAAGATATGTGTACAAATATATTCTTAGCAGCACAATTTGTAATACCCAAACCTGGAAGCAACTCAGGTGTCCAACAACAGATGAGTGGCTGAGCAAGTGATATATATATATATATATATATATATATATATATATGTATATATTCATATATATATATGAATACTACTCAGCTATAAGAAATGGTGACTTCATTGGTTTTAGCTGGTCTTGGATGGACCTTGAAAAATTCATGTTAAGTGAAATAAGTCAGAAACAGAAGGCTGAATATGGGATGATCTCACTCTCAGGCAGAAGTTGAAAAACAAGATCAGAAGGAAAAACACAAGTAGAACCTGAACTGGAATTGGTGTATTACACAAAAGTAAAAGACTCTGGGGTGGGTGGGTGGAGGAGAATACAGGTCCAAAAAGGATGACAGAGGACCTAGTGGGGGTTGTGTTGTTATATGGAAAACTGGGAAATTTTATGCATGTACAAACTATTGTGTTTAATGTTGAATGTAAAACATTAATTCCCCAATAAAGAAATAAATAAAAATAATAAAAGAAAGTGATGACTAAAATCACACCAGTTTCTGGTGGATGTGCTGCAAATAATATTTACTGTGGTTTTCAGGTTCTTATTGGTACAATGTCAATTAGATTTATTTAGTTTTCTTTTAAGAAGTTTTATGATTCTCATCAGCTTGCTTTTATTTTCTTCCATTTTTAACCTAATCTATTATTTAATTTTTTGTGTGTTTCTTGCTAAATCTAATTTAGGAATTGAGGGCACTTTTATCCAATTTGCAGAGTACTTATATAAGCATTCATCTTCCTATTTATTTTCTATTTCTGTAAAGCATTCCATTCTCTCTCTCTCTTTCTCTACACACACACACACATATATATATATATATATATATATATATATATATATATATATATACAGTATTTATTTCTTTATTGGAAAAAGATTGAGAGGAGAGGAGGAGACAGAAAGGGAAAGAGACATAGAGATACCTACAGCTCTGCTTCACTGTGAAGTCTCCCCTCTGCATTTGGAGAGTGGAGTCTTGAACCTGGGCCTTGCATATGTGCTAAGCCTGGTGTGCTATCACCTGGCCCCCTTTTTATTTATATTAAATGTTATTAAAAAATTTTGTTCCAGAGATATTGTATATTATTATATACTTCATATAATTTATAAATATATAATATAATAATGTAAGAAAAAGTACTGATGAACTTTATTTATTTATTTTTCAGAAATGTTCTAATACTTTAATAATAAAATTACAGCCATAGAGAAACACTACGCTTCCCCTTTGTGGTACTGTGAGTACATAGAAGACCCAAAATCGATTTACTTTGAACTACTGGTGCTTACACATGTGAACAGTTCAGGCTTCAGGACTAGAAAAGCTTAAGGAATGGGGGCTTGAAATCTGATCTTTGGGGAGTCCTTCCCTCTGAGTCACACACAGGGGCACCACAGCCTTTTGTGGTGTGTTGGGAGTTTGTTTGTTTGTTTTGTTTTATTGTGTGTGTGTTTTTTTTTTTTTTTTAGATTTGCTAGCAGTGGTGAAGAACTTGGCTTCTGGCTTTTGGGGAGTCTGCTTTGCCCCCCCCCTCCCCCCCACCAAGGAAGAGTTTATTTCTTTCTCCACCTCTTCTTTCATTCTTGACTCCTTCAAGCTTTCCCCTAGTGTCATAGGCTCTGCAGTTTTGGGGTTTCCAGAGTTGGGAGATCTTTGTTCTCTTTCTGTGTGGTATTTTAGGAGCGGGACTCTTTTGGATACTTCTGTTTAGTGGCAGGTTTTTGCATTTCTACATTGTCTTTGGCTGGAGATTTTTCTATGAGTACCAGCACTGGGATTTCCTCTTCAGTTTCATTTGCACTGTAACTGAGGTCTTTCTTTTGCTCTTTGCTTTCTTTTTCCATTTTGGAGTCTTTGCCATCTGGGGTCCAGGCGTCTTCTCTGGGGAGCCCCTGGCTTTGGGGGCTATCTCAGCTTACTAGTGGGAGCTGCAGAAGTCTCCCACTAAGTTGCTTCTTTTGTTTTTTTATTTTTCTTTGTTTCTTTCAGCTTCTGTGTAAGCATGGGCATTTCTTTGGCTTCATTCCAACTGCTGACAGATACAGAGAAAATGGGAAGGGCAGCAGATTCCTCAGTTTCAGGTACAGGAGTTTCAAGCTCTCTCACTTGTCTGGCAGTTTTTTGGCCAGCCCTTCAGTGACAGCGGCAAGTTCTTAATGATGTGCTGAACCTACATTCCAGGGTGACCCATGTGGATAGAACGGCAAGAATCTTTTTTAGAGATATTTAAGACAGTTCCACTGACACAGCCATTGATTTCTTTGGACAAACTCTTGGAGTTCAGGACTACAGAAACTTATTTCTGTGATAGAAATGTCTCCCGAGGGGGTCGGGCGGTAGCCAGCGGGTGAAGTGCACGTGGCACAAAGCGTAAGGACCGGCATAAGGTTCTCCGTTCGAGCGCCCGGCTCCCCACCTGCAGGGGAGTCACTTCACAGGCGGTGAAGCAGGTCTGCAGGTGTCTATCTTTCTCTCCCCCTTTCTGTCTTCCCCTCCTCTCTCCATTTCTCTCTGTCCTATCCAACAACAATAACATCGACAACAACGATAATAACTACAACAACAAAACAACAAGGGCAACAAAGGGGAAAATAAATAATAAAAAAATTAAATTCTGTTATTAAAAAAAAAATGTCTTCTGAGGTCGGAGGATAGGAGACACCTAATTCTGGCATCGGTGAGGAGGAACTTAAAACTACTCAAGAGGCAACGCTAGACTTCAAGACTTTATATTATGTTTTTAAAACATGGAAGGGGATAATCTGAGAAATGGTCTTAATTCCATGCTTGTTAAAAAGTTTCTTATAGTAAAGTTCTGTCTGCCCAGGAGTTAAAATGATTTCATCTTTGGTAGACAGATAATCTGCTAGCTCTGATGTAGTACCCTGAGGCAAGGATAGTCTTTCAATTCTTGTTAGGAATTTTTCATAAGATTACTACTAAAAATAAATTCTCATTTTCAGTCAAGAGCAATCCATTAGCGTTCTTCTTGGACTTGAAATGAGTCAACAGGGCCTCCACTGCCTGTTTATTTGTTTGTTTATTGCCTCCAGGGTTATTGCTGGGGCTGGGTGCCTGCAATCCACTGCTCCAGGAGGTTATTTTTCCCCTTTTGTTGCCTTTGTTGTTGTTATTGTTATTATTTCTGTCATTGTGGGATAGGATAGAGAGAAATAGAGAGAATATGGGAAGATAGTGAGGGGGAGAGAAAGACAGGATCTCGAGTCGGGATCCTTACATTGATTCTTGCGTTTTGCACCATGTGCCTTAACCCTCTGCACTACTGCCTGGCTTCCTCCACTGCTTTTTTAATCTGCTTTTTGTTTAAATGATCCAATGAGGCCGGGGTCACTGAAGGAGAAATGAGGTCCGCCATTGGGGTGAAAACAGAGCTTTCCAGTTCTATTTTTTATTTTAAACAGTTTATTTATTTATTTGGGTAGAGACAGAGAGAAATTGAAAGTGGAGTGGGGTGTTAAAGAGGGAGGGAGGGAGAGAGAGAGAGAGTTACAACACTGCTTCAACACTTGTGAAATCCCCCCCTGCCCCCCGCAGGTGGGGAACAGGAGCTTGAACCTAGATCCTTGTGCATTGTAACAAGTTCACTCAACCAGGTGTGCTACCACCTTGCTCCAGAAATTTAAATCTTTCAAAGAGCTCTCTGTTTTAGAAATGATTTGGGAGATATTATTGTGATATGGATTCATTTCATATAAGTACAGTTATAGAAATGTTTGGAGGAGCAGAATTTGTTGCACTTGGGTGAGTAGATGCACAAAACTTGAAGGGGGAATGCTTCACCAATGTTTAAGCAGGTCTGCAAGTAAGTGTATGATTTTTCTCTTGTCCTTTCAATCTCCTCTCTCCTCTCAATTTCTTTCTGTCCTATCAAATAAAATAGAAATAAAAAAAAAGGAAAAATTGGCCAAAGGAAGCAGTAGATTCATAGTGTAGGCACTGAGTCTCAGTATTAGTCTTGGTGACAATAAAACAAATTTCAATGAAATGAAATTCAATAAAAAAAAGAAATTTTGTAAAAATATATCAACACACATATGTGCACCATAGTCTTTGTTTTCAGAAAAGAATTAGTAGAAAGGATACAGATTTTCTCTTTATTCCTACACTGAGAGCAATCGGTTGGCTAATGGAAAGTAAGCCAACTAGAGCCATTAGTAATAACATACCTGTCTGGTATCATTAAGTTCAGGAGATCTCACCTTGAGTTCATGTATTTCTGGAAATGTATGGATAGAAGCATATTTCAGGCTCCTTGAAATAGATCTCTTGAATAATTCTTCTTCTTCTAGCATTTGCCCTTCTTCCGTAGCCAGTCAACAGCATCAGGTTGAGCCTGATGTAAAGTTTCGAGACCTCCTTTGAATCTGGAGAGGTGGCAGTCATTGACTATGTGGGTCATAGTCTGTCTGTAGCCGCAGGGGCAATTCAGGTCGTCTCTGGATCTTGAATAATATACTGCTTTCCCATGTGCATGATCCAAGCCCAAACCTCACTGACTTGAAGGAAGCTGCAGTGCTATACTCTCCTTCACTTTCTCTCTATACTTTAGTATCTCAGAAACAAGCAGTTTTTGGGAGTCGGGCAATAGCACAGTGGCTTAATTACATGACGCAAAGTGCAAGGACCGCCGTAAGGATCCCGGTTCCAACCCCGACTCCCCACCTGCAGTCAGTGAAGCAGGTCTGCAGGTGTCTAACTTTCTTTCTCCCCCCTGTCTTCCCCTCCTCTCTCCATTTCTCTCTGTTCTATCTAACACGACGAAATCAATAACAACAACAATATTAAGTACAACAAAGTCAACAAAAGGGAAAATAAATATAAAAAAATTTAAAACAAGCACGTTTCAACACAATTTGTTTCTTGTGTCATCATATTTATCATACTTGAAGTCCTTAAAATGTTATTATGATAAATGTTTTATCAGATATACAAAAGAATCCATGACATGCAAAGAGGAAATATGCTGATTGAATATAAGGAACATGAGCAATATTTTATCATTGCTTACAACCTACCACTCTCGCTCTCTCCCTTTTCTTTTATTTTTTGGCCTCCAGGATTATTGCTGGGGGCTGAGTTCCCATTTTGTTGCCCTTGTTGTCACCCTTGTTGTTTTCATTGCTGTTGTTGCATAGGACAGAGAGTAGTCGAGGGAGGAGGGGAGACAGAGAGGGGGAGAGTGAAAGACAGACACCTGCAGACCTACTTCACTGCTTGGGAAGCGACACCTCTGCAGGTGGGGAGCCGGGGGCTCAAACCCGGATCCTTAAGCTGCTCCTTGTGCTTAGCACCCATGTGCATTTAACATGCTGTGCTACCACCCGAACCCCTAGCCTTCCATTCTCTAATATAAAAGTTTCGTTTATATTCATTTATGACACGATCCCATAGTTAACTTTGACTTGTTTTATTTTTTTAAATTTGTATTTATTATTGGACAGAGACAGAAATAGAGGAGGGGGAGATAGGGAAAAAGAGAGATACCTGCGTCCCTGCTTCATCACTTGTGAAGCTTTCCCCCTTCAGGTGGGGACTGAGGCCTTGAACCTGGTTCCCTGTCCACTGTAGTAAGTTTGCTTAAACTGGTGTGCCACTGCCTGACGCTGGCTTTGTTTTATAGATGAGGTAAAATGTCTAAGTCAGCCAAAGGCTTAGTAACTTGCTAAAAGTCACATGGCCAACCCTAGAATTCTGATTGCAAGACTGATCTTCAGAGCTGGCAAAACAGCTCACTTGGATAGTGTGCTCCTTTGCCATGTGCATGACCCGGTTCGAGTCCAGTCCCCACCTCTTCAGTGCCATGTTCTCTTTCATCCTTCCTTGACCTCTCTGTGCCTATCTGGAAAAAGAAAAAAAAAAAAAAAAAAGACGTGTGCCTTCATATTTTCCTATCTCTGTATATAATAGTTACCTTTATACAGTAATATATTATAATGGGGTTTAAAAGTTGATAAGAGGGAGTCAGGCGGTAGCGCAGGGGGTAGCTGTGCGGGTTAAGCGGACGTGACACAAAGCACAAGGACCTGCGTTAGGATCCCCATTGGAGTCCGTGGCTCCACTTCACAGGCGGTGAAGCAGGTCTGCAGGTGTCTTTCTCTCCTGCTCTCTGTCTTCCCCTCCTCTCTCCATTTCTCTCTGTCCTATCCAACAACGACAACAATAATAACTACAACAATAAAACAAGAAGGGCAACAAAAGGGAATAAATAAATAAATAAAAAAGTAAAGTTAAAATAAAGTTGATAGAGCGGTGGTGGAGGGGGGCTGGGCGGTAGCGAGTGGGTGAAGTGCACATTGCTTATTCATATATATCTATATATAAAATATATACTTCTTTTAATTCACAGTTCTGTCTAATCATAAACACTCCCACTCTCTGAAATCTAGCTTAGTTACAAATTTCAGCTTTTCAGCAGACTACAGTGAGGGAAGAAGCACCCATGCAAATATCAATTAGACATCAAGGTATTGTTGGTTAACACTGTGCCTTAAGGTCTTCACCTGATTAGCTTTCAGTCATTCCCATGACTGGGTTTGCTATTCTCCTACTTAAGCCCTAATGTGTCTGACATAATCATCTTCAAATTGTTGTGGGTTTATATGGTTCTTTTAGTTAATGAAGTATCATGGGTTTACTAAATGAATGCATCAGTAAGACAACTATTTTTTCTAAGCTTTTATTATTATTTTGCACAGAAATGATTCACCTGTTTTAACTGCTAAATTTAGGGAAGACATTTTAAATCATGCAACTTGCATCCAGGAGAGAAATCCAGTGTTTTCTGACATAATAATATGTTTTATGTATAACAGAGAAGTAGTCATTCATCTTGTGAAATGTCTGCTTTGCTAAAATAATGGTAAACACTTATATTTATGCTCCTATTAGATTTAAAAGAAATAAAACAATAGGGTACTATTTTCTGATTTAATTCAATGTGGCTGATGTGGCTATCAACCAGTCATGCTACTGTTGCAGTTTTACTACATAGACTCGTTCTTGATTTATTAGCTTTCAGACTCAAGCTTTGCTGTGTTGTTACATTCTTTGGCTTACACAGCACCTGTGTAGATCCCTAGTGATGCAGTTTTATTTATTATTCACACAACTTTAAGGGAAAAATAGGAGGTAAACTGGTTCAGAGGTCACTGCCATGATTTAAGGTCAGGTTGTTGAGTTTCTAAAATTCTTTTAAGACTTCCTTTATTCTTTCTCATTTCCTTCTCAACTGGTTGGGGGAAGCCAATCAACTAAAATATAAAGTTTCATGGCCTTTAGAAAGTTAACAACCTAAATTTAAAAAAATGTTAAGAAATGGCATTCCTATTCATTCTATCTTTTCATTTTACATGTCCTATCTCTTGTCGGATAGGTAGGTATATGAGAGCTACAGTGTCATCAATCTCTAGACAGAATACTCCAAAGAAAGGGACTTGGCCAATTCGAATTTGACCATTTGTTATCATTAGAGAACTGTTTGTAAAAAGCAGAATTTCTTTTTAGCTGACAATGCAGAACATCAAAGACCTAAATAATCAAAACTCAGAAAAGAATTTTGGACTCATTCATCATTTTTTAACATAAAACTCCCTTTCTCTTTGGTAACACATGTGCATTTTGTATCATATTTTAACCACCCTTTGTATTCCAAGAATCAGAGGAACATATATAATCTAAATACAGAGTCTAGAAGTCTTCATCCTCTCATTTTTAGAGTTGAAATAATTTAGTGAAACATCTATGAAAATACATATTCCATTTTTACAAACAAGTTAACAATTTCATATGTTTGAGAGCTCTTTAATTGTCAGATTAACAATTTTGGCTATTTAAAGATGGATCTATGCCAACACTGCCATTAAGAGACTAAATTCATATAATTAGTAAACTTCCCTTTTCATTTCAACCAGTATTTCCTTGAGAAACTCATTTTTTAAAAAAAAAATAAGAACTCATCTGAAAACTTTATTTCTGTAAATTATACATCCATAAACCTGAAAGTAAAAACTGAAAGGTTTCTTTCATTCTCTGCTCTGTCACTACATCCTAACTCCATCCACTCATAAGCCTTTTAGAGTTTTCCTCCTTCCTTCCTTCCTTCCTTCCATTCATTCTTTCTCTTTTTTTCCCCTTACTTTCTTTCTTTTCTTTTTCTTTTTCTTTCTTTTTTTTTTTTTTAGCACTTCTCAGTTTTTGTTTAAGGTGGTACAGGGGATTGAAGCCTCAAACAGGAGTCTTTTGTATTACCATTATCCTATCTTCCTCTCTCTCCCCCTCCATCTACCCACCAGATCTCTAGATTCTAACTACAGATTTATGGGGTTAATTTTCTCCTTGATTACATGGTCACCACTTAAATCCAAACCTCTGTCTCTTCATACCTGGATTGTCACACCAAGAATATGCTTAGGAAGATAGGTTTATTACCAACATAATGTGACTTTCTGATTAGAATACAAGATTTCTTAGCAGGTCAAAAACTGAAAGAGAAGAAATGGAAAAGATACAGTTTTTTGGGAGGTGGATAAGTGGGAGGAGGCAAATGGGCAAATTGATACAGCTGAACAATGGTTGAAACTTTCACCAGAACTGAAAGATTATTCTGAAACTATAATCACGTTTTTCAGTTGTAGAATTCAAAGGGAATAAGATGTTGTGGCTTCAAAAAACTGTAAATATTCAAACATTTTGAAAAGGGACTTAGACAATAATCCAAGAGTCATCATTTTTGAAATGAGGGAGGGGTATTATGTGAGTATTGCCATTTTTATCTTATTTTTTACTCTCGGTGACTGCACATTTTCCTCAGTGATAACACGGGAATCAGATTTTGAGTGTAAGTAAGTGTTCATCCTGGTTTCCAGGACTGGAACAATTACATGTTAATCCACTTGGATGCGTATCTAGAAAAAAAGAGAAAAATCTGACAAGCTCTCTTCTAAAAAATTCAATAGTAATGAGCACAAAAATATGAAAATTTTTATTTTTTTATCTTCAAGTGGAATCTAGTAACCAGAAAAATTGTTATAGTTTAGTTGTATTTTGAAATGGACACATTTCATTTTAAGTTGAAAAGTCTTCATATATGTATGTGTAAGACTCAAAATGATAAAAATAATAAAGCATTTATTACAAATATGTCTTTATAATGTGGGTGATCAAAATTATTTTGACTTCTTAAGCATTTACATATGATTTTAATTACTTTTATAACTATCCTACAGTCTCTAATTTTATTATTTCACTTATTCTGAATAGCAACTAATATAAATGTAAGTCTTGTCACTTTGTAGAGAAGAATATCCAAGCACTACCATCTAAATTACAATTATTTAGTGAAGACTACTTGTTTATTTTTGATTGTCTAATCTATAGTATATGTATGAGTCTATACTGTATGAAATAACATTTATGAATGGGAGGTTTTTATACTTTGTACATCAGAGAGAAGGATAATAACCAAGCTCGGCCACAGCAGTAGCTGCAGCAACAAAAAACAAAACAAAACAAAACAAACAAACAAACAAAAAACCCAAATAATCCCATTAAAAGGGAGTAGAAGACATGGACAGAGCTTTCACCAAAGAAGAGATCCACAGGGTCAGTCAGTAAACATGAAAAAATGCTGAAAGCTACCGATTATAAGATAAATAAAAGTAAAGACAATAGTAAGTTCTCACTTTAGGCATGTGAGAATGTCATGTGTTAGGAGAGACAGAAGCAACTATTGGTGAGGATGTGAGTAAAAAGGAACCTTCACTGCTTCTAGAAATATAAATTGGTCCAACCCATGTGGAAAACAGTCAGGAAAATTCTCAGAGCTCTAGAATTGGACCTATCCTGTGATCCAGCAACACTTTCCTGAAGATATACCCCCCAAAAAGAAAATAAATGATTCAAAGAAATCTATGTACTTCTATGCTCATAGAAAAACAATTTGTTATAACCCAAGCTTAGCAATAACCCAGATGCCCAATGACAGATAAGTGACTAAAAAAGTTGTGGTACATGTACACAAGGGAATACTATTTAGCTGTTAAAAATTATGAGTTCATCTCCTGTTGTTAAAAATTTCGGTGGCTCTAGCTGGCCGGGTTGGCTTCACAGGCGGGTAACAAAGACGCGGAGACGTACGGCTGGGCAGGGAAGCTGTATTTCTTTATTCAGGAACAACGTTTCATAAACTAAGACAAGCTAATCACCAAACAGAACTCTGCTGTCTCTTTGCGGCGGCACAAGCACTCTCTCTTACTCTGCAACTCTGCAACCCTTCAACTCTGGAACTCTGGCCCTCTCTCTTACTCTGGAACTCTGCAACTCTGGAACTCTGTCGGGGTTCCTAGGGGCGGGGCCAAGCGGGCCCGCGGAACTAACTGGACTGATCCAATTTTCTTGGTGGGGGAGGGCTAGAACAAACCAATGTAAAGCATACAACAATCTCCTTTATCTCATCTTAGATGGAAATGAAAGAATAATGTTAAGTAAGATAAGGCACACAGAAAATGACAAATACCAGATGAACTCACTGAGAAATGTAACTTAAGAAACAAGAACTTAAGAAAGGGAAAGCACAAAGTAAAACTTGAATAGGGTTTGGTATACTGCACAAAGTAAAGGACTACGGGGAAGAATGGAAGAGAATTTGCTAGAGAGATGGGTTTGGGGTCCTAATGCATAATGGTGGAAAAGAACCTAAACTGGGGACAAGAATGCTCTGCAGATGAGGCATGGTAGCTGTGTGTTAACGTTGTATTGAAATCCTCCAATAAGATGTACCTCCGATAAGATGTATCACATTCATTAGGTGAACTTGAGAGAGGGAGAGGGAAAACGAGTGGGAGGGAGGGAGGGAGGGAGAGAGAGAGAGAGAGAGAGAGAGAATGTATTCCTCTGTTGCTCTGCTTTTGGAAAACCACACTGGTAAGAACACCACACAACCAGGAATAGTTTTATCTGTGACTAACAGCTTAGAATTGAGTTACTACTGTATATGGGTTAACACAACTTTCATATCTGTCATTTGTTCTTGGGAAATTGAAAAGTCAAATTTGATAGCCCTGTGATGTTTTTCCTAGAAGGAACATAGGAGGTTTCTTTAAAGCTAGGCAACATGGACAAAGGTTGTAGAGGTATGTATCATGGACTGCTTTGATAGATGGAATCAGGCATCAAGGTGATCATTTTTGACCACCTGGGAGGTGGTACATTGACTAGTGTTTTGGACACTAAAGCATGAGTCCTAAGTTCAAATTTTCGCATCTTGTGTACTAAAAAACACTCCAGTTCACTTTCTCTTCTTCTCCCTCTTTCTCCTGTAAGTAAATAAATATAAAAACAAACAAAACAAAATGAGCATGGACTGTAAATAAATATTAAAATAAACAAAGCAAAACAAGGATGAAGTCTTTGGGCAGGAGGGACTACTGCTCACATTATTTATCCATTTAACCTATTTAGGAGAAGCCAAATCACATTTGTTTAATGTTTAACTGTTAAGTAGAAGGACAACAGCAATGATGAAGTAACTGGAAATACTACATAAATCCAGAATTGTTTAAATACCATTAAACTTATTTCACTAAACTCATATGTAAATGGAGGAGATATAAAGATAATAGCATACAAAGGGTTTAGGAATGTGTTGAACTCCTGTAGTGATCACACAGGTTCTCAGAAAATGTTGTAGCAGAAAACATCAACAGTGATTAAACGCCTAAATGGTAATGCAAAGCAGGCACACAATTCATTCCTCAGGGACTCTCATTATTGCATAACAACATAATCAAATTTTCCAGCTAGGGCTATGATTATGGGCTAGAGTTCATTGGCAGGCCCGTTAGACACCAGTTTTCGTTTTCATAGACACCTCATTATTTATCATCCCTTCAGTCCTTCTAATTGCTCTGAGCAAAGATTTCTTTTTTCCATTTAGCAATGGGGACCAAACCCATCAATACCCAATTTAAGTAAGACTCTCATAAAGACAGCAGTGAAATTACTGCTCTGCTGCATTTCTAAATATCAAGGTACTTTGGCTTCAAATCTAAGGCTTCTTTTCGATTGCTGAATAACTCTTCTGTTACATTGTGATTCTAATAAGCCAGGTCAAAATCTAGAAGGGCACATTTTGTAATGCTTTAATGTATTTGTTTAGTTGTTATTCACTTGTTTATGTATCGTGCATACATATAATTTGTGCCTATTTTTTTACTGTTACCAAAACCTGGACAACTGTATTGTTAGCTAAATATAAAGTTTACTTAAACTTTATGCAAAATCAACAATTAAATTTTTTTACTAAGTAAAATTAGAGCCGATTTAATACATGCTTTACAACACAATGCATCTATTATTCAAAATAATATATAAATATTCACTGTCTAGTGAATTTAACCAATAATAACAAAGATGTTGGATTCTCCTGGCCTCACCAATGTGTTCTGGAACCTCACCTCTCCAGGGCTCTACCCCACTAGGTAATGATGGAGACAGGCTGGGGATGGGGGGTTGGGATATGGATCAATCTGCCAATAGCAGAGAAACAGAATTACAGAAACCGGATTTTCTACCTTTTGTTCCCCATAAAGAATTTTGGTCCATAATCCCAGAGGAATAAATAATAGGAAACCCTTTATCCTTTTTTATTAATAAAATGGAAATGTTGACAAGATTATAGGATAAGAGGAGTACATTTCCACACAGTGCCCACCCCCAGAGCTCCATATTCAATCTCCTTCCTTGATAGCTTCCCTATTCTTTAACCCTCTGGGAGTATAGACCCAGGATCATTGTTGGGTGCAGAAGGTGAAAGTCTGGCTTCTGTAATTGCATCTCCACTGAACATGGGCATTAGCAGGTCAATTCATACTTCCAGCCTGTCTCTTTCCCTAGTGGGGTGGGGGTCTGAGGAGGCGGGATTCTGTGACAAATGGTGGGGTGAAGCAGGTCTATAGGTGTCTGTCTTTCTCTCCCCATCTTAGCCTTCTCCTCCACTGTCAATTTCTCTCTGTCCTATCCAACAACAAAAACAAGGGCGTTCAAGCTCCCAGCTCCCCACCTGCAGGGGAGTCGCTTCAAAAGCGGTGAAGCAAGTCTGCAGGTGTCTATCTTTTTCTCCCCGTCTTCCCCTCCTCTCTCCATTTCTTTGTCCTATCCAACAACGACAACATCAATAACTACAACAATAAAACAACAAGAGCAACAAAAGGACAATAAATAAAAATAATTAAAAAATAAAAAAGGGCAACAAAAATGGGGGGAAAATGGCCTCCAGGATCAGTGGGTTCATAGTACAGGCACCAAACTCCAGTGATAACCCTGGAGGCAAAAAAAATGTTAGGGGGCCTGGCGGTGGTGCACCTGGTTAAGTGCACATAGTACTAAGCACAAAGACCCTGGTTCAACCCCTGGCGCCCCACCTGCAGATACTTCTCAAGTGGCAAAGCAGGTCTCCAGGTGTCTCTCTTTCTCTCTCCCCCCCTCTCTACCTCTACCTCCTCTCTCAATTTCTCTGTCCTATCCAATACAATTAAAAAGAAAATGGCCAATACAAGCAGTGGGTTTGGCACAGAGACCCAGCAATAACCCTGGAGGCTAATTAATTAATTAATTAATTAAAAAGAAAGAAAGAAAGAAAAATAATGAGGATTGCAGGAATCTTTCTCCCTTATAAAACTTCTCTTTCTTAACTCTATGCTATAGACCAAAGGACAAACCCAGGGCAATTTTCAAGTCATCTCTTTTGCTGTACCCATATTCAGTCTGATTTTTATATTCTACGTCCAAGTGGAAATGTCATAAAAACCCTAATGACAGAATTGATTTGTAATTCAGAGAAGAGATCCATGATGAAAAAAAGGAGATTCTTCAGTGAACGGATGGGCTATAAAATTATAAGATGGCATCACATTTTTGGGCTTTGAGTAGAGACTAAGTAGTTGCATTTCTCTGATTATCCTTGACTATATGTCTGGATATATGTCTGATTATATGTCTGTTGGCCCTTTGGATCTATTTTTTTGTGGGGAATAATATATTCATACCCTCTCCTCAGTTTCCCCAGTTTTGGATGGAGTTATATGTCACTTTTTTTTCATTTTTTTTTCTGAGTTTGGTGAGCTCTTTGTATATTTTGGTTTATTAACTTTCTGTCTGATGTATGGCATATAAAAGATCTCCCACTCCACAGGGAATCTCCCTAGGTCCCTAGGTGTATTGCACCAAAGCAAAGCACTCTGTGGAAGATGGAGGGGAGGGGAGAAGGAGAAGGGGCTTCAGATTCTAGTACATGACGATGAGCCTAATTTCGGGGTGAGAGTATATTGCAGACATCTAAGTGAAATGAGAAATTGTACCCATGTGCCAACAACTGTACTGTAAACCACTAACAATCCAATAAAAAAAAAAGAGTAGAACTAAATGAATGTCAAAAAGACATTGAGTAAGTAAATCAAGCCAGGAAACATTCAGTTCATGAAGTCTGTGTCACTTCAGTGGACAGAGACTGGGTGGAATGAAACAATACCAAAGGCTGAAAGAAGTTGCCATTGATACATGTGCATACAAGTTCGTGTATACATGTTTTTGAACACACTACTGATCTTAGCAACAGTAAAATATATAAATATATGGAAATAACCTCATTTCTTTTTTAATATATTTTTATTTACTCCCTTTTGTTGCCCTTGTTTTATTATTGTAGTTCTTATTGTCATTGTTACTGATGACATTGTTGGATAGGACAGAGAGAAAAGGAGGGAGGAGGGGAAGACAGAAAGGGGGAGAGAAAGATAGATGCCAGCAGACCTGCTTCACCGCCTGTGAAGCGATTCCCCTGCAGGTGGGGATCCGGAGGCTTGAACTGGAATCCTTCCGCCGGTTCTTGTGTTTTATGCCACATGCACTTAACCCACTGCGCCACCACCCGACTCCCAATAACCTCATTTCTGATGATGAAAAGTTTAGCTTCATAGATGAAATGCAGTCTATTTTTGGCACAGTATTTAATTGAATAACACTATCTTTTCACGCTTCTCAGTTTCATATGGCCTGGACCTCTTCTCAAAATGCTCGAATACTTGTGATCTCAGCTGGATGACTTAGGGAGGAAAAAAAAGAGACAAAGTAGAAACTTGAATACTGCTATCTTGTGTTTTTGTTGGGAGTGCTACCATAAAAAAAGACAGTTTAAGTTTGGGGGGGTAAGTAGATGCTAGATAGGTGTGGACTTTGATAATAGATTATAGGTGTTTAGATGATCATTTTTATTGCTTTGGAAGGACAGAGGATAATGGTACAGCTTAATGCTTATTATTTATTATTTTTGAAATTTCTTCCCTTTCTGATTTATTTTTATTTGACAGGACAGAGACATTGAAAGGGAAAGGGAGAAAGATAGAAAGCTGCCGACTTGCTTCACTGCTCATGATGCATCCTCCCTGAAGGTGGGGAGTGGGTGCTCTAACCTGGATCCTTATGAGTGGTGATAGGTGAGCTTAACCGAATGTGCCACCACCAGGACACCATTTATTCTTTTTTAATATTTCTTTTATATTATTTAATTTAATTAATTTATTATTGGTTAGACACAGATAAAAATTGAGGGGAGTAGATAGAGAGGGTAAGAGACAGACAGACACCTACAGCCCTGCTTCACCACTCATGAAGCTTTCCCCTTGCAGGTGGGGACCAAGGGTTTGAACCTGGGTCCTTGTGCACTATAATGTGTGCACTTAACCAGGTGCACCACCACTGGTCCTCATTTATTCTTTATTTGTATTTCTGTCATACAAAAAATGAAAACACTTGAATAGTACAGCAAGAGTTTTATCTCAGTAATACTTTATCTGCTGTGATTATAATTCAAAGCTCTAAAGAAACTAACAAATAGGAAGAAGGAAAAATGTGTCACAGTCAAAATTCTCATAAAGTTGGGCCCCAAAAGTCTTTAGAGAGATACAGCTAAGAAAGTACCATTGATATAAAATAAATTCGCTGGATACTGCTCAAACGTCAATTTATTTATTTATTTTACTAGAAGTATTTGCTCTACTTTAATCACACTGTTTTTATGTCTCAAGAATGCCTCCTTAACTTATATGAAGATCTAGAATATCCATGACTATTATTATAGATTGCCTTATTAGACTAAACAAAAATAATCATATTTTGGAAAGGACAAAGAAAGACACAAATTGGCAGTGTGTGGGGGCATTTTGTTATTCCTTTGTTTTATTACAAGTCATATAGACAGTTGAAAGAGAGCAGGAAAAATTTAGTTCAGAGCAAATAACCCTCTACACTTGAAAACAGAAGTGCCCGCAATAGGAAAGTGTTGTTAAGATGGAAAGTGTGCCTGGCCCTGTTTCCTTGATGGACTGTGACAGTGTGAGCTCTGGATAAAAATTATAGCAGAAACATCTTGGCTCATTAGCACTCAGTCTAGATGAAGTGTCAATATGATGATTACTAGAGGTTTCTCTGAAACAGGACTTATTTGAACTAGATGAAGAAGGAATTAGAACAAATTGAAAGTGGCATGGATTTTCATGTTGTAAATCTTTGTGCTTTTTCAATTGCCGGAATGGAAGGATGATATTCTCATGACACTCGTTTATTGTCCTCTATTCTTTCTTTTATTTACTAAGTTTTCAGACTACCTTCTCTGCATTCTTAGTGATTAATACAAGTTTTAAGCTATTTGCTTCATTTCTTTTTTCCAATACTGTTACAAGGTCTCACAGATAGAATTATTTATGAGAGGAGGTAGATGTTGTGATTAGATTTCCAAAGACGTATGAGCCTTTGTTTGTTGACTATACCATCTGTCCTTTTGGCACAGAATGTTAACAAAAAAGGGGGGCAATTAAAAAACTTCTCTCCTTGATTTTATTATTTTATTCCCTTTTTGACTAACTCCTCAAGAACAATGGAGACTGTGCTTCAAAACATCCTGTAATTCAAAGTGGCAGAGTTGAATTGTGTTTGAGAGATTCTAAAATGAACTTACTGAGATTTTTGTCTTTTAATTAAAAGCACACTCAGGAAGTATTTCTCTGAAAGGAAGGTAGCTGGTAACAGCAAGTGTTCTGCTCAAAAGCTTCATTCATATGGCAGTATTCTGGAGAAAACGGAATTTGTGACTGCAGAGTTTCTGAAAAAAAAAAATCACATCCTAAACTGTAGGATTTCAAAATAGAAGGTGCCTTGTAACTATGCTTTGAAATTAAACCTCGTTTAAGCTATATTCAGTCTAAACTGGAAATATGCTGGAGTTGTTTTTCACGTTAAAGTTAAATCACTGTTATCCTGAGCTAAGTAGCTTAAATAATTCCTGTCATTGAACGACGAATAGTGTGTACTTGATATTAATTTTGTGGAGGAGTCTGGGGAGAATTTTTTTTTCCCTTTTGGCCTTTGTGCCACATTGACCATGATAAGAAAAAATATATATTATTTGAGGAAGACTACCTGTCAGTAAGATGTGGTTCATGTTTCAAGTTAACCTAGTAGAAGACTAAATAATATGATACTTTTCAGAGAAAGGGCCCAACTCTGGGACTTCTACCTTCAGGTTATATAATGTACTACTAATAAGGAAATGATATTGGATACTCATTTTACGAGTAAAAAAAAAATAGACAAGGGTTTTAATTCTCTTGTTTCTACAGTTTGGTATATGAGTGAATTGCTCGTCATTATTAGGAGTCAGAATGCATATTTAGACCTTCCATTAGAACTTTTCCATGTAGAGCCATATTTTATAAAATTTACCAACCCGGCCCTTTTACATATCCTAATACATTCTGTAATGTGAAATTATATGCCAGATAAGATAATCAACTCTTAATCATCTGTAATTAAAAAACCACAAAAACTAATAACACACTTGAACACTAATATTAATCATAAACATATATGTATTTAAACATAATAAATACAAGTCTATTTAAATATACCAGCATATAAAAGATACTAAGCATTATATAGTCACATCAAATTAAAATTTTCACAGTAGTTCCAAATCCAAACAAGCTGTCCTAATCACCAACTGTAGTTTTCTTTCTCTCAGTATCTTTTCGTCCAGGTGCCCAAATAAAAGCGACAATAAACGGTTTCCCAGTGCTGTGCTGTGTGTATTTTGTATTTCTCCCCTAAAGCTAAATACAAGTCAACATGCTCATTATTTATCTGCAAAGTGTGTACTGAGGATTCTAATTGACTCATAGCTTTTTTGCATTTTTCATACATAGAAAACATTGCCCTTTGACTTGCTGCAGCTGCTGTCAACAGCACCTGGTTTGTCTTCAGATGTGGGTATTGATGCTTCATGTTCTGTCTAAAATGAGAAGGAAAAGCGGGGGGAGAAAGCTCAAATCATCTTTGTCTTCCCTGAGTTTTTTTGTTTTTTGTTTTTGGACTAGAGTGGCCACTCTAATTAATCACCAGAGAACTATAACTAAATTTAAGTGTCACTATCTTCAAAGGATGTTTCTGACTCCTTGTTTACAATTTTAAAAACACTTTGTAATGCCAGAGCAGCGTGTTGCTTAGGCATTTTGCTATACATCATGCAAGCACGTCCCTTTTTGTTCGTATTGAAGTATTTGTTCATATGAATACTGTTTTGATTTTATTACTACTATTAAGATATATGCACATTTTACATTAGAAATGACAGATTCAACTGAGGGGAGCTGAGGTGAAAACTACTTGAAGCATGCAAGAAACATACTTTAAATGATGTGGTCCACCATGGTTGTATCTGTTTTTAGAAAAGAAGATAGGGGCTAGGTGGTGGTAGACCTGGTGGAGTACACGTATTACAATGTGCAGGGACCCTGGTTCAAGCCCCTTCGCCTCACCTGCAAGGGGAAAGCTTTGCAAATGGTTAAGCAGTGTTGCCTCTCTCTGTCTATCTATGTCTCTGTCTCTGTCTCTCTCTCTGTCTCTCTCTCTCTCCTCTATCATCCTCCTTCTTTCTCAATTTCTGGCTATCTCTATCCAATGCATAAATAAAGATAATTTTTAATTTATAAAAAGAAAAGAAAGTAAAAGGGAATAATGAATTATTTAAGTTTTTCTTAAATTTGAGTTCAAAGTGTACACAGCTACAACTGAATTAAAGCTAACAATTATCAAGTAAGTAGGATTATAAATGTGATGGATTATAGACTGAGATTAGAGGAAAAAGATTGAAAGGTCTATTTCAATGGGGCAATATTCTCCACCACTATGTTCTCATAGCATAAGGAAGGTTGTGGAATCATTCATTCCACAGTCAATTCTACTTTACAAGTACTGTTGTTTTTACTCTAATATTATGCCATTTTCATTGGCCTCCACTCTTGATATTGCCGATGAATTATTTATCAACTTAGTTTACTTATAAGAATTTATACAATTTTTTAAATGTACACTTCTATTGTATATTACAGTACAACCACTGCTAGAAAAACAATGAAATATATTTCTGCCATTATTCCAGTCAATCTCCAGTGCCACGCCTAGGAATCACTACTCCCCCCCACCATCGCTATACTTTAATGCTGCATATTTAAGATTTCCATGTAGAAGGTATCACACAGCCTATGCTCATTTGTTTCTAGATTATTTCATTAAATGTGGTTTATACGTTTATCTCTGTGGCTACATACATACCTCATACATTTCATCACTCAGTCACACCACACTACATGAAAATACTACAAAAAATTAGGTCTCGGGGGTCGGGCGGTGGCGCAGTGGGTTAAGCGCATGTGGCGCAAAGCGCAGGGACCGTCGTAAGGATCCCGGTTCGAGCCCCGGCTCCCCACCTGCAGGGGAGTCGCTTCACAGGCGGTGAAGCAGGTCTGCAGGTGTCTATTTTTCTCTCCCCTTCTCTGTCTTTCCCTCCTCTCTCCATTTCTCTCTGTCCTATCCAACAACGAATTGCGTCAACAAGGGCAATAATAATAACCACAACGAAGCTACAACAAGGGCAACAAAAGGGGGGGGGGAATGGCCTCCAGGAGCGGTGGATTCATGGTGCAGGCACCGAGCCCAGCAATAACCCTGGAGGAGGAAAAAAAAAATTAGGTCTCTTTTCTTTTTACTGGACAGTTATTGGTTAGTATGACTAAATCTTCTATGCGTGAGCTTCCTCAAATCTTTTTTTTTAAATTCCTGATAGTGCTAGGATATGCATCAATTTCTGCCCAGTGTCATGTCCTGTAAATTTTCTGCTGATACTAAGTCATAGGCTCACTTCATTTATTTCCCATTTTTTTATATTTATTTTATTTATTCCCTTTTGTTGCCCTTGTTGTTGTTTTATTGTTGTAGTTATTATTGTTGTTGTCATTGTTGGATAGGACAGAGAGAAATGGAGAGAGGGAGGGGAAGACAGAGAGGAGGACAGAAAGATAGACACCTGCAGACCTGCTTCACCGCCTGTGAAGCGACTCCCCTGCAGGTGGGGAGCCGGGGTTCGAACCGGGATCCTTATGCCGGTCCTTGTGCTTTGCGCCACCTGTGCTTAGCCCGCTGCACTACAGCCCGACTCCCTTATTTCCCATTTTTAAGGCATCATGGTCCTTCTCTTTTTGATACACAATGAATTCATGCTCGTTGTGCCATATATTTTATTTCTGGACCATATATTTTGTGCAGTGTCTAAATGGTTTGGGCAGTGAGAGAAACATAATTCTTGGTACTTTATACTGGAAACAGATAAATTTGTTTGTTTTCTCATGGTATATGAGTATGCTGCAAGAACCCTCTATTGATAAGTATTTTTTAAAATATTTATTTGTTTTCCCTTTTGTTACCCTTGTTATTTTTATTGTTGTTGTAGTTATTATTGTTGACGTTGTTAGATAGGACAGAGAGAAATGGAGAGAGGAGGGGAGGGGAGAGAAGGGGAGAGAAAGATAGACACCTGCAGACCTGCTTTACCACCTATGAAGCTACTCCCCTGCAGATGGGGAGCCAGGGCTCGAACCAGGATCCTTACACATTGAGCTTCCGGCCACATGTGGTGGTTAACCTGCTGTGCTACTGCCTGTCTCCCTTATTTTCTTTTACTTTAGGTGTTGTAAAAATTTCATTCCATTTTAATTGGAGCCTATTATTTCTGACTTGAAATATGTTGGTCTGCTTTTTGTTATTCACTGGGTGCATATATTTTTTCCTCTTTGCATTTAAGATATTTTTATTTACTTTGGGTTTCTGCATTATGACTACTGTTTGCTAAATGTTGATATATATATATATATATATAATTTTATTGGGGGAATAGTGGTTCACCTCAGAGTTGTAATTTTTCTTTTTTTTTTTTTTTAATATTTATTCCCTTTTGTTCCCCTTGTTGTTTTATTGTTGTAGTTATTATTGTTGTTATTGATGTCGGCGTTCTTGGGTAGGATGAAGAGAAATGGAGAGAAGATAAGAAGAGAAAGATATACACCTGCAGACCTGCTTCACCACCTATGTAGCGACCCCCCTGCAGGTGGGGAGCAGCCGGGGGCTCGAACTGGGATCCTTAAGCCCGTCCTTTTGCTTTGTGACACATGCGCTTAACCCACTGCACTACAGCCTGACTCCCCAGAGTTGTAATTTTTCATTTCTCCATGATAGGTATATCAAAACATTCTCCTTCCCATTTAGGTCCACTCCTTCATCATTTATGAGGATCCCAACACCCTATCTACCTCTTCCTATACTTTCTCCTCCCAGATATGTTTGCTTAGGTATGACAAGGTGGTTATTTTCTTGGTATATATTCTGGTAGTACATTCTTCCTCTTCATGAGTTAGTATATTACTTTTTGTTCTTGTTGTTATAGAGACCCACTTCAGATTGACTTTTTTATGTTGAAAGAGTCAGAATGACATATGTAATGATATCACTACATAGAAGAATTTTTCTGTTTCTGATGGGGTTGGACTTGAACTTGTATCATGAATATCATAAAACAGTAGTATTATTTATCTGTACTGTCTTGCACACCTGGTAGGTTGCTTTTAAAAATACCAATTATAAGCTATTTACTAGTTTAATATATAATTTATTAGTGATTTAACAGTTTTTAACAATATTATAAGATAAAAGGGGTATAATTCCATACCACTATCACCACCAAAATTCTGTGCTCTTATCCTGTTTCAGTTGTAACCACCATTGTTCTTCCAAGGGTTGACTATATATTTCTTTTTCAAAGTTCATGTGTTTCAATTTTCTATATTCCACATGAGTGAAATCATCCTGTAATTTTCCCACACTTTTTTACTTAATTTCACTAACTATTATCACTGTCAGTTCCATCCATTTAGTCCCAAAGGACACATTATATATTCAACACAGACCTAGTATTCCTTGCTAGTGCAAGTAGGCAAGAAAGATATATCAAATGAATTTACATTTGGAAAGGAAGACTATGGATTATCATTATTTGTGATGATATGCTATTATACCTAGAGTACTCAAAATACTCTACCCAAAATACTGGAAATCATAAAGAAATTTTGTAAATCAGCAGCATACAAGATATGCATAAATTTGTGATATTTCTGTGTACAAAAGGTAATTCAGAGGAAAGGGAACTGAATTAAGTAATCCCATTTATAACTGAACTCGAGAAGATAAAATACAAGGGAATATATATAACAAAGGATGTAAAGGATATTTTTCTTTTTATTATTTATTATTACATAGAGACAGAGAGAAATTGAGAAGGGAGGGTAGATAGAGAAAGAAAGAGACAGAGAGACACCTGTCACCCTGCTTTACCACTTCTGAAGCTTTCTTTCTGCAGGTAGGGGCCAGAGGTTTGAACCCAGTTCCTTGAGCACAGTAATGTGTGTGCTTAACCAAGTGCACCACTGCCTGGCCCCATGAAGGGCATTTTCTTTTTTTCATATTTTTTTTTGTTTTGCAATTGACAGTAAATACAATAGTTTGTTCATGCATAACATTTCCAAGTTTTCCACATAACAATGAGGACATTTGCAATGAAAACTTTAGGACATTATTATTTAAAAACATTTTATTTATAAAAAGGAAACACTGACAAAAACATAGGATAAGAGGTGTACAATTCCACACAAATCCCACCAACAGAACTCTGTATCTTGTTCCCTCCCCTGATAGCTTTCCTATTCTTTATCCCTCTGGTAATATGGACCTAGGGTCATTATGGGGTACAGACGGTGGAAGATCTGGCTTTTATAATTGCTTCCCATTGAACATGAGCATTGACAGGTTCATCCATACTCCCAGCTTGCCTCTCTCTTTCCCTAGTGGGGCAGGGCTCTGGAGAAGCGGGCTCCAGGATACATTGGTGGGATCCTTTGACCAGAGAAGTCCAGTTGGCATCATGGTAGCATCTGGAACCTGGAAAGAAGAGTTAAGATAGAAACAAATTGTTGATTAATCATGAGCCTGAAGGCTGGAATAGTGCAGATGAAGAGTTTGGGGTTTCTGTTTTGTAGATAGCTAGTAGGCCTATTTTACTTATATTCCAAAGAGCCCATGACCATACTAGTTTTTCTGTTTGTTTGTTTTGTTTTTCTCTGAGCTTGACATCTGATATATAGGTTATTGTCTGGAGAGATGATGTCATGGCTGGAAAAATGGCCAGAAACCATTTATTGTCCACTTTTATTTAGGCACCTGGACGAAAAGATACTGAGAGAAAGAAAACTACAGTTGGTGATTAGGACAGCTTGTTTGGATTTGGAACTACTGTGAAAATTTTAATTTGATGTGACTATATAATGCTTAGTATCTTTTATATGCTGGTATATTTAAATAGACTTGTATTTATTATGTTTAAATACATATATGTTTATGATTAATATTAGTGTTCAAGTGTGTTATTAGTTTTTGTGGTTTTTTAATTACAGATGATTAAGAGTTGATTATCTTATCCGGCATGTAATTTCACATTACAGAATGTATTAGGATATGTAAAAAAGCCGGGTTAGTAAATTTTATAAAATATGGCTCTACATGGAAAAGTTCTAATGGAAGGTCTAAATATGCATTCTGACTCCTAATAATGACGAGCAATTCACTCATATACCAAACTGTAGAAACAAAAGAATAAAAACCCTTGTCTATTTTTTTTACTCGTAAAATGAGTATCAGAGACTTAGCCTATGGTCTCTGCATTAAAAAGTTTGCAACATTCAATCAATTTTTCCTCTCTCATATTAATTAAATAGTGATTTATTTGACTACAAGTTAATAGGAATGTACATAAACACCATTCCCACCACCAAAAGACTGTGTCTCCCCCCACCCC
The DNA here is from genome assembly GCF_950295315.1 of Erinaceus europaeus. NCBI lineage: Eukaryota > Metazoa > Chordata > Mammalia > Eulipotyphla > Erinaceidae > Erinaceus > Erinaceus europaeus. Next base: position 43,173,965 of record NC_080180.1, on the reverse strand, counting down.
CCCAAGTGATGTAGATTCCCCCCTTCCTGGGAAGCTAACATCCACCCTCACCCTCACCCTAGGGTTTTTACTTTGGTACCCTACTCCAAATTCAGTCAAATCCTGCTTTTAGTTTCCCTTTCTGTTCTTCTTTCTCAACTTCTGTTTATGAGTGGGATCATCCCATACTCATCTTTATCTTTCTGACTTAGCTCACTTAACATAATTCCTTCTATCTCCATCCATATATGTATAGTCGCATAATTTAACAAAGGGACCAAAACTTTCCAATGGGAAAAAAGAATATTTTCAACATGTAGTGCTTGGAGAATAGTATAGCTAAAGAAAGTCAAACTTAGCTCAAAATAGGTTAAAAGATCTGAATAATAGAGCTGAAACTGTAAAATGAATAGAAGCACATATCCATGAAACATGAGAACCTTAACATCAAAGATGTCTTTGGAGACTCAGCCCTTTGGGTAAGGAAAGGAAACTAGAACAAGATTCAACAAATGGGACTACATCAAATTTAAAAAGTTTCTACAAATCAGAAGCAAACTTCATAAGGTTTACAATACTGTATTGTAAACCATTAACCCTCTGACAAAGTGTTAACTTTTTAATACAAGCCTATAAAATTTTATTATAGACAGCTGAAAAATCAGTTGTATCTCTCCCTCTCCTTCTCTCTTTCTCACTTTCCCTCTTTCTCTCTCTATTTGTCTCTACATATATATATATACATTTATTAAAAATCCTAAATTTAGTTAAAGCAAAGGTAACAATTTTGTGAGATAATATGTAAATGATTCTTGATACATGTCACAGAAATATCATGGAACCTAGCTATAAGTTGGAAATTTAATTAACTTGACAAATCCTGTAACATTCCTTCAAAACAGAATATATAGTTCCTTCATATATTTACTATTAGTATTTTTGTTGCTAGACCTAAAGATAGCTTGTCTGGTAGAGGGCATTCTCTAGATCTTGAGGACTGAGGTTTAAGCCCGTGACACTACTTGACACCAATGAAAGCACCATAGATATACCAGGCAGAAGCTTCATAAATGGTAGAACAGTGCTATGATGTCTCTCTTTCTCTCTGTTTCATACACCCTCTCTGTATCTGAAATTGAAAGAAAAAACAGTTTTCTGGAAGTGGTGGAACCCCACAGATGCCTCCATAACAAACATATATTGTTGTATTTTATCTCAGTATTTTCAAACAGTATGGTTTACTAGTAGTTAGGAGTTTTTGGACTGAATTAGTACTTAGTGTTATATAACAGGCATATTTCTATATCATTAATGATATGTAACATTATGAATAACTCATAAATGTACTAAATTTAGCATCAGTTGTCCACATTTATGTTATTTTAAATTCTTATTATAAAAAAGAAAGAAAGAAAGAGAGAGAGAGAGAGAAGGAAAGAAAGAAAGAGGAAATGAAACTCCATTAGGACAAACAGGTAACCCAGCAACTGGGAGAAAATATTTACACACTGCACTTCAGACATATGGTTGATATCAAACATTTATAAAGCACTCATATAGATCAACAAAAAGAAAAAAAAATTCAACCACTAAAAATATGGGCAGATGATATAAATAGACAGTTCTTTAAGGAAGAGATACACATAGATAATAGACATATGTAGAAATGCTCCATATCACCCATCATTAGAGAAATACAAATTAAAACCACATGGAGAGTCCACCTTACACCTATGAGAATAGTCTTCATCAATGAAACAGGAAATATTAAGAGTTGGAGAGGATATGGAGAAAGAGGGACCCTATTACACTGGTCATGGTGGGAATGCAAACTGGCAGAGCCATTATGGAGAATAGTATAGAGATTCCTTGAACAAATACAGGTGGAAATACCTATGATTCAGTAATGCTACTCCTAAGCATTTATGCAAAAGATATAAAACTACTAACTCAAGGGGAGATATCCACCCCCATGTTTATAGCTGCATGATTCACTATAGCAACAAAAGGCTGGATAAAGAAGTTATGGGACACATACTCAATTGAGTTCTGCTCATCAGTGAAAAATATGATACTGTGTTCTTTGAGATGAAATGGATGGAATCAAAGGATTATGCTTACTGAAGTAAGTAAGGAGGTAAAGGACAGATACTGGATGATTTCTTTCAGATATAGAATTTTGAGAAATGAACACTTGAAGGTGAAAAAAAACCTGAAACTGTATCTAAGAATTATGTGAAAACTATGGTTGTTGTTGTTGGGGGTTAAGTGTTGGGAATGGGGACACAGCACCTTGGTGATGGGAGTCCTATGGAACTATATCCCATTATTTTATGGTCTTATAAATCTAATATTTCAAGGTCTTTTTTATCTTTTTAAAAAAATTTTATTTATTCCCTTGTGTTGCCCTTATTTTATTGTTGTAGTTGTTTTTGTTGTTATTGATGTTGTTGTTGTGGGATAGGACAGAGAGAAATGGAGAGAAGAGTAGAAAACAGAGAGGGGGAGAGAAAGATAGACACCTGCAGACCTGCTTCACCGCCTGTGAAGCAACCCCCCTGTAGTTGGGGAGCCAGGGGCTCAAACCGGGATCCTTACACTGGTCCTTGCTTCGTGCCATGTGTGCTTAATCCACTGCACTACCACCCAACTCTCATATTTCAAGTTCTTAAACTGTCTAAATTTTAATACTAAATATAATTATGTAGTCTAATTTGCATTTAAAATTTGTAAGCTTGTTGCATTGACTGTGGAGCTGGTGACAGAGAATACCAAAGATTCACTCAGAGACATAGGTTATGTGCTCTATGAGAGTCTTGGGAGTCCCTCCATTGAGTGTGCTTCCCTTTAGAAGGGGAAACAACAATGGAATGCCCCCTTTAGGGCTTAGTGCCTTTTTACAATATATCATGAGTTGCAATTTACAATTAAGGAGCTGATTCAGAAGGAAGTAGAACAGTGGGATAAGGAACTAAACAGCTTTAGGATTCAGAAAATGGGAATTGAGTCTTACACATTCTAAATCTAAACTCAACATTTGAATGACTATCTGTCCAATGAGTTAATGATTCCCTTTGACGTAAACTGAGTTAACGTAGTTCAGAGGCCTTTGCATCCTGAAAGACTTTGCCACTGACCCCATCCATATTTGAGGAGCTTACAGATAACTTTAGTAGGTGCAGGATCCTCCAGATACTGGGTTTAATATTAACTATATATCAAGTCTGAAATCATCAAGTATCTAGTCATAATGTGTTATTACATAAGCTAATTGAATTCAGACACTGGACTTAAACTATTTAAGCATTTCTAAAAATACTTATTTTTAATACCTAAGTTGCCTACAACATTGGGATTGATTAAGAGCATTTGGTCCTGCCTATATCTGTGACAGAGTTATTAATTGATATTCATTAATAACATAAAATTAATAGTTATACTAAAATTGCATAAAGTCTAAGAAAGTTCAGACTAACTTGGCTTTCATAATAATTAACTATTTTCATGTTATTTATTTATTAATTATTGGATAGAGACAGAGAGAAATTGAGAGGAAGGGGGACGTAGAGAGACAGAGAGACACCTGTAGCCCTGCTTCACCACTTGTGAAGATTTCCCCCTGCAGGTGGGGACCAGGGGCTCAAACCAGGGTCCTTGTGCACTGCATTATGTGCACTCAACCAGGTGCGCCACCACCTGGCCCCTAACTATTGCCATTTTAAACTCCTTATAAGACTACTATTTTATTAACTAATACTTCTATCTTATCTCTTTGCTATTCACTACTCCAATTATATGCTTCACTGGTGAATTTTGTTTCATTGGTCACAGAGCTTCTTCATTTTTTAAAAGTCTTTTTCTCTATTTTTCAGTTTAAACATTTCTATTGTGTTTATAATTCTGGGAACCTTTGCCTCTATTAATTTCTGTTTTAGACAGTTTAGTTCTCTGTCTCAAGAGTTCAACTTAATTGTTTTTAACCGCTTTCAACTTTCCTCAAAAATTAATCTCTTAATTAAATTTATTTATTTTAATTAACTGAATTTATTTTATGGTCATTTGAAGATATTTTATAAAGAACTCTTAATTTTTTTATTGATGATTGCACCATTTATGCTGTGCGTCTAGTTATATTGCCTAAATATGACTTCTGAGAGCAGTATATTTGTTGTGTAGGCAACAAGCCCCAGGTAATGGGATACTGTCAAGTGATCCAACATCATAAATTTTATTAGGTAGCGATTTATTTGAAGATTTAGCTAGATACATTTTATCTCTGCTTTAAAATCTTTTAACTATGCATTGTAGCTTCCTACTCATGGAGAGCACATTGACCATTTGTTAAAATATCTTTATTATATATCATAGCTCTTAGATACTGAAACTGTAGTGTTTTGAAATTCAATTCATATTTCTTCAAAATAAGAGACAGGGAGAATTAAAATTAAGAATTAATTAAATAATTTAATTAAAAAAAATAAAACAATTAGTTAGATTGTGATGTCATGAGATTTAGAGGGCATAAGACTTGAGACTAGTGTTCAGGGCTTCATTTGTAACCAGGGAATCTTGGATCCTAAAACATTAATATGGAATGATTATGGGATTAATATGGGATGATCCCACTCATAGACAGAAGTTGAAAAATACTACCATGATGCCTATCTGCCTTGCCTTGGCAGAGGACCTCATCAATATGTCCTGGAACCCCATCTACCCAGAGCCCTACCCCACCAGCAAAAAGTAGAGACAGGCTGAGAGTATGGATTGACTTGTCAATGCAGAAGCAATTCCAGAAGTCAGACCTCCCATCTTCTGTGCCCCATAGAGATGTTTGGTCCATACTCTCAGAGGAATAAAGAACAGGGAAACTTCCAATGGAGGGGATGGGATATGGCACTCTGGTGGTAGGAATTGTATAAATTGTGTCCCTTTTATCCCACAGTCTTGCCAATCATTATTAAATCACTAATAATAGTAAAATTATTTACTATTAAAAGTTGAAAAATAAGAAAAAAACAAAGCAGAACTTGGACTGGATTTGCTATATTGCACCAAAGTAAAAGAATCTGGTGGTGGTGGTGGTGGGGTTCAGGTCATAGAATATGATGGCAGAGGAGGACCTAGAAGAGGTTGAATTGTTATGTGTTGGGGGCTATATCCATTGCCCAGGAAAGTCCAGGCTGTATTTTTCATGAGGTCTGAGTGAGTCTGAGCCCATCCTACCCCCACCCCACCCCTGGGTTGAGATATAGCAGGTCCTCCCTGACCTCTGGAATTTATGATGTTTGGACCCCTGGACATGAGCACCTCTCTCACACGCCACACCTCCCCCTTTCCTTCTTTAATTAAAAACCGTGGATTACTGTGTGTCGTTAACTTAAAAACTGCCAGCAAACATCCTGATTACTCAGTTGCCCCCCCCCCCCACCCCCGGCCTAAAGTGCCTGGAATCTAGCTCCAGAAAAATGTACATTGTATAGTAACCTTTTACTTGTGATCAGTCTGTAGGTCAAAATGTGACTATGCATTATGTTACTCTGTGTTTGGGTTAATGGTTACCTCAGCCTCCCCCCCTCCCGCCCCAGTTATGTGTATATTTGCCTGCTTTTTCCTTCAATAAACAAGTTGACCCACTGAGGCTATCCCAGGGCTGACTGCTTATCTTCCTGATCAAATTGCCCTTGACATGCAGAGCTACCCCAGGCCCCCCAGGGGGCTGCTCTGACCCTCACTTCTACTGGCCAGGGGGTTGGGGGACCTGGAGCAACCTGCAGTTATGTGGAAAACTGAGAAAATTTACACATGCACAAACTACTGTATTTTACTGTTGGCTGTAAACTATTAATCCTCCAAATAAAGAAAAAAAATTAAACTCATGAAATTTATGAGTCAGTGATTGTAAAATTGAGAGACTATGTAGTCCCACCCACAGCCTTTACTTACACAGCAAAGTTTCTTTGCAAAGCGATTTCCTTTCTATCAAATCTATTTGACTGGAGATGGCTAAGGGACAAACTTGCATGAATGAGGCCTGGAGTTTCATGTTATCCCAAATGTCACATGAGAACAACACAGACAAAAATGAATGGAGGGTGGCTGTGAGACTGAAACACATGCAGCTCTGTGTTCTTGTTACAGTGCTCAAGGACCAGAGTTCAAGCTCCAGTTATCATCCAAAGGGGGCAAGCTTCTTGAGTGGTGGGAAGCAGTGTTAGAAATGTCTCTCTCTCTCACCCAGTCCTCCCATTTCTCCTTGATTTCTCTGTTTTTTTTTAATCAATAATAAATAAATAAAACCATATTAAATAAATGGGGGGGGCAGATGATAGCATACCTGGTTGGACATGTTGCAATGTGCAAAGACCCAGGTTCAAGTCCCCAACTCTCACATTCAGGAGGAAAGCTTTGTGAGTGGTGAAGCAGTGATGCAGTCTTTCTCCCTCTCTATCACCCCCTTCCCTCTAGATTTCTGGGTGTCTCTATCCAATGAATAAAGATAGTAAATAAATAAGTAAATAAATGGGGGCACCATATGTCAAAATAGTGCTTTGCTCTTTTTCTCTCATAGCTGATTGTCAACCAGAGTTCATCATTGATTTCTCTGCTATTTTCATCTTTACAAAACATTCCAATTTTTTTCATGTTGTATAGCCCCCAACTTCTTTTCATTTCCCAGATCTGAAAACTTCTTCCACTTTGTGCTAATATAGAAAGTGAAAATTAAAGTTTTGTTTACTTGGGATATTTTACTTGTAAGTTTAGAGAGCACATGTACCGTGCACCATGACCTGGGTTCAAGCCCTTAATTCCCACCTACAAGGGGGAAGCTTTAATAGTGATAATCCAGTGCTGCAGGTATCTGTCTTTATCTATCCTTCCTATCCCCCCTTCATCTCTCAGTTTCTCTGTCTTTATATTTAGTCAAGTGTAAGTCTTCTAGTAAATATCTATTCTTACTATTTGTTTTTTTTCTTTTTTTAATAATTTTTTAATTTGTATGTGTAAAAACGAAACATTGACAAAAACCATAGGATAAGAGGGATACAGCTCCACACAATTGTTACTATTAGTTGTTATACAGCATGGGACAAATGAACCCAGAGTCTTGAGGATGTGGTATACTCCTAATTGACTTCCACAGCCTAGTTTTTCATTATTTTTTGTTTTAAAGGGGAGGAGAGTGTGTGTATTTGGGGGGAGGGGTAGAGATTGAGATAGACACTGCAGAACAGTTCCACCATTAATAAAGCATCTCCCTGCCACTAATGGCGCCCTCAAATGTTACTAGATGCTGAAACCAGGCCCTCACACACAGAAGAATGTGTACTCTATTGAGTGAGCTATGTCCTGTTTCCTGAATTGATTCTTAATGAGGGAAGGACACCTGTAGCTTTGCTTCACTGCTCCTGAAGCTTTCCCCATGCAGGTGGGGATCAGGGGCTTGAGCCTGGTTCTTTTAAACTTTTTATATTATCTTTATTTATTTATTGGATAGAGACAGTCAGAAATCAAGAGGGAAGGGAGGAATAAAGAGGGCGAGAGACAGAGAGACACCTGTAGCCCTGCTTCACCACTTATGAAGCATTCCTTCTGCAGGTGGGGACTGGGGGCTCGAACCTGGTCCTTGGGCATTGTAACATGTGCACTCCACCAGGTGCGCCACCACCCGGCCCCATTGAACCTGCATCTTTGCACACTGTAATGTGTGTGTTTAACCAGGTATTCCACTGCCTGGCTCTGATTCTTGACTACTTTCTCTTTCTTGCTTTTGTTCTCCTATGAATATTTATTTCATTATTTCTGTATCCTTAGTAACTTCTTTCTCATTTTTCTTATCATCCCAATTGAGATCCTTATCCTATCCTTGTTTGTATATAATTTCTAGTTTTGGTTTTTTAAACAGATTATTTCTCTACAAGACTCTAATATTAGCTTTTCTTTAATGTCTACCCATTTCTTGTTTGCGTACAAGATTCTCACTGGGGCATAGTGTCTGTACTATGAATCCACTGCTCCTGGAAGCCATTTTCTCCATTTTGTTTCCCTTGTTATTGTTGTTGTTGTAGTTATTGTTGCCATTACTGTTGCTGTTGGATAGGACAGAGAGAAATTGAGCGAGGAAGGGAAGGCACAGGGTGGAGAGAAAGACACCTGCAGATCTGCTTCACCATTTGTGAAGTGACACCCTCCCCTGCAGGTGAGGAGTCACGGGCTTGAACCTTGATCCTTAAGCCATGCCCATTTCTTTAAGAAGCCTTTAAACTCTTCTTTTAGACAGAGATAGAAAAGGCAAAGAGAAAGAGAGAAAATGACCATAGCACCAAAGCTTTCTTCACTATGATTGGGGTTGGGCTCTAAGCTGGGTTTCACACATGGCAAAGTAGCTCACTATCCAAGTGAGCTATCTCATTAGCCCAGTACTTTCACTCTGAATGAAATTCTCTCCACACTTCCCAAAGCTATTTTGCTGTATAAATGACCAGATTTGTTGTCTGAGATAAACCAAACTTTTACAGCTCTAACATGTTGCTGTCATCCACAGTGGTTTTCCTAATACAAGGTTCTGGTGCACTAATAATATTCAGAATGCGTTTGTTACTTAGTGGGTTTCAGCTTCTTTCTTTTTTTTAATTTATTTATTCCCTTTTGTTGCCCTTGATTTTTTGTTGTAGTTATTATTGTTGTTGTCGTTGTTGGATAGGACAGAGAGAAATGGAGAGAGGAGGAGAAGACAGAGAGGAGGACAGAAAGCTAGACACTTGCAGACCTGCTTCACCACTTGTGAAGCGACTCCCCTGCAGGTGGGGAACCGGGGTTCGAACCGGGATCCTTATGCCTGTCCTTGTGCTTTGCGCCACCTGCGTTTAACCCGCTGTGCTATAGCCCGACTCCCGGGTTTCAGTTTCTAAACAGTGAACAGAAACTCTTAGGTGCCTGCATATCACTACTTATACTCTAGGTACATAGCTAACAAAACCCACATTTTTGCACACTTATGTGATCAAGTCAGTCCTAGTATGACAATTCTGCACTACTTCTGGATTTAAAAATGTGAAGCACACATTTACGAAGCTTTAATCAAGTTGATCTCTCTTGAAAAATATGATGTGTCTCTTCTTCAGGGAAGTTATATTTAGCAAAAAAAAAAAAGTATTTATGGGTAGTGTTTCAGACATTGTTATATTGACCAATTTTACACCATTGACTATGAGTATTGGAAACAAAAATACATATACTAGAACAATTCACACCCCCAGTTTATGATACTCTGTTTTTTCTGTTCTGACTTTTTTCTATTCTGAGACTTCTTAAATATGTAATCTCTACCATAAACATGCATAAATAACAAAAATTATAGAAGAAAATAAAATTTTGCATCTATAAACATATACTTGTTTTAGGTAGAGAAAACCAATGACTTTAAATTCACATTCCATTAAGCATTACAAGCTGATTGCCTAATTTATTGATATTGAGGAAAGGAACAAACGGAAAGATGACATGTCTAAAATACAAAACCTCTTAGAGGATTATAGTTACTAAGTTACTACTCGTGTGTATGCTACTGTGAAGTTTGCTCTGATATTAAATCATGAAACAAAAGAAACCTTATAGCTACAATACTAGATGACCTTGGCAACAAAGTAATAAATTATTGACTCTGACAATGATAAAACAAGGGTAACAAAAGGGAATAAATAAATAAATAAATACTAAAAAAAATGTTGTCTCCCCTGCCCTAACCCTTCCCTTAAAAAAAAAAACAAAAAAAAAAAAAACAAATATCATGAGATCCCATTTCTGAATTTTAGATATTTATCTAGAGTACAAATTAAATCTCATGGACAACTGTAAACAGGATGCGTGTGAGTGTCAATAAGATTTATTTAATTAACACAATAAATATTGTTAACATTTTATGCCAAGACTTCACTTCAAACTGACTCAGATATAACGACAGAGACATAGAAGCAGAAGAAGAGAGATAAAAAAACAAGCAAACAGGGAGTCGGGCGGTGGCGCAGTGGGTTAAGTGCCACGATTCGAGCCCCGGCTCCCCACCTGCAGGGGAGTCATTTCACGAGCGGTGAAGCAGGTCTGCAGGTGTCTATCTTTCTCTCCCCTCTCTCTCTGTCTTCCCCTCCTCTCTCCATTTCTCTCTGTCCTAGCCAACAACAAAAAGCAACGTCAACAATGGCAATAATAACCGCAACGAGGCTGAAACAACTAGGGCAACAAAAAGGGGGAAAAATGGCCTCCAGGAGCGGTGGATTCATGGTGCAGGCACCGAGCCCAGCAATAACCCTGGAGAAAAAAAAAAAAAAAAAAAGCAAACAAGAAACCAGAGCATGGGAGTTTCCTCCAGTGCATTAAGGGCCAGGCTCAAACTTAAGCTGCCTACATAACAACACAGGTGACTTATTCAGATGAGATGCATTTCACTCTTGATTAACAGATTTTTAAATCTTTAAGAACTACAGGTAGAGCCAGCCTGTAAATAATTAAATATATGTGAGATATCACATATTAACTACATAAAGATATTTTTCAATTAGCCAATTAACACAGTACAAAAATAAATTTCCCTAAACAAAAGGACTAGAGAATGTTATTATTCACTTACTTTTTAAACATTTTTTTTGAGAGTCCAGGTGGTGATATACCTAGTAGAGTCTAGACATTAACATAGATTAACAAGTGCAAGGGTCTGGGTTCAAGCCCCTAGTCCCTACCCGCAGGAGGGAAGCTTCAAGAGTGTTGAGGCAGTGCTGTAGGTGTCTCTCTCTCTCTCTACTTCACTATCTCTGCTTTTCTTCTCAATTTCTCTCTGTATCTGTTAAAATAATAAAACATTTTAAAAAGACAACTAGGAGTAGGAGTGCTGGATTCATCATGCAGGTACCAAGTCCCCAAAATAACCTGGTGGCAATAAAATAATAATAATAATTTTAAAAAATAAAGATTTTTTTTTATTGATTGATCTTTATGATGGAGAGAGAGAGAGGAAGGGAGAGAGACATTACTGCTTAGACTACTGTTCTAGATTATGTTGTGTTGTGGAACTGTAAGGCTTTAGGTATGTAAATCCTGTCTTCTTAACATATCAAGCTCTCTTCTTAGCTCTTAACAGACCTTTACAAGGAGAATAAATTCTGTCTTCTTAACCCATCAAGCTATGTCCTCAGCTCTTAACAGGCCTTTACAAGGAGAGAAAATCCTGAAGAACAATGTAAGTAATAACAGATAAGGCTATTTTCTTTTACTGGCTACAGGGAACTCTTTGATATTTGCAGAGATGAAACAGAAATCCCACTGTCTTTTGGACCCATAATGAAAGCTCTGGTCAAACTTACATACAGTCCAGTCCTTTGAAAGCAACCTCAGTGTTTTGAACTAAGAAAATAACACATACAAAACTTTCATTTATCTGAAATGTATTTTTTTTTTCCTCCAGGGTTATCATTGGGGCTTGGTGCCTACACTATGAATCCATTGCTCCTTGTGGCTTTTTTTTTTTTTTTTTCTATTTTATTGGATAGGACAGAGAGAAACTGAGAGGGGAGGGGATTATAGAGAGGAGAGACAAAGATAATGACACTTGAAGACCTGCTTCACCACTTGCAGGTGGGGAGCCTGGGGCTTTAACCAGAACCCTTTCATGGGTCCTTATGCTTGGTATTTACTATGTGCTTGCCAAGGGAAAGGCTCACAAGTTGTGAAGCAGGGCTATAGGTCTCTCTCTTTCTCTCCCCCTCTACATCCCCTTTCTCTTTCAATTTTTCTCTGTCTCTATCAGAAATAAAAGAAAATAAAGGAAAAAAAATGGCCACCAAGAGAGGTTGGTTTTTTTATTAGAGATTAAATAGAATTAAATTGAGAGTACCTACAAATTAAAAATGATTTTTTAAACTTATTTCCAGGAAAGACAAATATGAGAGAACACAGCAATGTTCTGCTCTTGGAATATGGTGGTGTCAGAGATTGGACTTGAAATCTCTGGGCATTCAGGCATCAAAGTTTGGTGTATTGCTTCTTCATTTCTCTCTATCACTTCATATATAACTGATAAGTAAAAAATCATACTGTCTCAGGAGATCTGGCACTGAAGTAAAACTGTGGACTTGCAAGTAAGAAGTCACAAGTTCAATTTCTGTGCTAGAGAGAGGCGGAGAGAGACAAGAGCACCATTCAGATGGAACTAAGGGTCTTCATATGGGAAGAAACAAGGAAGACTATTTTAGGTATAATCCAACAGTTCCATGACTTTAGTACTTTTTGCCTGAACCTGATAGCTAACATGCAGGTGAATTAAAAGTAGTTTCTGGGAAGATGGTGTCAGAGTTGAGAATAGGCCTAGAAACTGGATCAGGACAGAGAGTAGCTCCCAATCATGAGGAAATGATATAAATACCATTAACTATTTACCCCATTGAGCTAACCTACAGCCCATATCTATTCACATTTACCACAGCAGCCTGTGTAACCTTTACATCACTCTCAGTCTGAGCTCACAATCCATGGTCACCGATAGGAACATTCTAGGCTACACTCACTTCAGGACCAGTATTCCTCAAATGGCAGAATAGGTTGACCCAGCCTCCCTTTGGAGAGTGAGGCAATTTCTACCACTGTTCTACATTGAGGGCAAGGTCCTGTAGAGGCCCACAGAGGGTTTATGAGGATGTTCCTGTTGGAAGTGACCAGTGATGGTGTAGAGAGGGATCTACTAGAAGTCTAGGCCCATTATATCTATGTGGGAATCCATGAATTAATTCCCTGTCTAGGGGGCTGATGATATATTGTACAATTGTTGACAGTCATGTGCATCTTTTCATCTCTCTATAATAGGTGTCTGCAAGGCACACCGTCTCCCACTTTCATATACTAGGACTCCAGAGTTCATCGACCCTACTCTTCCCACCTTCCCCAAGGTCATTTGCTTTTTTTTTTTTTTTTTTTTTAATGGGAGACAGAGATCTAGCACAGTAACTCACTTGAATAGTATATTGTTTTGCCACACATGCTCTCCGGGAATGACAGAGACAGAGATGAGAGTACCACCTAGCTCTTCATGTGGTGATGCAGGGAGACAAGTCTGGGCTCTTAGTATGTTGGTATGGTATGTTGGTCCTGTACTCCATAGCTGAGCTATCTCTTCAGCTTTTGGTAATATATACTTTTTTTGTAATCTGGTTATTTTTTCCCTAGATGTGATAGTTTCTTTCAAATTATCAAGAAGATTGTGTTGCAAAGCAACCAAAAATATTAGGCCTTTATTTTACTGTTTTAGTTATTAGTTTTACACAATACACAATAACTTGAGAAATCAAAAATTTGAAGAAAGCAGGAAATACACAAAAACTCCAGTAATCAGATATATTCTTTTTTTTTTCCTAGCACAACTGCTATTATTTGTAATTTTTTTACACCAAATGGAATTAAAACCCTGTTCATTAAAAAATGAACAGGGAAGTAATTCTGACAACCACAAGCATCTGAAATATTAAAGAATATCTGTTGAGTGTGTAGGGAATCAACATATAATATTTTTTCTTTGTCGGGGTAATTGTCTAGCCATGGTTGAGAACACAGGCTAAACAGCTTTTGTATATAACAAAAAAACATTGTACTTAGCCTCTAGAACACCACCTTTCTCTGTCTCCCCTGCCTACCATGTTGTAATGTAATGAATGGTTGTAATCTACAGCTGTGATCACATGACCCAAGGTTGTAATCTAAAGAATACTCAGGTGGATAAACTTGTAGGAACCAGCTTTTATCCACTCAAGAGGACCAATTTTTGAAACTTCAGGAATTCTGAGAGCCACTTGTCATCATGCTGGTGATTTAAAATAGATCATATGTGGAATGTTTATAACATAGCAAACAACAAATGCTTCAAACCACAACTCTCCTCTCACTCTCAGTGGGGAGTTCACTGTAAACAGGGGCAACACTGGCTATTTGTTCCTGTGTTTCCTGATCTCTCTACGCTCTTAGTCTTTGGTAAGACACACGTTTTCTGGCTGTGGTTGTTTCTCACAGATTGCCTTTTTACGGTTGCAATATAATTCCTCTTTCTTTCTATCTCTTAAATGTACATGCTTCTCTGCAATTTTTTCCTAGATTCTTTCTGTTTTCATTCTATTCTCCCCATTTGTGAAGTTGGCCTCCCAGCTGTCTTTGATTTTTGTTACCTATAGGACATTCTCAAGTTCCGAAATGAATTTGTTCAATAGCTTCCTGAGCATCTCTACTTATATTGTTCTTTAAGGTACAGTGATTTCAAAAGGTAGTCAAAACTAGGGTTGTCTCCCTAGTATCTGCTAGAGCTTTCATTTACTGACCATAGTGTTTTCTTGTTTAGAGTCGTCTCCTGGTTCCCACTAACAAACTCATTAGACTGCATTAATGGCAATGCCTACAGTAGCTTTTCCATATTTTTAGCCTCATCATTTATAATCCATAGCCTTTCTTCTGCTTTGATTTTAATTAATTAATTATGATTATTATTTCTAACAGAACACTGCTCAGCTCTGGCATATGGTGGGGCGAGGGATTGAACCTGGGACTTCAGAGCCTCAGGCATGAGAGTCTCTTTGCATAACTTTTATGCTATCTACCCCCACCCAATTTATTTATTTATTTATTTTAAATTTATTTTTTATTTAAGAAAGGATAAATTAACAAAACCATAGGGTAGGAGGGGTACAACTCCACACAATTCCCACCACCCAATCTCCATATCCCATCTCCTCCCCTGATAGCTTTCCCATTCTCTATCCCTCTGGGAGCATGGACCCAGGGTCGTTGTGGGTTGCAGAAGGTGGAAGGTCTGGCTTCTGTAATTGCTTCCCCGCTGAACATGGGCGTTGACTGGTCAGTCCATACTCCCAGCCTGCCTCTCTCTTTCCCTAGTAGGGTGGGTCTCTGGGGAAGTGGAGCTCCAGGACACATTTGTGGGGTCTTCAGTCCAGCGAAGTCTGGCCAGCATCCTGATGGCATCTGGAACCTAGTGGCTGAAAAGAGTGTTAACATACAAAGCCAAACAAATTGTTGAGCAATCATGGACCCAAAGCTTGGAGTAGTGGAGAGGAAGTGTTAGGGGGGTACTCACTGCAAACTCTAGTGTACTTCTGCTTTCAGGTATATATTTTGCACTAGTTTATGGATACGTGTGAACATATGTTCTCTCTCACAGAACCTGGTCTATATCTAAGTTTTGGGACTTTGTTAGAAAGTGAACCACCTGAGATGAAATTAGAGTATACTATGAAAGGAAAGGTCTCACCCGAGTAATGAAGCTGAAGGGTTGTCATTCCACACCTGAAGTCTCTGGACACAGTCTGAAGTGAAGCATGTTGAGGTGGCACTCGTTGTGTTGATTAAGTTGCGATCGGCAGATGCAATATTATTTGATATGGATTGGGAGAGGCATGCAAGAAAGTGGGCCCTATCCTAAGGTTCCAGGACTGAGGGAAATATAGGCTCTATAGTGGAGATGTGAGGTTCCTGCTGTCTTAGGGTTCAAAAAGACAATGGATAGTTATTGTTATCATCACATTATTTGGTAATTGGGTTAACTTTGAAAAGTCCTTTTGTTAGGGTTTCCTGTATAGTACCCAGTATCTTGTGTATACCTGTGACACCGGTTGCTTCTGATCTACTTGGTCTAGGCTTTTGAGAGAGTCTGCATATCAAATACACAGCATATACATTAAAAAAGACTCAGTCTGTGTTTTAAAAACTTTGAGACATACAATTAATTTTCCCCTTCTCATATTAATTAACTAGTGATTTATATGACTACACTTTACTAGGAGTGTACATAAACACCATTCCCACTACCAAAAGACGGTGTCCCATCCCACCACCCACCCCCACTCCCCACTGGCCCAGGAAGTGGCATGCCTACCCCTTACCACAGGGTTTTTACTTTGGTGCCCTATTTTCAATTTAGTCAGATCCTGCTTTTAGTTTCCCTTTCAGATCTTCTTTCTCAACTTCTGTTGATGAGTGGGATCATCTCATACTCATCTTTATCTTTCTGACTTAGCTCACTTAACGTAATTCCTTCTAGCTCTGTGCAAGATGGGTCAGAGAAGGTGGGTTCATTCAACGTTCAATGAAAACGTTGATCTCTGGAACACTACATAAGTAATAAATTTAAGGGCTGATTTTATTCATTTATAATTTACACACATCACTTGCTAAATAAAGCCCAGTCCTCTGCTATGGTCCTATAAATATATTTTTTTTTAAATTTTTTATTTAAGAAAGGATTAGTGAACAAAAGCATAAGGTAGGAGGGGTACAACTCCACACAATTCCCAACACCCAATCCCCATAACCCACCCCCTCCCATGGTAGCTTTCCCATTCTCTATCCCTCTGGGAGCATGGACCCAGGGTCGTTGAGGGTTGCAGAAGGTAGAAGGTCTGGCTTCTGTAATTGCTTCCCCGCTGAACAAGGGCGTTGACTGGTCGGTCCATACCCCCAGTCTGCCTCTCTCTTTCCCTAGTAGGGTGTGACTCTGGGGAAGTGGAGCTCCAGGACACATTGGTGGGGTCTTCAATCCAGGGAAGCCTAGCCAGCATCCTGGTGGCATCTGGAACCTGGTCCTATAAATATTTTTAAAAGTTCATTTTCCCCTCGCATTTATTTATTTATAGAACTTTTTTTTCTGGGCTCTGCACTGTTTTTAAAAATATCTTTATTTACTTATTATTGGTTAGAGACAGAGGTAAATTGAGAGGGGAAGAGGATATAGAGAGGGAGAGAGACGGAGAGACACCTGTAACCCTGCTTCACTCACAAAGCTTTACCCCTACAGCCGGGGACCAGGGGCTTGAACCTGGGTCCTTGAGCTCTATAATGTGTGCCACCTCCTGGTCCATTCCCCTCCCCTTTAAGGACCCCATCTGCACTTCTGTCAAATTTCCCTTGATTTGTTGCTATACCTCCTGGTTGGTGTTCCTGCCTTGTGTCTTGGTTCCATAGAAATGTGATTATATCCTCAGCTCAGGAATTCAGAAGGTCACTTTTTGAATCTAAAACAGAAGACAGTCACATTATTCATACTTAAAATTCTTCCAATACTTCCTGTCTCGGAGTGAAAGCTAAACTCTTTACAATGATAACTAATCTGAAGGGTGTTTGTTGGTGTATATATTTCTACTGCCACCAAAGATATTGCTGGGGCTCAGTGCCTACACAATGGATGAAATTTTCCTGGTGGCTATTTTTTCACACACCTCCCCTTTTGTGGTTGATAGAGACAGAAACAAGTTGAGAGGAGAGGGAAACAAAGATAGGGAGAGAGAAAGAGAGACACCTCTAGCACTGTTTCAACACTTACCACATGTGAAGCGTTCCACCTGCAGGGAGAGACCTGGGGTATGGACCCAGGTCTTTATACATGGTAACATGTACTCATTACTGGGTGTGCCACCGCCCACCCTTGCTGGACATTCTCAGTATCGACATTCACTTGTGTAAATCCTCTTCTCACTTTCTTTAATCTGACAAGATGGTGTGATTGTTCTTCTTTATCCAAAGGGTGCTCCTGTCTGGGTGCCTTTGCTATTGTTATTCCCTTGAGCAGGAACACGTTCCTATTGGGTCCATCTGACACATTCCTTATCTTCTTCAGGCTTCTGCTAAAATATCACAGTAAAACTTAGTCTCCATGAGGTTTCTGTTTTTTTATTGAATTTAATTTATTAATTAATTACTTTTGCCTCCAGGGTTATTGCTGGGGCTTGGTGCCTGCAGTGTGAATTCACTGTTCCTGCAGCCTTTTTTTTTTTTTTCTCTCTCTTTTGGATAGGACAGAGAGAAAATGAGAGGGGGAGGGGAAGATAAAAGAGGGAAAGAGAAAGATAGACACCTGCAGACCTGCTTCACCACTTGTAAAATGACACCCTTGCAGGTGGGGAGCTGGAGGCTTGGCCAGGATCCTTGCAAGGTCCTTGCACCTCATACTGTGTACTTTTACTCCAGTGCTCCACTGCCCTGTCCCCATTTCTTCTTTCTTTCTAATTTTTATGAGATAGGATACAGAGAAATAGAGAAGGGACAGGGATATAGTTAGATAGATAGATAGATAGATAGATAGATAGATAGATAGATAGATAGATAGATAAAAAGAGAGAGAAAGAGAGAGAGGAGAGAGAGGAGAGAAAGAGAGAGAGAGAGAGAGAGAGAGAGAGAGAGAGGAGAGAGAGAGAGAGAGAGAGAGAGAGAGGGAGAGAGAGAGAAGATAGACACCTGCAGACCTGCTTTTCACCACTGGAACCCTGGACTTTGTGCTTAGTAATATGTGCTCTTAACTATGCACACCACTACTCAGCCCCCTAATGGGGGACCTGCTTTAAATAAATCCTCCATCTAGATTCAGTATCTTCTGTACTCATATTACAATTATGTCCAGATGAATGGCATTTTGTTGTTCTGGTATTTTGTTGTTCTGGTATTTTGTTGTTTCAATTTAGACAATAAACTTCAATTTTTTTCCTCAGTCATCTTCATGAGGAAAAACAAACAAACAAACAAACAAAACAATTCTATTCACTGTCTGCAGATTGTAGAAAGTGACTTTCCATGATAGGTTCTCAATAAATAATTTTAAGGTAAAAGAATGCATGGAATCTTTCCACTTGTTTGGTTATTTCTTTTCAGCAGTGTAACCATCCTGTCTACCAGGAAGTCTTTCTGCTGATGTCTTTTGTTCTGGTGATTTCCTTGTATTTCACTCTTGGCATTTCCCTAGCCCCCTTTTCTTTATTCCCTTTTGCTGTCTTTGTCCACTCCCACTTGTCAATCTATACTGATTGTGATAATTTTAGTTCTAAGGTCTGACATCCCAATTCACACACCTCTGCCACAAACCTGATGCCCTATAGGAATTTTACCAGATTATTTTACTTATGTAGTTCTCATTGACTTTTTTTCCTTATGTGACATAGTTAAAAAAAAAAACCAATTTATTTCCTAATATACTCTTCTTTATCATGTCTGTGTTTCTAGAATTTTCTATCTCATATAATCCCCCAGTTTCATTAATGCCATCTTGTGCCAACATGGGATTACAGGCTCATATTTAGATAAAATTGAACTCAGTTTTGTTGCAGAATATGTCATGTTGAAGAATAAAATTGCTGACAATGATAAAATGTAATATTTGTGTAATGGAAAGTGCTTTACAATTCAGTAAAGCATATTCTGTCTTTTCTTTTAAATCCCCTATAGCAAATATATATCCGTACCTTATACTTTGTGATCCTGGTATTTATCACACTGTCAAAGAAAAGAAGAGAAATAGAGAGAACTTTTATCATTGTAAACTGGGAATACATATAAATGATGGTCAAGAAACCTTTCATGTGACATTTTTATTTTTCACAATGCTTCATGTATAAAAATAAACGGGAATGACCAAATCTCATATTGAAATTTGTCAAAAAATGAATTTGCCTAAATTAAGGCAAGAGAATTCACATGTTTTGAATAAGCTGTATTTTAATAGCTCAGATGTATCTTGCATTTCAATCAACTGCCTTTATATAATTGTTGTGTATGTTATGTTTATCATAATAAAAAGGTCTATTTTAATTAAAGAGAATCAGAGAGAGAGAGAGAATCATATGCATGTGTCACTGGAACCTCATGTATGAATGGCATATGTTCTGCTCAGTAAGCTACTCCTTTGACACCCCTCCATCAGTAAAATTTATTTGTATTCAAATGTTAATGTATCTTATTTATTTGATTAACTTTATAGTACATAAAACAATTTTATAATTGTGCATAAGAACAATCACATGCCTTAAAATATATGTAATTTGTTTGGGGGGGGCAGAACCAGGGCATGAAAGATATTTCTAGATCACTTTTTTTAACTGAGTGGAGATATGAACAGAGAGCAACCTAACCAACACAATGATTGCCACCTCAACATGCTTCACTTCAGACTGTGTCCAGAGACTTCACGTGTGGAATAACAACCCTACAGCTTCATTACTCGGGTTAGACCTTTCCTTTCATAGTATACTCTAATTTCATCTCAGGTGGTTCACTTTCTAACAAAGTCCCAAAACCTAGATATACACCAGTTTCTGTGAGAGAGAGCATATGTTCACACGTATCTGTAAACTACTGCAAAATATATACCTGAAAGCAGAAGTACACTAGAGTTTGCAGTGAGTACCTCCCTAACACTTCCTCTCTACTATTCCAAGCTTTGGGTCCATGATTGCTCAACAATTTGTTTGGCTTCCTATGATAGAGAATGGGAAAGCTATCAGGGGAGGGGGTGGGATATGGAGATTGGGTGGTGGGAATTGTGTGGAGTTGTACCCCTCCTACCCTATGGTTTTGTTAATTAATCCTTTTTAAAATAAAAATAAAATAAATAAAATAAAATAAATTTAAAAAAAACCAAAGAAACAGAGAGGGAGGAGTGGAGAGACACCACAAGTCCAGAGCTGCCCTTGATGCTGTGACGCCTCCTTGGTGATGCCTGGACACAGCATTGGACCTTGCATGTGGCAAAGTACTCATTTTATCCAGTGAGCAAATCTCTAACCCAATCACTTCAAATTATGCATTCACTTTACAAAATGTACAAGGTACAAAGATATTCCAAAAGACAACTATAATTTTTTCTATCTTGAGATATTAAATGTTAATTCTAAAATGATTTATTTCTCTTTCTCATTGCTAAGCATATATTTTATTTTGTGACCAATAGAGTTAAACACATTATTACCTGCATTTAAACAAATATCTCAAATATATCATATGTTCTTGTGTAAAACGTTTTAGTGCCTCTCTAAAATAACAGAATCAAATGCTTTGAGAATTCTCAGGGTATGAACAAAAAGGTTGTAATTTGTATGGATTTTGTACATTTATTTACTGAATTTTAAAAAACACAAATGCATTTTTTTCCTTTTGTTGCTCTTGTTTATCATCGTCATTGTTGTTATTATTGTCATTGTTATTGCTGCTATTGTTGTTGGATAGGACAGAGAAAATCAAGAGAGGAGAAGAAGACAGAGAGGGGAGAGAAAGATAGACACCTGCAGACCTGCTTCACTGTCTGTGAAGCGAACCCCCTACAGGTGGGGAGCTAAGGGCTTGAACCAGGATCCTTATGGCCCTTGCGCTTTGAACCATGTGCTCTTAGCCTGCTGCGACACCGCCCAGCTCCCCAATGCATTTTTTTTTGGTCTCACTTCATGTTAACTATATTTGTACAGATTAAGCAAGCAAACAAACAAACAAAAAAACCCTCTATTTTCACTTAGTTTCCAGTCATTCAGTTATGGGCTTGTGTGTACTTTTTCTCCTGTACTCCAAATTCAGAGGCATCTGAGCCACCATAAAATGAAACATACATGGTCTTTAACCCATTAGAAATTTCAATCATCCTGAAATCAAGAGTCAGATATAATTGGGAAGAGCAAGGCAGAAGCACATGTAGTGAAGTACCAGGTGGGTAAGGCACACATCAACTTCTGCAGCTGTGCAGCAGATTGATAAATTATGTGTTAGAGTAGTCAGGATAGATTTGGGAAAGGAGGTAAGACATGAGACATAGAGTAATAAACACATGGGCTGATGAAAATGTCTGGAGAGAACATGGTGGGTACAGCTTGTTCAGCAGTTTCTCATTTAAGGGCAATACAGTGTCTCCCATAGTGGTCCATAGGGGTATGTACATTGGTAACATTGAGCTTCAGTTGAATATAGTGTTTATGTATAGTTTTTAATTTGACTAGTGGACAACTTCTTGTTCTCAGGAGCTTCAGTCAGTTCTGCTGACAAGTCCATAATTTCAGTAAATATGAGTTTTCTCATTCTTATCTCCTTTTCATTGTGGCTCCGTATTTTTGTACATTGTCACTTTCTTCCTGTGCTAGAGAATTTGCCTGCCTTCATTAACTTTCCATCCCAGCCTTTGAACTGTTTTCTTAGCATTTCTGAGACCTCTCCTTCACCCCTTCACTGTTCAGCAGTGTTAATGCTTCTTTCTTGAAATTCTGACTTTTGCTCTTCCGTATATGCATATTTCAGGGAAGCAGAAGTCTTTTTAACCTTGATAACCCCAAACTATATGTAAGACAAAATCACTGCTTCTAATTTCTGAGGCAAAAATATGCTATTCTCTTTAGAGATTGAATACATACTTCGTCCCCCCAAACTGGAAAATCCCTTTGAAGTGGGAAGCATTAAGCAGTGGTATGTGAGTTGCCAGGAGTTTTGCCACACTATTTCCACAGCATCTAAATATTTTCTGTACCATAGTCATGTACTCCCAAGCTTCAAAACTGTGCAATGTACTTGGCACGAGGTATGCCTTAACCAGTGAGCAATTCCTCTAGCTTGTACGTTTCTGTTTCACACAGATAAAAATTATAGTTGTTCCTCGGATACTTTTTTGATCTAACATGGTGATAGATGCTAGGGCAAACTAGTGCTGCCAAACTGAAGATTGCAGAGGCTTACTCTTGAACAGTTTTAAAATTGTGAAATCAACCTGGACTTTTATTTCATGGCATCTGCAGTATTTTACAGGGATCTGTCACAAACCTTCTTCACCTCTGGTTTGCACAGCACCAGGGCATTCTGGTTCGCATCTTGGGACTGACAGCTTCTCCAATACTTTAATTTTTGTTATTTCTATGCTGCAAAAACAAGGTGTCAGCCTCTGGTTTTCATTTTCTTACTCAGTGAATGAATCTGTTCTCATGAGTAAAGCCTCATCCGATATAAGTGAGTCATACAACCTGTTTTTTTCCCTGACATGGTATTCTAGTTTCTTAACTTGCTTGTTATGTACTCAGTAATTTATTTTGGATTTTGCTCTATTTGATGTAATTAGGGTTCTCTACACTTTATCATAAAAACGATGATAAAGAGAGAGAGAGAGAAAAAAACTTTTGCTTGCATATTTTTCTCACCAGTGTTGTCTCTCACACTTGATGCCTTCTCACAACTCTGTCTTTCCTTGCAATGATTGTCCCCCTTTCTTTCTAATAAGACTGAGAGAAAGAAATATAGCCTGAAGCAGAGACAGAGAGACATTAACAGCACTGCTCTATGACTCATAAAGCTTTACCCTGCAGATGGGGCCCTGGGGCTTGAAGACAGGTCAACAAGTGAGTCACCAACCAGCCCCTAATATAATTTCCTTTTTAAGAAATAAAAACTTCAGTGAATATTCTTGCTGTTCTGGTTTTATAATAATCAGGGAAGGCTAAACATTCACTACATTAAGACCATGCATGTGTCCCCAGACCTAGTTCTGGTTTTATAAATGCTGGTGATAAACCAAGTCTAAAAATAAATAAATAAATAAATAAATAAAAACTTAATAAAGTTTTATTAGTACTTACATATCAACAACATAAATAAGTTGACTGATCCAAAGAGCTATCTTTTCATCTCCACCAATCAGGCAACACTGATGAACTGTGGCCCCTAATTGCAAGCCAGTGTACCTATACCCAACTCTTATATGCTAGCTAGGTAGAATTCATCTTTGTAAAATTAAAATGACTTGGGGCTCGGGCGGTGGTGCAGTGGGTTAAGCGCATGTGGCACAAAGCGCAGGGACCGGCGTAAGGATCCCGGTTCGAGCCCCCGGCTCCCCACCTGCAGGGGAGTCGCTTCACAGGCGGTGAAGCAGGTCTGCAGGTGTCTGTCTTTCTCTCCCCCTCTCTGTCTTCCCCTCCTCTCTCCATTTCTCTCTGTCCTATCCAACAACGAATGACATCAACAATGGCAATAATAATAACCACAAAGAGGCTACAACAAAAAGGGGAAAAAATGGCCTCCAGGAGCGGTGGATTCATGGTGCAGGCACCGAGACCAGCAATAACCCTGGAAGGAAAAAAAAAAAATTAAAATGACTTTTTTTTCTTATTCCAAATGTATTGCCTGAGCTCCATTAAAGCTTTATTAACTTAAATATAAAATAAAGTAGCAGCCTCCTCAGTGACTTTTCAGAACCGTGTGCCTTCCCATCACTAAGGAATCATGTTGTGCTTTCATTTTATTTTGTATATCAGATGTGGAGGGACATTGAGCATGGCCTACAGATTAAATTTCAGAATCTCTTAGTGTTGTTTGTTAAAATGAGTTGACATTTGTGTAATACCATGCTCACCACAATGGTATGAAATGCTCAAGCTACCCAATAACAGATAAGAGGATAAGGCATTTGTGATATATGTACACAATACAAAACTACACAGTTGTAAGAAAATATGAGATCTTTTCTTTTGCTTTAGTTAGATAGAGGTGGAGAGAATCAAATTAAGTTAAATAATCCAGTAAGAGATGGGTTTATACTACATCATCTCACTCAATCATTGGCTGAACTTAAAAAACAGAGCAAGGAAATGTACAGGGGATAATTATAATTATATCTATTTTAGCAGATACAGGGTTTCAACTGGTGGAGTTGAGCAGGGAGTAGAAGAGGATTGAGACTCAGTGTTCTGTAGTGGAGGGAAGTGATATTTTAGTGGGTGGTGAGGTGTGCTGACACCTATCTTGTGGAGATGTGAATATGTGTCCTGGTGGCAACTATAGTTTTGTAAATCAGCATTTTCTCAGTTATTTCAAAAAGTTGCAAAAACAATATTAAATGTAAAAGTTATTTGACATCAGCCAAACTGTGGCATTTAAAGAATTACATTTATTTTTGTCATTCTCTCCAATTGATATTTCCAGTTCTATTTTTTATCATAAAAACATAGTTTAACAAAAGACTCTGGACTAAGGGGAGGTGAAAAGGAAGGGGGAGGTGGAGAGGAAGTACTTGATAGTGAAGAGGGTCTAGGGTTGGTGGAAGGAATGTTGTGCAGACAACTATTATAGGGAGTTATGTGGTATCCGTGTGTCTAAAGCGGCCTGTAAATCATTATCCCCTCAATAAAAAATTGATAAGTATACTTTAAATGCTGTCTTCACTTAACATGAAGTTACTTATGCAAATTTTCATCATCACAATTAAAACTCAGTATCTCTTTTCTCAAAGTTTTTATAGCACATTTTATACTGTATATAATATTATTAAGTACTTAATATTTTCCAGTTTTTTGTTATCAGAAGCAGTTGGGATTAGGAGAAATTTCCAACACATTTTTATTTATTTATTTTTAAAATTATCTTTATTTATTGGATGAGGACATAAATTAAGAGGGCAGGAGGAGATAGAGAGGGAGAGAAACAGACATCTGCAGCCCTGCTTTACCACTTGTGAAACATCCCCCCTGCAGAGGGACTCAAACTTGGGTCCCTGCTCATTGTAAGGTGTGCTAACCAGGTGTGCCACCACCCGGACCCTCCAACACATTTTTGTACACTTTTATTTAATTCTCACTGAATGGCAATTCGGGTAACAGAATCACAAGAATATACAGTGAAAAAAAAAAAGATGGATTAAATGGAAGTATGTTAAATGCACAATTTGAAGACATCATTTGTTCCTCAATTAAAATGATTACTTATCTGAGGTTTGAGAATGCAAGAATGTCAATTTTATTTTTGAATAATAAAATGCTATGATATTGCGAGAGCTCTGGTAAGCAATTACATTCAAATCTGGAAACATGATACAATGATACAACAGAAAAATCCATGAACGTACAGAAAATAGTGCCAAAAAAGTCATGATAGATCATGTCAAAAGTGAATATTAGGCAATAATAAAAACAGCATTGTACCAAAATAAAGACAAAAAAAATTGGTGTAATGATTGCTAATCATTGTGTGCACTGTGTTGAAGCAATGCCTTATGAAGGAATGGAAATGGAAGACTAGAAACTAAAATGAGAGCACTGAATCTAATTTTAGAGCTACAGTTTCACTTCCCTATTAGTTCATGTACAGATGAGTTGATATGCTACAAGAAAAATCAATGGTGCATTTGGAAACTGCATTTCAACTGAAAAAAGGTCATAACCTGGAAGCAAGATTTATTATAATAAAGATTAAATACTAAAGTTAATCTTCAGTTTTTCCAGTGACTTGGAGAATGAGAATATTTAAATTAGAGTAAGAACACTGTTTTTTTCATAAGAATATTGCATCTGAT
This sequence comes from Erinaceus europaeus, assembly GCF_950295315.1. NCBI lineage: Eukaryota > Metazoa > Chordata > Mammalia > Eulipotyphla > Erinaceidae > Erinaceus > Erinaceus europaeus. The sequence goes on along the minus strand of NC_080180.1, from coordinate 43,147,873 downwards.
TTTATATGCTTCCATGAACAAGCAAATCATGGAATTTAATGCTTCAGTAGACCCAAATCGTAGGAGTTGTACTTCCTTTCTTCTTACGAAAGCCTAAAATAAAAGAACAAAATTATATTTCTGTAGGAAATTTGCTGATGTACTATTATCACACAGCTTTTAGCCAGTCAGTCACTGTAGGTCAGAGATTGTTCTGTATTATTGCTTGCTAATACTTTTTTAAGTATGTGTGACTGTGACCTCTTTATGTTTTCTCATAACACTAGAGGTAGCATGCTGATGACAGAGTTATAGAATAGGCAAAAATGAAGAAGCAGTTATATTATTATTTCATGTTTTAATTAGTGGCTTAACAGTGTTTTGTAAAACTGCAACAATTGGCATCATGTTAACATCTGGAACCTGGTGGCTGAAAAAAAAGAGTTAACATATAAGGCCAAACAAAGTGTTGACTAATCATAAACCTAAAGGCTGGAATAGTGCAGATGAAGAGTTGGGGGTCTCCGTTTTATAGATAGTAGACTTATTATAGTTATATTCCAAAGGACCTGTTGCTATACTAGTTTTTGTTTTTTTTCTTTTCCTTGAGCCTGAAATCTGTTATGTAGGTGGATCCAAGTTATTGTCTGGAGAGATGATGTCACGGCTGGAAAAAGGGCTAGAAAGCTGGATCAGGGAAGAGAGTAGCTCTCAAATATGGAAAAGGTGTATAAAAAAATATTGTTGACTGTAAACCCTATCGATTTGATCTGATCTGAGGCCCATATTCAGCTTAGGAGCCTGTGTGATCTCTGAATCTCTGTAGATCTGAGCTCACATTCTGTGGTCATGAGTACGAATGTTCCAAGCTGCCCCGATTTCAGTGCCCATCTTCCTCAGGTGGAACATAGAGTGTGTTATCCAGCCTCCCTTTGAAGGATGGAGCATTCTCTACCATTGTTGATCCAAGTTGAGGGAAGGTCCTATGGGGGCCCACAAAAAGGTCTATTGTGTAAACATGATGCTGACCTGACTTCCCTGGGCAGACAACTCCACCACCGCTTCCCCAAAGACCTGCCCCACTAGAGAAAGATAGAAACATGCTGGGGGTATGGATCGACCTACCAACAACCATGTCCAGTAGAGAAATAACTATAAAAGCCAGACCTTCCACCTTCTGCACCCCATAATGACCCTGGATCCATAAAGGGTTAAAGAATAGGAAAGCTATCAGGGGAGGGAATGGGATACGGAGTTCTAGTGATGGGAATTGTGTGGAGTTGTCCTCCTCTTATCCTATGGTTTTTGTCAGTGTTTCCTTTTTATAAATAAAAATAAAAATATGCAGCAATTGAGGAATATATCACATTTAAACATAGTGTTTGTATTTCAATACACACTTCATTAAAGTTTTGTGCTCCCTGAAAAACCACCAACAGTTTCACAAAATTCAAGAGACTCTTTAAGACCAATAATTATACTATTGCACTTATTAAGCAGGTTCTGAAATATACTTCAAGACTCCTTAATTTATAATATCAAAATTAAAAGAGGAAATCAGACATATTTCATGAATTATTAATATTACTTTATTATTTTATTGTATTTTATATTTTAATTTTTTTCTTGGAGAATTAATGTTTTATATTCAACAGTAAATACATTAGTTTGTACATACATAACATTTCCTAGTTTTCCATATAGCAATACAACTCCTACTAGGTTCTCTGTAATCCTTCTTGGACCTATATTCTTCCCCCACCCACCTACCCTGGAGTCTTTTACTTTGGTGCAATACACCAATTCCAGTTCAGGTTCTACTTGTGTTTTCTCTTCTGATCTTGTTTTTCCACTTCTGCCTGAGAGTGAGATCATCCCATATTCAGTCTTCTGTTTCTGACTTATTTCATTTAACATGAATTTTTCAAGGTCCATCCAAGACCAGCTAAAACCAATGAAGTCACCATTTCTTATAGCTGAGTAGTATTCCATTGTGTATATATTCCACAACTTGCTCAGCCACTTATCTGTTGTTGGACACCTGGGTTGCTTCCAAGGTTTGGGTATTACAAATTGTGCTGCTAAAAACATATGGACACACAGATCTTTTTGTATGGGTGTGTGGGGATCCTTAGGATATATCCCTAGGAGACGAATTGCAGGATCATAAGGCAGGCCCATTTCTAGCCTTCTGAGAGTTCTCCAGACTGTTCTCCACAGAGGTTGGACCAATTGACATTCTGTGAGGGGTCTCTTTGTTTGGGTAGTGGTCTCTTTTAATGTGCAGAAGCTTTTCAATTTGATGTAGTCTCATAGGTTTATGGTTGCCTTAGTCATCTTTGTAATTGGATTTGTTTCATTGAAGATGTCTTTAAAATTTATGCGGAAAAGAGCTCTGCCAATATTTTCCTCTAAGTATCTGATAGTTTGTGGTCTAACATCCAAGTCCTTGATCTACTTGGAATTTATTTTTGTGTTTGGTGAAATATAGTGGTTCAGTTTCATTCTTCTGCATGTTTCAACCCACTTTTCCAACACCATTTGTTGAAGAGATTCTGCTTTCCCCATTTAATAGTCTGGGCACCTTTGTCAAAGATTAGATGTCCATAGGTGTGGGGGCTTACTTCTGGGCTACAATGGCCCTATAAAACAATTTGAGATCTGGGAGTATGATGCTTCCAGTTTTGTTCTTTCTTCTCAAGATTTTTTTGGCAATTCTAGGTCTTGTCTGTTTCCAGATAAACATTTGTAGCATTTGTTCTATTCTCCTAAAAATGTGGTTGGGATCTTGATGGAAATAGCATTAAATTTATATCCGGCGTTAGGTAGTATATTCATTTTGATGATGTTAATTCTTCCAACCCATGTACATAGAATATCATTCCACTTTCTTGTGTCTTTTTCAATTTCTTTGAGTAGTGACTCATGATATTCAGTACAAGTCTTTCACTATTTTGGTTAGGTTTACTCATAGATATTTTATGGTATTTGTTGCTATAGTAAAAGGAATTGATTTCTGGATTTCAACTTCTTCTATTAGAGTCTTAGAATAGAGGAATGCTGGGGCTGGGGAGATAACATGATGGTTACGCAAAAGCCTTTCAAGCCTGAAGCTCTGAGGTCCCAGGTTCAATCCCCAGCCCCACAATAAGCCAGAACTAAGCACTGTTCTGGTCTCTCTCTCCCTCTCACTCTCTCTCTCTTTCTGTGTGTGTGTTTGTGTATCTTTCCCTCTGTATCTATTCTTTCTCATTAAATTAATAAACTAAATAAAATAAAATGCCAACATCACACTGATACCAAAAGCAGACAGAGATACAACCAAAAGAGAAAACTACAGACCAATAGCTCTGATGTACAGATGTATAGATGCTAAAATATTGAACAAAGTTCTAGCCAACCAGATACAATACTCTATTAAAAAGTTTGTTCAAACCCTAACCCTAACCCTAACCCTAACCCTAACCCTAACCCTAACCCTAACCCTAACCCTAACCTCCATCTACTCTGAATGAGAGTCTAGGAGGATACAGGAGTCTTGGCTGAAAGCCTTTCTCATTGAGCACTCAAAAGATAGTTTGCCATTCTCTTTTGTCCTGTAGTGTTTGTGTGGAGAAGCCTGCTGCTAATGTTATGGGTTTTCCTCTGTAGGTGACACTTTGTTTTTCTTTAGCATCCTTCAAAATCCTTTCTTTATTTTTCTTCCTTTCAATTCTGAATATGATGTGTCTTGGTGTCTGTAAGTCTGTGTTAATTATGTTTGGGACCTTCTGGGATTCTTGAACTTTTATGTCTTTGATGTTGTCTAGACTAGAGAAGTTCTCAGCTATTAGGTCCTGAAGAATGCTTTCTTCCCCTCCTTCTGTTTCTTCCTTTGGTAAGCCAATAATGCATATATTATTTCTTTTGAAGTCATCCCATAGGTATCTGTTGTTGTTTTCAGTATCTCTTAATCTCTTTTTGAGATCCCTTACCTCTTTTTTAGTTGTCTCTAATTCATCCTCGATTTTGCTAATTCTGTCTTCAACTTCATTTATTCTATTCACTCTCCCCTCTAGTGTTTTCTGAAGTGCATCTATTTTTGTTACCCTGTTCTGATACTGTTTTAGCTTGTTCACCTAGTTGTGTTTTTAGCTCAGCTATTTCAGCTTTCAGCTCTCTAATAACATTGAGATAATTAGTGTTTTCTTCCAGAGTCTCATTTGTTGTTTCTGCATTTCTGATTGATGACAATTCCTTCAAACTCTTTACTGACTCCTGTGATTATTTCCTTAACTAGTGTTTGGATGTTGATCTCATTACTTTGTGCTTCAGCCTTTGGGGGGCTTTGAACTGAACTTTTTTTCTGGTTCATTTCTCTAATACTTCTTGTTTTGTTTAACCACTTTATACAGTATGATATGAGGTCCATATCTCAGTATTTTTCAAGTTATCACTCTTGCCTGGATTGACTTGTGTCTAAGTAAGTTAACTAAAGGGTTCACAGTTGTGGAAATTGATAGTTGTATCAATCGTATTTTAATCCCTGAGTTGGAGCTCAGTGGCTTAAAAGCCTCTTTTGTTCTTTTTGTTCCCTGTAGGTTATGGGAGCCTGAGGGCTTTTAAAGTATAAGTAGGCTTCTTAGCTTAATCACTGACTCCTGACCAAAAGATAAAGCAGGGTGTGGCAGAGATAATCCAGTGGTTATGCAAAGAGGCTCCCACAGCCTCACTGCTAGGCCACAGATGTATCGATCTCCTGTGTTTCCTGGTTATTTTTCTCTCCCCTGGTGTCAGCAGAGGGCCTCCCCCTCGCTGCTCCAGACTCTGAGTGCTGCAACAATGGAGACTCACATTTGCATTTGATGAATCTTAGGAGAGTCGTCTCCTCGCTTCAGTCATCTCTGTGTTGATGAAACAGACTGGAGCTGGTGTCTCAATTGGCAAATGGCTGGACTGCCACCAGCCACTCAATCTCTCCTTAGGCTCCTCTCTGTCCACAAGCCACATGTGTTTGCACTCACAGGTGATTTTGTGGCTTCCTGAAGTCATTCTAGTTCTGTCTTGTTACCATCCCAGGTCTTCTCCTTCCTACTTGATTATTTAACACTAATTATTATTATTATTTTATTGACTTAATAATTATCAACAAGACAGTATGATAAGAGTGACGCAATTCCACACACTTTCCACCCAGAGTTCCATATTGCATCCCCTTCACTGGAAGCTTTCTATTCTTTTTTTTTTTTTTAATTTTTATTTACAAGAAACCATTAGATAAGAGGGGAACAGCTCCACACAGTTCCCACCAACAGAATTCCATATCCCATCCCTTCCCCTGATATATTTCCTATTTTTTAACCCTCTGGGAGTATAGAACCAGAGTCATTGTGGAGTGCAGAAGCTGGAAGGTCTGGCTTCTGTAATTGCTTCCCCACTGAACATTGATATTGACAGGTCGATCCATACTCCCAGCCTGTCTCTCTCTTTCCATTGTGGATTAGGGCTCTGGGGAAGGAGGGCTCCAGGACACACTGGTAGGGTCATCAGTCCAGGAAAGTCCAATTGGTATCTGGAACCTCATGGCTGAAAAAGAGTTAACATATAGAGCCAAAAAAATTGTTAACTAATCATGATCGAAAAGACTAGAGAAGTTTATATGAAGAGTTGGGGGGGGGGGTCTCTGTTTTGTATATAGTTAGTAGTCCTAGTTTAGTTATATTCCAGAGAGCCCATGACTATATTAGTTTTTTGTTTTGTTTTGTTTTTTCCAGAGCCTGACATCTGATATCCAGGTGAATCTAAGTTATTGTCTGGGGAGATGATGTCATGGCTGGAAAAAGGACCAGAAAGCTGGATCAGGGAAGAGAATAGCTCCCAAACCTCCTGATCCCAACCTAATAAATGCAATGAGTACCACCTCAGCGAGGTTTACTTGAGACTGTGTCCAGAGACGTCAGGCATGGAATATCAACCCTTCAGCCTCATTACTCGGGTGAGACCTTTACTTTCATAGGATTCTGTAATTCCATTTCAGGTGATTCACTTCCTAACAAAGTCCCAAAGCCTAGATATGGACTAGTACCCCTGAGATAGGGCATATGTTCACATGTATCCATAAATTAGGGCAAAATATATACCTGAAAGCAAAAGTACACAATAGTCTGCAGTGAGTCAGTATAAAGTTCATAATGAAATAGTGTCTATGTAGACTTAGGTACCCTCCTCACCTATTTCCTATTATACTTTCCTCATTCACTCCAAAGCTAATCTTATTAAAATAAAGACTACAAAAGCTGAATAAGGGCAAGAGAGTGGCACACTTTAACCATGACTTTTTAGTCACTATCAGGCCACCCTAGCAGCTGGGGCCCTAGGCAGGGAGTCCTGGGATTCCCAAACAGACATGATGAGCTAGACCTTGAATAATCCCTCTCTCCATTGTTACTGATATTTCTATCAGGAACAACACAATAGACCCCTTTGTGGGCCCCCACAGGACCTTGACTTCAACATCCTCTGAAGGGAAGCTGGACAACACACTCTATGCTACACCTGAGGAAGATGGGTCCTGAAATTGGGACAACTTGGAATGTTCCTACTCATGACAATAGAATGTGAACTCAGATCTATAGGGATGCAGAGGTTACATAGGCTTCTAAGCTGAATATAGACCCCAGGTGAGATCAAATCAATGGAATTTACAACATTTCTATTCTTTATGCCTCTGGAAGCATGTACCCAGGATCATGGGGTGCAGAAGGTGGAAGGTCTGGCTTTTGTAATTACCTCTCCATTGGACATGGGCATTGGCAGGTTGATCCATAACCCCAACATGTTTATGTATTTCCCTCTTGGGGCAGTGCTCTGGAGAGGTGGGGTCCCAGGATACATTGGTGAAGTCATCTATCTAGGGAAGTCAGGTTTGCATCATGGTAGCATCTGGAACTTGGTAGCTATAAAAGCATTAAGACATAAAGCAGAACACATTGTTTAGTCATCAGGAACCAAAAGGTAAGAATAGAGTAGATGAGATTTGGGGGTTCCCATTTTGGAAAAAGCTAGTAGATCTGTTTTAGATATATTCCAAGGGGCCCATGACTTTACTATATTTTTTTCTTCATTTTTTAAAAATAAATTATTTATAAAAAGGAAACAGTGACAAAAACCATAACATACGAGAGGTACAACTCCACACAATCCTCTTCAACAGACATCCATATCCCATCCCTTCCCCTGATAGCTTTCCTTTGTCTGAGCCCAACAGCTGACACACAGGTGAGCTAACGACATTTTCTGGGGAGATGGTGGCAGAGTTGGAAATAGAACTAGAAAGCTGGATCAGGGAAGAAATAGCTCCCAAACATGGGAATAGTATATAAATACTGTAAACTGTAAATTCCATCATAATTCCATACTTCATAAAACTAATTCTTTCATTTTTGTAGCACAGAACTTTCCAAAGTTACTGTTAGAACTTTCCAAAGTTACTGTTAGCACATAACTTTCCAAAGTTATGGAGAGTCATTGTTTGAGTGTGGAATACTCATATGTAGTAAAGAGTAAGTGTAAAATCACCTTAGTGAGTATCTAAAATGAACCCACTATGATTATGAAGTCTGTATTTTCATAGAAATGAGGCAGTAAGCATAGGGGAGTAAGACTTTCATAAATGTGTTACATGTATATCTTTCATATTCATATATTTACAGCTATATCATAAGTGAAATGTTTCATTTTGAAGCACTTTTTTTAGAACATCTGGAGTTGATTAAAAATAGCAGTTTTCTTTTATTAAATATTTATTTATTTATTCTTTTTTGTTTCCCTTGATGTCGTTGTTGTTGGATAGGACAGAGAGAAATGGAGAAAGGAGGGGAAGGCAGAGGGGGAGAGAAAGATAGACACCTGCAGACCTGCTTCACTGCCTGTGAAAGTGACTCCCCTGCCGGCGGGGAGCTGGGGCTCGAACCAGAATCCTTACACTGGCCCTTGCGCTTTGCGCCATGTGCGCTGAACCCGCTGTGCTATCGCCCAACTCCCTAAAATTTGCAGTTATCTAAAATCTATGCTGATTTTCATAATTTAGTTAGTTGTAAAGGATGTTTCCTATCTGGAAGGAAATGGACTAAGACCATCAGCACAATGATTTAAACTAATCATTGATGGACATTTAAAGCCTAATTAAGTTAAGCAGATAAAAGTCAGTAACATAGATTTGAGAGACTCTCTAATTAGTAGTTACTCTAGTATCCCCTCCATCTTTATTATTTTGGTGGTCTCCAAATAAAACAGTGCACTCAGCATAATGCAGATTCAAATCCCAGTCTATTTGATACACTATGCAGTAGATTTAAAAAGTGGTGCTAAAGTGGTTGAATGGTGGCACACATTGCCAAGCACAAAGACCTTGGTTCAAATCCCTGATCCTCATCTGCAAAGACAAAACTTCCCAAGTCATGAAGCTGTGCTGCAGGTGTCACTGTCTCTCCCTCCCTTCTCAACTTCTCTGTGTCTGTCAACAGAAGGAAAGAACTGGCCACTAGGAGTAGTCGATTTGTTGTACAGGCATAGAATCCTAGAGATATAAACCTGGTGGCAATTAACAGAGAGAAAGAAAGAAAGAAAGAAAGAAAGAAAGAAAGAAAGAAAGAAAGAAAGAGAAAACAAGTGTTGTCTAAGATAGTCTCATTTGGAAGCATAGTGCCTATTTGTAAATGACACAAGGTAGTAGCAAGCACATTCTGAAAGATAATTCTTAACTAAAAATTGAGATACAACGTCGAATATCTCTATACTCGTTTGTAAGTGACGTGGAGTTTGGAAGGGCACAGATAGTCCACTATTTTCCATGTCTATTATTTTTCTGATTTAAGATTTGTGAAAACACTGTAGAGCTTAAAAGAACCAAAAAGCCCTCACTTAAAGGTTGCTCACCCTAACACAGATTGCCTAAATCTCTGAGTCCGATCTCTGTCTGCAATATATGTGTGTATATGGGCTTTAATGCACTCAATATAATAAAACCTAAATAACCTGAAGATTTGAAAAAAGATTCTAACTTTGATTTGTATTTAGTATGTTGAGAATAGTTGTCATCCCATTGCTAGTTGAAAGGCACCTGAGACCAATACCTCGTCTTTTCTGTTCTTTATATGCCAAAAAAAAAAAAGTTAAGTTTTCCTGGCATCAGCCTCCATTTAATTTTTATCTTGCTGTTGACAACATATTGCTGAACCATTAATCTTTAAAAGTACTGAGAACACATTTTATTTGTGGATGACTAAGAAAAAAAAAAACAACTCAGAAACTCTGTTAAAAAAAATGAGATGGCTTTACACTCTTGTACTAATTCTCATAAAGAAAGTATTCATCTCAGTTTGCAATTCGACTGCCAGATTTCAGGACATTCCATTTGAGCTGCTGATATAGACGTGCTCAAAAACCAGTGTTTTAAGGGAAGCACAAAGACTTTAAACCACGGCACCATGATGCATGACAAGGTAATCAAGAAACAATTCCTGAGACATATTTTCAGTGAGATTCTTTTCCATTATACAGTTCCCTCAGGAGACCATGAACGATGTTCCTCACAGAGAAAATGCTAGGGCTAGTGATAGAAATGTGTTTTACATAATTTGCAATTGCTAATATAATCCAGGTGCCTGCCCCAGATGAATATGTGGAATAAAGCCAGTTTTTTTGTAACACACGATTCCAACGTTCTACCTGATCAGCACAGAGCAGTGGGACATTAGGGCAGATTTTAGAATGGGTCATGACTATTTGATGAAAAATGAACCTTTCTGGTTTTACTTAATTATCAACTAGTCCATAGCATCATATGACTACACAGACTTTTTTTTTATCATGTATCTATATGAGATTTAAAAATGGACTTTTACTTAACTTTTTTACCCTAACATCTCATGATATTTCAGCAACAGTTCTGAGAATCCTGACACTCAAATCTGTTCCAAGTTATTTTATTTTGTTTTCAATAAATTGGAACAAATTGAAAAAAATCTAGCATAATATATTTATATTGAAAATGTTAGCATTGATATTATAATTAGAATATATATTAAGATTTATTTATTTATTCCCTTTTGTTGCCCTTGTTTTTTTATTATTGTAGTTGTTGTTGATATCATCATTGTTGGATAGGACAGAGAGAAATGGAGAGAAGAGGGGAAGACAGAGAGGGGGAGAGAAAGATAGACACCTGTAGACCTGTTTCACCGCCTGTGAAGCAACTCCCCTGCAGGTGGGGAGCCAGGGGCTCGAACGGGATCTTTACTCTGGTCCTTGCACTTTGCACCACATGTGCTTAACCTCATGCACTATTAAGGTTTAACTTAAGAAAAATGCATTATCTTGCCACCATCACTCTAGTAATGCTCAGGAAATTTCCATAACCACACAGGCCTTGTGAACATAAAAGAACAGTTAAATTACTCTGAATTTATAATTTTATATCACTTTTCTAGTACTTTGTGCTCATCTGTATTCCCCAAAGAATATTTTATATAGTTACTCCATAGTTCAGCAATGTGTTCTCCTTTGCTGTCTAGATTCTCTAGAAACGACTTTTATTGCATTGCCCAAAGAAAATAAAAACTATTAAATATGAGCCCAGTATCTTTCCTCAATCATATATATAAATTCCCTTCTTTTCCTTTGTTCTGTGTATAATTTAAAGGATGGAATGGGAGTGAGGGAGATATCATGATGGTTATGCAAAAAGACTTTTTTATGCCTGAGACTCCTAAGTCTCAGGTTCAATTCCCCACACCTCCATAAGTCAGAGCTAAGTAGTGCTCTGATCCCTTACTCGGGTTCTCTTATTCAAAATAAAACAGAATGTATTTAATGAACTGAAGAAATAAATGCATACACATGTAAATAAAGACTTGTCATTTCTCCATGGAATGCCAACTTGTCTCTGAATTCTCTGAATTCTTGCAGGGTCATTAACTCTATTGGAAATCTTTTATTTCTCCTTACTCTTTAATGATTTTTATCAGAATTTCCAGTGGCATTATTTTTAATTTATTTTTTATTTTATGGTTAAGTTAAAAATAGAAAACCAAAGCCAAACAAAAGAAAACAAATCTTTTACAGGCAAATAATTTAAATAACATCTTATATTCATATATAGTTCTTTAGCTACTGTCTAGCTAGCTACAGAGGTTGAAAACTAAATGGTTCTTTAAACTTAACTGTTCAAATCTTATCTCACTTTGGCAAGAGGCAACTTACAGTCATATCTAACTGAGCCTGACTTTATAGATTTTTGCTTGGAAAATAATGGAGTTTTAAATATAATGTTATTTGGTGGTACTTTTAAGATGATGTTGGGGTGTTATTTATATATAATACTGTGAAATATTCAGAATTCCATAACAAACAAACTCTTTAAACATAACAAACTCTTTAAATCCCAAATGTGTGTGTGTGTGGGGGGCAGGCAGTGGTACATTTGGTTAAGCACTCCCATTAGAGTGTGCAAGGACCCAGGTTCAAGCCCTTGGTCCCCACTTACAGGGGGAAAGCTTCACAAGTGGTGAAGCAGTGCTGCTGGTGTCTCTGTATTTCTCTCCCTCTCTATCTCTCCTCCCCTCTCAATTTCTCTCTGTCTCTATCTGATAAATAAATAAATAAATAAATAAATAAATAAATAAATAAAATTTTAAAAAGCCCAAGTGAGGGGTGATAGACTTACCCTTTCCTGTTTGCTTATATTTCTCAGGGTAGTTTATTTCATATATTAATTCTACTGTGTTACCTCCAACTCACCATTCAATTCGCTCTTGTTTTCACTATTGATATTTACTGATGTTATTTATATCCTTTCTTTGCTGACCTGAGATTACTATTTTGCTCAGATGATCACTTGAAACCCCTGTCTCCTCAAAGTCCTTTACTTTGGAGCAACACACCAAACCCAGTCCAAGTTATAGTTTATGTTTCCCCTCTCTGTTATTATTTCTCATCTTGTGTCCATGAGTGAGATAATATCTATCCTTCTCTTTCTAGCTTAGCATGATTCCTTTAAGCTCCATCCAAGATGAGGTACAGAAGGTAAATTCATCTGTGTATATACACAACTGTCTGAGCCACTCATATATTGTGGGAAAATTAGGTTGCTTCCAGCCATTGACAATTACAGATTATGCTACTATGAACACAGGTATACAGAGATCTTTTTGCATGGGTATGTTTGGCTCCTTAGGAGATATCCCTAGGAGATAATTTGTCAGGTTATAAGGTAAGTCTATTTCTAGTCTTTTGAGAGTTCTCCAGACTGATCTCCGCTTTTCCCACTATTCATGGTAGTCTCTTTAACTTTCTTTCTTAACTATGATTCTTTCTAAAACTTCTCCTTTGGCCACCACTTCAATATTTTTCTTTCTTTTTTTTTTTTTTTTTTTAATTTTCGGCTTCCAAGGTTAACACTGGGGTTGGTACCTGCACTGAGTCTACTGCTTCTGTGGACATTTTTTTTTTGAGTGTTTTTGATAGGACAGAGAGAAATTGAGAGGGGAGGGGAAGATAGAAAGGGAGAGAAAGACACCTACACACTGCTTCACCGCTTGTGAAGCAACCACTGGAACCCGGATCCTTGTGCTTTGCACTATGTAATAAGTTTAATCTGGTTTGCCACCACCCAGCCTCCTCATTTTACTTTTTAAAACTTTGAACATTTATTTCCCATCCTGGGTTTTTCTGTTGAATATAACCTCCAAATACCTATATCCAAATTCTCATTTGTATTTCCAAGAAATAGCTCAGAATGTAGTAGTAAATCTTTTACAAATATTTTCATTGTTTGACATTTATTTATTTATTTATTGCCAGGAGGGTTATTGCTGGGGATCAGTACCAGTACTATGAATCTAACACTCCCAGTGGCTATTTTTTCCTTTTGTTTTCTTTGTGTTTTATTTGATAGAACAGAGAGAAATTGAGAGGGGAGAGGAGAGAGGGAGAAAGGAAGAAAGAAAGAAGGAAGGAAGGAAATGAACGAGGAAAGAAAGAGAGAAAGAAAGAAATAAAGACACCTGAAGTCTGCTTCATTACTTGTGAAGAGTTCTGCCTGCAGGTTGGAAGCAGGGGCTCAAACCAGGTCTTAGGGCATGGTAATGTAGGTGCCCTCTGTTTTTATTTAACTCTTTTTTTTCTTTAACTTTTTTTTTTCCTGAACTCTCTCTTGACAGAACAGAGGATAGCATCCGTCTCCAGTTATTAGTTGGAATTTTCTTTTAATTCTTTTAAAAATATTTATTTATTTCCTTTTCTTGCCCTTGTTTTATTGTTGTAATTATTATTGTTGTTATTGATGTCATCGTTGTTGTTGGATAGGACAGAAAGAAATGGAGAGAGGAGGGGAAGACAGAGAGGGGGAGAGAAAGATAGACACCTGCAGACCTGCTTCACTACTTGTAAAGCGACTCTCCTACAGGTGGGGAGCCTGGAGCTCAGACTGGGATCTTTAAACTGGTCCTTGTGCTTTGCACCAAGTTAGCTTAACCGGATACTCTACCGCCGGACTCCCTAGTTGAAAATTTTTTATGAGTGCTTATAGACTAGAACTCTTCTAAGCACTAGGGACAGATTCATGCAGAAATTCAGAATGGATATCCAAGTAGTCTCTGTACTGTACCATACTGCTAAATTACAAGTTCAAATAAATATGTTCATTACAACATCTTGTCTGTGTGGGAGAAAGTGGAAGAGAAGTAGAAGAGAGCACTGCTTTTTGGAACTCAGGCCTCAGGCCTGTAATCCATGTGCTTGTTCATGCAGCAACCTTCCTGGATAGTCACCTTAACATTTGTTATAAGAAGGAGGAAGCAAAATAACTGGTTTGTAGGGCAGAACATATCACTGAGCCTGTGTTCTTTTGATGGGTGAACTGAGAAACCTTCTTCAAAAGGCAAGCTTAGTGCTGAACTCTTAAGAGACAAGTCTGTTGAGTCCTCCTTTTCTTCTTCTAGCGTTTGCCCTTCTTCCGTAGCCAGTCAACAGCGTTAGGTTGAGCCTGATGTCTGCTTGTTGCTGGCTTTGGAAGTGATTGGGATCCATGTGGATTCAGTCGGCTAGGAAGGATCGTCAGTTTCCCCAATAAATGGGTACTCACGGGATGCACCACGAGAAGGTCGATCCAATGCATCCCTGAGTCTTCGTGAGAATAAGGGAAGACAAAAAATATCCGAAGTGAAACAACAAGAAGGAGATCTCTGTGGTAAAAAATACGTTTCAACCAGTTGACAAAAGTGAAATCTTCCAATTTCTTTTAGCAATGGATTGCTTGTTTTAAAACCACTTTATTCCACTTACAATGGCACATTTCATAACTTTTTTTGACAATAAATCAGAGTTGATCTTCTTGCAGATGTACTTCCTACTGGTTGTCACAGTTTATTATTTAAACTGTCGTGTGAAAGAAGAATATGTCTCCCAAACTTTTGAAAATTTATTAGAAGGAATGGCTTAAACCTTTGGAAAATAATTTCATAACATCTTCTTTAAACAAAAAAACAAACAAAAAACATTAGGGGGCCGAGCTGTGGTGCAGCAGGTTAAGCGCACATGGCACGAAGCACAAGGACCCATGGAAGGATCCCAGTTTGAGCCCCTGGCTTCCCACCTGCAGGGGGGTCACTTCACAGCAGGTGAAGCAGATCTGCAGGTGTCTTTCTCGCTCCCTCTCTGTCTTCCCTTCCTCTTTCGATTTCTCTCTGTCCTATCTGACAACAACAGCAATAACAATAACAAAAACAATGATAAACAACAAGAGGAACAAAAGGGAAAAAAATAGCCTCCAGGAGTAGTGGATTCATAGTGCAGGCACCAAGCCTCAGCAATAACCCTGGAGACAAAATACATACATACATACATACATACATACATACATACATACATAAATATATAAATAAAGTATAGCAAAATATTTTAGCTTGTTTTTAAAATGTTACTCATGGACCCAAGATAGAATTTAAAAAAGAGAGAGAATCAGGTCATCACTCTGCCATATGCAATAGCAGGGCTTGAACTCAGGTATATGTACCTCTAGCCACTGCACCATCTCTTGCCACTGATAATTGTTCATTTTTAATATATTCTGGTTGGTGTGTCACTTTGAATGGTTTCTAATTGCTTGTAAATTCCAACTCACTTAAAATAAATAATTAGTTATTGGATAGAGACAGAGAGAAATGAGGGAAGGAGGAGATAGTGAGCAAGGAATGGAAAGAGAGACCTGCAGCTCTGCTTTACCACTTGTGAAACTTTCTCCCTGCAGTTGGGGACCAGATGCTTGAACCTAGGTTCTTTTTTTAAAATATTTATTTATTTATTCCCTTTTGTTGTCCTTGTGTTTTTTTATTATAGTTATTATTGATGTTGTTATTGATGTCGTCAATGTTGGATAGGACAGAGAGAAATGGAGAGAGGAGGGGAAGAAAGAGAGGAGGAGAGAAAGATAGACACCTGCAGACCTGCTTTGCCACCTGTGAAGCGACTCCCCTGAAGGTGGGGAACCAGGGGATCAAACTGGAATCCTTTCCAGGGTCCTTGTGCTGTACCATGTGTGCTTAACCCACTGCGCTACCGCCCAACTCCCAAACCTACGTTCTTGTGCATTGTTACCTGTGTGCTCAATTAGGTGCCTGAGTCTCCCTCCCCCAACTATTTCTTTTACATTGAGTTGAAATATATAGCAAACAATTGCCCAAGTTACTGCACGATTTTGCAACTTTAGGGTTTCTGAATGATGCGCAGTAATTGGACAACTATGATATGACAAATGTACTACTGCATAAAGCTATATTAGCTTCAGTATACTGGCCACTAATAACATATTTCTTTTTAAATGTTTACTGCATGTTAGTACTATATTAGTTACTTCAAACATTTTATGCCACTTGATAATGGTGATAATATGCAAGTACCTCCAATAATTCACATCATATTTTTGGTTATTTCTGCTTCTTCTTCACTCAAATCTGATACACACACACACACACACACACACACACACACACACACACACACATATATGTATATGAAACTATAGTATCAATGCTTTTTTGAATGTGGAGGGCTAGGGTTAAACTTGGCTTACATACATGGCAAAGCAGAGAACTGTCCAAGTTAAATATTTTGTTGGACCAGTTTACACAGTTACAAAGGGACACAGGCATTTTTTCAGACCTTACTTGAGATAATTGACAGTATATGAAGTCAAATTTCAGAAACATATTTGTTTTTAAAGAGAAGGTCTCATGTATATTACTCATCTTTCTCTTCATGAGTATGAATTGACAGGAGCAGTGCCCAGGATTAGGATATTTAAGGCCTTGTTTTGAATACTTTTTTTTTTTTACCTGTGAGCACAGAAATGTATTTCTTTTCACTTTTGTAATTAGTAATTTAAGAACGATTAACAAGATTGTAAGATAACAGAGGTAAAATTCCATACAATATCCACCACTAGAGTTCCATATCTCATCCCCTCCATTGGAAGATTCCTTATATTTTATCCCTTTGGAATATGGACAAACATTCCTTATGGGGTGCAGAAGGTGGAAAGTCTGACTTCTGTAATTGTTTCTCTTATGGACATGGACATTGACAGATCAATCCATACCTCAAGCCTTTTTCTGTCTTTCCCTAGTGGAATAGGGCCCTTGGGGAAGTGAGGTTCGAGGACACATTGGTGAGGTCATCTGCCCAGGGAACTGTGTTTCTTAAATAAAACATATTATTTAGATGAATGGGGTAAGAAACTCTGTGTGTGTAGTAAGACAACTTTGTAGAAGTACAGTTTTCATATCTTATTTTGACTGATGACAAAATAATATTGTATTCTCCTATGACCATACAGTCCAAGATATAGTCAGAAAATGGCAGAAGGATGTGTAAATTTTTAAAGGCTTAGATATTTGATTATTAAAAGAATACTTTTTTTCATCCATAGAAAGCATCTCCAATGCAAATGCAACCATCTATAATTTATGGCACAAATTATAGTGTATGACATGAATTATAGTTTTAATAGAACATGCAATTTAGACTCATATCAGATGCTATTTACCTAGTTTATTAATTGAAGAAAAGAATAGTTAATGATTTGAGATTTCAGGAGGCATTTGCTACTGCACTAAAGCAAAAAGAAGTCCAACTAACATCAGCAGAAATGTCAAGGATATTAATGTGGCTTTTTTAAACCTCTATAGTTGCTGACCTAGTATTAATTGATAGCCTATAATGCTAAGAAGAGAGGATTTGTGGCCTGAATAGGTGAAAATATTCTCTCCAAAGCCACAGAGGCAGAATGACTTAAACCCAGTCTTCCATTTTGATTTGCTATATAAGAAAAATGCAAGTGAGGTGTAATGAAAAGCAATTTGTTGACCTTGTATAGTGCCCAGCACAGCAATATGTAACCAATACACCACTCTTTTTTTGTTTTGTATGGACATTGCTTTCATAATATTTATACATGCCTAGAATATTCTCACTTTCAGGAATTAGTTAAAATTACTCTTTAATCTACTCCTCTCAACCATCTTGTCTAGTATAGGTGAGTCCATTCCTGCATTTTCTACAACTTGCTGGTCTTCTGGCTATTTCCAAGTGTATCTTTTCCACTGGAATTCCATCACTTGGATATGACAAGCATGCAAAACATTCTTGCAAGCAAAAGTTTTGTACAATTAATTACTTACAGGACATGTAGACGATTGATTTATATACTTGGGCTGTTACAGTTTTGTGAATGAGATGCCCTAAAGCAAATGCCATCGTTATTTATACACATATTTATTTATTTGTTTGTTTTATGAAGTCAGGTCCCACCCATGGGCGATTTTCATTGCTCCCTGACTGATTCTTTCATTCTGATTGAGAGACAGAGAAAGTGAGACTGACAGAAGAGAGGGAGAAATACCATAGCACTGAAGCTTCCCTAGGTGTTGTGAAACTTCTGTGTAGTGCTGGACTTGAGAACCTGAGTTGTATATATGGCAAGACATGTACCTCACACACTGAGATACCGCTCTTCTAAATGGCACAATTTTGAAAGTGATATTTTCAAACTGGCATCTGTGATGCAAACTTGGATTTTCTGCAAGGTTCTAAAAATCCTAATGATGATTTTTTAATTTATTAGTGATTTAATAATGATTAACAAGATTATAAGATAATGGTTCCCACTACTGGAGTTCTATGCCCCCACCCCTGCAGTTGAAAGTTTCCCTATTCTTTATCCCTCTGAGAGATAGTGGAAGGTCTGACTTCTGTAATCGCTTCTCCATTGAACATAGACATTGACAGCTTGGTCCATACCCCAGCCTGTTTCTATCTTTTCCTAATGTGGTAGGGATCTGTTTGAGGTGAGTTTCCAGGACACACTGGTGAGGTCGTCTGCCCAGGGAGGTCAGGAAGGCATCATGGTAGCGTCTGCATCTTGGTGCCTGAAAGGCAATCAGGTATAAAGCGGGACAAGTTGTTTAATAAGCAGGAACCTAAAGATAAGAATAGAGGCGATGAAATTAGGGGTCTTTGGGAAGAAGATAAAAAGCCTATTTTAGGTATGTCCCAAGAGTCCCACGACTTTAGTGATTTTTGCCTGAACCCCATAGCTAACATGTAGGCAGACAAAAACAATTGTTTGGCAAGATAGTGTGTGAGTTGAGAATAGGCCTAGAAAGCTGGATCAGGGCAGAGGGTAGCTCCCACACATGAGGAAAGTCTATAAATATTTATCTTTAGCTGTTTACCCCCTTGATTTGACCTTGGTCCCATATTTATTCATATTTAGCACAGGAGCCTGTAGAACTTCTGTGTCCCTGTCAATCTGAGCTTGCAGTCCATAGTCACAGCTAGGAACAGTCTAACCTGCATTCATATCAGGACGAGTCTTCCTCCAGTGGCAGAGTATGTTAATCCAGCCTTTCACTGGAAAGTGGGACATTCCCTACCATTCCTGTTAATCCTGTTCTATATTGAGGGAAATGTCCTATAGAAGCCCACAAGAGAGTTTAGGATGATGTTCCTGGTGGAGATGACCAGGGATGGTGAAGTGAGGGATTTATTAGAGGTCTAGTTCCATAATATCTATATGGGAACCCAATACCCTAGGCCCCAGGGAATGGGGTAGCCTGATAGTGACCAGAAATCTGATTTATTTTATGAACTCCGTCATGTTTCTTTTAATATATTTTTATTTATTTATTATTGAATAGAGACAGAGAGAAGTTGAGAGGGGAAGGGTGATAGGGAAGGAGAGAGACAGAGAAACACCTGCAACCCTGCTTCACCACTTGTGAAACTTTCGCCCTGCAGGTGGGAACTAGAGGACTGAACCTGGATCCTTGTGTACTTGTGCTTAACTAGGTGTGCCAACACCTGCCCCCCACTCATGTTTCTTCTATATTAAATGTCTTTAAATAGACACTTTAAAAAATATTTTTAGGGGCCGGATGGTGGTGCACCCGGCCAGCTCATACAGTACTATGCAGAAGGACCATCACAGGAACTCTGGTAGGAGCCTTTGCTGCCCACCTGCTGCAGAGACACTTCACCAGCCACGAAGCAGGGCTGCAGGTATCTGTATTTCCTTCTCTCTCTCTCTCTCTCTCTCTCTCTTCCTTCCTCCCTGCCTCCCTCCCTCCCTTCTCCATTTCTCTTTTCAGTCAGACCCCCCCCCCCAAATAGGAAAAATGAATGCAAGAGCCAGTGCTGACACATAGTGCTGATGCTGGGCTCCAGCAATCACCCTGGAGGCAAATATATAATAAATAAAATTAATGTTTAAAAGGCATGTCTTATAGTGCTAGTGATATACTGGGTATACTAGTGGAAACTGAAATTCCCAGTGAAATTTATAGAGGATAAGGGGTTTTATTTTGTTGAAATGTATGTAACTATATAACTATTCCGAATATAGCATAAATCCAAAGCTTAATATGCTTAAATAAAAATTATGCAACAGCTTTTCACACTAGCGTTTTCTTACCCATAGGTAATAGATTTTTTTTTAACCAGTGGCTGTGTGTGTGTGTGTGTGTGTGTGTGTGTGTGTGTGTGTGTGAGTGATTTTGATACACAGATTTGTGATCAATGTATTTTGTTTGAGATGGATGATTTTTCTTGATGGATGATCTTTCATCATGTCAAGTCTGTTTATGAAATACATTTTTGCATCCTAACACACCCATTCTTACAAAACATTTTGGGGGAAAGGAAGTGATACATGTTCTGACACTTATAAAGATTCCTTTGCTCTTTGGTGAAATATTTCCATCTCCAGTCTTTCTCCAGTTAAGAACACTTGCTGAAGTACTTTTCTCAACTGTTGCATTTCTTTAAAATGGTTGGCAAGTATTTGAAGAATGAGTGTTTATCCCGGCTTCAGTGCATTTACTTGTTTAAAACACCAGAGCATCCAATCCATTTACCACCATTCTTTTGTGCCATAGAAACTCAAAAGATAAAAAAGGATACTAAGTGCTGTTATTTTACTCTATGTTAACCCGATTTCTAAGCTTCTAAATTAGAACTAATGTGTCCAAGGATTTGTTAATTACTTAAAAGGGTTTATTTGAACAAGTTCAGCTGAATGGAATGTTTTAAAAACGTATAATAAATGTAGTATAAATACTGGAAAGAATAGTCCCTCTCAACACTGCCTAGGACTTATGAAATCTTCACATTTTAAAGTATTAAAGTACTCAACTATTTGACTGTAGGAAAGTGAAGTGTCATATTTTTTATATTTAATTGAGATTGGGTTAAATTGAAACAAAAACAAAGTCATTAGATTGTAGGTTCAGTTGTAGATATATTGTACATTTACACATTTGCATTTATAGTACAGAAGATATAAAGTTTTTAAATTAAAACGATTTTTTGTTGTTAAAAGGGATTTTATTAGCTTTTATCTAGCATTTACGAAGTATTGCTGATTGATCAGAGTTGTATCAAAATATGAATGCAGTGAAATCAGGAGCATTACCTGAAGGATACAAAATTTTTCTGAATTAAACTAGACCATTCAAACTCATCCAGGAATACATTAGAACTTTTTTATTTTTCTTCAGATTTTGTAACATGGGATTGTTAAACTGTAAAATATCCAATTCTCAGTTTTTAAAAATATATTGTCACACAATAACTACTAAAATTATTCTCCAATTATGCACTCTAAAAAGTACCATTGCAACATCTGTTGTATTACTAAAGAATGTGCTTAAGAACATAGAAAATACATATGTGGGATTTTGGTCTGAATAATTAAACAATTTGGGGGAAATAAATTGGAAGGTGGGGAAAGTAGTTCTAACAGGTATCTAGAAGTGTGTTACATAAAATAACATGAAACCACTGGTCAATTCTCAAGTCTTATATTTCTCTTTCTTTCTTCTTTCTTCTTCTTCTTCTTCTTCTTCTTCTTCTTCTTTTTTTTTTTTTTTTTTTTTTTTTTTTTTTTGCCACTAGGTTGAATCAATCCAATGGTCATTTTTCCTTATTTATTTATTTATTTATTTATTTATTTATTTATTTATTTAATGGGAATTTTGACAAGACCATAGATAAGAGGGGTGCAATTCTACAAAATTCCCACCACCAGAACTCCGTTTCCCATGCACTCCCTTGAAAGCTTTCCTATTTTTTTTTCCCTCTGTGAGTATGGACCCAGGCTCATTGTGAGGTGCAGAAGGTTAGAGGTCTAGCTTTTGTAGTTGCTTCTCTGCTGAACATGGGCATTGGCAGGTCGATCCATATTCCCAGTCTGTCCTTCTCTTTCCCTATTGGAGCAGGGCTCTGGGGAGGCGGGGCTCCAATGCACACTGGTAAGGTCCTTTGCCCTGGGAAATCAACTTGGTGCCATGGTAGCATCTGGAAGTTAGTTGGTGATTGAACAAGCATTAAGATATAAGGCAGAACAAAATTGTTAAATAATCAGGAACCTAAAGGCAAGAATATAGCAGATGAAATTTGGGGGTCTCCATTTTGGAGAAAGCTGGTAGGTTTATTATAGGTATATTCCAAGGGGCCCATAAGCTAACATGCAGGTGGACCAAAGGCATTGTCTGGGGAGATGGTGTCATAGTTGGAAAAAGGACTAGAAAACTGGATCAGGTAAGAGAGTAGCTCCCAAATATGGGAAAATATCTAAATATTGTTAACTGTAAACCCCATCAGTTTGATCTGGGCCCCATATTCATCACAGGAGCCTGTGTAACCTCTACATCCTGTAGATCTGAGCTCACATTCTGCAGTCACAGCTAGGAGCATTCTAGTCTGTACTGATTTCAAGATCCATTTTCTTTTAGTGATAGAGTATGTTGCCCAACCTCCCATCGGATGATGGGGCTGTCCCTACCTTTGTTGATCGATGTTGAGGGCAAGGTCCTATAGGAGCTCACAAAGGTCTCCATTATGTTGTCACTGATGGAGATGACCAGGGACGGTGGAGAGAGGGATCAGTGAGAGGTCTATGCCCATCATGTGTGTGTGGGAATCCCAGGACTCCCTGACTAGGGCCCTGGATGATGGGGTGCCCTGGTAGTGACCAAAGCGCCATCAGTAAAATATGCCAGTCTCTTGCCCTTATCCAGCTTTTGTAGTCCTTACATTGTCTGACAAAATTAGCCTTAGAGTGATTGAGGGAAATGAAATAGGTAGTTGGTGAGGAGGGTATCTAGTTCTAAGTAGAAACTGTTTGATAGGATGAAGAGAAATTGAGAAGGGAAGTAGAGATAGAGGGAGAGATAGAGATAATCTGCAGATCAGCCTCATAGCTAGTGAAATTCCCCTCTTGCCCCGTAGGTGTGGAGCTTAGGCTTGAACCCAGATCCCCGCATGTGTACATGCGCGCGCACACATACACACACACACTGGTGATGGTTATGTCGCCCTGTTGCATTGAACCTCTAATATGTTGTGTCCACGCCTTTCCTTTTTTTCCTGAAAGTCTAATTTATCTGATATCTGATATTATAATAGCTGTTTCTGCACTTTTCTTTGAAAAATTTTCTTAACATAGCCTGTTTCAGCCTACCACCTGGAGCTTCTGTTTGTCTTTCTTATAGATGTTTGTTTCCTGGAGACAGAATAGTTAGTTCTTGCTTTTCGGTCATTCTGAATCTTTCGACTGGAAAATTTTAGCTATTCGTATTTAGGGTGATTGTTAATTAATATGGTTTGCTTATGATCATTCTGGATTTTGTTTAGAGCTTTTACGTTCTTGTTGACTCTTCCTATTTGT
This sequence comes from Erinaceus europaeus, assembly GCF_950295315.1. NCBI lineage: Eukaryota > Metazoa > Chordata > Mammalia > Eulipotyphla > Erinaceidae > Erinaceus > Erinaceus europaeus. Next base: position 43,124,634 of record NC_080180.1, on the reverse strand, counting down.
TTCTGTTTATTATTTTATGTGAATGGTTTGCTCTTATGGTCTTGCTTACTGTATATATGTTTCCTATTTATCTTTTTGCAGTATTCTTTTTATTTTTTGTGCTGTATGGTATGTGAAGATCTTCTCCCATTCTGTAAGGGGTCTCCTTGTTTGTGTGATAGTTTCTTTGGCTGTGCAGAAGCTTTTTAATTTGATGTAGTCCTAATGAGTTGCTTCTGCTTTAGTTTTCCTTGCAATTGGGTTTGTATTATCAAAGATGTCCTTGAGGTTTAGGTGGGAAAGTGTTCCACCAATGTTTTCCTCTAAGTATTTGATAGTTTCTAGTCTAACATCCATGTCCTTGGTGCAATTGAAATTGATTTTTGTTTCTGGTGAGATAAAGTGGTTCAGTTTCATTCTTCTGCATGTTTCAACTCAGTTTTCCCAGCACTGTTTATTGAAGAGAGCTTCCTTTCGTTTTTGCTTTTTTTTTTTTTTTTAAGTTGGCCTTGGTTAACCACCATTGAACTGTTTCACTCTGATTACATTGCTCTCCCCTTTTCTGTATCTGTTTTTTCCCCGTTGATGTTGTGGTCCTGGTTCTGTTATAATACCACTCATCTTATTAAAAGTTGGAAAAGTTTTCTTTTCATGTGGGACTCCTATTAATAATTCTTGCAGGGCAGATTTGGTGTGGCAAATTCCTTCAGTTTCTGAATGTTTGAAAAGATCTTTATTTCTCCTTCATATTTGAGGGCTAATTTAGCAGGATACAGAATCCATGTCTGGCAATTCTTGCATTTTAATACTTTGAGTATGTCATTCCACTCCCTCCTTCCCTCTAGGGTTTGTGATTAATTCTGTTCTTCTATGTGACTTTCTTCCTTTCCCTGGCAGCCTTTGCTTTTTTTTTTTTTTTCTCTCTTATCTCTGGTCTTGTTAGTTTTACAATCATTTGTGTTGGTGTGTGTCATTTTGCATTCATCTTATTGGATTTCTATATTTTGAGATTTTATTTATTTCTTTATGAGAAAGATAGGAGGAGAGAGAAAGAACCAGACATCACTCTGACACGTGTGCTGCCGGGGAATGAGCTTGGGACCTTATACTTAAGAGTCCAAAGCTTTATCACTGTCCCACCTTCCAGACTGCAATTTCTTTATTTTGAACGCTACTCAGGTATAGAAATTTTTCTGCTAAAATTTCTTTTAATATATTCTCTACTCCTATCTCTTCTTACTCAGGGATCACAATAACTCTGATGTTTGTCTTTCTGATGAGTCTGCTATTTCAGAAATAAGTGTCTTTTTTCTTTTTTCCTAAACTTTTCCTCTCCAAGGGTTTTAAGTTTAGAGTGTGGTGGTTATATCTTCTAATGTTGATATTCTCTCCTCCATCTAATTAAGTTTACTTCTGAGGCCTCTTACCTCAACCTGAACTGCATTCAAATTGTCCTTTAGGCCTTGCAGTTCTCTTTGGATTTTTTTTTTCTGTACTTTGTAATTCTTTGATAAAATGATCACCGAGTTTTTGAACCCTAACATTAGTTTCTTGAGTTGATTTCATAATGATACTTCTGAACTCTTATCTCTGTCATTTTTTCTGCATCTGTGCCTGTCTGGTCATTTGGGGTTTCTGTCATTGCTGTCTGTGTATATTTTTTTCATTTTTGCATTTAGTGTGGGGCTCCTTGTTGTGTCAGTAGAAAGTGCTTTGGCTGGGGTGTTTGATTTCCCTATTTATATGTCTTGGTGGGGAGGGGGAGATATCAGCCGATGTCACCAGGCTGGGTTCAGTGCCCTTGATGTCAATATAGGCTGCCCCTGCTGTTTTTTCAGCCTCAGTAAGGCAACAGTATTGGAAACTCAAGTTTTAAATTGGTGAGTTTTTAGATTTTTTTTTTTCTTTTTAACAGTTGTTGCATTATCACGGACCCAATTTACCTCCCAAGTTGGTGCCAGCTGTCCCTGAGCACCAGTTTTTAGTTCTGGGAATAGCTCCCTACTCCGTTTCTGTCCACACGCCACATGTGTCTGTACTCACCCATGGCTTAGGTAGTTTTCTTGTTTTCTTTCTTCTTTTTGATAGTTTTCTTTAACTCAGAGCCATAAATGGTGCACCTCAGCTGCCAAGTTCTCAATTTGGTTCCAGTCTTCCCTGAGTAGGGCATTTTAGTCATAGGAATCTTTTTCCCTCACCCCTTTTTCGATCCAGGAGCCACACATGTCTGTATACTCACTTGTATCTTGATGATTTTCTGAAGAAATCTTGTTAGTATTTTGTTGAGTTTTCAGTTGATTTTTGTGCTTTTCCTAGTTGACTAGAGGAAGCAAAGCCAGCTGCTGCTCCTCTAGCCACCTTTCATTGTCTACATTTTTCAAGGGTTTCCTTTGTAAAATTATGGAATCCTAAATTTGAAATGCACATCAAGATAAAGTGCAAATATTCTCCAAAGTTTACAGTACAATTTTTTCAGACATTGGAAATCCAGGCAGAGTAATTTCCTTATAATTTAATAATCCTTAGAGTCTTAGAATTTAACTCTCGGGAATCGGGCGGTAGCACAGCGGGTTAAGCGCATGTGGCACAAAGGGCAAGGACTGGCAAAAGGATCCGATTCGAGCCCCCGGCTCCCCACCTGCAGGGGAGTCACTTCACAGGCGGTGAAGCAGATCTGCAGGTGTATCTCTTTCTCTCCCTCTCTGTCTTCCCCTCCTCTCTCCATTTCTCTCCGTCTTATCCAACAATGACATCAATATCAACAACAATAACTACTACAACAATAAAAAGACAGCAATGGCAACAAAAGGCAAATATAAATAAAATAATTTAAATAAATAAATAAAAAGAATTTAACTTTCAAATAATAAGCTTACAACTTATATACTTATTTTTTTTCATTTTTTAATCCACACAGTGGAGTGATTTAGTATACATAAGCTGACATTTCAGACTCAACTTCCAACTTCCAACTATAATAGAAACCATGTTATTATAATTCGTTCCTATTGAATTGTGATTTCTTAGCAGAAATTTCTTTATCACCCATAAATCCTTAACATAACAAAGGAGAACACATTTGTGGAATTTCTAAATATAGAGACAAGATTGACAGGTCTGAGTGAGACAGGGTTGATCGCATGAAAAAAATTATATATTGGAAAATATTTTTCTTATACACTATTTGTGGTAAAAAGAAACCTTTTAAATGTCAAATGTCTTTATTTAATAAAAGTAAATGTATACACTTTGTCATTCTTTTTATTTACAGATACTTGATGTATAATATATTACTATATAAATTGTAGGTGTACAACATGATTCCATATTTGTGTATGATATGACTAAGTCTAGTTAGCAGACGTCACCATGGATATGCAATATTTTAATGATTAGAACTTTTAATATTTACTTTTCAGGGCTCTAGCAGATAACATATTGGTTATGTAAACAGTTTTTATGCCTAAGGCTCTGAGGTCCCTGGTTTCTGGTTCCTTAACAGCATCATAAACCAGAGTTGAAGAATGTTCTGCCTTTTCATTGTTCTCTTTATTCTCTCTACTTTCTCTGTCTCTCCCACTACAAATAATCTATTTTAGAGATGAATTCTTCTAACAGCTTCATAATATATAATATAGCATTTTGACTATTTTGACTATAGTTGCTATAATGCACATTACATTCTCATAAATCTATGTAACTAGAAGTTTATATCTCTCTCCTTCATTCACTTTGATATCTCCATTTCATACTTACCTTTTATGATTTATTATATCTAAGACAGTGACTTCAATCTGTATCTATTTTGAAAATATCAAAGTTTATCTTTTTTCATATCAGTATAGCATGCTGCTGTGTGTGTAACGGTTCTTTTTTTCCTTCATTTATGGATACTTAGTTTGTTTTCTGTTTGTTTATTTATTTATTTAATTCTTTTAGTTTGTTTTCATGTCTTAGCCATAATCAAAAATAATATAATGCTACATACATGCTTTCAAACAGGTCTTTTCATTTTCTTGAGAACAATTTTTATAGTTGGTATTGTAGGCAAATATAGCAGACTTTTAACTTGGCAAGAATCTCCAAACTGTTGCACCAGTTTCATTCTCATCAATAGAGCAAAACACAAGGGTTCAATTTTGCCACATCCTTTCCAGCACTTTTTTCTTTGCATTTATTTAATTTTAATATCTTATTTATGTATTTATTGGATAAAGACAGAGAAATCAAGAAGGAAGGGGGATAATGAGGGAGAGATAAAAAGAAGTACCTACAGCAGTGCTCCATCTCTTGGAACCCTTTCCCCCTGCAGTTAGGGACTAGAGGACTTGTATCCAGATTGTTTCTTTGTGTGTTAGAGAATTATCCTCCTCTCATAATGTAGATAACATATTTAAAATTTAAATGTTTTTATTTTAGTAAATAGTTACTAATTTATTTGTTGAATTATTCATTTGCTATGACATTATTTATTCGCTATGATATGTTCACATTTAATATTATCCAAAATATCCCATGGTATTTTTATAATAGTTTATCTAATCTACCTTTTTTTCTGACATTATCCATTTTGTCTTATTACTTACATATACCTTGCTTATCTAAGTATGATCACTTTTACTCTTTTTACGCTTAAACTCAGGCTTTCCTGTAATCATTATGTCTTTTGCAGGACAAAGGTATATCAAAACAGAATCCTGTCAGATTTATTTAGTCATTTTAATCTAAACACTAAGCCATATATGGATTTTTAGACACACAATATTGTCTCATAGTATTTGTCCACAGAATCATCATATTTAATAATAAATAACTTAATTGATGAAAAGCATTCTGATACTTTCACTTTTATACTGTCTATTAGTTAAACACAATCAAATTAAATTATCACATAGGTTAGGTGGAGTCTTACTAGGACATGTTCAACCTAGGACTGAGTAGCGGCTGAAATCTAGATCTGATGATAGGAATACACATTTCACTTTTTTTTTTTTAACACAAATCCTCTGCTCCTGTCAGCCCTATTTTTACATTTGTTGTTATTGTTGTTGCCATTATTGATGTCATTATTGATGTTGTTGTTGCTTTAGAGGACAGAGAGAAATGGAGAGAGCAAGGGAAGACAGAGATTGGGAGAGAAAGATAAACACCTGCAGACCTGCTTAATTGCTTGTAAAGCAACCTCCCCCCCTGCAGGTGAGGAGCTGGGGGTTATAACCCGGATCCTTATGTGGGTCCTTGTGCTGGTGCCATGTGTGATTATCCCAGTGTGCCACCACCCATCCCCACCCCATATTTCATCTTAAAGCCAAACAATAAGCTCTTTTTTATATTTTCTATCATAAATAATAAACATTTGACAGTTTCTTCAAGTATAAAATTACATTTCTACTGAAAATAAATTTTATTGACTAGTTGTTTAACTCCAGTTTCTTTATGATGGTTAGTTTCATGCATACAACACAATGGTAGCATGTATATTTCATTTTATCATGCACAGAATAATTGATTTTCAAAATTCCTTTCTCTCTAAATGATTTTCTTTTTATAGCCCAGCTACAGGGTCACAAGTGCTGGAAATAGCTAGTTCATCTTTCTTGTAGATCTTTCATTAACGTGCATAACTTACTTTGAGTGGATTGATTATAATGGTCATTGCTAACTTGACTAAGGACATATGCTGATGAGGACGTAACTTAGCAAAGTCACCAAATTAATGGCTTTACAAGAGTGTTAGAATGGGAAGCATTAAAGTGCAGGAGTTTTGATAATTCACAGGAGGCTTTTTTTTTTGGTTCGATAATATTCTTGCAACAAAATACAGCTTCACTTTTTTTTTCATTTAAAATAAAATATAAAGAGATGCATGTAAATAGGGAAAAGAAGAGGCTCATCAAATGGAATCATTATTAAAAAATCAAGGTTGTCATGGAAGTCATAAAATGTCTTTTTATATAAAGTTGGTTTTCCATTATCTCTGGCTTCACTGATCACTATACAGGTGAGGTTATTGCCTTTTCAGTTTTATTAATAAACCTATTAGTACATAAATAGCCTACTGGCCTTTCCTAAACAAATGGAAAATGAAATAGTTTCATTATCCCCAGGGTTTCATGCAGTCTTGGTTATAGAACTATCCTGAAGGAATAGCTCTGCTTACATGAAAATGTTTATCTTGAAGCCTTTTCAAATTGGATTCTACTTTATGTTTTCTTAAAAGTTTATAACCAGAAATGGAATATTATTTGAAATCTGTTCTTCTATTATATAATATTTTTGAAATATTTCAATGAAATGATAAGACATGAGTCCCGTAAAATTATAAAAATCAAGATAAAGGAATATGTGTTGGTGTCAGAGTATTCTGTTACACTGTGGTGCTATGTATCATAAGACTTAAGTGATTTAATTTTCAAATGGCCTTCCAAGTTAGAAAATAGAAAACTACCAAGTATAAGTAAGGCATAATAGTGTGTGCTGGGAAGTGGAGGATGAATCACACTATCTCATTCATTCCTGATTCATATTTAGATAGAATCATTATTCCTCCCCAAGTAACAAAACATGTGTCAGCTACCAAAGAGTCCCAGAATAATGTTTGAAAATACACTTTTAGTTCTTTATTTCCTGTAAATTGGTTCTTTACCTTCATGATTGTGTCAAGTTGCTCTGTTTATAACACTAGTCAGGAAGGTTTCAAACAGAGTATTTTAACAACAGTGATTCTTATGTAGCTGTCTTGTGCCCCATAACTGATGTACTGTAAGAGAACTGAGTTGATTGACTGTCTTGGATATGCTGAATTTCACAGTACTCAGTGAAGCTTCAAGGATGTAGGAATGTGTAAAAGCAAAAAAATGAAAAAACGGAGGATCTAGAAGGTTGGTTTGATAGTTGGTTTGTCATTTATAAGAAATTTTGACTATTGGATGAAATAAAAGAGCATAGGATGTCAAAAAGAGGAAGGAGTCATTGCAAATAAACAATTCTACACTCTACATATTGATATAGATAGCTCAAAAACAATTAGATATGAACTGTTCTTGTGAATTCTTTCAAAGCAACATGAGATGATTATATCTGTAACTGATAATTGACAAGTTAGTTGAGAGATGAAATATACAATATTTCCTGTTGAATGCTTCATAATTAGCTAGGAACCAGGTTCATGTCCTTGGTCCAATCTTCAAGGGGGATGCTTCACAAGTGGGGAAGCAGTGTTGCAAGTATCCCTCTCTTTTCCTGTACCACCCCACCCCCTCAACTTCTTTCTGTCTCTACTCAAAATTAATTAATTATATCAAAGGACTTAAATGATATTTTGTTGAACAATGAATTATGTTATTAATAAAGGCTAATAAAGTCCAATATCTAGAGGGCAATTTTTTCCCATTACAGTGCTGTTGCTTCCAAACATACATACAGAATAATCTTGGTATTTAAATACTTTATTTCTGATATATTTGAATAAAACTGAATAAATTCCTAAAGCAGGTAAGATGTTTGTATCCTATGTGAAATGACAAAAAATGAGTTACTTAGATACTGAGTTACTGAAACCTTAGATAATATATGATGTGGAAAAAATGTGCAGAATAAAAGGTAGGACATGTCTGATATAACTTATCTAAGCATTTAGATAGATTTTATCAAATCTAGCAACAAAAGTCACATAAATCAAATTATATTTATGAAGTTGCTGCACAACTGTAGAGAATATGTCAAAGTTTCTCTTTTGACGATTTAAGTTTCAGTAATTCCAATTGTGAAGTACTAAATTCTTAAAATATATGTTTGAACATCTCTGGCATCAAGAGAAATTCTGGAGCAATGACATCTCGTCTACACTCTTGTTCTTTCACTCAGTTTTTGCATGCAAATAAAAGATACAAGAGAAGGTGGCATAATGCATGCACAAGTCTGAGGTCTGCAACACACACACACACACACACACACACACACACACACACACACACACACCATAAAATGAGCTTAATATGAGGGAAAGTCATAAAAATTCTAAATTTTGTTGTTAAAAATGTACAGGTATTACACACGCTAACCCAAGGGCCTTACTCTTAGAAGAGGTCAAGTCTGAGACTTCCGGAGGTGGGGCTACAGGGCAGCAGCAGCTGTGATTCTCTCCTCTTCTCTCCTGGGTCAACTGGGAATACCAAAGGAGACCACCTGGGATCTTAACAAGACAGGACTAGAATGACTTCAAGAACCCATCAAATCACTGGTGAGTGCAAACACGGGTGGCTCATGGACAGAGAGGAGCCTAGGGAGAGATTGTCTGGTAACAGTCTGGAAGTTTACCAGTTGAGACACCACCTCCAGTCAGTTTGAAGGGAGGAAAGGAGTCCCCTGAGACTCACCAAATGTAATTGTGAGTCTCCATTGTTACTGCCCTCATAATCTGGAGCAGTGGCAGGGAGGCTCTGTGCTGACACCAGGGGACAGAAACTAACCAGGAAACTTAGGAGAAGATCTATACCTCCATTGCCTAGCAGTGGGGCTGTGAAAGTCTCTTTGTATAAACACTGGATTATCTCTGCCCCACCATGTTTTATCTCTTGGTCAGGAGTGAGGGATTAAGCTAAGAAACCTATTTATAGTTTAGAAGCTTTCAGGCTCCCATAGCCTACAGGGAAGAAAAAAAACAAAAGAGGCTTTTAAGCCACTGAGCTCCAACTCAGGGATTAAAATACTATTGAAACAACTGTCAATTTCCACAACTTTGAATGCTTTAATTTCCTCACTTAGACACAAGTCAATACAGGCAAGAGTGATCAGTAATTTGAAAAGTACTGAGAGAGGGACCTCATAACATACTATATAAAATTGTTAAACCAATAAGAAGAAATACTGGAGAAATGAACCCAGACAAGAGTCCATCTCAAAGCCCCCCAAAGGGTGAAGCACAAAATAATGAGGTCAACATCCAAACACTAGTTAAGGAAATAATCACAGGAGTGAGTAAAGAGTTTGAAAGATTTGTCATCAGAAATACAGAAACAACAAATGAGACTCTGGAAAAAAACACTAATTATCTCAAGGTTATTAGAGAACTGAAAACTGAAATAGCTAAGCTAAAAACACAACTAGCTGAACAAGCTAAAACAGTATCAGAACAAGGTAAAAAAAAAAAATAGATGAACTCCAGAAAACAGTAGAGGGGAGAGAGAATAGAAGAAATGAGGCTGAAGACAGAATAAGCAAGATCGAGAACAAATTAGAGACAACTAAAAAAGAAGTAAGGGATCTCAAAAAGAGACTAAGTGATACTGAAAACAACAACAGATACCTATGGGATGACATCAAAAGAAATAATATATGCATTATTGGCTTACCAAAGGAAGAAACAGAAGGAGGGGAAGAAACCATTCTTCAGGACCTAATAGCTGAGAACTTCTCTAGTCTAGACAACATCAAAGACATAAAGGTTCAAGAATCCCAGAAGGCCCCAAACATAATTAACACAGACTTACAGACACCAAGACACATCATATTCAGAATGGAAAGGAATAAAAATAAAGGATTTTGAAGGATGCTAAAGAAAAACAAAGTGTCACCTACAGAGGAAAACCCATAACATTAGCAACAGGCTTCTCCACACAAACACTATAGGACAGAAGAGAATGCCAAGATATCTGTAGAGTGCTCAATGAAAAAAGGTTTCAACCAAGACTACTGTATCCTGCTAGACTCTCATTCAGAGTAGATGGAGGCATAAAAACCTTCTCAGACAAGCAACAGTTGAAAAACTGAATTATCACCAAACCTGTCCTGAAAGAAGTTCTGAAAGTTCTCCTATAAACAGCCAGACAACCATAAATAGCCCATCTATCAGAATACTCAAAAAGTCTACAAGAATGGTGTTAAAATATCTTCAAACTTTGATATCAATAAATGTCAATGGCCTGAATTCACCTATTAAAAGGCACAGAGTAGGAAGATGGATCAGAAAACACAACCCAACATTGTGCTGTCTACAGGAAACCTACATAACTCAAAAGGACAAACACAGATTCAAAGTGAAAGGATGGAAATCTATCATAAAAACCAGTGGCCCACAAAAAATGGCAGGAACAGCTCTTCTCCTATCTGACACAACAGACTTTAAAAGAAATAAAATTTAAAAAGATAGGGATGGACACGACTTAATGCTCAAAGGATCAGTCAGTCAGGAGGACTTAACAATAATTAACATCTATGCAGCCAATGAGAAGCCATCTAAATACATTAAACAAGCACACATTAGGAAACAAGAAAAAGCACAAATAAACATCCTGATTGCACATCTTAAAAACCTAGAAGAAGAACAAAGGAACCCTAAAGCAACCAGAAGGACAGAAATCACTAAAGTTAGGGCAGAAATCACTAAAGTTAGGGCAGAAATCATTAACAGTGAAAATAAGAAAACCATACAAAAGATCAAAGAAATTAAATGCTGGTTCTTTAAAAGAGCGAACATAATCGACAAACCTTTAGCCAGACTCACAAAACAAAAAAGGGTGAAGACCCAAATAAATCAGATCATAAATTAAAGAGGAGATATCACAAAAGACACTGCAGAAATTCAGCATATCATGTGAGACTTCTATGAACAACTATATGCCACCAAGCTAGAGAACCTGGAAGAAATGGACGATTTCCTAGTTACCTATGAAATTCCAAAATTAAGTAAAAAGGAACTAGATAACATGAACAGGCCCATCACAGCTAATGAAATTAAAACAGTTCTCAAAAACCTTCCCAAGAATAAAAGTCTTGTACCAGATGATTTTACAAATGAATTCTACAAAACCTTCAAAGAAGAAATAATACCTCTACTTTTAAAGTCTTCAAGAAGATTGAAGACACTAGAATACTCCCGTCCAGCTTCTATGCAGCCAATGTCATTTTGATACCAAAAGCAGACAGAAACACAACCAAAAAAGAAAACTATAGACCAGTATCTCTGATGAACATAGATGCGAAAATATTGAACATAATTCTAGGCAACTGGATACAGCACTCTATTAAAAAGATTGTTCATCATGACCAAGTGGTGTTTATACCAGGCATGCAAGGTTGGTTTAATATATGTAAATCAAAGTGATCTACAACATCAATAAAAGCAAGGCAAAAACCATATGGTCATATTAATAGATGCAGAGAAAGCCTTTGACAAAATACAACATCCCTTTATGATCAAAACACTACAATAAATAGCAATATATGGAAAATTCCTGAAGATATTGGAGTCTATATATAACAAACCTACAGCCAGTATCGTACTCAATGGCAAAAAACTGGAAACATTTCCCCTCAGATGAGGTATTAGACAGGGCTGCCCACTATCACTATTACTATTCAACATAGTGTTGGAAGTTCTTGCCATAGCAATCAAGCGGGAACAAGGAATTAAAGGCATACTGATTGAAAGAGAAGTCAAACTATCCCTATTTGCAGATGACATTATAAATATACATAGAAAAACCTAAGGAATCCAGCAAGAAACTGTTGGAAATCATCACACAGTACAGTAAGATGTCATTCTACAAAATCAATATTAATAAATCCGTGGCATTCCTCTATGATAACAATAAGTTAAAAGAAGTTGAAATCCCGAAATCAATTCCTTTTATTATAGCAACAAAAACAATAAAATATCTTGGAGTAAACCTAACCAAAGAAGTGAAAGAATTGTATACTGAAAAATCTAAGTCAATACTCAAGGAAATTGAAAAAGACACAAAGAAGTGGAAAGATACTCCATGTTCATGGGTTGGAAGAATGAACATCATCAAAATGAATATACTACCTAGAGCCATATACAAACTTAATTGTATCCCCATCAAGGTCCCAACCACATTTTCAGGAGAATAGAACAAATGCTACAAATGTTTATCTGGAACCAGAAAAGACCTAGAATTACTAAAACAATCTTTAAAAAAAAGAAAATAACTGGAGGCATCACACTCCCAGATCTCAAGTTGTATTTGTTATCAAAACTGCTTGGTAGTGGAACATGAATGAATAGACACACTGGGCAGTGAAATAGAACTGAGAGCCCAGAAGTAAGCCCCCACACCTATGGACATCCTATCTTTGACAATGGTGCCAGACTGTTAAATGGGGAAAGCGAGTCTCTTCAACAATTGGTGTTGGAAAAAATGGGTTGAATATGCAGAAGAATGAAACTGAACCACTATATTTCACCAAATACAAAAGTAAATTCCAAGTGGGTCACAGACTTGAATGTTAGACCAGAAACTATCAGATACTTAGAGGAAAATATTGGCAGAACTCTTTTCCGCATAAATTTTAAAGATATCTTCAATGAAACAAATCCAATTACAAAGAAGATCAAGGCAAGCATAAACCTATGGTGCCACATCAAATTAAAAGCTTCTGCACAGCTAGGGAAACCGCTACCCAAATAAAGATACCCACAGAATACGAGAAGATCTTTATATACCATACATCAGACAAGAGACTAATAACCAAAATAAATAAAGAGCTTGCCAAAGTCAACAACAAGAAAACAAATAACCCCATCCAAAAATGGGGGGAGGACATGGACAGAATATTCACCACAGAAGAGATCCAAAAGGCTGAGAAACACATGAAAAATGCTCCAAGTCTTTGATTGTCAGAGAAATGCAAATACAGACAACAGTGAGATACCACTTCACTCCTGTGAGAATGTCATACATCAGAAAAGGTAACAGCAGCAAATGCTGGAGAGGGTGTGGGGTCAAAGGAACCCTCCAGCACTGATGGTGGGAATGTCATTTGGTCCAACCTCTGTGGAGAGTGGTCTGAGGAACTCTCAGAAGGCTAGAAATGGACCTACCCTATGATCCTGCAATTCCTCTCCTGGGGATATATCCTAAGGACCCCAACACACCTATCCAAAAAGATCTGTGTATGCATATGTTTTTAGCAGCACAATTTGTTATAGCCAAAGCCTGGAAGCAACCCAGGTGTCCAGCAACAGATGAGTGGCTGAGCAAGTTGTGGTATAACTACACAATGGAAAACTACTCACCTATAAAAAAGGTGACTTCACCGTTTTCAGCCCATCTTGGATGGACCTTAAAAAAATCATGTTAAGTGAAATAAGTCAGAAACAGAAGGATGAATATGGAATGATCTCACTCTCAGGCAGAAGTTGAAAACCAAGATCAGAAGAGAAAACACAAGTAGAACCTGAAGTGGAATTGGCTTATTACACCTAAGTAAAAGACTCTGGACTGGATGGGGCGGGGGTGGTGGTGGTGGAGAATACATGTTCAAGAAGGATGACAGAGGACCTAGTGGGGGTTGTGCTGTTATATGGAAAACTGGGAAATGTTACGCATGTACAAACTATTGTATTTACTGTCGATTGTAAAACATTAATTCCCCAGAAAAGAAATAAAAAAAAAATACACAAGTATTAACTAACCAGTGTGTGTAGGAATCACAGCTGAATATCTTCTTAGTGTAGTTTCTAGATCCTAGTCCTTATTTAGAACACTTGTGTTTTTGTATACTGACATTTGGTTAAGAAGTCTAAATAATGGCTGTTTTGTGATACTAATACCCTTGTAGTAAGGACTAACAGTATGCTTTTTCATTGTAAAACTGTGACTCCTCAGCATTAAAGGTGAATGTTTTTTTTTGTTTGTTTGTTTTAATTAATTTACAGAATGTTTTCACATCTATTTCTCACTTTCCTTACTCTCCTGAAAGGTGCTAACTCCTAAATTTAGGAAAGACATGATTCATTGCAGTGGTAATTTACCAAATGTTCCCTTATTCTATTTACTTATCAATATTCCGTTAAGGATGCCCCTAAGAGATGCTACGCCTCATTTTCTAGACCCATGGGTCGACAGGCAATTTATGTGTAATAGCTATCTGTTACAATTTTCTAACACATTTGTATTGCTTATAAATAATAATTGTGCTTTAGGTGTGTGAATGTTTACCAAGAGATCACCAATTTGTAAAAGCCTTGACATGGCTGATGTAAAATAAAGTAATTCAATTTGAAAGGCTATAATTTCAGGTGATGCAGTTTACACCGATCGTCCTAGTCAAGGTAGGAGAAAGCAAACTTCTTGTCAGAGGTGATTGGATAATGTGATACATTACCTGATTACAAAATGATTCTGGGAAAACAACCCATTTCTCTACATTAATCTGACTTGTTTAGTGTTCTCTCTCACTCTGCATTCAGATGAGGTGCTCTGCACTAAACTAATTCTTTTTTATGTGCACTGTTTTTTTTTAAGCACAGTTTTCACAAAGTTTCACAGTTTCACAAAGTTCTGAGTAGTTTTCAAATGTTTAGAATTTCAATTTTGTGCATTTTCCTCGATGATAATATGTGTGTGTGGGAACAAGAAATTGAAAGATCAACTTGGTTGATTTTTGTAACATGTAACAATAATTTAATGTGACTAATATCACTACATTTCAGTTTATGGCCTTTTCTACTAGATAGTTTTAATGTATTTTGTTATTTTGCCATTATTGAATTAAACAACAATCAAACAAGAAAAGGAAATTAGAGACAGATGTAATCAGTAATTCAGTTTTCACAGACAATAAAGCTATATGACGCATATTAGTTAAATATCTTTTTTCTGAAATGTTATGGCTAATTAACTTACTTGTTTATTTAGAACCAGAGTATCACTCTAGCATATGTGGGGTCAGGGCTCAAACTTGAGTCTCCAATTACTCAAGATTCCTCTCTTACAGCCGATCCTACTTCTCCAGCCACTTTCACTTTTAGAGATTTTAAAGTAATGTGTGAATTACTTACACATGCTTAATACTAGAGTTCTTATATATTATGCTGATGTTTCTGATGTCAATGTCTCCAGGCATTATATTTTATGAGATGTTCTCTATTACTCTTTATACAAGTTTAACTCATCCTTCTCAGTGTCACTCAAGATATCTATATTTCTTCCTTGCAGAAATGATTGTTTTTTTGTGTCTACTTTTTATTAGATTCTTTGTGTGTTTGTTTCTTTGTAATTTTGTTGTATGCAATTGCTATATATCCATTTTATTAATTTTTATTATGCAGAAGTTTTTAAGTTTGATGTAATTCCATTTTTATTTTCTAACTTCTGCTTTTGACGACATATCAAAACTGTTACCAAGGCCAACATCAAATAGCTTTATCTAAATTATTTTTCCTTTCATGAATTTCAAGTCTTGGTATTATGTTTGCTTCTTTAATTCATTTTACTGATGTTTTGTTTATGGTAGAAGATAAACATGCAATTTCATTCCTTCTCATGTTTCTATTTTCCTAATATAATTTACTTAAGAGATAGAGATGTTATTATACAGGTTTCTAGGCTCAGAAACTCTGTAAATTTTGATTACTTATGGGAAAAGATTTGGTGTGTATGTGTAAGTGTGCTTTGAAGAGATATACAATTAAGCACGTAGCCACGTTAAGGAAAACATTACAATATGTTACACTACTGTTCTTTATAATGCCCTTCTTTTAGAATAGTTCAATAAAACCTGGAATTTCTCTGCTATAAAAGAAGCTATCACCATCATAGATTTTTTTTTTCTCTCCTGTAGTATTTCCAGCAGACATGATACTGAAATAGACAAACCTTTAAGGGGAATTCACTGGTAGGTACAAAATATGCTCTAGGATGGTTTGCGTAGCCATGAATCTTTTGTGATATAGCAATTGAAATAATGCAATATATGATTGGAATCTGAATGGTAAGTAAAGACAACTCATATCTTGATTAAAATATTTTCATATGTAGCAACAGGAAATGTGTCAAAAATTATGACAATATAAATCAAAGCATAAGTGAGTGCCTCAACTAGTTTGCTCAAAAACTAGAATGTAAAGTAATAACAATCTCTAGAAATCTGGTGATTGAAAAAACTTACGTATATGAGAAAGTTTATTCATAAACCTAGCACATATCTGACAGCAACTGAAAGAGTGTCTAGTTGCAATGAAAACAGAGACTATAATTTGAGCCAAGTGTCTTGCACCACATAGAGTTAAGAAGTCTTTTATTTTTGTAATTTAGTGTCTAAATATATTCAAAGAATTTCATTTGTAGGCTAAAAAATTAAAATGTTATTATCAGGTATGTTAAGCTGGCAAAGATAATCAAGTGTTAAATGTACCTGCTTTGCTGTCTGAAAAGTCCTTAATAAAGTTCAGTCAGACACATACATTAGTTCAAGTAAGCAGCCTCAAAACTTACTTTGTACATAGTTAATGTTGTGTAGGCATTAGACTGTCTTGTTATCATAAATTGGACATCCTAGATGAGTAATGAATGGCTGGAACAGAAACATATAGGGATTTCAGTTTATCCCCAAGAAGACAGTATCTGTTCTCAAAAGCAGTGTTTCATTATATATATATTTTCCCCAAAGAATAGTAAAGTCTTCACAAGCCCTTAAAACAGCCGGATAAACTGAAATTTTGCTATCAGGTTTCCAATTATGAATCTAAGATTGGAACAAAAAGATGTATATTTAATCTCAGATGAGCTAGATATACTAGCTTTTGCCTACATCATTATTCTTTTGTTTTTCTTTCTTTCTCGCTTTCTTTCTTTCTTTTTTTTTTTTTACCTGAGCACTGCTCAGATCTGTTTATGGTGGTGCAAGGGATTGAACCTGGGACCTTGGAGTCTCAAATATGAGAGTACCTTTGCATTACTATTATGTTATCTACCCCATCCCAATCACTGTTCTTCATTGACCAAATTTTTATTATTCATTCCCTTTTCTTAATTTTTCAATCTTTATTTATTGGCTAGAGAAGGACAGAAACTGAGAGGGAAAGAGGTGATAAAGAGGGAGAAAGACACTTGTCACTGCTTCACCACTGGCAAAGCTTTATCCTGCTGATGGGAACTGGGGGCTCGATTCCTGGTTCTTGTGCATTGTAACGTGCACACTCAACCTGCTGCACCACCACCCAGTTCCTTATTATTCATTTTCAAACCTGGAAGTCTTTTGTAGAAATAGTCTTGAGATTCTGTATACCAAGGGAAAGATATGTGTTTTTAAATTTGCCACTATAACATAATAATGCACAACTGTTGTGAGAAAATTATTTAAAAACAAATGCATTCAGAAGTCACATGAATAGATAGATTTTACATAAATTTCTGATTCAAAATATTGTTTTAGCAAAATGGGTTTACATATTGAAATGGAAATGTGTTTTCCTTTCCACTTAAATTGTTTCATAATTTTTTCTATATATATTAGTTTCTGTATGTCAACAAGACTGAAAGTACAAAATGTAAAATATAATTCAAAGGAAATGAACCGAAACTCCCTTGTGCAAAGGAGTTGAATAACTGATATACTTGTACACTGTAATAATTCAGTGCAAGTTTCTATAGTTTTTCAAAACTCTTTTTTCAGAAAAATGTCTCTAGAAATAGCCAAGTGATTTTTTAAATTATCTTTATTTGTTGGATATAGACAGCCAGAAATTGAGAAAGAAGGGGATGGCAGAAAGGGAGAGAGACAGACACACCTGTAATACTGCTTCATCACTCGGAAATCTTTCCCCTAAAGGTGGGCCTGGGAGCTCAAACCCGGGTCCTTGCATCACCGCCCAACCTCTAAACAATTTTTAAACATATTTTTCATTGTATAAATTAAGCTTGTTTTAAGTTGTATAATGTATGTTTTGTTTTTTTTAATGATTTACTCTTGGGAACACTGTGGTCTATTTACCAGTGCCAGTAGTACTTTTGAGTCATGAACACTGTGTTATACCTTCAATATGGTTGCTTATTGAGATAATGATGGACACTTAGATCATGCTGTTTAACTGTCATTGTCTGGTCTCCAAATATGCTGTAGTTCTGTCATACCATTGTTATAGGGAATCTAGTTACAAGGCACTATCTACTGTCTTATATGATGGGATTCCAAAGGAGATAACTATGAGATTTTCATGAAAAGTTCTCTTACTAGTTTTATTATTTTAGCAGAGATTGTCCTCTGAACTCTTTTAGGAAACAGTAAATTTGTCTTCCATAATAACACCTTTCTAGCATCTTCCTTGATTTGCCATAAAGGAAATTATGATATCTTGACCTCATTTACTGTTAACTGCCATGATTACCAAACATCCAGGAGCTATCTCAACAAGAGGCTAGGAATAACTTTAGATTTCTTTGTTAGGGTATAATGTTATGAATCATAGAAGATTTTATTATATCAGCCAACTCCAATGCAATAATATAATTTCTTGCCCATAAACTGAAGTCAGACATCCTCAAGATTGATCCACAAATTTATTATGCAAATTCATAATGATTTCTATTTTACACAGACTGTGTTTTCTTTAAAAACAGGGAATATAGTCCCTGAACGTGTATGCTGAATCTTGAAACTAGTCTAGAGGAAGTGAAAATAGAAGAGGACAGATTTGTGGAGGTGAAACTTTATATGAGAAATTCTTCTCAGGTGAAGACTGAAAGTTCTCTCAGAAAAAGTCCTCTTTCCTATCTAGAATTTCTCTTCTGAACAAGAGGTTATAAAGGTTCACATTTCAAGACACAGCTTCCTAATTCTTCCCTCTTTGATAGTTATCATTATCATGTAATATATACAAGCTTTTACATTTACTGTCTTGAAACATATTGCAGTCATGTTTGGATTTTGGACCTGAAATCTTAACAACAAATAATCTGTTTAAGTACTGCTTTATAGGGTGCTTCCTACAACACTCTTTGAGTTGCTAATCATTTCAGCTGAACCTTTCACTTTCTTTAAAAACTGCTAACACAGTTATAATCTTTATAATTATTATTTTTGCCTCCATATCTTTTTTTATAAAATATTATCATTATTTATTTTTTATAGACACAGCCAGAAGTGGGGTATAGAGAGGGAGAGAGACAGAGAAACACCTGCATCCCTTCTTCACCACTCGTGAAGATTTCCCGGTGCAGGTGGGGACCAGGGCCTTGAACCCAAGTCTTTGCGCATTGTAGCATGTGCTCTCAACCAGGTGCACCACCACCTGGCTTGCCTTCATGTCTTTCAAGTCCTAAAAAGGACTTCACAAGTCAGTGCAACTTGCTTCACTTGATAAGTATGAAAATCTTTATGTTTGACATTATATCATCATATGGACTATAAGGATCACACTTTTGGTCAAAAGTGAGACTCTTGTTGCCACCTAACTAGTGATCATTCTAATTACAGAACCCCATCTGAAGTATCTGTTTCTAAGTTTACTTGTGCATGATATTAAATTGGGTCCCTTTAAAGTAGACTTACCTTGAGAGCTCTTTGGAGGTTCTAGCAGGGGAGTGCAGCTACTCATATACCCTTGACCAAAGACCAGTCTGTCTCTATTCCAGGAAGGCCGTCCTCTTCCACGGAGCATGCAGTTTCGGGAGGGACACACATGGAGCAGTGAGGGAGGAAGGGGACACCCACCTAGCCAGCTAGATCAGCTGAATCAACCCTGGCGATCAATGGGGTGACAGATGTCACAGCCAGATCACCCTCACATCCATAAAGTAGACATGCCAAAAAGGCCTTGTTCAGAGGTTGTCTGCAGATGTGGTTTTAGGATGTGATACCTAGAAGTACAAAGGCAGATTCTAGAAAAAGGTCATGGATAGAGTAAAGCTAATAAAGGGCATGAGAAAACGTGACGTACACGGGGCCAGGTGGTGGTGCACCTGGTTGAGCGCACATGCTACAGTGCACAAGAACCCAGGTTCGAGCCCCTGGCCCCCACCTGCAGGGGGAAAGCTTCACAAGTGGTGAAGCAGGGCTGCAGGTGTAGATCTCTCTCTCTCTCCCCCTTTGCCACCCCTTGCCTTCTCCATTTCTGGCTGTCTTTATCTAATAAAGATTACAAAAACATTTTAAAAAAGAAAATATGGCTTACTATCGTGGTTTACTAGCATGGCTTTCTGTCATGGTTTACTGGATACCTAGCTGAGAATACTGTAACATCTCAGGCCGGGTGGTGGTACACTTGGTTGAGCGCACGTGTTACTGTGTACAAGGATCGTAGTTCAAGCCTCCAGTCCCCACCTGCAGTGGGAAAGCTTCACAAGTGGTGAAGCAGTGCTGCAGGTGTCTCTCTGTCTACCTCTCTATCACCCTTCCCTCTTGATTTCTGGCTGTCTCTATCCAATCAATAAATAAAGACAATAAAAAACAAGTACTATAACATCTCTCTGGGAAAGCTGGGAAAGCTATAACATTTATTGGCATACTCTTATCTTTGTTGCAATTAAGAGTTGTTTTTGAAATCATTAACACAACACAATTTGGCTCATCAATAGGAGAACCAAGAGAGTCCTTATAGAAAACACCCCCAGATCGCAAACAAGATCTGTACTTAGGGTACAAAGCAGGTAAACACCTGAAAAACACCAGTATAGGTGACAGCCAGAGGCTTGTATCTGTGTCCTCAAGTATGGCGATGTGTGGTCTCTTCTGGGTGCACTATTAGAGAGACCTTTATTCAAATATTTTCTAAACTGTTTATTCAAGTTCATGGTCACTAGTGAGCACAGACTTTTCCAAGAATTCAAGGAACTAAATGGAGGCACCCCTTAAATATAGGACACATTCATACAGTCACACACCCTTGAACTAGAATGACACAGACACTTCAGGGAACTTTGTACTATGCACATATGTAGTATGTAGAAGGAAACCAGAGTGTTCAGAGAAAAAGCATAATTGGCATGGAGAGAATATTTAAATTCTAGGACATGCATTTTCTTTTTATGAATGTAATAATGAAGTAATGGCGAATGAAATGTTACTGGAGACTTTCTGTGCCACAGAATTCACACATTCAGTTTTCTTTTTTCTTTTTTTTTTTTTAATTTAAGAAAGGAGACATTAACAAAACCATAGAATAAAAGGGGTACAATTCCGCACAATTCCCATAACCCGATCTCCATATCCCATCCCCTCCCCTGATAGCCTTCCCACTCTCTATCTCTCTGGGAGCATGGATCCAGGGTCACTGTGGGATGCAGAAGGTAGAAGGTCTGGCGTCTGTAATTGCTTCCCCGCTGAACATGGGCATTGACTGGTTGCTCCATGCTCCCAGTCTGCCTCCCTCTTTCCCTAGTAGGGTGGGGCTCTGAGGAAGTGGAGCTCCAGGACACATTGATGGGGTCCTCTGTCCAGGGAAGTCTGGTCAGCATCTTGCTGGCATCCGGAACCTGGTGGCTGAAAAGACAGTTAACATACAAAGCCAAACAAATTGTTGAACAATCATGGACCCAAAGACTGGGACAGTGCAGATGAAGTGTTGGGCGGTATTCCCTGCATGCTCTTGTGTACTTCTGCTTTCAGGTATATATTTTCCCCTCAGTTTATGGGCACGGGTGAACCTATGTTCTATCTCAGGGGACCTAGACTATATCTAGGTTTGGGGACTTTATTGGGGAGTGGGACACCTAGAATGGAATTAGAGAATACTATGAAAGGAAAGGTCTCACCCAAGTGATAAAGCTGAAGGGTTGTCATTCCACACCTGAAGTCTCTGGTCACAGTCTGAAGTGAAGCATGCTGGGGTGGCACTCGTTGCGTTGATTAGGTTGCCATCCGCGGATGCAATATTATTTTATTTGAATTGACAGCAGCATGCAGAAAAGTGGGCCCCACCCTAAGGTTCCAGGACTGGGGGAAATATAGGCTCTATAGTGGAAATGTGAGGTTCCTGTGGTCTTAGAGTTCAAGAAGACAATGGATAGTTATTGTTATCATCACATTATTTGGTGATAGGGTTAACTTTGGAAAGTCCCTTTGATAGGGTTTGGGGTATAACATCAGCATCTTGTATATAGCTGTGCTACCGGTTGCTTCTGTTCCCCCTGGTCTAGGCTTTTGGGAGAGACAACATATCAAAGACAGCCTATGTATTAAAAAGACTCAGTCTATGTTTTTTAGAAGTATCATCAGTTTTTCGCCTCTCATATTAATTAAATAGTGGTTTATATGTTTACACTTTACACATTCAGTTTTCTTATTGTTAGTGTATTACTAAGTATTTCAACCATCACCATCTTCTGAGCAATTTCATAATTTTTAAAGAAAACCCTTCTCCCTCTTCAGTCTCTCAGACCAAAGAGCTGACAAATCAACTTACTTTTTCTATACTTTAGCATACATTGGGACAATTCATTTAATGGAACCATATATACTGTGTGCTGTTTTGTAACTAGCTTCTTTTCAATTAACATAAAATTTTAAATTTTGGAGGGTTGGCATTAACGCAGTGGGTTAAGCACATGTGGCGCAAAGCACAAGGACTGGTGTAAGGATCCCGGTTTGAGTTCCCAGCACCCTGCCTGCAGAGGAGTCACTTCACAAGTGGTTAAGTAGGTTTGCAGGTGTCTATCTTTATCTCCCCTCTCTGCCTTCCCCTCCTCGCTTGATTTCTCCCTGCCCTATCTAACAACAATGACATCAATAACAACAAAAATAATAACCACAACAACGATAAAACAACCAAGACAACAAAACGGGAATAAATAGCCTCCAGGAGCAGTGGATTCATGGTGGAGGCACCGAGCCCCAGCCCTTTTGAAGCAAAAAAAAAAATTAAATTTCATATATTCTGTATCATGCACCAGTACTTGTCTCCTTTTGATGACTGAGTGATATTTCATTGCATGAGTGTACTATTTTTGCTTATCTACTTAAGGAAATTTTCCATTATCAGGAGGTGGTTCTTCAATTTAAGTGAATTCCAGAATATTTCTAGCACACATTGGTACAAATTTTATGTCTGAGGATGTGTCTTTTAGAGCCTTTTTATTAGCAGATGTAGAAGGGAGAGAACCAAAAAAAAAAAAGCAGTCTTATACTTAAAAGTTGTTCATTTTAAAGTCAAATTTCATTTCCATCTCATAATAGAAATGCATAGCAAAATGATGGAAGTCTAGTCAACTGTAGTAAACAAGACATTATTAACAAATAAAACATGCCGGAACTTTCCCCTCTGGCTTCCAGAAATTAATATCAAATCTATGGTATTATTGGTTAGGGGAAAATAAAACTAATCTTAAGTTGGATAATTCAGGTTTTACAAGGAGTAGACAGTCATAACCAGCAATATTTCAATTTCTTTTCTGTCAAACAGAATGTTTTATTTCGACGCCATATGTTTCTGGGAAATATAAATATTTCTTTCATAAGTATGTTACTGACATCATTTTCTTTCAAGAGAGTTTTCTAGACACTTTTCAACCCTATGAGGTAGAAACAAGGTAGATCTAGAATTTTTAAGCTCTTTTATGCAGGATTTTTGTCAGGCTAACTATGTTAGCAAAGACTTCATTGTTAAGCACTTCCTGTTGCATAAAATTACATCATGACAGTAATGAGCAATACTGTTGAGTATATAGGGGAATCCACAAATTGACCTGTGATTTCCTACCCACTATCAGAAATTTTCAAATTTCATAGACTCCGCTTTTTAAAAATCTGATATATTGCCTAGAAGATGTGAGGAAACCTTAAATGTCTTACAGATTCACTTTTATGCACAACCTCTTAATGCATAGTTATGACTACTAAAGAATAACAGCATTAGAAACTGAAGTAAATTCTTTGAGATGTGAGAGATATTATTTAAAGCAATATTCTGAAAGCCTGATCATTTATACTTAATGCAGAACTGTTATGTATATCTTTATAATTCAAACATAATTTTGTTCATATGCCTCATTCTAAATGTTCTTATAAAAGACATATTTCTGTGGCCCAGGAGGTGACACAGTGGATAAAGCATTGGACTCTCAGACGCGAGTGTCCTGACTTCAATCCTGGCAGCACATGTACCAGAATGATGTCTGGTTCTTTCTCCCCCCCCCCCCCCCCCCCGTCTTCTTTATGAATAAATGAATATTTTTTAAAGATGTATTTTTGTTCAGATACCATTTTTTCTTTACCAGAGTATAAAAGACAGAGAGGAGAAGTGACACAGATGAGAGAGATACCACAGCACCACTCCACCGCTTGTGAAGTTCAGATGCTTTTATGTGGTGGTTAGAAGCTTGAATAAATGTCTTCCCATGGTAAAGTGTGCCATGTAGCCACTAAGGGTTGAGATTTTTCCTTCAAAATAACAAATAATAAAATAACACATGATCAAAGACTTTGTCTACATAAACATGTTAACGCTTTTAATTGCTTTGCACTCCTAGTGGCTTGGTGTGTGATATTGTCATTGCTTTGGAGATATGTTTTATCGTTTCATGACTCAACACAGATAAATAATAATTTCCATACATACAAGATCATGAATAGATGGAAAACTTTATATTTTAATATTTTTAAAGTTTATGGTACCCAAAATGTAACACGCTTCTTTCTTTCTGTTTTAATGATTTAAAAAAATATTATCTTTGGGGGTCGGGCGGTGGCGCAGTGGGTTAAGCGCATGTGGCGCAAAGCGCAGGGACCGGCGTAAGGATCCCGGTGCGAGCCCCCGGCTCCCCACCTGCAGTCGCTTCACAGGCGGTGAAGCAGGTCTGCAGGTGTCTATTTTTCTCTCCCCTTCTCTGTCTTCCCCTCCTCTCTCTATTTCTCTCTGTCCTGTCCAACAACGAATTGCGTCAACAAGGGCAATAATAATAACCACAATGAAGCTACAACAAAGGCAACAAAAGAGGGAAAAAAATGGCCTCCAGGAGCGGTGGATTCATGGTGCTGGCACCGAGCCCATCAATAACCCTGGAGGAGGAAAAATATATATATTATCTTTAATTATTTATTGGATAGAGATAGCCAGAAATCAAGAAAGGAAGGGGGAGATAGAGATGGAGAGAGACAGAGAGACACCTGCAGCCCTGCTTCACCACTTGCAAAGCTTTCCCCCTTCAGGTAGGGGCCAGGGGCTTGAACCCAGGTCCTTGTGCATTGTGACATGTGTGCTTAACCAGGTGCACCACCACCTGCCCCCCCTTTTTAAAAGACTTTATTTATTTATTTATTTATTAATGAGAAAGATAGGATGAGAGAGAGAAAGAACCAGATATCACTCTGGTACATGTGTTGCCAAGGACTGAACTCAGGACCTCATGCTTGAGAGTCCAGTTTTTATCCATTGCACCACCTCCTGGACCACTGAACATGCTATTTTCAAATGCATCACTAAACTAAGAGGACTGATCTATGAATATTTCAGCTAATACAAGAGGGTTTATGCTCCTGACGCATTTTAGCAGAATACATACTTGTTGAACAAATTTCACTTTAAAGCAATATTTTACCCATAAGGACTAGGTGGTTGCAAAGAATGAGATTTAACTGAATATGCTCCGTTGATAATGCACCAAAACAATTTTATAAAAGGGAAAAATACATATAAACTATGCTAGAGAATAGTCATCAAAGCTAACTGCTGTAATACTGAAGTATATTCTTACTTTATATATAGTGCAAAGGGCTTCTCTGGTGGTAATAAACATTATTAAGCACAGAAAAAGGGTGAAATATTTTGACTATTATGCGTAGCATTTATGGCCCAATAGACACATTTTTTTCTGTTATTTTTCCCCAGAGAGTAAATGGTCCATCGTGGAGGAATGGTGCCTGAGCTTAAAATCATGTCACATTTTAGGGTTCAAATTTTTCTTTGACTCTAAATTTAGTGTCCCTGATTGGTACATTGCTTCTTCTAATTCCCTGAATCCTAGCAATCTCTGCAAGAAAAGCAACAAGGATTCACTATAAGCTTTCAGCTTTTTACTATTTCATTGTATACAGACTGCCCATTAATGTTCTGTTCTTTTTTCCTATTTCTAGCAGTTCATGGGTTCAAAACAAAAGTACCCACTTAGACTTAATGGATAGCTGTATTTAGAAGTTTTATGTATTTTAGTATTTTAATTTCATACTACAAAGATATCCAATACATTTCCCTTTTATGCTTCAGTATGAAATAACTTAAAAGCCTTTATAAATATAATCATTATCTAATACATTTTATAACAATTTCATAATGATATAGCCTGTATATATCTCACAAGCTAATATGCATACAAGACCAGTATGGTAACCTGGGATTCCCTTTCATACTCCAGGGTCTACATGAGTATTCACTTTATTCACTATGATCTTTCTTAGTAAGATAGTTTTCACTGCATAATAGTAGTACTCATGTTTGCTTTGAAAGACACATACTCAATAGTTTCCTAATATTTGTGTCCTAAATGAAGCAGACAGCTTCTCATTACTATTTGCTAACAATTTAAGTTAGCTTCATAACTTCTCACTATTTTATTAACACATGTTTCAAGTGTATTATGTAATGTCTATTTTCATTCTCATGTATTTTAAAAAAGGTTATACAGGCTGGAATGCTTCTCTTTCTGTTTCTGGTAGGATATTACAAGCAGGGTAACACTGACCAGGTGTCCCACGAGATAAATGTACTCTGACAGACAACACAAGTGAACTGAGAGACAGAACCCAAGTGAATTGTCAAGTGTGAATATAAGCAAAGCAATATTATAAAAGAGCTGATCCATGTTTAAATAAGAGGGAAACATGATAATGAATGAAAGAAGTAAAGTTAGAAATACAGCAGTGAATGACTGCAAGAATAATTAAACACAAAGTTTCAAAGATAAAAAAAAATGATTTCTTGTCTCTGTGGTCCTTACTTGGAATAAAGGATTTCTTTCAAAGGAATGGACTAGTGAATAACAAGATATTTTCCTAAGAGTTAAGGATAGTTCATTCCATGCTTCTTGGACATTTCACTCTTGGTTGTCTATTTCTTTCTAATTCTGAATTAACAGAAAAACCAGGGAGAACATTTTCCCACTTGTATTTACATTCTACAAATAGCAATGGTTAGTGAGAGACCATAAATTAAAATATATTTGTAATATGTATTTCTGTTAATTTATTGAAACAATTATTCTTATTCTTTGTGGTATGGTATAAAAAATAAAAGAAGAAAGTTGACAGTACTCAAGTAGATAAACAAGCAAACTAAAAGCATGTGAGAATCCATCTTTAAAAAAAATTTTTTTAAAGAATTTATTTATTCATGAGAAAGATAGGAGGAGAGAAAGAACCAGACATCACTCTGGTACATGTGCTGCCAGGGATCAAACTTAGGACCTCATGGTTGAGAATCCAATGCTTTATCTACTGCGCCACCTCCCGGACCACAAGAATCCATCTTTTATGCCAGTCAATCAATTGTATTAGGCATCTGGGGTTAATGAATGAAACTAAAGGAGTTATTTTAAAACATTATAATATTTGTGTCTTTGGTGCAAGGTAGACAATTATAATTATTGAAGATAGCAAAGCAGTAAACCACATTACTTGTCAGTTTGGCCAATAAATCCGTAATCTGATATATATATATATATATATATATATATATTTATATATATATCCATTTTTCCTTATGTACAATGACTAGTTCCAATAATCCCCTTAAATATGGCTTGACATCACTTATTTTCAAATGAAATATCCTCAAAATAAAGTCCAAACTTCACCAGTAATACCAGAAGAACCTTGACGTTAAAGATCAGTAGACTAATCCCAGACTTATTAGATCAATATTTTGGAGAGAAGTGTGGGGCATGTGAATGTTGATGTTATTTTTATAATATGAAAAGAGGGGGAGGGAGTGAGAGGTAGAGCAGTGGGTTAAACATGTGGCACAAAGCTCAAGGACCACAGTAAGGATCCCTGTTGGAGCCCCTGGATCCCCACCTGCAGGCGAGTTGCTTCAAAAGCAGAGAAACAGGTCTGCAGGTGTCTATCTTTCTCTCTCCCTCTCTGTCTTCCCCTCCTCTCTCCATTTCTCTCTTTCCTGTCCAACAACAATTTCATCATCAACAAAAACAATAATAAATACAACAATAAAACAAGGGCATCAAAAGGGAATAAGCAAATAATGTTTTAAAAAAAGAAAAAAAAGAAAAGGATGAATCATTACTTTGGGTTGATCTAATCAGTTTTCTATTCTGATAACAGTACTACATGTCTTGCTTTCATTTAGGTAAAGCCTCATTTATTCTAGGCAAATGCATCATTAAGCAGAAAATTAAAGGGGATGAGCTATGGTGCACCTGAGTGAGTGCACAAGTTATCATGAGCAAGGACCTGGGTTGAAGCCCTTGGTCCTCACCTGTAGGGAGAGAGCTTCACAAGTAAAACAGCACTGCAGGTGCCTCTGTTTCTCAAATTCTCTATCACCACATCCCCTTTCAGTCTCTCTCTGCCCTATTACATAAAAGAAAGGAAAATAAAAGATAAATAAAATGGGAGTTGGGGGGTAGCACGGAAGGTAAAGAGCACATGACACAGCACACAAGGACCAGTGTAAAGATCCTGGTTGGAGACCCCAGCTCCCCACCTGTGGGGGGGGAGGTCACGTCCCAGGCAGTGAAGCAGGTCTGCCGTTGTCTTTCTCTCCCCCTCTCTGTCTTCCCCTCCTTTCTCCATTTCTTTCTGTCCTATCCAACAAAAACGACATCAATAAGAACAACAATAATAACTACAACAATAAAACAAACAAAGGCAACAAAAGGGAAAATAAATAAATGGATAAATATTAAAAAATAAAAAAGATAAGTAAAATAATGAAAAATACAGATTGAAAACAATCATTGCACAGTCTGGAAGCCAGGCATATCTCCCTCTTGCTCCCAAACTACTACTTCTCAAGTGCTTTCTCATCTCTCTTATAAAAGTTTTCTATGTCTCTCCTCTGTGCAGCATTGTAGATAAGACAAGCATATTTTATGTTCCCATGCAAATAACTCCTCATGGAGTTCAAGCTGGGCTTGGAAGTTCCAAGCCAATCAAGGTAGTGGTTCTTTGAATTCTTTCTTGTCAGTGACTATTGCCAAGCCTGCAGGTGTTGGTCATTAAGCCAGGTCCCTTGTATTGCTTGATGCTGTGGTCTATTTACATAATCATTGTTTTGCCTGAGACCCTCCCTGCCTGCAGGGTATTGGTTAATCCCACTGGTTAGAACCTTCGCAACAGCTGTTATGGAAGCTTTCTACCTCTTTTCTTTTCTTCATCCCCTCTCCTAGCCATTTCCTTTTCTCACCTGCCATGACCTGCCAATTCCATTTCAAAAGATATAAAAGGTGTCTCTGATCAATAAAGGCATTGCATTGCGTTCCCGCTCAGCCAGAAGTTCCTGGTCTCTTCTCTCCCCTGCGACGCAACCCGACATGCAGGCCCTTTTAATTCTTTTTGTGTGAATCACTTATTATTTTTCAAGATTCCTAGGTGGGGTTGGAAGCACCAGTTCCCAAGTTTCAGGCTGATGCATCTCATGTAAGTCAGCTTCCACTGTTCTTCAGGTATGGAGGTTGGAAATGACAGTTTCTAGGCCTAAAGCCTTTCTTGCTTGGTTGCAAATTTGGCTTCCATTTATCAGCACGTTTGATTTTCCACTATATTAAAGAAAAATTACCAATCATTAATACACTTCTATGTTAGAAAAATTTGGTTTTAAAATATCTCAAAGAAATGAAAATTCTGGTGTGTAAGTTAAGTTGATGATAGGGAAATCAGAAAAAGTGTTTCAGGTAGTTAATAGGCAAGAAAGAATTGGAAAAACATTGAAATAGTGTCTAATGATATGAAATTGACAAATTAAAACTGAAATTCTAGGTATGCTACCGCACGATTTGTAAACTTTATTTTTCATCAGTAGTTTATTTGTAGAATATTTTTAATTCAAAATTACCCATTGAGAAAGAACAAAAACAGTAGTAATGCACAACATCTCAGTGTCTATATGAAGAAATGTATTTTTAATGGACTCATGTTTCTTAGCATTTCATATTAACATTTGTCAAAGTAAATTCCAATGTATAAACCAAGTATTTAATAACTTGCAGGTGTAGTTTTTTTTTTTACTTGTTGCTATTGTTTAAAATATATTCCCACCCTTTAAAAAAAATCCATAGTAAAAGTAATGTTTATTACTGAATGTTTGGGCAGTACTGAAAAGCACAAATAAAAAAAGACCTCCTTTAGTTGTCACTAGCTTTGCTGTTTATGCTTAATATTTTTGAATATATTCTTGAATACTATTGAGTTGTTGAAAAATTCATAACGCATGTTTGCATAGAAAAAAATGCGACATAGCTTTCCTGACAATTCAAAGTAAAATAAATGTGCTAGTCTACATATTTAGTTTGAATTTTATACATACTGGTGCATTTATCCACTTTCACTTGATAACTAACAGCAATCATTAAAAATTCTATGTTAACATTTTAGTAAGAACCTTTATTAGCATTTTAAAGATCTTTTTAGTTATTTATTATTGGATATCGATAGAGAGAAACTGAGAGGGGAGAGGGACATCGAGAAGGACAGAGACAGAGACAGAGCAGCCCTGCTTCACCATGGGTGAAGTTTTTCCCCTATAGGTGGGACCCGAAGTTTGAACCTGGGTCCTTGAGCACAGTAATGCGTGCACTTAACCAGGTGTGTCACCCCTGCCCCCCCTTTATTGGCATTTTAATGGTTGTATCTATGTCTGAGTAGATGCTTGCATTCAGTCATGACTTAATGCTGGATATTTTGATTTATAATATTCATTTGTATGCTAGATTTGATCCTATTGTAAACAAATCCAACACAGCACAGCAAAACAACTAACACGATCGTGACATTGGTCTTTCTCTCTGAATTCTCTTACAAAATGTTTTATTTTTCATGAAACTTCTTTTAGTCATATTCATATATTTGGTCCTTGTGGAGGGTGTTTTAATTAAAAAATAACTTAAAGCTTTAAGACATGGATGTTTCTGTTAATGTAATTGTGCTGTATTATTATAGTTAGGACTTTTTAAGCTTAATGACATCTGTGTTGTCAGATAAAACAAAGGATTTTTCCACTTTTTCACTATTACTCAAAATTTTCCTTAAGTTTGTGCATATTAAATTAGGTCTACTTGTAATTCCAAATTGAAATGATGTAGTTTTTACTTTTTGCTACTATTATTTATCACTTTTTGAGTGTTCTTAGTATGTTTGTTCAC
This sequence comes from Erinaceus europaeus, assembly GCF_950295315.1. Lineage (NCBI taxonomy): Eukaryota > Metazoa > Chordata > Mammalia > Eulipotyphla > Erinaceidae > Erinaceus > Erinaceus europaeus. The sequence goes on along the minus strand of NC_080180.1, from coordinate 43,093,606 downwards.
TTTGGCTTACATTCATTTTATACCTTAATGGGGAAGTTTTCTTGTGTGTAGGAATATATAGGGATGAAATTACACATAAATATTGTTTGATGCTTCATTAGCTTACGTGATGTATATACACAATATAATTTTTCAAGAGAAGGAAAAAAGGGTTTAATTATAGACTAAACTAGATAGAAACATTTTCCCATGAGTCTTCTTTTGTTTTTATAATCTAACAGCTACGGTGATAAATTAATATACAAGCAAATATGTAAAGGAAACATTAATTTAACAGACTTTTGAAAATGTGGTAATATACATTATTAGCAAATTTTTGAATGAAGGTCATTTCAGCACAGTATTGGTAGAAACCTACAATTTTAGAACCTTCTGGAGAACAGTGTTGAAAACTATCTGTAAGTGTTGTTAGAACGTTATTATCACAGTATAAGAGAATATCACAGAAGAGGTTGGTGTGATTTCTGGACTTATTTTTAAAGTATTTTTGTAATTTTGTATTTAATTATTGTAGATAGAAGAAGAGAGAAAATGAGAGGGGAGAGATAGCCACCTGTAGCACTGATTCATCACACATGAACTTTACCTCTTCAAACTGGGTATGGGGCCTTGAAATGGGGTCGTTATACATTGTAGTATGTGCTCTCCACCAGGTGCACTACTATCTGGCACCAATTTCTGGATGTTTTTATAAGGAATAAAAATACAGCCATAATACAAAAAACATAGAAATGGCTCAAGGCTTTTTGTTTATTATTATTTATGTATTTTCCCTCTGTTGCCCTTTTTTTAGTTGTTGTTGTAGTTGTTATTGTTATTGATGTCATTGTTGTTATAAAAGACAGAGAAATGGAGAGAGATGGGGAAGACAGAGAGGGGGAGAGAAAGACACCCGCCAGGGGCTCAAACCAGGGTCATTATGCTGGTCCTTGTGCTTTGCAACACGTGCGCTTAACCCGCTGCACTGCTACCCAACTCCCGGCTCAAGGGTTTTTTTTTTCATGAAAATTGATATATATAATGTATATAAATATATAAATTATAAATATATAATTTTCACAGCCTTTGTGCCTTGAGTTTACAGCAACACTTTTCTACAGAAGAAAAGTATGTTTACATCTTCTGAGTCAAGCAACCTACCATGAAGACTAAAATTTTTCCAGATGATTCTGAATTTCATTTAAAATGACAACAAAAACACAGTTATGACATTGGGTTTTTCTAAATATTTCAGTATCTTAGCCTAATAAAATATGTTTAAATACTTATAGATTATCCACATTTAATGTGAAAGTATAGCTGTTTATTTATTATCATCTTCTTTGAAACTTAATGGATTACAGAATTGCCATCAACAGTTATCAACAGTACAGTTTCTCATCTTGCTGTGATAGGTTTTGGTAAAACATTCTCATCCCCACAACTTAGACCCATTTCCGTCATCATGTGCCATGACCCCAAAGCCCTCTCCACCCACTATATTTCCCTTCTTCCCTAGAGTCCTTTGCTTGTTATAATACACTGTACCCAGTCTAAGCTTCAAGTTGTGATTTCCTTCTCTGTCCATTTGTCTTAAGTTCCACATACACATTTTGGAGAATTTTGGTATTTGTACGTTTCTCTTTGGCTTATTTTACTTAATATGAACCCTTCAAATCTACCCAAGATGAGGCATATGAGATGACTTAGTCATTGTAAACAACTAAGTAGTATTCTCCTAGCTGCTCATCTGTTGTTGGTCTTTAGGTTGTTTTCGAGATTGGGCTGTTTTGATTGTGCTGCTTTGAACATAGTAGGTGTACATAAATCTCTTTGTATGAGTGTACTGGTTCCTTTGGAAAAATCCCCAGGAGAGAAATTGCTTGGTGACAGGATATGCCCATTCTTAGTGTTCTATGAAACTTTCAGACTGTTTTGAACAGGATTTAGACCAATTCACATTCCCACCAACAGTGTAAAAGTGTTCCTTCTTCCCCCCTTCTACAAACTTCTATACTTGCTGTTTCTCAGTTCTAAGGTGGTTCATCTTCTGTGCGATTATGAAACTGTAGTGACTACATATTACATAATTATGAAACTATATTCCTCAAAGCAATTGTGACTTTAGAACCTTACTGCAAAAGAGAAAATCAAAATAAATGTAGTCATTGTTACTGGGAAATTCTCAGTATAAAGAAATAAATCTAATGAAATTATATAATTATTTCACATCAAGTTTACTAGATTAGTTGAGATAAACAATTGCTTCAGTTGCTTAACAACTCTAATTATAATCACTATTGTTGAAGTTTTAACATAATAATGAAATAAGCAATTAAAATGTTCAACAAAAAAGAATTTATTAAATTTGACATTATTGAGCATAATACTTTGCAAGCTTACAGATGAATATATAAACATTGGTACTTAAAATCTGAATTTTGATTGAATAATCTATAAAACTACAGAAAACCTTTCTTAACAAAGAAAAATACATAAGGATACAAATGTACAAAGAGAAATATCAGCACAATAACTATAAGTAATGTGATTACTATAATAAGTTTTTAATATTTTTGTACTTTTATGTAGCCTATAATTATTCACAACAAATAAACAATATATTATATTAAAAAAGGAAAGATAATTAAAATATAGATGTGAAAGTACAGGATCCTTCAATTTTATAAATCACTTAACAAACTTTATGTTTATCTGAATCTACCTTCATGAAGAATTTAAAAACTTATCTTTTTTTCCTATTTTATTTCATTGCTGTGAAGTGCTAATATCTATACTGTGCAAACTATTTTAATTTTCTTTTGATATATATTTATTCAGATGTTAATATGACTACTTAAATCAGTACATTTGTTCTTAGTACTTTTTTTGTTTGTTTTTTGCTTCCAGGATTATCACTGGGGGCTCTGTGCTTGCACTACAAATCCACTGGTACAAATCCTGGTAGTCATTTCTCCCCATTGTTGTGTTGCTGCTGTTGTTGTTGGGTAGGAGAGAGAGAAATTGTGTGAGGAGGGGAAGACAGAAGGGAGGAAAAAAATACACCTGCAGACCTGCTTCACAGCTTGTGAAGTGACTGCCACTGAAGGTGGGGAGCAGAGGGCTTGAACCAGGGTCCTTGAGCTGTCCTTGCACTTGGCACTATGTGCACTTAACCTGGTTCGCCATTGCTGCCCCCCCACGTATGTTTTTTTTCATGAAGCCATTTGCAATAAAAAATTTCCAGAGCTGTGTATGCTATATTTTACTTTATTTAGACTGATAGACTATCTATTCTTAGTAAACATAAATCAAAGAGATGCAACCAAAGCAAAATTTTCCTCAATCCCAACTGTGGTTTATGTTTTTGTTTGGGAAGATTAGCCAGTGAAAAGGGATTCTAAGCCTTGCAGTCATTCCCAGCAGAGGTCTTGTTTAGCTCCATTTGTTATGCCTTTTAAAAGGAAAGGAAAGAAAATGAGGTAAACTTTAAAAAGGATTTAAGCATCTAGACACCTAAAGTCAAGGGACTTGCTTTTGCTGAGAAAGCCCTGCTCATTCTCAATCGATGCTCTCTGATTTGGGGATTTTTTATTTTCTTCTGGTCATATATTCGATTTCAACTGTGTGAAGCAATTCTTTGCAGGGTTAGTGCAAAAACTATTTGTTTTCTGTAAAATTAACAAGTAGAATACTCCAGCAGAGTTCTTTAATCTACTACACCAAAGGACATCAGCAACAGCTAACTATGAACTACTAGTTATAAATTGCTGATGTTTGGAAGACTCTAGAATTGGACAGCTAACATATTTTTATTATGTTTATCTCTACAACCCAGATATAATATGAAACTCTAAATGCACAACACACACTGAAGTAGAAAGAAAGTAGAAAAATGAATGTAAACACAACAAATAGAAAAACTAAAGAAAAAAACACACAAGATAATTAAGGATTAAAGTTTTTTTTCATTTCTTATTTTAGTTAGTACTAATAACTGGTTGGTTTTCAAGACTTTAAAGAACGTGTAAATTAGAATGGGGGTAGATAGCATAATGGTTATGCAAGGAAACTCTTATGCCTGAGGCTCCGAAGTCCCAGGTTCAATTCCTGCACCATCATAAACCAGAGCTGAGTAGTGCTCTGGTAAAAATAAATGAATAAATAAAATAAATAATAATCCCCAGGACCCTGCCTCACTAGGGAAAGAGAGAGACAGGCTGGGAGTATGGATAAACCTGTCAACGCCCATGTTCAGCGCGGAAGCAATTATAGAAGACAGATCTTCTACCTTCTGCATCCCACAATGACCTTGGGTCCATACTCCCAGATGGTTAAAGAATAAGAAAGCTATCAAGGGAGGGGATATGATACGGAGTTCTGGTGGTGGAATTGTGTGGAGTTGTACCCCTCTTATCCTATGGTTTTGTCAGTGTTTCCTTTTTATAAATAAATAAGATAATTAATAATAATATAAATTTGTATTCAATATGCAGTCTAAAGTCAGTAATAAAATGGATAATGTAAAGTTGATTTTTTTCACTAGGTGATCAGTTTAATTTGTCAAATTAATATAGGATAAAAGTAAAAAGTATTGCCCCAAAGTACAAGGATGGGCCGGAGGTTGTGTTCAGGTCCTGGAACATGATGGCAGAGGAAGACCTGGATCGGAGGGGGGTTAGATTATTACGTGGAAAACTAAGAAATGTTACACATGAGCAAAGTACTGTATTTTACTGTCCACTACAAACCATTAATGCCCCCCCAAAAAAGTAAAAATTATAAGCCTAAACAGGCTTATCAGTCTTAATATGCTCCAGCCATCTCTTTCTGGTTCATGACACTCTTTGTTTCAGGGTTCATAATATAGCTACAAAATTTTTTTCAATTTAACTTTTAATTCAATGTATCATTTACTTTGTTCTCTGGGCTCTTATTTTTATTAGATCTTTCACAGAATTTCCTACTTACACTTCACCCTTTCCCTTTGTCTACTTTATTTCCCTCCAGATTCATTCTTTTCAATTTAGCATTTGTGTAGTATGTGTATAGAATAATGTATATTTATAATATATAACTATATACTCCTATAATTTGTATAAATTATACTATAGAAATGTATATTGGCAATATAATGCATCATAATTTTTTTTTTCCAAACTTTAGAAAACTTCAAAACAAAGCACATCCTGTGGCTTATTGCAGTGTGTTTACCAAGTACTTTAATAGAAATTTACTGTTATCTAAGGACATGGAAGCTGTAATTCTTGGGGTCAGGTGGTAGCATATCTGGTTGAGTGCACATGTTACAGTGCAAAGGGACCCTGGTTTGAGCCCTGGTCCCCACCTGAGGGGGAAAGCTTTGCAAATGGTGAAGCAGTGCTATAGGTCTCTATCCAATAAATAAAGATAATAAAAATATGTTATACTTCCCTGAGAATAAAATACTAAATTAATGAACATTGCAAATATGTAAAATTCATAAATATTTTTCTACAAACTTTGTTTGTTATTGATAATTTTTATTATAATTTGTCCTTTTTAGTGAAAACGGAAATTGAAAAATTCAGTTCCCTATCCTTAGTGAGTTGGTTAGAAAATATTGGTTTAGGGGGTCGGCGGTAGCGCAGTTGGTTAAGCGCAAGTGGCCAAGCAAAGCGTGGGGACCGTCCAAAGAAAGGATCCCGGTTCAAGCTCCCGGCTCCCCACCTACAGGGGAGTCGTTTCACAGGTGGTGAAGCAGTTCTGCAGGTGTCTATCTTTCTCTCCCTCTCTCTGTCTTTCCCTCCTCTCTCCATTTCTCTCTGTCCTATCCAACAATGACGACATCAGTAACAACAATAATAATAACCACAACAATGGTAAAACAACCAGGGTAACAAAAAGAAAAAATGGCCTCCAGGAGTAGTGAATTCGTGATGCAGGCACTGAGTGCCGGCAATAACCCTTCAGGCAAAAAAAAAAGAAAGAAAAAAGAAAATATCTGTTTAGGGAGTGGGGCGGTAGCGCAGCGGGTTAAGTGTACTTGGCACAAAGCACAAGGACCGGCAGGAAGGATTCCGGTTCTAGCCCCCGGCTCCCCACCTGCAGGGGAGTCGCTTCACGGGCAGTGAAGCAGGTCTGTAGGTGTCTATCTTTCTCTACCCCTTTCTGTCTTCCCCTCCACTCTCCATTTCTCTCTGTCTTATCCAACAACGACATCATCAACAACAACAACAATAATAACTACAACGACAATGAAAAACAACAGGGGCAACAAAAGGGAAAATAAATAAAATAAATTTTTAAAAAATATCGGTTTAGAATATGTAGAGCCAAATCCATGATATCTGGTCTCTAAAATTAAAATGAGTCAACAAAATTAAAGATCACTATTTAGGTGTCACTTTCTAGTGTGTTTTAGAATAAAACAAGGTGTGCTTTAAAAATATATATTCTAATTATTTTAGAGAAAGGGAAATAAACAAAGAATGATGTAGTGAGAAAGAGACCAGAACACAGCTCAGTTCTGGCTGGTGGTGGTGCTGGGGGTTGAATCCGGGACCTCAGAGCTTCAGGCATAAAAGTCTTTTGCATAACCACTATGCTGTCTCTCCAGCCCTTAAACAAGGTTTGGAGCTTTTTGTTAGCGGTGTTGATGAGCATATATGTGTAACACTTAAACATTAAAAGACAAGATGTATAATCTAAAGGTCATTAAGATTGCTCAAGGGGGGAGTCTGGAGGTAGTGCAGTGGGTTAAGCGCATGTGGATAGAAGCACAAGGACCAGTATAAGGATTCTGGTTAGAGCCCCCAGCTCCCCACCTGCAAGGGAGGTCCCTTCACAAGTAGTGAAGCAGGTCTGTAGGTGTCTTTCTCTTCCCCATCTGTCTTCCCCTTCTCTCTCCATTTCTGTCTGTCCTATCTAACAACAATGACATTAATAACAACTACAACAACCATAAAAAAAAAAAAATCAACAAGGGCAACAAAAGGGAAAATAAATAAATAAATATTTTTTAAAATACTTATAAAAATTTTTTACAAAAGCTTGCGTGGTGGGGGAGATAGCATAATGGTTATGCTAGCAGTCACTCATGCCTGAGGTCCCAAGGTCCCAGGTTCAATACCCCACACTACTGTAAGCCAGAATTGAATAATGTTCTGGTGTAAAAATAAATATAAATAAAAATTAAATATACTTATTTGGGAGTCAGGCGGTAGCGCAGCGGGTTAAGCGCACATGGTGCAAAGCGCAAGGACCTGTTTAAGGATCCTGCCTGGAGCCCCCAGCTCCCCACCTGCAGGGGAGTCACTTCACAGGCGATGAAGCAGGTCTGCAAGTGTCTGTCTTTCTCTCCCCCTCTTTCTCTTCCCCCTCTCTCTTCATTTCTCTCTGTCCTATCCAACAACCAACAACGACAACAACAATAATAACTACAACAATAAAACAACAAGGGCAATAAAAGGGAATAAGTAAATTTTAAAAAAAAATTAAAAAAAAAAAGCTTGCTCAACGGGAAGGTTTCTTGCTTTGCCAAAAATCAGCCTAGTTTCAACCAAGTCCCCACTGCACTCAGGGAAGCTTCTGTATTATGGTGTCTTTTCTTCTCTTTGTCTGTATCTGGAAACTGAATGAGAAACACTTGTAACTGCAAAAATTAAACAAAACAAAGAAGTACTATTTATAGATTTTTTTAGAAATCTGATCACTTTAAGTTCTTTGACATCTGTGAAATCCTTGTAACCTACAAAAATTATAACAAAATAAAGATATACTACCTACAAATACTTTTAAATCTGATTGTTTTAATTAATTTTACATCAGAATATGTGTCATACCTGCCAATACTCATGTCCAGCGGAGAAGCAGTTACAGAAGTCAGAATTCCCACCTCCAGCACCCCCAAAGTGATTTTGATCCATACTCCCAGTGGGGAAGAAATAGTAGAGGAAGATGAGCAGAGGACTCTGAACTCCAACTCCATCAGAACCTGGAGAGAGAAGAGGAAAAAGAGAAGTACATTTGGATGTAGTAGTAGGTGTATTTATGGCTTGAAAAAGAAAAGAAGATGGGACTATATAAAAAATTAAATAAAAGGACTAATATATACAAATATAGACAGATAGTTGTAAAATAATAGTTAAACCAGGGGCCGGGTGGTAGTGCAGCCAGTTCAGCACACATGGCATGAAGTACAAGAACTGGCTCAAGGATCCCAGTTCAAACCCCAACCCTCCACCCTGCTTTTTAAAAATTTTTATTTATAAAAAGGAAACACTGACAAAAACCATAGGATAGGAGGAGTACAACTCCACACAATTCCCACCACCAGAACTCCATATCCCATACCCTCCCCTGATAGCTTCCCTATTCTTTAACCCTCTGGGAGTGTGAACCCAGGGTCATTATGGGGTACCTAAAGTCTGGAATAGTGCAGATGTAGATTTGGGGTCTCCGTTTTGAAATAGCTAGTGTGTCTATTTTAGGTATATTCCAAAAAATCCATGACTTTATTAGTTTTTGCCCTCAGTTTTTGCCTGAAAAACTGATACACAGGTGTACCCAATTTCCTGTCTGAGGAGATGATGTCATGGCTGGAAAAAGGGCTGGAAAGCTGGATCAGGGCAAAGAGTAGCTTACAAATATGCAAAAGTGTATAAATATTGTTATAGTCAAGGACACATATTCTAATGTACTATCTGCACAGGACATATATATAATATTTATATATTGATATAAACATAATATTACACACACTATATTATATATAGTGTGTGTAATATTATATATAGTGTAACAATATTTAATTTATGCCACATATTAGAAACTATATAGAAAGATACTTGTCTTACTGGAACAGGTCCTTGAGTTCTGTCTACATTACTGGTTGCTTCTGTTATCTCTTCTGCTTTTCTTATACTCTCTTATACATTTTCCTTTCCTTTACCATATAGGAAATGATCATAAGACAGTAGAAAATTTATATGCTTTTACTTTGATCAGCTTGATTTCCAAAATACAGCCATTTCTATCAGCAGTCTCATGAAAATTCATAGTTGTAAGCAATCTTAGTAGGTAGTATCATTAAATTTTACAGATGTTTACAACCCAAACATTCTTTATGAAACAAAATTTTATATATCCAATTGCTTATTTGACATTTCCTGAGATCAAAATGTGGAACTTTAAATTACTATTTTAAATTTAAAGTAGTCAACTAAACTTTTTAAATAAGTTATTCAATTTTTGAGACTATATTGGTCAGTTTGAAGATATATACATTTCAAGTTGTTTAGTCTATTGGCATATAGTTATACAAAGCATTTCTTAGACATTTTAAAATATACATAGAGTTTGCAATTATACAACTTCTTCATTCTTAATGTGAATGAGGGAAATAGCATAATTGTTATGCACAAAGGCAATTGTTATGCACTCCAAGTCTCTAGATTCAATCTCTGCACCACCATAAATCAGAGCTAAACAGAGCTTTGGCTTAAAAAAAAAAGTAAATTAGAAATGGGATCATTCTTTTTTCTTTTCTTTCGTTTTTTTAAATAGAAACTGAGGGGCAGTGAGACTGAGAAAGACTGAAAGAGATCACAGAAGCAGAGCCACCCACATGGCAGAACAATAATCTGAATGAACTATTTCAATAGTCCTTTTAAAGGTATTTTTAAAAATTATTTTCTTTCTTTCTTTATTGGATAGGGGCAGCCAGAAATTGAGAGGGAAGGGGGTGATGGAGAGGGAGAGAGAAAGGGGGAGGGGCAGAGAGACATCTGCAGTCCTGATTCTCCACTTGTGAAGCTTTCCCCCTGCAGGTGGGGACCAAGAGCTTGAACCTGGGTCCTTGTATACTGTCCTTTGTGCACTTAACCAGGTGTCTCACCCCTATAAAGATATTTAGTTGCTTTTTATTTTTCCAGAACACTGCTCAACCCTGGCTTATGGTGAACTCAAGAATTGAATCTGGGACCTGTGAGCCTCAGGCATGAAAGTTGTTTTTTTGTAACCATTTGCTATCTCCCTGATGTTGGGTTAAGTTTTAAATAGTTACCATAACAATTTAATGTCTATAATTCTTATATATAATGCAGATGCATTTAATAAATCCTTAAATAGTGAATATAAATATGTGTATGAATTTCTATTTATGTTACAGACATACAAACACAATGTAAGGGCTGGTATATATATATATATATATATATATATATATATATATATATATATATATATATATCCCTTCACATTTTTAGATTTCAGTGCTAGTCTCTGAGAATGAGTAGATAAGTAATAGCATCAAAAGAACAGATTTGAATGCTGCCACTTTCATAGGAAATATTGACAAGGTAAACTAAATACTGGAGTTTAAAAATTGTGTCTGTAAACTTAAAATGACTGTAAAATGAATAACACATAGTATGTCTCTAAATACAGAAGCCTCAAGCCTTAGAAATCATACATGGAAAAATCACTAATAGGAATCAATACATTAATATCAGCAAAGAGAAATGCAAAATTAAGAAGAAGCAAAGTAAACCAAAGAGTAAACATTAGGTTGAAATAGACCACATTTTTTGAAAGAAGACAACAGTTGGCAACTTTGAATTTTAGGAAAACAAAACTTTTTTTTTTTGTAGTGTTTGTACTCATAAAGTCTGAGAGTTCTACTGGCTTTGTATCTTTGCTTAGCACTTGGATTGTTCTGTATTTGGAATTTTAGTCACTATAATGGGTTTGCAGATTTATCTCATTGTGTTTTTAAATTGTATTTCTCTAATTACTAGTGAATATAGCTTAGCTTAATTTTAAGATCTATTTTGTTGAAGATTTTATTTATTTTTAAAACTTTTAAAAGGTATTTATTTATTTATTATTGGATAGAGACAGAGAGGAATTGAGAGGGGAGGGGGAGACAGAGAGGGAGAGAGTCAGAGAGACACCTGCAGCCATGCTCCACCTCTTGGGACACTATTCCCCTGGTGGTGGGGACCAGCGGCTTGAGCCTGGGTTCTTACACACTATAATGTATGTGTTTAACCAGGTGTGCCACAGTCTGGCCATTTATTTATTTACTTAATAGATAGAGAAATAAAAAAGGGAAAGAGGAGATCCATAGGGAGAGCAACAAAATAGCAGTTGAAGTACCACATTATTTATAAAATATGTGAGATGTAACTTCACATTATTTGCCTCACGAATCAGGTGTGCCAAAGCCTTACACCTGTAATTTAAATTTTGAAACTATATTTTGAGTGTCACTGTCTTTAACTCATTTAATGACATACTATGTATCTTCTAGTATTTCTAAACAATAGCCATTGTAGGGATTGGGTGGGTGTGTACCTGGCTGAGCACACATGTAACAATGCACAATGGCCCGGTTTCAAGCCCCTGGTCTCCATCTGCAGGGGTACAGCTTTTGAGTGCTGAAACAGTGCTGAAGGTGTCTTTGTCTCTCTTCCTCTCTATATCTCTTTCCCTCTCAATTTCTACCTCTAAGCAATAAATAAAGATAAAAAAACAACTAAACCCAATACTCACTGTAATAATAACTCATTTTGTGAAAATAATCATCTATAATATGCATCACAAGGCTTGGAGCTGCCCATTCAGTCTTTCTAATTTAACCTAATACTATAAAATATCCAGTGGATCAATATAAGTTTCCAGTCACTGTCTTAAGTATTTTTAGACTTCTAAGTTTAGTATAGCAGTCAAAATAGCATTTTCTGTAAAATGCAATAAAGCAATTATAAATAGATTCATTGTAATTTTGAGTACTTATAAATATTTCATAATTCACAGAACTAGGAAAATCTGGGGTGAAACTTTAATTAGATATGGCATATTACAGCAGATCCAAAAATTCTAAAAGGGGAAAAAGAGGGAGTCTGAAAAGGAGGCTATGTGTCAGTGTCCTACAGTGAAGTAACAGTATCAGTTCATGGAGCGTGGGGCATGTTGAAACCTATCATGTTGCTTACCTATCATGGAGACATGTGAAATTACACCTGGGACAACACATTTCTCTGACAACTTATTCACTGTGCCACCTCTTGGGCCATTGACTGATGCTTTTAGAGAGTAAACTATTTTGTAAACTCAAGTTTCTAAGAAAATTTTGTAAAAAGCAGTGATTTATAAAAATGAAATTTTAGGAATTGAGGAATAAAGCTTTTACTGAGAAAATACTAGTTCTGTTAAAATGAAAGATGAAAAATATGATGAAAGTCATACTTTTAGTAAATTGTGACAATTATGTAGCATTTTTGTTTTTTATTTTTATCTTCCTTTTTATTTGTATTTATTATTGGATAGAGACAGAGAGAAGTTGGGAGGGAGGGAGACAGTGTGAGAGACAGAGAGATACCTGCAGCTCTGCTTTACCACTCATCCCCCCCTCCCCCCGCAGGTAGGGGCCAAGAGCTTGACCTGGATCCCTGTGCACTGTAATGTGAGCACTTAACTAGGTGTACCACCACCTGGCCCCAGCATTTTTCTTTTTTTTAATACTGTACCCTCACAAACCTAATCAGTTTTTTTTTAACTCAGAGGACAAAATATATGATATGTAATTTCCCTGCATACTCTATTGTGTAAGTGGAATAATTATAGTTATATTAAGAAAAATAATTATACTATCATGAAGATGTATTTTGAAATATTAAATAATATTTGGAATGCTTGCCATTAGAAGCACTTAAACAGTCTTTCTTTGTTAATTGCATTTTTTAATCTTTATTTTTTGGATAGAGACAGCCAGAAATTGAGAGGAAGGGGGAGATAGGGAGACAGAGAGATACCAGCAGCCCTGCTTCACCACTTGTGAAGTTTTCCCCCTGCAGGTGGGGACTGGGGATTTGAACCTGGGTCCTTGTGCACTGTAACATGTGTGCATAACCAGGTGTGCCACCACCCATCCCCTGTTGGCTGCATTTTAATTGTTTTCTTAGATTTTGAAGAAATTATTTCATTGATTTAATCTAATCTTACAATACTCATAAGTAAAAGTAATAGTTTATCAATCTTTGAAACACTCATATTTCCCTTCAGCCTAAACAATTTCTAACCATAATCATCATACTTAATTTTTGTTGTTCAGATTTGATTGATATATCTTCAGTCTAGAATCCTAATTACATTAAAAAAACTACTTAATACATTCATGAAATAAAAAGATTACTAGTATAATTACTGGTATCCTGTTTTAATACTAACTTCATTAAAATATACCGTAAAATAGACACAGTCAAGTAAGATTAATGCATATGCATAAATTCCACCTTTTTGTGAAAGTAATAAAATTTTTAACAAAAATAAAACAAAACATTCCTCATATATCAGACCATTCTGATCTACTAAATAGGTAAATCACATGCTTATTCTACTTAAATGGACAGAAAAAATGATGATTTCTTAGAGAACATTGCTTTAAAATATACATAAGTTTGGAAATACATTATTATAAAATAAAGTCATAACAATTTCATCTTCCAATATGGTAAAACATTTAGTTTAGTGGAATTGTTATTACTATAAGCAACATTTTATATAATATCTAACTATATGGTTGTGTCATTTTATGTCAGGACACAACTGGAATTATATATACATATTTTTATAATTGTAATTTTAACTAATATTATACATATATATGTATTATATACATAGTTAGCTACTGCTGTGAGACAAATTATCCTTAAATTTATCGCTTAAAAGAACACACATATGGGGGTTGGGCAGTAGCACAGTGGATTAAGCGCTCATAGTATGAAGCACAAGGACCAGAGTAAGGGTTCTAGTTCAAGCCCCTGGCTCCCCACCTGCAGGGGGTTCACTTCACAAGCGATGAAGCAAATCTGCAGGTGTCTTATCTTTCTCTCCCCCTATAGGTCTTTCCCTCCTCTCTCCATTTCTCTCTGTCCTATCCAACAACAATGATATCCATAACAACAATAATAATAATTACCACAACAATAATAAAACAACAAGAGCAACAAATAGCCTCTAGGAGCAGTGGATTCATGGCACTGAGCTCCAGCAATAACCCTGGAAGCAAAAAAAAAAAAAAAAAAGGCACACATACAGTCTATATATATTAGTAGTCATAGACTATGCCTTTTTTGGATTGTTTTTTTAAAGGAAAAAGGAACGCAAATCATATGCTAAATAATAGAACAGAATAAAGACTGCTTTAAGGATATATGCACTGAAGTCATAAAATCAGTATGAGTGAAAAATTACCTCTTAGTTCTGGTTATTTTTGTCTTTTCTTCACCAGTTACTTCTCTTCTTGCTTCTGTTCCCTTAATTATGATTTACTGCATACTTGTATCATGTGACCTTTCAACTACAGCATTTTAAATCATTTCTCTCTGTTTACATTACCTATCTAAATTCCCAAGCTTGACTCCAATGATCCCAAATTAGTTAACCTCTTCAGTTATTAAATAAGTCATTAGCCTTTCTAAAAGGTATTGAATTTAGGAATATTTTCCCAGAGGGTAGATCGCAGAATGGTTATGCAAACAGACTCTCATGCCTGAGGCTCTGAAGTCCTAGGATCAGTCCCCCACACCAGTATAAGACAGAGCTGAGCAGTGTTCTCTTAAAAAAAAAAAAGAAGAAAGACAGACAGACAGATAGACAGACAGACAAAAAGGAAGAAAGACTTTCAAGGTAAATGATGTGACTCCTGGCCAAGAAAGAAACAAAACAAAATGGGACCAGGTGCTGGCACACCTAGTTGAGTGCAAGTTACAATGTACAAGAACACGGGTTTGAGACCCCAGTCTCTTACCTGTATGGGAAAAGCTTTGCGAGTGGTAAACAGTGCTGAAGTTGTCTCTCTTTTCTCTTCCCCTCTATTTTCCCCTTCCGTCTCTTTTTTTGACTGTCTCGACCCAATAAATAAATAATCATGATGATAATAATAATAATCAAGAATATTTTCCCATATATTTTGTCATATATTGAAATTTGGAACAAGTTCTTTTATTAGCAACTAGTCCAGACTTTCAAAGCTAAATTAGGTAAGAATATTCTCTACTAAGAATTGTAATGAGGCTTCTTTAATATAGGCACTCAATTCATATTAGCAGGTGCTAAATAAGTGTTTGCTGAATTAACACCAAATACTTGTGTGGGGGAATATTCTCCTGTTTTATTCGGAACTGTTACACATATTGAAATTAAGTTGAATTTTTTTTTAATTTCTCTATTGGGGAATTCATGTTTCACATTTAAGAGTTTGTATATGCATAACATTCCCCAGTTTCCCATGTAACAATACAACCTCCATAAGTTGAATTTTTAAATAAAAATTTATTTTTATTTATTTATTTTGGATAGAGACAGAGAAATGAGAGGGGAAGTAGAAATAGAGAGGGAGAAAGACAGGTAATATCTTCTTCTGGTAGACGTTGCATAGATTGAAGTTGCTATATAAGCACACACTAGATAGAATAAAATTATTGCAGCAATAGTTTGGATAAATAAATCTTGTGAATTTTTTATTTTTATCCTTAATTTATTTTTTATATTTATTTATTTATCTTCCCGTTAGTTGCCCTTGTTTAGTATTGTTGTTATTGATGTCTTTGTTGTTGGATAGGACAGAGAGAAATGGAGAGAGGAGGGAGAGAGAAAGACAGACACCTGCAGACCTACTTCACCTCTTGTGAAGCGACTCTCCTGCTGGTGGGGAGCCAGGGGCTCGAACCCAAACCCTTCTGCTGGTCCTTGTGCTTTGCACCCCATGCACTTAACCTGCTGCGCCACCACTGGACTCCCTCCTAATTTCTTTTTATGTGTTAAACACGATTCAACTTTCCTTTTAAATATCTTTGTGAGTGCAATGAATAGGTAACCAGTTTAGATTTGTGATCTACTTTAATCAATATTAAAAGCTTGTTCTCAATTACATAGTGAATTAAGTAAGAATACTCCAAGATCTTGAAATGTATAGTTTTATTACACTGAAAAATTAAATTTAAAAATGTGTATTAATCATTTAGTTTGAGCACATAAATGTAAATGGATTGGAACTGAAATTCACTTCAAACTGTAAGTAACAATTAACTATAGTCATTGCCTTAACTTCATTAAAACCTATGGCCATAGACAGAAAGTGATTTCCTATGAGTTCAGTTTTATACTTCTTATATAGTTGATTATATCTGTCTATGTTATGTTATTTATTTATGTTATTGTGAAACTTATTTATGTTATTGTGAAACAAGTTTCTGGGGACATTTAGAACTATGTGGAGGTGGGACTCTGTGAATTACTGTCTGTGGTTACTTCCAGTGATGTTGATTCATGTGTTTGAACAGAGTAGAGTGTTTTTGAATGAATATCACTTAAGAATAGTTGACATATAGAGACACACCATACTAGGGAAAGAGAGAGGCAGACTGGGAGTCAACGCACATGTTCAGCAGGGAAGCAATTACAGAAGCCAGACCTTCTTCCTTCTGCAACCTACAATGACCCTGGGTCCATGCTCCCAGAGGGATGGAGAATGGGAAAGCAATCAGGGGAGGGGGTGGGATATGGAGATTGGGTGGTGGGAATTGTGTGGAGTTGTACCCCTCCTACCCTATGGTTTTGTTAATTAATCCTTTCTTAAATTAAAAAAAAAAAGAATAGCTGACATTCACAGTGTTAGTTTGGGGACATAATATATTTTGGACTCTTAAATGAAAAATGACTAAAACCACAGCAATATTGTTATATACGAGTTATATGCTAACTTTGAAATATACCTCCTCCACAAACACACAGTTGAATTGTCTTGATAAAGTATGGTATGCATTCAATTAAAAAAAAAAAAGAAAACTACTTCACTGCACTATAGTTAAAGTTATTAGTACATCTCACTTTCTATATTTTTTTCCAGTTGTATACTATTACCAAAATATTATTTTTAGGGTATACTTTTAAAGGTTGAAACTGAAAATTCTAGTGGCTGGATGGTGAGAATGACTTTCCAATACAAGAGACTACCTCTTATTTGGCTTCTGCTACCAGAATCCTAATCCCTCTCATATATTATGGGAGGTTTTGAGAACTGAAACTGATTGGATGTTTTCTTTCTCAGCTTCCCAGGCAGCTGTGGAAATAATAACAGCAGTAACAGCAACAGTTACTCCATGAGCAAGGGCAGTAACAGGGATGACAGTATAAGGGATCAGGGTTGATGACTGACTGCTTGGTAGTGTGCTGCTGGTGAGCTCTGTGGAATGAGTATGTTTACAACTTCTGCTGGCCTTTGGTTTTTTTTTTTCCTCTCAGCTCTGGCTGATGGTGGTGGTGGTAGGGGTAGGGTAGGGGGTTGGGTATTGAACCTGGGACGTCAAAGCCTCAGGCATGAGAGTCTGTTTGCATAACCATTATATTATCTTCCCCACAATGGGCAGTTCTTTATGTTGAGTTGGTCAATCCTACTTTGTGGCCAGGCGAGCTTTGAGATGTTTTATACCTGTTGTATCTGTTTCTTCAGCTGTAAAATAGAGGCACACCTGCTATTTTGAAGAGCAAGTTAAATAGTTGATATGGCAGTGCTTTGCAATAGGAAAGGGGCCCTATCAGCAAATAACTGGCTAGAGAAGTTATGGGATATATTTCCCATGCAGATACACACTCTGCAATCAAAAATGACGTCCTTAGGGGCAAAATGTACAGGGGACTATACCTAGCAAAATAAGTAAAGTGATGAAAGTCAGCTACTGATAATTTCATTCATATGTCGAATCTAGGGAACTGATATACATGAACTTGGAAAAAAAACCAACAACAAGCAAGCAAACTGTTTCTAAGACTTCTGAGAACTGTGGTGGCCATCTTTAAGAGGTGGTAGCATGGGGATATAGAACTCTGGTGGTGGGTGCAGAGTGGAACTACACACTGTAATCTCACAGTCTTGTAACTACTATTGATCACAAATAAAAAAATGAAAAATAAAAAAACACTATGCTTAATGAAAGAGAGAATCACAAGGGGCTTGCACAAGTCTTCACAAATAAGAGGACTGAGGTATTTAAGTGGCCTAAAATGGTCATCATAAAGCTTCATTAAAATGTATCTTCCAAAGAAAAAATGAAATCAAAAAAGATGATCTTGAAGATGAACTCTAATTCGCAGGTTTACAACAAAATGCAACTAGTTTTTAGCAGCTGTCTTTTCGTGCTCTCTGTCTATATAGAACAAGTTAGTGGAGGGGGGAGAATGTGCAATTATTGAAAACACTCGAGACACTCTTTTTCATTGCTTAACACACAAGTACTTGTAAATAGCAGCAGTAAAATTATTTATAAGATTTATGTTAGCAATGTTTATTTGGATTTTTTTTTCCCCTCCAAGGTTACCGCTGGGGGTTGGTGCCTACACTACAAATCCACTGTTCCTGGAGGTCATTTTTTCTACTTTTTTTTCTATTATTATTGGAAAGGACAGATTGTGAGAGGACTGGAAGACAGAGAGAGGGGCAGAAAAACACCAGCAGACCTGCTTCAACTGCTTGTGAAGTGAACTCCCTGCAGGTGTGTGTGTATGGGCGGGGTATCCTTCATGAGTCCTTGTAGTTCTTACTATGTGCACTTAACCTGGTGTGCTACCACCAGCTCCATGTTAACGACTTTTAAGAGGTCACTTCCAGAAAACTCTCTGGGTCTTATTGAATAGCAACACTTTTTTTTTGTTTTTCAGATGGAGACTGGGAGGTAGAGAGAGAAAGTATAAGAGGGACAGTGAGAGAGGGGAGAGAACAGAACAAAGCTTCTTTCAGTATGCAGATGGCTGGGCTCAAACCTGTGTCATGCACATGGCAAAGCAACGCACTATCCATGTAAGCTATTTTGCTGGCCCTGACACAATTCTTGTTATAGACAATGGAATCAGAATTTCTGATTGTTCAGAGTGCATCAAAGAACATGATATATTTGGGTATTAACAGAAGGCTCTGATTTTTAAAATTTGATTTGAGAACTCTTTGGATATTCTTAAAATGTATAAACTGACTCTTATATTGTGTTTAATTTAGATGATCACCCAAACAATTCAAGTTTTCTACTATTATGCATACTGACAGAAACCATGGACTATATCACACTGTTTTATAGCTGCTTTCATAATACAGTAATATATTTTAGTTTCTATTTCCACTTTTAGTGATAGAATGCATGCTAATTTTCAATCTACATAGATTTTAAAACATTATAAATTCATCAAGCGCCTCATGCATATCT
Organism: Erinaceus europaeus; assembly: GCF_950295315.1. Taxonomy (NCBI): domain Eukaryota; kingdom Metazoa; phylum Chordata; class Mammalia; order Eulipotyphla; family Erinaceidae; genus Erinaceus; species Erinaceus europaeus. The sequence goes on along the minus strand of NC_080180.1, from coordinate 43,074,386 downwards.
CTGTAAGTACTCAGATAAAACTAATACATTTTCGTAAAGGTGGCATTACTATAACTGTAGTAATCATGACGTGGGGGATGTATGAATTCTTTCTTTATCTTTATCTTTATCTTTATGGATATAATTATAGTTCAATAGTTTTCTAGCTGCCAAACATTAAAATACAGGTAGCTCAATGAATGTATCACAGAATCTATAAAATAAAAATAAAAACCAGATTACAAAGGTAGCATATTGGAAATTCATAGAATTCTGTCATTTGTAATAAAATTAATGCCCTCTTAATGATCTACTTATTTATCCACCTCACTCGACCAGTTCTCTGATGAGTATCCACCGCACTCCACCAGTTCTCTGATGAGTTGCATCGTGGTGATGAGGAAAAATTGGCAATGTGGACTTACACTCTTGTAATTTTGTAATCTTGTGGGCCATTGCTACATGACTAATAAAATAATATTAGAAGAATATAATAATGTTGAAAGCAAGAATATATATATATATATATATATAGTATATATATGTATACATAGATATTATTTTATTTTTTACTACATTATTGTTTAGTTCTCTGGCTTATGGTGGGGGGTAGGGTGGGAATTGATTCAAGGACCTCTGATGTGGAAGTCTTTTGCATGACCAATATGCTATCTCCCCATCCATAAGAATACAATTTAAGAAGACAAATATGTATGGAATTGCTGAAAGAAAATATAATAAGGCAGCTGAGAGGAAGAAAAGAGCTGTAATAAGGACTGAGTTAAAGGAATATGAGTAGATAAGACTGGAGTTATAGATCCATTAAAATACTATCAAGACAGGTCCAGCTACATAGAAATTTTATTAATTTGTTGATAGCAAAAATGACATTTCTTCTCTTTATAATGCACCAGATATCATCTGTTAAGGATATTGATAGGACATCAAGAAGAGTTCAAGTGGTGGTTGAGAAGCAGTAATAACAAAGGAAATAATTATGTTACAGATAAAAACTATTGTGCTTGGTGACCAGCTTTATAGCACTGCTACTTCTCTGGATAATGTGAACACCTCTGGCATGATATAGCTTCATTAGATAAGCACAGGACCCTTTCAGTCAAGATTGGAGTTCAGCAATGTAGCTAATCGAAGTGGTTGAGGGAAGGGTTAGAACTTTGTCAAGAAAAGACTAACAATGAAGTTAGTGAGTGTGGGTGATAGATAGGAGCTTTTATTCTGCTGCCAAAAAAATGCCTTTTGACATTCATTTTTTGTGCATACAAATTGAAATTTATGACAAATTATGAAAGAGTTGGAAAGTAGAAATGACTTTAAAAATAGTAAATAGACAAAGACAATTTTTATTTATTTATTTTTGGTACCAGGGTTATTTTTGCATCTCAATTGAGATAAATCTACCACTCCCAGAGGCAATTTTTCCTCCTTTTCATTCTATTTTATTGGACAGGAGAGAGAGAAATTGAGAGGGGAGGGAGATAGAGAGGGTTAAAAAGAGATAGAAACCTGCAGACTTGCTTCACCACTCTTGAAGTTTCCCTTCTCTGCAGGTGGGGAGCAGGGGCTTGAACCCTTATCCTTGTGCATGGCATTATGTGCTCTTAGCACATAATGTGCCACTTCCTGACCCCTAGACAAAGGTAATCTGAAGTTTGTCTGTAAATAAACAAATTCACTCAAACTTCCAGAAATAACCTCAAGAGGAATTAGGGTGCATTTTCTTGCTCTTTAAATTCTGTGATTAAGTAATTTATTATAAAATTATTATTTTATGATAACATAAATATCTTTATATGTTGTTGAGGTGGTCTGGTGTCGGGCTGCACCGCGGAGAAGAGAACGGACGTCCAGAGCAAAGGGGTACACAGATCTTTATTATAGGATGGGGGGGAGGTTTGGTTCAGACCACGTGGAGCCAGCCAGCAATGGCCGACCAAGGGGGGAGAGCAGGGAGCGAGACCTCAGAGAGGGAGAGCCAGAGCCCAGAGAGAGAGAAGGGAGGGGTGAGGGGGCTTTTTATTGGGCGACAACCAGGGGTGACGTGTAGGGCCAGGATTGGTTGAAAGGGGGCACTCTAGGATTTAGCGGGGCATAGAAAAACCTGGGGGCGGAGACTGCATCAGAATAAGTCCTCAGCAACATTTATAAACATAAATATATCTTATATTAACTAGTGTTAATTCTTTATAATATGCTCCAACATTCCTGTTGCAAGAATATAGGAAGGTAAGGATATAGGGGTCTGTGAACATAGGGTTTAATTAAGCCATATTTTCTTTGTATCTTTGATCTTGTGGTGAACATACTCTGTGTGAATCAGCCACACTGTAAAAATGGTTAGAACTTTCCCATATTCAGGACCTTTAAGTATCTCTCTTCTTAATGTTTTACTTTTTTATTAGTGATTTAATATTGATTCACAAAATTGTAAGGGTTGTAATTCCTACCACCAGAGTTCTGTGCCCCATTCCATTCATAGGAAACTCGGCTACTGTTTATCCCTCTGGGAATATAGACCAAAATTTTTGTTTAGGGTGCAGAAGCTGGGAGTTGTGACTTCTATAACTGCTTCTCTGCTGGACACGGGTATTCACCATTAAATCCATACCCCGGCCTGTTTATCTTTCTCCAAGGGCTGTGGAGAGGTGAGGTTCCAGGAAGCATTGGTGAGATTATCTGCCCACGGGATTCTGGATGAAATTGTTGAGGGAGAAGTTACAGAAGTTACCACCTAGAAGTGGGAGCAGTTAGAGCTGTGTCTTAGATGGAAGAAAGACCACCCAGGGATGGGAGTGGTTACAGGTGTGGCTTAGAAGGTGTAGGCGGGGTTTTGAGTTTATAAATCAGTGACACCGCGCCTTTGCTCTCTTTGGCTCACAAGTTATCCTTTAAGTCTTTCTCTTCCCTTGCTCTCTTTCCCAGGACTAACATATGAGCAGTATTCATTCCTGTTTCTTTTATCTTTCTCTCTCTCTTTCTCTCATTCTCTTTTTCCCCCTAACATGTTTTGTTTTCAATGAAAGTTTAATTTACCTGAATAATCATGCTCTTCTTTTCAATTCGTTATTAAGAAAAATGTGCGATGAACTTTGGAAATGGGGGGAAGTAAGCTATCACCTTCTGTTCCCCCCAAGTTCCCCTACAACAAAATCATAATAGCATCTGGAACTTAATGGTCTATGGTCATGCCTCCCAGAACCTAAGGATCTTCAACTATCTCTCTACATGTAGACAGACATATGTACTATATGGAGGAGGAATTTATCTTCACAGAGGAGAAAATTCAACTTCTAACTTAAAACCGAATTTGTGTCAACCAAGTTACAAAAGCTAATTGAAAAAGAACTAATAAATATTTTAATATAGTGAAATGAGTGGTGGAAGTTGCATATTGTTGCAGAATTATGCCCAAACACGAAGCTTAAACCAATATGGTGAAAAGAGTGTAGTTTTATTTCACTAGTGGGCAGAAGAATTTGGAATTAAAGTTTCCCTGCCCCAAATGGCACAGGTCTAAATAGCATTTTTCAAAGTGGTTATATCATGGTTACATTTTCATTTCAAGATGAAAGAACTTTCACAGGAATGTGTCAAAAATCAGTGTGTTTCTTTGACACAAAGCCACTAGGCAAAGGAGGAGCATGGAATTTACCTCAGGTTGGAATTGTCCCTCTCCCTGGTGCAGGCCTTCTTAAGAGCTCTTATTTCACAGAATGCCCCCTGGTGGTGTTCTGCTCAGGAGGTGTGTGTGTGTGTGTGTGGGGGGGGCAGCAGTAGTTGTCCCTTTTGTCATCAGACAACAGGGAAATATGAGTGCAGGTTATATTAAAGGAATATGCATCCATATCAATATGTGGTCATTTGTGGGATTCACAGACATTCTAGTCTGGTGATGTACAAGACCAATAGCAAAATAAGGATGATAGTGGGTTAAATATCTGGAGTCATATTAATTCAAAACTTGGAACACAGGTCATTATTGTGATGTGAATGCAAACATAACTAAGTATTTTAAGATTTCAGCTATTACAAGAATGTCACACAATGTGTTTATTTTTATTTTTTCCTTTTTAATGACTAGGCACTGTGAGAAGAAATGTTACTCCTGTTTTGACAGGTGTTGAAAATAGTGGTGAGGTAGAAAATCAATCCCAGTTTACTGCTCTCCAATAACTGTTAGTAATTCACACCACAGTCCAGAAAAACCTGTTTTAATCATGATCGCTTTAACAATGATGCAAACACTCTTGTTCTCTAAAATTGCTACAATTTTTAATATTTGTGATTTATGGATAGTAATGTGTATTACAAATGAGAAAGGTACATCATTTTCTGAATCAATAGGATTCTTTTAAAAGATAATACAGGTAACACTAAGGTAGCGCAAAATAACAAATTTCCCTTACATTGAACTAAAATGTGCAGTTTATCATATTTCAAAATATTAAATATATATATATATATATATATATACCTTCACACCTCAAGATGATTGCTGAAGGAGGAATGTTTCTTATAAAAAGTATCAAAAAAAAAAAAAAAAAGGCATCTGTCTAAGCCCAAGGGTGGCGGTGGTGGTGTCAGCTTCTGGAACCTTAGTAAACAGCAAAAATAATTCAAAGTAAAGCAAAAAAAAAAGTAGTGCCAGTGTAAACCAAACAAGAAAGTTTTGTCAGGTGAGAACTTTGTAGAACTTTATGAAATATAAATCACACTGAGTAAAACAAATGAAGCAGCTCACCAGTATGGTTCACTATTTAAAGAAAAAAAAAAAACAACCTGTCAACAGTAAGGGAAAATGTCACCAAATGTCAGAACTAGAACTCCTGCAAGATAGAAAGATTGCTGCACAAACCTATTGGAATTCTATAAATCAAATTCATGAAAAAGGGACACCTCAATAGCCCCGAATGTCAACATTAATAAACAGAGTCAAAGAAAACTACATTAAAGTAATAGTTAAAAAAAAAAGGGGGGGGGTGTGGTGGGGGAAGAAATGGAACAATTATTTCCAGCACCTAGCTTTTGTAGCAACATATCTGTGTGGGTTCTAGAAGGCACGGTAAGAACTGTGCAGGGCTGAATGTAGGTATTATAAAACACACAGAGAAGCTTTTTCTATACATGTTGCAGTTTTGTTTTAAGCATGAGCTCACTGTAAGTAACAGTGACCATTCTAAGATGTTGCAGTTTTGTTTTAAGGATGAGCTGTGAATAATGGTGACCATTCTAAATGCTTTTATAGAAAACAGTTGAACAAAGAGCGAGCACACACTCTCCTGATTTACTCTGTGTGGATATTTTAATCTATGTGCCTGGTGGAGAACTGCTTTTCCTCTCTGATATGGAGACATAGCCTCAGACTACATTTCCTTTGCATTTGCTATTCTGGCCATTAAACCAGAGGCTGTAGTTGCTACTCTTTCTCCTGTCCACATTCCTAAACTAATAGGCCTGCAACAAAGGTGCTAAAAGGTAAAGATGACTAGGGAGGAATCCAGCTGTCTCCGAACTGATACGCAGTAGGCGCTAGGCCTCCCCTTTGCCCATACCACGGCCACAGATAAGAAGCATGTATACCAATTACATGAAAGATTGCCTTCCTCTGTTTCTGCCTGCTTTGTAATAGTGAAATAAACCTGCTCCTACCTCCTGCTTTAGGGAGCTTTTCTGAAGTGCTGGGAGAACTTCCAGGAGTGATCTGGAGTCTCCTATTCACAGATGTAATAAAACTCTTTTCTTTCATCAAGAACCGCTCTAGTCATGTGTTTTTGGGATCATTTCTGTAACAATGCCAACAACTCCGCTTGCCACTTCAGATAATTTTACTTTGTCTTCTCAAACCTTTGCAGAAATGTGTAGCTATTCTCTTCTAGAGAGTAGTAAACTAGATGAAAAAGCAGATATTAGTTAGTGCAGTCAGTCAGGTAGAGAAAGACAACCATATGATCTCAAACACACTCTGCTATCTAAAGTAAGAAAATGAAATAGAACCAAAATATAAGCATCTCTGTGTTCAATTGTAGATCCTAAGCCCTATTCTCATTTGTGCTAGGGAAATACTTTATTAAAAAAAAAAGAAAATAGGGGCTGGGTGGTGGCGCACTTGGTTGAGTGCACATGATACAATGCATGAGGACCCAGGTTCCAGTGCCCAGTCCCCACCTATAGGAGGAAAGCTTCACGAATGGTGAAGCAGTGCTGCAGGTGTCTCTCTATCTCTGTTTATCTTTATCCCCCCTTCTCTCTCGATTACTGGCTGTTTCTATTTTTATTTTAAGTAAAGATAATAAAAAATTTTAAAAAGAAAATAACTCATTACTTAGGCTAACTCTAAAAGGAAGAGGTAGGAAAGCACATGACTCTGAGCTAATGTTTCTCAGAAAGGGATTTCATCTTAATCACTTCAGGTATTTTCTGGCAGTTCTCTATTTCACTGGGCATTGTTTGGAGGACTCCTTTCAAGAGAAACACCTGTTTTTTGATCAGGTTGCTAAGGTGGGGGTGGAAGCCTGTAGGCAACTTTTTGAATGAAAATCACCTTCCATTGTTTTTCAGGTGCTGGGGGTTGAAAATGTCAGTTTCTAGGCCTGCAGGCTGTCTTGTTCTGCTACACAAACAGATGAGCTGCATAAAAGAAAAATAAACTTTTATACTTGAATAGTAGAAGGGGAAGTGGATAAGGGGGTAAGTAAATCATGTATAATCATGTATAAGTGTACTCTGAATTGTGTAGTGAAGGAGAGAATTGAACTTTGGTGGTAAATTTAAAAAAACATTATTTTAATTATCTTTATTTATTTGTTGGATAGAGACAGCTAGAAATTGAGAGGGAAGGGGGTGATAGAGAGGGAAACTGAGAGATATCTGCAGCCCTGTTTCACCACTTGTGAAGATTTCCCCTTGCAGGTGGTTAATTTGTAATGGTGAAAGTTAAAATTTATAAAATGTTGTGATCCAATATTGCTTCAATGAAAGCACAGTTATTGGTTGGTTAGCATCATATAATGACTAAGCAATTTAGTGTAATTCCAACTAACCTACATTATGATGTAAATGTTTTGTTTTCAATCACTTTTTGTATTGTGATTATTCTGCTTATCTACCTTATTTAGATAAAGTTGTGATTTTGTTCTCATAAAATTATCAGTAATAATGATAAATGTTTTTTAAAAAAAACTAGCCGTTGGATAATTTGACTTCCGTATAAGCTTATTTTGGCTCTGGTAGCATGATAGATTGATGACTTAATTACAATTTGAGTTCTGCTTAAGGATTTCACTAGCCAGTGAAATCTGAAAAGGTATTTGGCAAACATTAGGGTTTTGTTTTAGCTCAGCTGCTTCCAAGCTATCGCTCTAATAATAATTAGTCAAGGGTTCAACTGAATAAGTCTTCTTCATAATGAAATCACGTCATCTGCACAGAGCAGGGTGATTGTCTTCTATTTTTTGGTGTTAGAAAGAGTTGCATCCAAATTATCTCATCAGCATATGATACCCAACTTATCTCTGCCTCACACTGATCATATTTACAAGTAGTTTCACAGGTAGAATAACTCATTACTTAGACTAACTCGAAAAGGAAGAGGTAGGAAAGCACATGACTCTGAGGTAATGTTTCTCAAAAAGGGATTTCATCTTAATCACTTGAGGTATTAATAAAAATTACAGTGATCGTAGGGAGTTGTGTGGTAGCACAGCAGGTTAAGCGCAGGTGGCACAAAGCACAAGACTGGCTAAGGATCCTGGTTTGAGCCCTGGCTCCCCACCTGCAGGGGAGTCGCTTCACAAGTGGTGAAGCAGGTCTGCAGGTGTCTATCTTTCTCTCCCCCTCTCTGTCTTCCCCTCTTCTCTCCATTTCTCTCTGTCCTATCCAATAACGATGACATCAATAACAACAACAATAATAACTACAACAACAATAAAAAACAACAAGGGCAACAAAAGGGATGATAAATAATAATAAAAAATTAAAAATCTGAGTTAAAAAATTACAGTGATTGTATTTCCATCCTTATAAGTTTGATTCACCATAAATATTATAGAAGTCTACTTTATTTTGAAGAATTATTGGTTTTAGGTAAGAAAAACAGAATCTTCTTCCTATGCAGTTACAAAATCTTTTAAATTATGCAAATAAAACTCTAAAAATAATTTTGGTATGCTATCTAAACTGATAGTTCTATAATAGAACTGCCCAAAAGTCAACATCATAGTTGTGAATTTTATTTATAGGTTCTGATTTCCAGATCTGTGCATGCAGGCACATATCTCCTTTTCCTTCAATGTCAATCTATTTGGAATAGTAGGAAAATATTTATAATTACATTGACATCTTAGAACAAACACTTTAAAACTCCATTAAACAAAATAGGACTTTACAGTATTTTTCTTCAGAATAATACTACACGAGGCATGGACTGAAAGGGCAGCAATATCGCAAACAAGAATAAGTTGTCATTAGAAGGGAATTTAGTGAGTGGAATATGACACAGCTCCAGGAGTCCTACAGGCTTCCTCTTCAAAACCAAGACGGTTTGAATAATGTGAGAGTCCTTACCTATTCAGGTGACATGAACATATACCCAAAGGTGCTATGTGTATTTGGCTATACACAGAGTGCCTGGGGAGTGTTCAGAAATCTTGGAATTGACACAGAAAATAGAGTTTGAATATTGAGAATTTAATTGCTCACTTCACTGGTTATTTAGACTCAAAATCTGAAAATCACTTTTGATGCGTCATTTTCCGTATGCTCCTTGGATAGTCTATCAGACATTCTTGTTGACTGTAAATGGAAAAATGATCACATTTATACACATCCCTCTATTTCCACAGTTATCATTTTATTCTGTGTTGAAATTATTTCCATTAATGGAATATACATATATATATATTAATTCCACTATATATATATATTCCTTTCTATCTGGCTTCATTGTTTTGCATTATTATTTTATTGCTATAGCCAATCTACACATCATTCTTTTTTTTTTAAATTTTTTATTTAAGAAAGGATTAATGAACAAAAACATAAGGTAGGAGGGGTACAACTCCACACAATTCCCACCACCCAATCTCCATAACCCACCCCCTCCCATGACAGCTTTCCCATTCTCTCTGGGAGCATGGACCCAGGGTCATTGAGGGTTGCAGAAGGTAGAAGGTCTGGCTTCTGTAATTGCTTCCCCGCTGAACATGGGCGTTGACTGGTCGGTCCATACTCCCAGTCTGCCTCTCTCTTTCCCTAGTAGGGTGGGTCTCTGGGGAAGCTGAGCTCCAGGACACATTGGTGGGGTCTTCAGTCTAGGGAAGCCTGGCCAGCATCCTGGTGGCATCTGGAACCTGGTGATTGAAAAGAGAGTTAACATCATTCTTACAGTGAAAAAATCCACAACAGTAAATTTGATAAAGTTTCTCCTTTGTTTAATGAAGTAAATTAATTTTATGAAAGTTGAAATAAAAAATAAAAGTATTTGCAGTGACAGAAATGTAGTCCTTCTCATTTTTCTATATTGTATGTCATGCAGAAAAGTGTTCTTAATTTATAATATTTTTGTCCCAGGAATATCTTTACAGATAAGTCAGTGTGAAATGGCACTTGGAAAGGTATAAGTAATCATAATCCATGAAAGTTTGTTGATGATCTCATGCTTAAGAGAAACAATTCAACATGTAAAATTATAGATACAATATTTTTAAGTTTCAGTCCAAAAAAAGCCAGAACTAAATGAAAGAAAGTACTTTCTCTTTCTGTTTTTCTTCTTTTAAAAAATGTTTATTTATTTATTTGATAGAATCATAGAAAATTCAATAAATAAGGGAAAGAGAGAGACAGAAAAAGAGAGAGAGACAGAGAGAGACAGAGAGAGAGAGAGACTGAGACCTACATCATGTAGCTTCTCCATGCGGGGGAGACCAGGGTCTTGAACCCTGTCCTTGCACATTCTAACCAGCCCAAATGAACAAGTATGTGATAGTCTGGACTCAACTTTCTATATTCCTAGTCTCCATGTTTTGCTAAGTAGGGTCCCTAAAGAAAAAGCCCAATGATTTCACTTGTAGTTGGGGCTTCAGAAACAAAGCAAGGGGACAGACAGGGTAAAACCTTAATTAACTTAATTTCAGCAGATGCAAAGACTCAAGTTTCACCTATCTTAAGGGGGGAAGATCCATGAGTGGGGAAGCAAGTACTATAGATGTCTCTCTGTCTCTCACCCTTTCTATCTCCCACTCCCCTCTCCATTTCTCTTTGTCCTATCAAATAAGGAAGAAAACAAATAACAAATAACAAAACAAAGTAAAGTGGCTGCCAGGAATAGTGGACTTATCACTGAGCCCCATCAATGATCTTAGTGGAAATTAAAAAAAAAAAAAAAAACGAAAAAAAGAAAGGAAGACAGGAAGGAAGGAATAAAAAAAATGGTCACCCAGTGTCAAATGGTGGGGGAAGATTCAGTTTGGTGACAAATGACATGTGCTGAAAGAATGACATAAAGTAGAATTTATAGTATTATTACTTTTTGAAAAAAAACTATCATTTTTCATAATGTAAAAATTCTCTATTCTAACACATACAATTTTAAATGTGTGTTGACATATAAGTGGATATATCTGCTTAGGAAATCTCCCCGAGACAGGATGATTTGAAAACTGAAATATTTAGCTCCTGCTTTTAGAGAAGTCTTTTTGTCACAGAAAAGTAGCCATCAATTGAAGATATAGTAAATCGTCACTGGTCTCGTTGAGAAACAAGACTACAGCTTTATAACAGAAATTTTGTAACTACCTTGACCTTTTACTTTATTAAAATCCCAAGTAAATTTCTCAGACACTTAAAGAATAATATCTAGTTAAATTTCAGTTCAAAGCTAGAAAATTCTAAAAAATGAAATTTTCTTGATGTGCAGGAAATCTTTATTTTCAGAAATAGCTCTATCTAATATAAGATTTCTTCACAAAACTTTAAAACTTTAATCAGAAGTGATTCAAGTTCTAAGAATTACTTTTATAAATTCCCATGTCTCTTTTTCTTTTTAAAATTATTTTATCTTTATTTGTATACTGGATAGAGATAGCCAGAAATCAAGAGGGAAGGGATGATAGAGTGGGAGAGAGACAGAGAGACACCTGCAGCCCTGTTTCACCACTCTTGAAGCTTTACCCCTGTAGGTGATGACTAGGGGCTTGAACCCAGGTCCTTGTGCACTGTAACATGTGTGTCTAACCAGGTGTGTCACCATCCAGCCCTATCTTTCTCTACTATTGATATGTTCACATTTTCAGTAGTTCCAGTTAGGAATAGAATAAAATGGGTCAAGTTTGACTAAATTTTTTGTTCACAGGCATACTCAAAGAAAGTTCAATGAAATACAGTATCCCACATAATGTAGGAAATTTCACCAGAACTGAGCTTTGCACTCTGAGATAAAGAAGCAGGCTATACATTAGGTGACTGCTGGAACTGCATGTATAAGAACAATGAAAATTTAAGGCAGACAAAACAATGATTTTTATATTAATATCCTAAAGTTTTAAGTAAGTGAGTATTTATTTTCATGTTTAATTTTAAAATATTTATTTTCATGAGAAACACACACAGAAGTGCTACCATATGACTTGCAATTCAAATTGCTCACTTGCTTTGTGAAAACTACACGTAAGGGCTGGGTCGTGCTACACCTGGCTGAGTGCATGTTACCATTCCCAAGGATCCAGGTTTGAGCACCAGTCAGTCCCTACATGCAGGGGGAAAGCTTTGAGAGTGGTGGAGCAGCGCTGCAGGTGTCTCTCTGTCTCTCTTCCTCTCTATGTCCCCCCTTGATTTATGACTTTACCCAAGAAATAAAGATATAGAAAAAATTTAAAAGAAAACTAAATGTGAATCGTTACAAAAATAATTACAAAATGATACATTGTTTATTGAACAATTAATTTAAAATATGGTACTTGCTTCTATGGCATGCACCATAACAGAGAAATTGCTCTATTACATTGTATAAGAAATAGCTCTACATAGAATAGAGCAGACTGTTGCCCCTCTCTTTTCAGGCTGGGAAATTAGAATAGGACAAAGCAAAATGTTTATATGGGAAGCTAAAATTCAGGAAGATATATTGCTGGTGGACTATGCAATTAAGCTATTTATATGTATCACTGAATTTGTAAAGGGACACTCAGAATTTCTTTCAATTTTGATGCCTGTTGATTTAGATGACCTCTATGGCATGATGACTTTAGTAAAATGGTTCATAAGAGAAAATCTGTGAAAGGAAGACACAGGCCATTCCTACCTCTCAGCATGAAATTATTCTCTTCTAGACATATGTTATACACAAACAATTTATCTATTATTGACATTTCCCATGAGGTAGGGCATATGCTCACATGCATCCATAAATTAGGACATTTCACCTTTGATCCTGAACTTACTAGAAGCCAAAAAAAGGATTCTGAGAAGACTAAAATACTGAAGGTTTTCATTAAAGTCTCACACATACATTGACCATTTACTTCTGCTGCACATATGTTGACTTTCAAAAAAATGATTCTCCCCAAGGAGGTTGGGTTGGCATCATGGTATCATCTGGAAACTGGTGGTTGAAAAAGAGTTAAGATATATGCAGAACAAATTGTTGACTAATCATGGACCTAAAAGTAAAAATATTTCAGATGAAGATTGGGGACCTCCACGGGCAGAGGACCCCACCATGTGTCTTGGAGCCCCGCTTTCCCAGATCCCTGCCCCACTAGGGAAAGAGAGAGACTGTCTCGGAGTATGGATCAACCTGCCAATGCCCATATTCAGTGGAACGCAATTACAGAAGCCAGACCTTCCACCTTCTGCACCCCACAATGATCCTGGGTCCATACTCCCAGAGGGATAAAGAATAGGGAAGCTATCAAGGGAGGAGATTTGATATGGAGCTCTGGGGGTGGACATTATGTGGAAATGTACCTGTTATCCTATAGTCTTGTCAATATTTCCATTTTATAAATAAAATAAATAAATAAAAAATTAAAATTAAAAAATTGTTTTCCATCAGTATCTATTTAAGCTAATATGGCTGGTCTTAGAGATACTGCTGAGCTTAAGCTCAGCTGAGCTACATAAACATTACTAAGGTATAAATGGTAGATAGAATTAGGACTGAGGTTTTCCTATATTTCAGACAGAACCACAGTGTGAATTAAATCACATTATTAGATAAATACTACACAGTATGCAACTGCTTACTCACCACTCTATCCTTTGCCTTCTCTTTTCTATTTTGGCAGAGTAAAAAAAAAGAAAAAAAAGTTAAAAAATTCTTTGTTTGAATTTTCCTTTCAGTCAATTCTATCAAAGTGGGAAGACAAGAAAAAAATAAAAGGGGAAAAAGTAGCATATTTTGATAGGTCTCTTTAGAATGGACATGACACCTGTCTCATTATAAGGTGACATGTAACACAGTCCTTAAACTGACATCCATCCTGCCTGCACTTCACAACCTTCTCTGGCTTTTCTATCATGCTGAGCACAAAGGAAACCTTCATGAAGGACCTCTAATGATTTAGAATTTGTAAGATTAAAGAATGAGAAACACTATTGTTTTAAGGCATAAAATGAAGAAGTATGTAGGGTTTTATTTGGAGATAAATTATAGTCAAGAATAAATACTGTCCAAATTAAAGTTACAGTGGTATTTTCATGTAAAGTCAATAATACCTTTTTATTATTTGCAAACTACTACTTTTGCTACTAGGTTATTAATTCTACCTTAATTTTTAGATTTGGAGAGATGTCCACTAATCAATGATCTAGTGATCAATGTCTACTAAAATGTTTGTGTAATGTTAATAATATATCTGGTATCATACTTGCAAGAATTTCTATATTCATATTTTCATGCAATATGATTTAATTCACTAAACTTTCATACATGCATTATAGTTATTTAAATCATGAAAAGTTTCTGTTGCTTTATCATGGGACATCACTGCCCTAGTCTGAATATTTCAGACAGATAAACAGTGAGAGAGAAAGGCAGAGAGAGAGAGAGAGAGAGAGAGAGAGAGAGAGAGAGGGGAAGACATCACAACAACGAAGCTTCCGTAATTGTGGTGGGAATGAGGTTTGAACCTAGATTGTGGGCATGGCAAAGCAAGCTCCCTCTCCAAATGAGCTGTTTTACACATCTGTATAAATACATATTTCTTTTTGTTGTTGTTGTTGTTGTTGACTGAATTCTTTTTTAAATTTTTATTTATAATGTGGAAATACTGACAAAATCACAGGATAAGAAGGGTACAAATCCATGCAGTTCCCACCACCAGAACTCTGTATCCCATCCCCTCCCTTGATAGCTTTCCTATTCTTTAACCCTCTGGGAGTATGGACTCAGGGTCACTATGGTGTGCAGAAGGTGGAAGGTCCGGCTTCTGTAATTGCTTCCCTGCAGAACAAGGGCATTGACAGGTCAATCTATAACCCCAGCCTGTCTCTCTCTTTCCCTAGGAGGGTGGGGTTCTGGGGAAGCAGAGCTCCAGGACACATTGGTGGGGTTATCTGTCCAGGGCAATCTAGGTGGCATCATGGTAGCATCTGGAACCTGGTGGCTGAAAAAGAGTTAACATATAAATTCAAACCAATTGTTGACTAATCATGAACCTAATGGCTGGAATAGTTCATATGAAGAGTTGGGGGATCTCTGTTTTGTAGATAGTTAGTAGTCCTATTTTAGTTATAGTCCAAGGAGGCCAAGAATAAATAAATAAATATTTATTTATTCCTTTTTGTTGCCCCTATTGTTTTATTGTTGTAGTGATTATTGTTATTGTTATTGATGCCATCATTGCTGGATAGAGCAGAGAGAAATGGAGAGAAGAGAGGGGAAGAAAAAGATAGACACCTGCAGACCAGACCTTCTTCATCGCTTGTGAAATGACTCTCCTGCAGGTGGGAAGCGGGGGCTCAAACTGGGATCCTTAAGCATGTCCTTGTACTTTGCACCACCTGTGCTTAACCTGCTGCACTACCGCTGACTCCCATTTAATTTTTTTTCCCTGAGCCTGACATCTAATATATAGGTGTATCCAAGTTATTGTCTGGGGAGATGATGTCATGGCTGGAAAAAGGACCAGAAAGCTGGTTCAGGGAAGAGAGTAGCTCTCAAATATGGAATAGATGTATAAATATTGTTGACTGTAAGCCCCATCGATTTGATCTGATCTGGGGCCCATATTCAGCTTAGGAGCCTATGTGACCTCTGGATCCCTGTAGATCTGAGTTCTCATTCTATGGTCATGAGTAGGAACGTTCCAAGCTGCCCCAATATCAGGACCCATCTTCCTCAGGTGGAACATAGAGTATGTTGTCCATCTTCCCTTCGGAGTATGGGGAACATTCTCTACCATTGTTGATCCATGTTGAGGGCAAGTTCCTATGGTGGCCCACAAAGGGATCTGTTGTGTTGTTAGTGACAGAAAGAACTAGTAATAATGGAGGGAGGGATCTGTTTGAGGTCTAGGCCCATCATGTCTGTAGTGAGTCAGTATATGCAGCAAGCAAGTAGAACGACCGAGAAAGATACCATAACGTTTATAATGAAATAGTGTTTACTTAGACTTAGATACCCTTCTTAACTACTTTTATTATACTTCTCTCACTCTCTCCAAAGCTAACCTTATCAAAATAAGGGCTGCAAATGCAGAAAAAGGGCAAGAGACTGGCATATTTTAACCACAACTCTTTAGTCACTAGCAGGCCATCCCATAAGCTGGGGCCCTAGTGGAGGAGTCCTGAAATTCCCAAACAGAAATCTATATTTCTTAATTATTTTATTGTGAGAGTATAAATGTTTACAGTACAGTCTTGACACATGGTTACAATTTCTCTTCTCCCTGTGATAAGTGTTTACATAACATTCTCTCCCCAAATTACATCATATTTTTCCTTGAATTTTTTTTTGCTACTGATTTCCTCCCACCATATTAGTTGCTTTATATATTCCCCAGAATGCTGTGTGAAACTAAGAAGAGTAATCATCAGATGGCTTGAAAATTGATTTGAGTTAAATCATTGTGTCTAAATTGTCTCCCATATTTAAGTACTAGGAATGAAACCCTATTATCTCCATGTTGTTTAAGATTATACAATGTAAAGTACATTTAACTCAAAACAAATGGATGTTTTCCTGTTTGTTTCTAATTTTGATTTTTTCTTAAATTACATTTACTTCTTTGTAACTTAAGGTGATTGAAGGGTATAATAAAAAAGGTAAAAACAAAAATCACTAGATTCATATGTACATTGAAACTAAAGGTACTAGTCAGGAACAAACTGTTTTGCCGATTGCTTAATTAACTCAGTTTAAATATGTTAACTGCGTGTCATTTAGAAAAATAGCAATGAATTTATCTACTTTGACAACTGTAATTTCATTATTTTACTTATTTATTTTTTTATATTGGGGACTTAATGTTTTTCATTAGAAAGTAAATACAATAGTTTGTGCATGCATAACATTTCCCAGTTTTCCATATAACAATATAACCCTCACTAGGGTTTTCCTCTGTAGGTGACTCTTTGTTTTTCTCTTGAAGGCTTCAGGGTCCTTTCTTTTTTATTTTCTTTTATATATACATTTATTTATTTATTTATTTTCCTTTTTGTTGCCCTTGTTTTTTATTATTGTTGTAGTCATTGATCTCATCATTGTTGGATAGGACAGAGAGAAATGCAGAGAGGAGAGTAAGACAGAGAGGGGGAGAGAAAAATGGACACCTGCAGACCTGCTTCACTGGCTGTGAAGTGACTCCCCTGCAGGTAGGCTAAAAGTATTGTCTTGGAAGATGGTATCAGAGTTGAGAATAGGACTAGAGAGCTTGATCAGGGTAGAGAGTAGCTACCCCAAATCAGGAAGGTATATAAATACTGTTAACATTGATTTGACCTTGGGCTCATATGTCAACCAAGCGTGGATGGAGCTAGAAGAAATTATGTTAAGTGAGATAAGCTAGAAAGAGAAAGATGAGTATGTGATGATTCCACTCATAAACAAAAGTTGAGAAAGAACATAAAGGGAAACACAAAATGGAATTTGATTGGTTTGGAATAATGCACCAAAATAAAAGACTGGGGGAGCATGTTCAGTACACTGTAATGGGGGTGGAGGTATGGACAAAATTTGTAAACTGACTGAATTCTAACACTGGGCTTAAATTGTTAATGCATTTCTAATAGTGACTTTTTTGAAATGTGAAATCACCAGTAATCTTAGCCCAGGGAGACCAGAAGCAACAGGTCCTATCAGTATCTAAGATATAGTTACTGTTAAATAACATTAAATGACATAAATCATGGTGAAGTCTTATATGGTACAGTAAATCCTAGCCATGGAGTTTTCAAAGTAAACCAAGCTCCTAAATAACTTGGTTAATTAATAATTATATATTGCTTTCTTAAACTGTAAGACAACAAGGAATCTTCCTCATTCTCTTTAAAATCCATATTTCTCCCAGTCATGGAATGTCTGGGGCTTTGCTTGTTTTTTTTTTTTTTTCATGCTTCTCTTGAGGCCTACCATTTGATACTATCTGATGACCTCAACTAAATCAGTGCAACCAGTACACGCAGAGCGCAGGGACCTGTGTAGGGATCTTGGTTCATTCCCTGGCTGGCTCCCCTCTTGCAGGGGAGATGCTTCACAGGCGGTGAAGCAGGTCTGCAGGTGTCTATCTTTCTCTCCCCCTCTCTGTCTTCCCTTCCTCTCTCTATTTCTCTCTGTTCTATCCAACAACAACAACAAAACAACAAAGGCAACAAAAAGGGAATAAATAAATAAATAAATAAATAAATAAATAAATAAATAAATATTTTTAAAAAAATCCCGGTTCCAGCTCCTGGCTTCCCACCTTCAAGGGGGTCACTTAACAAGGATTATCGGAGGTCTACAGGTGTCTCTCTGTCTCTCCCCCTTTCTATCTTCCCTGTCTTCTCTCAATTTCTTTCTGTCCTATCCAAAAAAAGAAAAAAGAAAGAAAGGGAGAAAAGAAAGGAAGAAGAAGTGGCCACAAGAGAAGTGGTTTGGTAGTGCAGGCATAGAGCCCCAGCAATAACCCTAGGGGCAAATAAATAAATAAGTAATAAAGAGTCCAGAAGAAAGAAAATATCAAGTCCTGGAGTATTATCAACACATCGTTTAAATGTTTTTTTTTTTCACCTCCTGAAATATTCCTTTAAATATGCTCAGCTTCATTTTCATGTCTTAACTGAAGAGAAATAAATCATCACTGTTTGAAATTTCAAAGAGATGGATATAATACATTTTAATGTTTTTAACAATATGATCAATAAAAGATGTCCCTTTTTTTGGATCCACAACTCTAGAAACTCTTCCTCACTGTGAAGAACAAGGTAGACAAATGTAAAGATGACTACTTTACATTTCTGAACGTTGCGTATTGTTACAGTATATATCTCCTTAGAAAATTATCTGACACCTAAATGCAGTTTTAAAAGATGGAAGGCATACTGTATTGCATTGTTGTGTAACAAATTACCCCTATCCTTAGCATCATAAAACAAGTTCATGATTATTATGACAATTTCTGAGGGTCAAGATTCCAGGTCAAGATTAGCTGATTATTAATGCAACTGCTGTCTTCCCTGACAGTGAGTGATCTGAAAGGGAACAAGTGAGAAGCCACAATGAATTTCCAGCAATAATGTACCACAACTCCTCTGGCATTCTTTTAGTCACAGGCAATCTTTTAGAACATGGGTATAAATATCAGTAGGACAATATTACTAGGAGCTATTTTTTGAGGTGGGATACCACCATCGATGTTTTAGGTAGCTTTTTCTTCTGGTGTAACAGGGTTAAAATTATAACGGCAACCAAATACCTGATTATATATAAATCAGATTTTTAAAAAAGAAATAAAGAGGGAGTCGGGCTGTAGTACAGCGGGCTAAGCACAGGTGGCGCAAAGCAAAAAGACCGGCATAAGGATCCCGGTTCGAACCCCGGCTCCCCACCTGCAGGGGAGTTGCTTCACAGGTGGTGAAGCAGGTCTGCAGGTGTCTATCTTTCTCTCCTCCTCTCTGTCTTCCCCTCCCTCTCTCCATTTCTCTCTGTCCTATCCAACAACAACAACAACAATAATAAATACAACAATAAAACAACAAGGGCAACAAAAGGGAAAAAATAAATAAAATAAATATAAAAAAAAGAAATAAAGAGGATGAAGTAAAATATTCATATCTTCTAGCTTAAGTGGTAACGCTGATATTCTAAAATGAAGTTTTTAAAATTTTTTTTTAAATACTTTTATATTTATTGATTTATTTTCCCTTTTTGTTGCACTTCTTGCTTTTCACTGTTGTTGTAGTTGTAACTGATGTCATTGTTATATAGGTTAGAGAGAAATGGAGAAAAGAGCAAAAGACAAAGAGGGGGAGAGAAAGACACCTCCCGGTCCTTGCGTCGGTCTTTGCATGGGTTCTTGCGCTTTGCGCCAACTGTGCTTACTCCCTTCTAAAATGAAGTTTTTTTAGGCTAAATAGTGCTTTTTCTGTCACTCATTTTCCTGTTGGAGAAACGGATGTCTCTCTTCAAAGGAAAAGACAAAAACAAATGGTTACACTCAACCATGAACCCTAGTCACCATCCTCCAGGCATTAAACATGGTGAATGTGGCTACTACCCAAGAATGTGCTGAGAAAGTCTGGTTTTCAATGGACAGAAACCTGTATCTACTGCCTACCATTCTCCACTCCCTGTTTAGTTTACAAGGTATTTTGGGGGGCCCTCCAAAAATGTCCTGTATAGAGAATTTGTATTTTAATTTTGGAGATGATGAGTTGTCACATTGAACATTTAGACTTTTACCTTAAATACGTTACTTTAGCGAATTAATTTTACCTTGCCTGGTAAGAACGTAGCTTCAAAGTTACACTTTTAACTGTTAAATTAATGTTTACCAAACTTGAAACACACACATAAGCATGTAGTTTATAACACACAGGAGGAGAAAAACTTGTGTTACAAAGACATATCATTTCAAACACGAATTTAGATCTGTACTGTCTTAGTTGAACCATCATTACTCACACAGTTTAAGACTAAACATTTCACATTTATACCAAGACTTAAAAAAAATAAAAAGAGGAAAAAACAAATTTATACTGTCCAATTGATATATCACCATTATCTCTCTGATGGCACCATTTAATAGAAAGTCATTCAGTTTCTCTCAGTGACAAGCACCATCATTATAATAACTAATTCTCAGATTAGTCTATGAAAGCAATGATATGGGATCCCAGTGAAGAACGATATTAGCCTAATTATGCAGGTTTTTTTTTAGAACAATATGTTATCCTGTGGAGATAGTGCCTCTAGTTAACAAAATTCTCAAATTATAAGACTTTTAACAGACCATTTTTGAGCTAATCACAAGGAATAGTAGGAAAAGCTACCAGTTTTCTTTAACTTCTTGGTTTCTAGACTCATGTCTTTGATCAAGAAGGAATAGCACCATGCATTTATTAGTGAGTCAAAAAAAAAGTTACATCATGTGACAGAACCTGAAACTTTCAGCAAAATCAATTCCCACTTCAAAAAAAATTCTGAAGTATCTTAGATACAGAAAAAAACTTGACCGAGTGTTACTGTCCTTTGACAACTCAAGTTTGTTTCTGGCATTGAACCTGAAGTTTTCCTATTGCAGAAATTGAGAAATATTTTAATAGAGTGCCTGTGTGTGTTATTCTCAGTGAAACTATATTCACTTAACCAGTGGTAAGAGTCCCAGTAAATGAAAATATTATGTTCTCTGCTGTGTTCCTGCTACACATTATGGTAATTGTGATACCTAGTTTCTAAGGGTTAAGTGCTTCCACTTGACCGTCATTACTCTAAGATCTAATGATCACTACAAAAATAGAGAAGACATAATTGTAATGGCAACATTTCCCATAGTAAACCCCAGCCCACACAGGACTGCCACCTCAGATATCTTCGCGTATCCTGGCATGTCCTTCGCTAATGTATTTATCAATGCCTCTGTGAATGCAGTGTCTTCTAGACTCTATTAGGGATGTAATGGAGGGTAGTATGCAGGTCACATATGATAAATGCACTCCCACATTTCTTTCCTTCCAAGTATTTTTTTCCTGCCTTTGAATTACATATAGGGTTTCAATCATTGTAAATCCAAGCTTATGTTAATCAAATAGGTAGAGTGCTTAGGCAATCACACACACTCAAGTTTAACCCATCAGATACAGACTCCATGGTAAGAGTTTCTTTATCAGTATTCCAAATTCAAAACACTCGAATTGGCTATTGATGGGGTGGAGAAGGAGATGTATCACTCTGGAGGTACAATACTGGAAGCAGCAAATGCCTTCTATCTCTCACCTCTTACCTCTGGCATTTCCTTTCGACAGAATTCAATAAGAAGTCATCTAACCAAGAGAAAATGTCATTTTTGTGGATATCTCATTTCTGGTATCAATGATGAGATCATATGTTAAATTCTACTTTTCGTGACCACACATCAGCTTCCCTTGCACACTCACAACAGTTCTAATTACAATTGAAAACAGTGTTCAGTTTTCCCAATTTAGCTCAACGCATCCTTTCCTTCCTTTTTTTTGTACCCATAATATATACTGAAATAGAAAGACTGTTCAAGTCTGATTTTCAAACAACTTTGAGTCAATTTAAAGAAATACACCTATCTTTCATTTTGCTGCTGTTGCTATAAAAGTGACCATACAGACCATTCCATTGTTGAGAAACTGATTTAATCATAGAAAAAAAAGAATGATAGAGGGCCACGTGATAGTGCACTTGGTTAAGCGCAAACATTACAATGTGCAAGGACCTGGGTTTAAGCCCCTGTTCCTGACCTGTAAGGGGAAAGCTTAACAAGTACTAAAGCAGGGTTGCAGGTTTAAGTCTCTTTTCCTCACTACCATCTACTCCCTTCTCAACTTTTCACTTTCCCTCTCAGTTTCTCTCTATCCTATCCAATTGTAAAAACAAACAAACAAATAAAAAAACTGGCCACCAGGAGCAGTGGATTCATAGTCCAGGGACTGAGCCCAAGCAATAACCCTGGAGAGGGGGGTGCCCAACATATTTTATTAGGTAACTTTTTTCTTTTGATTACTCAGCTTAAGATAATATTGAGTTGTCAGAAAGTCATGACTTATCTTTTGTATAGAAAAATACAGAAAATTTATCCCATGATTTTTCTGAAAACCCAATAAATTGAAAATAAATACAATGAAAAGGTAATTAAGGCCCCCTAAATATCTGGGAGAAATTGAAGTATATTACTAAGACACTTCATGTTAAAAATGATATAGTAGTTTTCAGCACACATCCAGAAAAGAACTGAGAAGATGAAGCTGAAGGGTTGTCATTCCACACGTGAAGTCTCTGGACACAGTCTGAGGTGAAGCATGTTGAGGTGGCAATTGTTGCGTTGGTTAGGTTGTGATCGGTGGATGCAATATTATTTGGTTGGGATTGGGAGACGCATACAGGAAAGTGGGCCCTATCCAAGGGTTCCAGGACTGGGGGAAGTAGGGGCTCTATAGTGGAGATGTGAGGTTCCTGCTGTCTTAGGCTTCAAAAAGACTATCGATAGTTAATGTTATCATCACATTATTTGGTAATTGGGTTAACTTTGAAAAGTCCTTTTGTTATGGTTTGCTGTACAATATCCAGTATCTTGTATATAGCTGTGCTATTGGATGCTTCTAATCTACTTGGTCTAGGCTTTTGAGAGAGTCCGCATATCAAATACATAGCCTATATATTAAAAAGATTCAGTTTGTGTTTTGAGAAACTTTGAGACATACAACTGACTTTCCCCCTCTCATATTAATTGACTACTGATTTATATGTCTACATTTTGCTAGGAGTGTACATAAACACCATTCCCACCACCAAAAGACTGTGACCCATCCCTCCCACCCACTCGTACCCCCCACTGGCCCAGGAAGCTGCATGGCTACCCCTCACCACTGGGTTTTTACTTTGGTGCCCTACTTACAATTTGATCAGGTCCTGCTTTTAGTTTCCCTTTCAGATCTTCTTACTCAACTTCTGTTGATGAGTGGGATCATCACATACTCATCTTTATCTTTCTGACTTAGTTCACTTAACATAATTCCTTCTAGCTCTGTCCAAGATGGGTCAGAGAAGGTGGGTTCATTGTTCTTGATAGCTGTATAGTATTCCATTGTGTATACATACCACAGCTTTCTCAGCCACTCATCTGTTTTTGGGCACCTGGGTTGCTTCCAGGTTTTAGCTATTATGAATTGTGCTGCTATGAACATAGGAGTACACACCTCTTTTTGGTTGGGTGTTATGGAGTCCTTGGGGTATAACCCCAGGAGAGGAATTACTGGATCATATGGAAGGTCCATGTCTTGCCTTCTGAGAGTTTTCCAGACTGCTCTCCACAGAGGCTGGACCAATTTACATTCCCACCAGCAATGTAAAAGGGTTCCTCTGTCCCCACATCCTCTCCAGCATTTGTTGCTGCTGTCCTTTTTGATGTATGCCATTCTTACAGGAGTGAGGTGGTATCTTAGTGTTGTTTTAATTTGCATTTCTCTGAAAATCAGTGACCAAGAGCAGTTTTTCATATGTTTGTTAGCCTTTTGGATCTCCTCTGAGGTGAATGTTTTGTTCATATCCTCTGCCCATTTTTGGATGGGTCATTTGCTTTTTTGGTGCTAAGTTTGCTGAGCTCTTTATATATTTTGGTGATTAGTTTCTTGTCTGATGTTTGGCATGTGAAGATCTTCTCCCATTCTGTGAGGGGTCTCTCTGTTTGTTTAATAGTTTTTTTGGATGTGCAGAAGCTTTTCAATTTGATGTAGTCCCATTGGTTTGTTTCTGCTTTAGTCTTCCTTGCAATTGGGTTTGATTCATCAAAGATGTCCTTGAGGTGTATGTGCCCAGAGACTTCATGTGTGGAATGACAACCCTTCAGCTTCATTACTCGGGTGAGACCTTTCCTTTTATAGTACACTCTAATTTCATCTCAGGTAGTTCACTTTCTAACAAAGTCCCATAACCTAGATATACACCAGTTTCTGTGAGAGAGAGCTTATGTTCACACGTATCTATAAACTACTGCAAAATATATACCTGAAAGCAGAAGTTCACTAGAGTTTGCAGTGAGTACCTCCCTAACACTTCCTCTCCACTATTCCAAGCTTGGGATCCATGATTGCTCAACAATTTGTTTGGCTTCATATGTTAACTCTCTTTTCAATCACCAGGTTCCAGATGCCACCAGTATGCTGGACAGGTTTCCCTGGATTGAAGACCCCACCAATGTGTCCTGGAGCTCAGCTTCCCCAGAGACACACCTTACTAGGGAAAGAGAGAGGCAGACTGGGAGTATGGACCGACCAGTCAACGCCCATGTTCAGTGTGGAAGCAATTACAGAAGCCAGACCTTCTACCTTCTGCAACCCTCAGTGACCCTGGGTCCGTGCTCCCAGAGGGCTAGAGAATGGGAAAGCTGTCATGGGAGGGTGTGGGTTATGGAGATTGGGTGGTGGAAATTGTGTGGAGTTGTACCCCTCCTACCTTATGTTTTTGTTCATTAATGATTTCTTAAATAAAAAATTTAAAAAAAAAGAAAAAGAACTGAGAAGATGGAAATTGAGTTTCTAATGATGTGACATCCAGGGCTGGGCTCCAAGCTAAACATTCCCCAGAGGAGCTGGTCTGCTTGCCAGAGGCAAAGCACTTTTTGACTTGTGCTAAAGCTTTAAACATAAAACACCTGAGAGAAGAGAGGAAAAGGCTGTGATCCCTCAAGTCAAATTCCAACTATTTCCCTAGTTGACTTACACATAACCGGAACTCTACTTTCTTCAGAGGCAAGTACAAAGCATTAATTTCGTGATACTTGTCAAATAGAGTAAGAGACCCTTTAGGTGAGTTACCCATGGAGTAACAGACATTTACTCTTGGTCAAATAGTGACTTTTAATTAGGTGTGAGCTACAGGTAATAGAATTGCCTAAATTTCTACTGTTTACATAGGAAGACTTGAGGTTAAAACACTATGTTTTCACACAGAAATTAGGCAGAGTGTAAGAAATGCATTAGGATCAGGGATAGTCAGGTAGCTCACCTGGATAGTGCACTTACATGGTCCAGAAATTAGCCCAGTCTCCACTGCACGGAAAAAACTTTGATGAAAGCTTTCTCTCTCTCTCTCTCTCTCTCTGTCTGAAAAAGTCAGTCTAGAAAGGTAAATCGTCAGTGAGGACAAAAATAAAACAAGAGTAAATAAATAAGAAGAATTATCAGTAATTAGCATCTGTATTCTGTATTGCACAATGTGCCTTGTATACTTGCTTTTTATGCAGTTTTTCTTGTTTTGGTAAAAATCTTACCAGTTTTGTATCAAATTTTAAAGCAAAAAGATGATCATATGCAACACATGGAATTTGAAGTTTTCATAATATGAATTGTAATAGTACAGCCTGTGAAATGAAGTGTGACAGGCAATTTTTTTTTACTTATAAATTCAAGAAAACTGTGAAAAATCTAAGTACTTTTTAGTAGAAAAAGAGCCATATATTGCAGGATTTTTTAAAAATACATGCATTCAACTTTACTTATTGAAGAAAGATTATCCAGATAAACTGATTGAAAAAGAACAGAATGTATTTTTGTGAACTCATATTAGTGTATATCTACATATATATCTATATTTATGGTATATTCAATAGAGCACTAATATATACATTATAGCTAGTGACCTAACATTGTATTTTTTGCATATCATAGAACTTCTCAGATGTGTATATAAGAAACTGTTCTTGATGGTCACATATGAGTTGTGAGGCTGGTTAACTTTACATTGCACTTTGTACCATTTATTTATTTATTTTTAATTGTCTCCACGGTTATTGCTAGGGCTCAAGTGTCTGCATTATAACTAGTGGAGGTGATTTTTTTTCAAATCTTTTTCTTTTCTTTGATTTTATTGGATAGGAAAATAGAAACATTGAAAAAGGAGGGGAGATGGAGAGGGAGAGGAAACAAGAGACACCTGCAGACCTGTTTCATACCTTGTGAAGCTTACTCCTTGCAGGTGGGTAAAGGGAGTTCAAAACTCGGGTCCTTGCACATAGTAATGTGTGCGCTCAACCTAGTATGCCACTAGTGGGCCATCCTGTACCTTTTCTACTTAACATAATTTTAGAAATCATAATCTCCCAAGAGTGAGTATTCTTGAAATTTCCTCTTACTCATGTCCTTAGTACCACTTAACTCCAAGAGCAGCTAGGACTAATCCTATTATGTCCATTATCATTGTTGATTTATTTTCTTTATTTTTTAAAAAATCTTTATTTATTTTTTTATTGGATAGAGACAGAGAAATTGAAAGGGAAGGGGAAACAAAGAGGGAGAGATACAGAGAGACACCTGCAGCCCTATTCCACCACTCGTGAAACATTCCCCCTGCAGGTGGGGACCAGGGATTTGAACCCAGGTCTTTGTGCTCTGTAGTGTGGTTGCTCAACTAGGTACACCACTAACTCTCCCCTATCATTGTTGATTTCTATAAAAGTATAACATAATGCTAAGGTCACCTTTTCTTCTTTTGGTCATTCTCCCCCCAAATGTTGAACATGCTTTAATCCTTTCCATGCTTCATCTCTTTCCAAATACTTTAAACTGTGTACCCTTTCATAAATAAAAACACATTTGTTTTAACATGATGGCAGAGGTAGGCCTAGAGGGGGTTGAGTTGTTATGTGAAAAACTGAGAAATGTTACACATGTATAAACTACTGTATTTTATCGTTGACTATAAACTATTAATCCCCCAATAAAAATGCCAATAAAATATATATCAACATATTTATATTTTTCAAATTTTCTTTACCTGTTACTCAAGATGAAATATAATTTTCCTGGAAGATTCCATTCATTTGTCCATTGTAATAGATTTTTTTCTAATGTTTCTTTCTATCCACTTATACTATTTTTAATTTTCTTGTCTTTAATTTTCAATAAAATGTAAATGGTCAGAGAACAATACTAACATGCTGTTACCATATAACTCTCAATATTTATTTTTCCCAAACAAAATGCCTTGATTTTGTAAATGTGAACGAATATTCCATTTTCCCCCCAAGTCTGTGCGGGTAGACTGTTACGGGACATGTTCATATTTTTATTCATCCCTTGTACCACTTACTTGAGAAGACAAATACTGGTGGTTTTGTCTAAGAAATAGGCTTCCACACTTCAAACTCATTCTGTCTTTAACTTGCTCCAAAAAAAAATTGTTCCTACTATTCTGTCTAGAATTGATTTTAAATTATTTCACTAAATGCTCTCTTCTTTGACCAGGTCTCACTAGTCTGTCAGCATTATTTGAAAGGGTTGACCACTTCTCTGTTCTTGAAACTCATATTTTCTTCTTCAATGGAGATAAGTCATTATCCTGCTTTTTCTTTCAGACTTATTGACTTCTTTGGTTCAATTTCCTTTGTTAGTTTCTACATCTATCTCTGACAATTAAACATTAGTGTGCACTGATACCTGACATCTTTTGATCCCCTGTTTGAGGAATATGGTACATTGACAGCAAAAGCCCTAACTCCCTGAACTGAAGGCACACATCTACAGTACGATTCTGGGGATATTTTTTCCATCAAAAAGTAGGGCTTATATCCTAATTACTTTCTACTTCAGGTCATTTTTAATAGAATGAGGTGGCAGTCATATTGAGCTAGTTCCAAGTTTAAGGCTGAAGAGCTATTGCACTTTCCCTTGGGTCCACTATGGCAATCATACGAATATGATACTTAGTTTGCTGGCTGAAAAGAAAGGCATAGTTCTTCCTGCAATAATTAGCTTGTTATAGTAATCAAATGACTAGATATTCTCTTACTGTGTCAGGATCTAAAACTTCTTGTTTAAATAGGAATGTAATTAAGGGGAATTCGGGTGGTAGCACAGCGGGTTAAGCGCAGGTGGCACAAAGCAAGGACCAGCATAAGAATCCCGGTTAGAGCCCCAGGCTTCCCACCTGCAGGGGTGCTGCTTTGCAAGCAGTAAAGCAGGTCTGCAAGTGTCTATCTTTCTCTCCCCCTCTCTGTCTTCCCCCTCTCTCCATTTCTCTATGTCCTATCCAGCAACAACAACATCAATAAAAACAATAATTACCACCCAATAAAACAAGGGTGACAAAAGGGAATAAATATTAAGAAATTTAAAAAAAGAAATGTGAATAGAAATATGAATAAGTCACTGGTGATCAAAGCTAAATATTAAGATTTCAAAGTTGTGAACTGAGAAATACCCTCATTTCCAGTTCCACCTCCCACCCTCTAACAGGTCAACTGTCAGTGAATCAATGTTTTTGTTGTTGTTGTCACCAGAGCTTCACTACTCTAATTAGTGTCTTTGTGTAGAGGTAGAAAGCACCAAATGATACGCCACCACCAAAATCTCCTCTAATACAATGCGGCCAGCCTCAAACCTGGGTATTGATAAGGTGCATGATAAGGAGACACACTATTTTTGCGCTATTTTGCTGGCCACATAGAAAGAGGAGACTCCACAGAATCATTTCCCAATCCATGGACTTACTCTAGGCCATCCATGGTGCACGTATGTAGTATCTTATCTCAAACCCAGACAGTAAGGTGCATGCTCTCTCAATAGAGCTATATCCCAGCCCCCACAATAATTTATTAATCAGTCAAGTTAATGTAGTGAAGCATCCATCAAATTCTAAAAGTCTTCATTCAGAGAGCGTCTGAGGTAGTGAACACATACATTGGGTGAATTTATTTTCCTAAAGAAATCATGGAAACTACATCTCAGGGCTGGGTGGTGGCACACCTGGTTGAGCGGACATGTTATAGTGCATAAGAACCCGGGTTTGAGCCCCCGGTCCCTACCTGTAGGGGAAAGCTTTGCAAGTGGTGAAGCAGTGCTGCAGGTGTCTCTTTGTCTTTGCCCTCTCATTGTCTCCCCTTTTCCTCTCAATTTCTGGCTGTCTTTATCCAGTAAGTAAATAGATAAAGATAATAAAAATATTTCAAAAGAAACTACATCTCTTCACATATACCTGGTCTATAATATCTGGTTCCTAAGCCAATATACTTTCAGTAAACCACAAATCTAGTATTAAAAATCTGAATTCTGTGAACTACTCTAGCAGATTAATTGAAAGAAAAGAGGGGATTATGGCAACCTCTGACTTACTGTCAGTGGTTTAAAAAACAAAGCAAACAAACAAACAAACAAAAGCAGGTCACAATAACCTGGACTTGCAACAACATCTGACATGAAAATTGAGGTAAAAGTCCTATAAGATTGAGTCCTTAATCAAAGGATTCTGTTGCCCCTTCGAATAGATGATGTCAAAATGTATTAAGTCATAAGATACCCAACCATAGCTATCCCATTAAGTATTGATGTGTTGTGAGAATCAGCCTATAAATACATTAGAATTTGGTACTGGAATCACATTATGAGCCATCTAAAATAGTTCTAAATGCTGGATAAGTTTGAATAAAAAAGTAATATAAGCTTAACAGTAGACTACTTGTAGTACCTAGATTTGAAGAGAATATATAAAAAATGGAGGGAAAGTTACATTAGAATGAATAAACTTGCCAAACATAAGTTCAGTTGGATGATCAAAGTTGACAAAATATTACGGCAGTGTTTTCTCTTGATACGATACATTATAAATATGATATTTTATCCTGTGAACTTTCCCCCAGAAGTACAGTTTTGAGGTAAACCTCATAATAGCCTAAATTCTAGATCAAAATTCCTTAAATCTGTTAAGGTCTTCAAAACTATGGAAATTCTGGGAAACTGTCACAGACAAGAAGAATCTAAAGATACCTGAATATTAAATAATTTGAAGTCACATATATGATTCTGTAAGATGGAGGATATTAGGCAAAAGCGAAAACAAAACACAAGACAGCACATATGAATAAAGCCTTCACTTTAGTTTATACAAGCTTTTCAGAAAAGGGTCATTAGTTCTGGCAAAGGTACCATGCTAAATCATGTTAATACTAGGAAAAAGTGGATCTGATGTGTAGAGAAACTCTGTATTGTCTTCATATTTTCCCCCAGTAAATTTAAAGCCATTTAAAAGAAAAAACAAGTGGGGCAGGGGGCACATAGTATGAAGCAAGGACCCGCGCAAGTATCCTGGTTCAAGCCCTGGGCACCCCACCTGCAGGGGGGTTACTTCTCAAGTGGTAAAGAAAGTCTACAGATGTCTGTCTTTCTCTCTCCCTCTTTATCTTCCCCTCCTCTCTCAATTTCTCTGTCCTACCAAAAAATTGAAAAAACGGCCACAGGATCAGTGGATTTGTTGTACAGGTGCCCAGCCCTAGTGGTAACCCTGGAGGCAAAAAAGAAAGAAAAAATAAGTTACTACCATAAATGATATTCTACAAATTTTATAGTATTATAAACCAAGGTCAGACCAATGTGAATAACAAATTATTTGTATTTCAAAAGTAAAAAAAAATTAAACATGCTCCAGACCCCAAAGTAATAAGAAACTCAGGTATAGAAATACTATTGTTTTGTTAAAACAGTGGTCCTGCTGCCTGCTCTGCTTGAGTTTGTATAGATTCACCAAATGCCCTCTCAGTAGCCTGATGACTTTTTTAAGGAACATGAAGTCTACACAGAAGCTGGTTAAAAATTCACTGATCCTGGACTTGAAAAATAGCTTACTTGGTTAGTGTGCTACTTTGTCATGTGCATGACCTTAGATTCCAGAGCTTGGCCCCTACCAACTGAAGGAAACTTTTATTCTGCTGTCTCTTGCATTCTCTTTCTCTGACTTCAGCCTATCTAAAAAACAAGATAAAATGTAAAGTAAATAAATGAATTAGAAAATTAACTGACCCCAGACACAGGCTTAATCTTGACACTGATGTATGAGTCTGACCTATGTAAATTATGAAGTTCAGCACCTGCTCTTGTTTCCTCTACCACACACAAATGCATGCATTACCACTGGGGCTGGCACAGTCTTATAAGTAGGAGCCAGCATTAGCAGTGCCAGTTTGCATACTGCACACTATATTATAATATTGGGCTCCATTAAAAAGATCATGACAACTGGAAAGGTAAAAGTAAGCTATTTCATAAATTCTAGCACCTATAGGTGCTGAATAGTTTCCCTTTTTGTTCTCAGAAACTCTGTAGACATGATTTATGCTTTCCTCAAATAATAAAGCCATATGCATAGTTTCTACCATTTAGGACAGCATAAGTCAAGTTCAGCACTAGAAGCATCTATACTTGGGCAATTTCTTTCAGGATGTTACAAATATCCACCCCCCACCCTTTTAGTTGTGAGGATGCTTTGCTCTTCAATACAAGCTATACTACTAAAGATGCATATTTCTCCTTTAGAGAGGACATAAAGATGGAGTTTAGATAACAGTAACAACAAAAAACTTGAAATAGATAGAGTTTTTTCTAATTTCAATGTGGGCTGGTTTGATAATGGTGCAGCAGTCAGAGTTTGCTACCTATTAACAGAATATGATTTGCTGGTGATGGGAAGGTGTGATATAATATTAACAAAGACATCTGGAGATTGTTCTTATTTTTTTGATAATTTTGTGAGTTGATAGAGTTGCTGAAAGCTGTGTATTACACTTTGATAAGATATATTGCCTTGTAAAGATAAACTGTTTTTCTGACTGCTTTACCACTGATAAAGTCATTTAAAATTCAGATATTCTCAAAGCAAACAAACATCTAACCAGCAGTAAAACTCAGCCAGATAGAGTGAATTTCTTGAGTGACATAAATGCAGCAACTGTGACATCTGAAGGGAACACTTGTCCTTAGATCATTGATGACCTTCACATCAAAACGCTGATTTTTCGTTTTCACAATAAATCTACCTGTGATAAAATATCACCTACTTGGTGTTTTCATAGCATTAGTCTCTCTATTAGATTAGTTCTCCTGATTTTTTTTTAAGAAAAATATATCTTCAAAAGACCAACTCAAAGAGAAGTCAAAAGGAAAGTACTTCAACTTAATATTTTCTTGGATTTTAAAAGCATACTTTGACTTTGATCATTTCTTATTTGATCAAAAACTATTTGGCAGCCTTTGAAGAAATGTCTTGTCATACTATCATATTTGACTCACAACTTCATTACAAAAAATGAAGTTAAAAAAATAAACTTTATTGTGCATCAATTGTGTTTATATAAAGCAAGCACATATAAACATATATTCACATATGCAAATATTTATGTATATGAATAGACTAATATTTTCAAAGCTACAATACAGGCACTGATTCTTATATTAGATTATTAAATATAAATTCATTCGAGTTTAATAATATTAAGTATGGCGCCAGGTGGTGGCACACCTGATTTAGCACACACATTTTAGTGTACAAGGCCCTGAGTTCAAGCCCCTGGTCCCATCTGCAGGGGAAAAGCTTCATGAGTGGTGAAAATAGCCTCCCTGTCTCTTTCCCTCTCTATCTCCTGCACCCCTCTCAAATTCTCTATCTCTCTCAATAATATTTAGATAATAAAAATATTTTAAAAGATATATATATACATATTCTTACCCTTTTTTAAAGTTTATTTATGTATTTATTTTTAATATTTATTTATTTAATTACCCTTTTTGTTGCCCTTGTTTTTTTATTGTAGTTATTATTGTTGTCGTTGTTGCAGGACAGGATAGAGAGAAATAGAGAGAGGAGGGGAAGACAGAGAGGGGGAGAGAAAGATAGACACCTACAGGCCTGCTTCACTGCCTGTGAAGCAACATCCCTGTGCCACGGACCACTCAGGCGGAGGAGCAGCAGGAAGGATCAGGGAACTCTGAAGGTGATCACCTGGTGGGTCAGGAGGAGAACAGAATACACCACACTCTGCTGGAGGGTGAATCTGAACTCAATTGTTATTCAGCCAGTGAGAACTTATATATCTTTCAGTCTTACATAAACAATATCTGAATACAGAAAGTAAAGCTCATTTCTTGATTAGATGGCCTTGCGGTTTTACAGAAATGTCGTACTTCATGGGGCGATGTATTTCTGAGTAATAGGCTTAGCAGATAGTATTTTACGTAGAGGTTTAACATATTTCATAAGAGGAGGTAAGTATTATTAAGAATTTTTCCTAAAACTTTATGTATTTGATGACCCATAACTTTGTCTACCTCATTTCTTGTTCATCTGTATCTAATCTGAGAACAGGGGCTGTTTGTCCCCGATTACACAGCATCATTATCATGTACATAATGAAAACAATAATCAGAGTTTCCAATTTAGATCTGCTCAGAATGCCAAGACCTACTTCCAGAATTCTTCCTCCTTGAAGAGAGTTTTCCTGGGTGCTGACCCTGTCAGACTCCTCGTTCTGGAGTTGAGTGGGGCGTGGCAGTTTTCTTTTTACTTTCACTTTACTGTAACATTCTTTTAGTTTTATCTACACACTCTCAAGTATGATTATCTCTCTTAAAAACTTAACTCAATTTTACTTAATTAGAACTTCTGCTTTTATACAGTTTCCCAGTTACATAAACATTGGTATGAAACAAAAGCAAAAGATAAGTATCAGGGTTTGTAGTTTTGCCTAGAATCATAGTTACTGCTCTGTACTGTTCATGCAGCACTATTTGTTTTTACTTAATTTGTTTTTCCCTTGACATTTGTATAATCAGCTGGCTATCAGTGACTTTATTGTTTGTCCTGTAAATTCTTTTGGCTAGGATTTTTGGAGCATGATTCTTATGAGTGCACGCCTAGTAACAGCTGATGGATCATGACCATATTGTGGATGATTCCTCATCTAAATTCTATAAACAGTTGATATTAATCATGAGAAATGTCACCTATTTTGTAAGCAGGGCCGTGGTGAGTCATGACCGTGGGAGCTATACTTTTTGGGTTTATAGGTTTATTATGTTTGTGTGGGGGGTGCCATCTTCTAGTCAAAACATTCTAACATAGACTCCTTTTGCGGCGTCCTAGCCCATTCCCGGGGATGCAGCTTCCTTGAAGTCTGTCATCCTCATAGCTGTGGCAGCTGACCTTGTCAAGCTCCACGGGGGGTCAAGGCACGGGGCGCCGCACCCCTGGAATTGGGGAGCCAGGGGCTCCAACCAGGATCCTTACACCGGACCTTGCACTTTGCACCATGTGCGCTTAACCTGCTGCGCTCCACTGAACTCCCCTATATTCTTACTCTTATGAGATGTTTGTACATACAGTTGTAATCGTTCTTAAAGAATGTGTTTACTATGTTTTGCTGTTCCTAATTGCATAAAATATATACGCAGTGATACACCTTTGGCTTCTGATAGAGACATAGCACAAAACGCACAATACCTACTTTTGCTCAGATCTTTTTGAAATTGTAGGTTAAGTGTACTATTTAGGATTGTAGTATCAACTTGCTGTCTGTTTCAGCCATGGTTTGGTTTTATAATACTGTATCGATTCTATGTGAACATTCTTTCTTTATTCCATATTGAAAGTTAACAACCATATTTGAAATGTCAATATCATGCCCCACAACAAAATGCAAATATATTCCTTTAGAAAGCTGGCTTTTTCAAATTCCAAATGTGTATTTCATATTAATAGTGGATATACCTTGTTCAAAAATCATGTGACTATGGTTTGTTTTGCTTGTCTGTCATGAGGCTTTTCAGTAGGGCATAGTGCTTACATGATGTCTCCACCATACCTGGAGCCTTTTTTTTCCTTTTAAATTTATTTCTGACAGAAATAGGAAATGCAGCACTGCTACATTCATTGAGAATCTTCCCCCTTACAGGTGGGGACTAGAGGCTAGAACCTGGCTCCTTGCACAAGGTAAAGTGTGATCTATTGGGTGTGCTACCACTTGGTTCCATGACTCTGTATTTCACTAAGTATAGTTTAAACCAAGTGCATTGTGGAACTGCCTGTATGTTCTTTTATTGTAATTTTTAAATTTTTTGTCACTAGGATTATACTGAGTGGGGTTTTGTTTATATATTATCCTACTGCTCTCAGTAGACTATTTTTTCCCCTTTAAATCACAGATAGAAAAAGAAAAGCAGAGACACAGAAAGGGAAAGAGAGTGTGGAGAGACCACACACCATAAAGAATTTGTCCTTGTGCAGGGTGCTGCCATGTGGTGCCCAAGGCTCAAACCGAGTTCCTAGTATATGGTAAAGTGTGTTCTACTATTATCTTTTCATTTTTTTTATGCATCAACAGTCAAATTAGAGGGTCAGATCAAAAGAGCTCATTCTTTAGACATGGACATAACCTTCAGTAATATACAAAGATCATCAATAGAAATTTTTATATATTTCCATTCCATACAGTTACGTAGCATCTACGTAGTGTGGTGGTTTGGGAAGTGGTGCAGAGGATAAAGCACTGGATTCTCAAGCATCTACGTAGTGATAGGTGTTACTGTCTTTGTACATAATACATGAAAATCAGATGTTATAGTTGAATCCATAAATTGTGACAGATTTTAATCTGTAATATTTATAAATAGATTCTTTGGAGCAAAGATTTACGGTTAATGGAAATGGTATATTGTTTAAATGTTCAAATTTATAATGAGAGTTCTGATAATTCATAGTCAAGACACACCAAAACTGCCACACAGAAATGACCTTGTTTGGAAAAAACATAGCTGACCACTTCACCTTACTCTTCACTTCTCACCTTATTCTTTTTCTCTGTCCCCATGCTCTGAGGTGCTGCCCCACTAGTGTGACACTCTTTTTTTATTATTATTATAGCGATGACAGTCCTTGTGTTTGAATATAAGTGTATGGAGGAATCTGTGTTTCAATGAGATCCATTGTTTTTCTTTTAAAGTTAAGATTCTATTTTAAAAATGAAGCTATTTTGCTTCACACAACTGTGAATATTTTAGGTATATAATTTTACCTTTCTTCAAATTGTCAAAGTGTCAATCCTCATTCCTACTCGTCATCTGGATCTTCTGCAGCTGTTATTCACCCTCTTCTTTAGAAAAATGAGTTCTTGCGGGTTGGGCGGTAGCGCGAGGTAAGTGCACATGGTGCAAAGTGCAGTGACCCATGGAAGGTTCCTGGTTCAAGCCCCCAGCTTCCCACCTGCAGGGGGTTTGCTTCATAATCGGTGAAGCAGCTCTGCAGGTGTCTATCTTTCTCTATCCCTCTCTGGCTTTCCCTCCCCCTCTCGATTTCTCTCTGTCCTATCCAACAACAATGGCAGCAATAGCAACAACAACAATAACAACAACAATGCTAAACAACAAGGGCAACAAAAGGGAAAAATAGCCTCTAGGAGTAGTGGATTCGAGTGCAGGCACTGTACCCCAGCGATAACCCTAGGGGCAAAAAAAAGTGTAATTCCTTGGGGGGGGGAATAAACCTCCAAAAATAAATAAACCATAGCCCCAACTTTCCACCATTTGTGGAGCTTCCACTGCTGGCATTCTACTCCTATGTGATACTGAATCTCCAGTCCAGTCTCTCCCAGATGGTAAATGTTATGATATACCTGGTCCTCTACATACCTGGCACCTAAACAGCAGGCTTTCTTGAAGGAGCTGTTGAAATTTATGTTCCCTAACTTACAGTCAACTCTTTTTTTCAGAATTTTCCCAAATCGTTTTAATCAGTTTTAGTTTCTTCTACTGCTTGTAAAAGTCACACATTGTGAAATATCCTGTGGTCAATTATTAGTTTCTATCTTGATTTAGCAGAACTAAGTCAATCCGTCACTCTTTGAAACACTTATTGCACACATAGTTTTTATTTAATTTTTAGTGCTGTGCCAGAGCCACACACAGATAACTTACAGCAGTCTTTCCTATATCAACTTTCTCACTTATCTATTTGAAAGAGAGACAAGAGGTACAGAGAGTGAGAAGGGGAAACATAGCACCACTCCTCAATCTGTGAGCATCCCCTGAACTGTCTGAGACACTGTCTCAACGTACCTACCATGGTACCTACTGCTTTTCAACTTTCTTCGTTGATTGTGCTTCCTAAGTTTGATATTTCAACACCTAGACTTCAAGAATTTCTCTCTTAATTCACATGTGTGCATCTTTGGAGTTTACATCCACTCATTAAATCATCATTTGCTAAAATTCATTAGTAAGATATATTTATTCTTCCCTTAATTTCAGATTGTGTATGCCCATCCATGTGACAGCTCAATTTTGTTTTCTAGTAGGCATCTTACCATAAATGTTCCCAAATAGTTATTTACTTATTTAATAGTCTTGCTTATCTCAGAAATACTTTTTCTTCTAGCTTGTCAAAACAAATGTTACAAATGTATTGAGTGTTCTTTCATATCTACATGTTGTTGATTCTATTTTAAAATTTACCCTAGAAGCTGAATGTTCCTTTCCCTCCCTTCCTCTAATATTATTTTCCAAACTCACAATTTTCTTAACTGGATCACAATAATAATTTACTAATTGGTCTTTTGAAAAGAATTCTTCTGCAAGAATTGGTTATTCTTAGTACAGAAACCCCAATGATATTTTAAAAATTTAAGTGAATTTAAAAATTTCAACTCTGTTCTCAGTTATTCCCAAGTGTATCTTATTTTACTCAAAGTGAGAGAGAATGTACTTTAAACATCCTTCCTGGGGGCTGGGCGGTAGCGCAGCGAGTTAAACGTCAGTGGCGCACAGCTCAAGGGCTGGCATAAGGATCCCTTTTCAAGCCCTCAGCTCCCCACCTGCAGGGGGGTTGCTTCACAAGTGATGAAGCAGAACTGCAGGTGTCTAGCTTTCTCTCCTCCTCTCTATCTTTCCCTCCTCTCAATTTCTCTATCCTATCCAATAACAACAGCTATAACAACAATAACAACTATAACAAGGGCAAGAAAATGGGAAAAATGCCT
This sequence comes from Erinaceus europaeus, assembly GCF_950295315.1. Taxonomy (NCBI): domain Eukaryota; kingdom Metazoa; phylum Chordata; class Mammalia; order Eulipotyphla; family Erinaceidae; genus Erinaceus; species Erinaceus europaeus. The sequence continues at coordinate 43,036,440 of NC_080180.1, read as the reverse complement.
CCAGGAGCAGTGTATTCATAGTGCAGGCACCTAGCCCTAGTAATAACAGTGGAGGCAAAAAAAAAAAAAATCCTCCCAGCCTTATAGCCCCCCCATCATTTCTCTTATTTCAATTTCACTCACCTTTGTTCACTGAACTGAATTCACATGAATTTCTTCAAGTTCCACACACATGACAAGCATTTTCTCACTTCCTTTACAATTGTATTTTACCAGAAATGCTATTTCCAACCAGTCTCCAAGTTTTCACAACTCAATTCATATATCACTTTATAATTGTTTTTCTCTAACATGCTATATAAATAAAATAACCCCTCCTCAATATTGTCAAGATGACAGTTCTTCTAGCTTGATCTATAGATTCAAGAAAGCCCAATAAAAATTCAAGCGAGCTATTTTATAGATATTGACAAACTGATTGTGAACTTACACAGAGCAGTAAAAGATGCAGAATAGCTAACACATTTTTGAAGTTGAAGAGCAAAGGTGGAGGACTGATGTTTCCTGACTTTAACATTTACTTTAAAGCTACAGTAATCAAAACAATCTGATATTGAGGAAACAGACAAACAGGTCCATGGAAAAGAATAAAGAGCCCTAACCAGATACCTGTCCTTGTCTTTAATAATGGTGCTGAAACAACTGGGTATTAGAAATTAATCTAAACATAAAAGTTACACCTTTAGAAAAAAATTAAATCTAAATGAATCATTAACATAAATGTAAAACGCAAAGCTATAAAATATGCAGAAGAAAATGTAGTAGAAAATCAAGATAACCATTTGTAATGATGCCATTTAGCATATAGTACCTAAAAGAAAAATCAAGCAAGAACTCATTGACAAACTATACTATGTTGGAATTAAAAAATTCCACTCCACAGAAAGAAACAGTGCCATGAGAATGGTAAATGAGTCACAGACTAGGAGAAAATATTTCTAAAGGACACAACTGCTAAGGACTGTTATACAATATATACCAAGAGCTTTTGAAATTGGAAAACAATCAATCTAATAAAAAATTAGATCAAAGTACCTCAATAGACATACCACTAAAGGAGACAAAGAGATGGCAAATAAGAATATCATAAAATACCCATGCCTAGAAGTTGAAAAACAAGACCAGAAGAGAAAACACAAGTAGAACCTGAACTGGAATTGGTGTATTGCACCAAAGTAAAAGACTCTGGTGTCGGTGTGTGTGTGTGTGTGTGGGGGGGGGGGGGATCCGAGAAGGATGACAGAGGACCTAGTGGGAGTTGTATTGTTATATGGAAAACTGAGAAATGTTATGCATGTACAAACTATTGTATTTACTGTTGAATGTAAAACATTAGTTCTCCAATAAAGAAATTTAATAAAAATACCCATGCCTTATATCATTGGTGTTAATGTAATTCGAAGCAACAATGCAATACCCATGGATACCATTATCATAGTCAACATGTGCCATGCTAACGACAACATAAATGTTGAGAATGTTATCTCAGGCAGTGGGAATAGAAAAACCAACTTGGATACTAGTTGGCAGCTTCTTACAAGATTAAACATATCCTTTAGTAAGTGTTCTCCTTGGATCTTTTGTAGTGAATGGACGAGTAAACTGTTGTACCTCTGAACAATGTGGGTTATTTAGCAATAAAATTCATGGGCTAGAACGTTTAGCAAAGACATGAGGAAATAAACACATATTTCTAATAAAATAAGTCATACATTTAGACAGTGTTTGATTCCTGCTATAGAGGATTCTGGAAACGAAGAAAATATATAGAAACCACAAAAAGACCATTGGTTGACATAGTACAAAAGTTTTTCATTGCCCCCAATCATTAAAACAGCAGATGACCTCATCAATGTGTCCTGGTACCCCACTTTCCCAGAACTCTGCCCTACTAGGGAAAGAGAGAGAAAGGCTAAAAGTATGGATAGACCTGCCAACACCCATGTTCAGCAGGGAGGCAATTACAGAGCATTCTATACCCCATAATGACCTATATGGAGGAAAGTAGGAATGTTCTTCAAAGAAAATTCCACTTGTTCTTGAAGTCCTGGGTTCTGAAGAGTTCTGTGTCGGCCGCCATTACTGGGAGGTGCAGATAGAGGACAAGCCTAGCTGGGCCATAGGGGTGTGTATCCACTCCCCATCAGGCAGGTTGCAGCAGCTCCCCCTCTTTCAGAACAGGTGCTGGACCATTCAACTGCAGGATGGAGACTATGTGGCAAGAGGTGCAAAGCTCGTTCCTCTGGCCTTGAAGACCAAGCCCAGAGGCATTGGAGTTTACCTGGACTAAGAGCTGGGTCAGATTTCCTTCTACAATTTGAATGACAGTTCCCACATCCATTCTTTCCGTGAGACACTTTCTCATCCACTGAAGCCCTATTTCTGTTTGGGAAAAGATTCTAAACCTCTTAGCATCTGTGCTCAAGATGGGTATGAAGGATGAACTGACACTTGGATTCATATCCTGTTTGTCCTGGAATGGCAGTAATTAGAAGAATTTCCTCTTATTGTATTCGATCATTTCTGGCAAGGGAGACATCTGAGCTGGGGAGACAAATAACTTTCATGCCTGAAACTCTGAGGTCCAAGCTTAAACTCCTGTAACCCTACAATCCAGACTTCAGATGTGCTCTGATTAAAAAGATACCAATAACTGCAATAAACAGATTTGACAGAAACAAAAAAAAAAGAAGAATACTCAGTCATAAAGATGCTGAATCACTTCCTTTGCCTCATCTTGGACAGAACTTAAAGCATTCAAAAATCTAAGTTTAGAATTGTTCCTCGAATGATAACAGAATATTTTTGTTTATTTTCTTTTCCATGTAATCTTAGAGTAGTAAGCTTATTCATGTTTGAGTAGAGTAGGATTTTTGTGCTATTAGACATGCCGTACAGAGAAGACACAGGTATGTATTATGTATATTTGCTTATAAATATGCATTATTTCCCAACAGAGCATTGTAGTGATCCCAGAGATTTCACCTAATCTCTTAAGTCTTCGGTTTCTTGTTATCTTAAATTAGAAAATAATACCTGCAGTGCAAGGCTGTTGTGAAAGACATTAGATATATATTATTGTGTAATCTCTTCAACTTAATGTCTTAGATACAACTTTATTAGTTATAGTATCTTAGGTTCTCAGAAGTAAGTAAGGTATGTTGACTTCTGGTTTCATTCCTCAGAAAGCTTAAAATTCAGGTGTTAGTTGGGTCTGAGATTCTTATCTGCTTCTTTGGTTTCTCTTCTCAGCTTATTCAGGTTGTCATCAAAATTGATTTTCTTGTGGTTATAGGGCTGATGCACCTCTCTTATTATTGAATGTCAGGTAGGAGTCATTCTTAGCTCCTAGAAATTTCCCTCACTCCACCTTCCAGATACCAAGTAACAGATGCTGCCATGACTCCATCCCAACTTCTCTGGGCAGATGACCTCACCAATGTGTCCTGGAACCTCGCATCTCCAGAGCTCTGATCCATTAGGGAAAAACAGAGGCAGGCTGGGGGTATGGATTGACTTGTCAATACCCATGCTGAGCAGAAAAGCAGCTACAGAAGCCAGCACTCCTACCTTCTGTTCCCCATAAACAACCTCGATCCATACTCCCAGAGGTGAAGTGATAGGATGAAGATAAGAGGGCTCCGAACTCCAGCTCCATCAGCACCCAGAGAGAGAGAAGGAAAAGAGGAGGGACAGATGGAGGTAGTTAGGATGTCTTAAGTGGCTTAGAGGGGAAGAGAGGATTGAATCAGAAAAAGAAAGGGCAACTATTTGTAGGTGTGGACATATAGTTGTAGATATGATTGTTGGCCCATGTCTATAACCTTAGGAGAACTGTGGTGCATTGCAGTGGGAAGAGTGAAGATTCAGAACTCTGGTGGTGGGAATGGTGTGGATTCAAACCCCTGTCGACATGTAATTCTGTAATATAAAAATAAATAAGTAAATTAATTAAGATATAATTACCCTCACTCCTAGCTGTGTGACTTCCACCCTAAACTGCTTACTATCTGGATTTCAGTTTTGCCCTAGTTCACCTAGGACAATGTTGCTACTGCTTCTGTCTTTTATTGACTCACTTAGTTCACACCCCTGCTCCCCGCCTGCAGGAAGAATGCTTCCCATGAAGCAGTTCTACAGGTGACTATGTTTCTCCCTCTTCATCTCCCTCTCTCCTCTCAATTTATCTCTGTTCTATCATAAGAAAAGATTCACTTAGCTCATGTTCACTAAGGTTTACCATATACTAAATTAAATCAAAGTCGTGATAAATTACATCTACAAATCCATTGTTGCCATGCAATGTAAATTAATCATGGGAGTGGCATGCATTATGTACAGAAGTTCTACTCACACTCAAGAAAAGGGTATTATAAAAGGGTAGGTGTAATTGGGCTTGTTTTCTTAGAATTCTGATAGTAGAGTTAAACAAGTTACTGCACATGATGCCTTTCTACATACTTTATGTCCCACCATTGCTTAATAATGGAACTCTATTGTTGTTTTCTCTGTGTTTAACTTCTGGATGGATAATATGTTCATAATTTAGGACCTGGTTTGTATTATTATGATATTTTTAATTTAGAAATACTACTGCTTACATAGAAGACTACACTGCCAATCACATAGAATATATTTCTAGGTCTGGAATTAAAGAAAACACTGATAAAATGTATGAAATACTTGCTCTACTTTACTTTCACATTAAGTCTTGTTTCTTCACTTGAGCAATTTGCCCATCACATTCCCTAGGGGACTGAGAAAATTGTACTTGTAAGGTGTTGCAAAAGGAAACTGCCATGGCCTTCAAGTACAAGCTACATTATTTATTATCAGATCAATGTTCTGGCTGTGTTGCTTGTAAGTAGATATACTGATTTAATCTTAAAATCAGTCAGGTGAGCTGAGTTTTGCCTTGGGCCACAGAATAAAGAACGCATCTTACTTTACTAGTATAGTTGAAGTCAAGCTTTGAAGAAAATATTCAGATTTAACAGCAATTGTTATTAATATGACTCTCCTTTTAGCCAATGGAAATAAACAGATTGTTTTTATAGCAGTTACTTTTGTTGCTATCACCTGTGAAATTTTAGCCCAGACATGATTTTTTAGGTAAAAATGAAAAGTATCAATTTAACAAACTAGTTTTTATTACAATGCCATAAGTATGAAAAGTCCCTATTATGTGACTTCTCTCATAAGTTCAGTTCTAATTATGAAACATTTGCAGATTGTCGAACCTTAATAATCATCACCTTAATAGTATAGTGTGGTAAAAATTGGTGAATGCATAAAAGCACTTAGAAGCAGACTGAAAGTAGTGTTTATAAATTAGCAACAAGGGCCAGGGAGAGAGTTCAGTGTTAGAAAAGAGGACTCAAATGCCTAAGTGCCCCCAGATCCTAGTCCCTATACTATCCTTTGCCAGAGCCAAGCAGCACTTGAGGCCCTCTCTCTCTCTCTCTCTCTCTCAGTCTCTCTCTCTCTCCGAAAATGAATGATAGTAGATAAATGATAAATAGGTAAATAAATAAAAGTCCCTTCTTTTGGGATCTGATCTATTAAATAAAATAAAAATAGTAAGAAGTTAAGCCAATTCTCATATAAAATAACATATTACAAGCATTGAACGTGGGACTTCATGTTTTCAAGTCCATCATTTTAGCCACTATGCTACTTCCTGGGTCATTATAATTCTATTTCTTCCCTCACAGATTATTATTATTATTTTTTTGCCTGTTTTGAACTTTATGTAAGTGGAATTAAGAGAGATGCTTTTGTTTTTGCTCTTCATTTTTTTCTTCATTGTTTATTTGTGAAAGTCAGCCCTGCATATAGTTACACAGTATTTATATTTATCATTCTGAGAGAGAGAATGAAACCACAGTGTTTGTTGTGCTTCCGCTAATACACTGGGGGCGGGGCTCAAACCTGGCTACTGCACGAGGCAATGTGGACACCATCTTAGCTATCTATTTAGTTCTCATCTGTTCATGTCCTTGTGAAAAAACATCACACTGTTTAATGTACACTGCTAAGCAAGTCTTAATATAAAATGGTAAATCAGATCTTCTAGTCATCGTCTTGTTCTCCTTATTTTTTTTTTGTTAAGAGACAGAGTGAGGGAGTGAAAAAGACCACAAAGCCAAAACTTTTTTTTCAGTGTAGTGAATTCAAACCAGGGTTTCACACATGGCAAAGCAGTGCACTATTCAAGTGAGCTTTTCACTGATGCACTACTCTATTGTCACTTTCCTCCTGTTTCTTTTCCTTTTCCTTTTCTTAATGTGAATTATGTACTTCTGTGCATTAAGCAGTAGATTCAACTTATTAATATATAAAGGAATATAAATGTGATGTCTGGATTGAAATTGCATTAAATAAGAAGACTCATTTTGAAATAATTGAGACATTTGCGATATTAAAATTTGTAACTCATGGATATGGTATAAACCTCTACTTATTTAAATCTTTAAAAATTTGTTTCCATAAAATATTATTTTAGGGACTGGATGGTGGCGCACCTGGTTGGGTGCATGTGTTACAATGCGCAAGGACCTGTATTTGAGCCCGGGGTCCCCACCTGCAGGAGGAAAGCTTCGCAAGTGGTGAAGCAGGGCTGCAGGTGTCTCTCTGCCCCCCCCCCCCACTCTCTATCAGCCTCTTGATTTCTGGCTGTCTCTATCCAATAAATAAAGATGATTAAAATTAAAAAAATTTATTTTATTTTACTTTATTTTTAAAAATTTCTTTATTATATTTTTGGATAGAGAAAATCAGAAGTGGAGAGGGAAGGGCGTGGTAGACAGGGTGAGAGACAGAGAGAAACCTGAAGCACTGCTTCTCTACTTATTAAGCTTTCCCCATGCAGGTGGGGACTGGGAACTCAAACCTGGGTCCTTGCATATTGTAACACGTGTGCTCAACCAGGTGTGCCACCACCCAGCCCCAAAATATTATTTTAGTATCACAGACATTTTTAAAAGTTTAATATTTTGACATTACTGTTATTTTATGTGATTAATCTGTACTTGTATATAATGACAGTCTTTATTATTATTATTATTTTAACTATTTTATTTATTTTATTAAGAGAGAGAGAGATAGTGAGAAAGACACAGAGAGTAAGACCAGAGCTCTGCTTAGTTATGGCTTCATGGTGCTGCTTGACATTGAACCTAGGGTCTCTAGAGACTCAGGCATGGAAGTCTTTTGCATAACCATTATGCTGTCTCCCTATCCCTTACTTATTACTTTTAATCCCTATGTATTTTAATTTTATTTTATTTCTTGTACTAATCATAACTTCCAGTATATAGATGCATATAATTCATAACAAATTAATTACAGTAATTTTATATTAATATAAAATCAACAATTGTGGAAGTTTCTTTTAATTTCTACTGTCTCCAGAACTTGAATCAGTGGTATACCTAAATGTACATCACATATATAGAGAGAGAAGACAAAGGGTGTCTGTCCTTATCATCTTACATTTTTTTATTATTTATGCCTGCATGACAAATACACTGCTCTTAGAAACTTTCATTTTTCTTCATTTTTTGAAATTTTATTTTTGATAGAGACAGAAACTGAGAGGAAGGGTATAATAGAAGGGAAAAGAGCAAGAGATACATATGCAAAATGGTTTTACCACGCATGAAGATTCCCCCCTTCAGGACTTGAACCTGGGTCCCTCTACATCCCTTTCTATTTATCTTTCATCTATTGTCTATCTATTTTTGGTATCCTTTATCTATACATCTCTATCATCCCTCTACTCAGTTAATTTTGGGGCCTGTGTAGTTCTAACTAGTCATCTATAAACTGTAGATATAAAAATGTCAATCGTGTTTCAGGCTAAAGACCCACTATTTAGAGTGAGATGTTCTCAGTCTGAGTCTGGAAGTCTGGGATTAAGGAATTCTGATCCCAAGGACAAGAGAAAATAATTGTCTTGGCTTTGAAAGAAAGATCAGATTTGCCCTGTTCTATTCAGGCCTCGATTAGATTGCACAAGGTCCATCAACTTTAATGATAATCTTTTCCACTTAGTCTACTGGTTCATTTGTCAGTATTTCATAGAGATATTCACAAGACACAGCTATCTGAGTATCTCTTGTCTATCCAAATTTTACATAGAAAATCAATCATAAAAAATGCTACATAATTCATTGCTTTATGTTCTTCTAGCGTTTGCCATTGCTTTATGTGATTTTCACTAACACTTTGCAGATATTTAAGCAAATAAAGAATGAGTTTACTTGTCTCTCTGTTGACTCACAATAATCCACACATACTAAGGCTTTAGAGTACTTTATTTTTAATGTGGACTAAATGTATTGATTCACTTTAAAGATTAACTTTGCTTAAAATATTTATTTTATTTATTACATGTGAGAGGCAGAGAGCTTTACATGAGGCAGAAAGGGAGAAAGGAGAGAGAAAGAGAGAGAGAGAGAGAGAGAGAGACCAGTAGTTAAACCAGGAACATTATACATGCAATTGCAATTTCTATGCTCTACCAGTTGTGCTCTTTACCTGGTCACTTAATTCACTTTTACTTAATAAATTAAGGTAGAAATGGATTGAAGTTCTAAAATGTCACTACTGGGGACCCAGTGGTGGCGTACCGGTAACTCACATAGTATAAAGAGCAAGGACCTATGCAAGGATCCATGCTTGAGCCTCTGGTTCCCCACCTGTAGAGGGTTCCCTTCACAAGTGGTGAAGCAGGTCTGCAGGTGTCTATTTTTCTCTTTCACTCTCTATCACCCCTCCCCTCTCAATTTCTCTCTGTCCTGTCTAATACAAATGGAAAAAAAATGTCCACCAAGAGCAGTGGATTTGTAGTGCAGGCACAGAACCCCAGCGATAACCCTGGAGTCAAAAATCTATATAAAATGTCATTACTACTGTTTTACATTGCGTGTATTGTCCTAGAACAAGCCAGTTATCATCTTGTGAGATACCTCATGGAAAGATTTATATGGGAAGGACTTGAAACCTCTAGCCTATCACCATCAAGTAACAAAGACTGTCTAACACCAGAGTGAAATTGGAAGAGGAATGCTTAGTAAAGAATTGGCATGACTCTGGAATCAGCAAACAGCTTTATTAGAACCTATGAGAGATCTTAGTCAAAGCTAATTAAATTTTTTCCATAGTACATCATCCTTAGAAACGACATAAGATAATGAATGTTTATTAACCTAAGTTGGAAATATGGGATACATTTTTAAGGGAGCAGTTGATAACTAGTCCTCCTTATACAGTTTTCAAAGCTTTTGAATCCTTTTTAAAATTTTTGTTTATTTTTATTATTGGATAGAGACAGAAAAATTAAGAGGGGAGGGGAGAGAGACAGAGTTTACTTCATCACTTGTGAAGCTTTCCCCCTTGTAGGTAAGGACCAGGGGATTGAACCTGGGTTCTTGTGCACTATAGTGTGTGCACCAACACCTGGACTCCAAAGCTTTTGAATCTTGTGACTTTTATTGCCCCAACTTTTTTCTATTCAATTGGAAATCCATTATTTATGTTGAAAGGGTTTAACATGGATATGATATGGAAATAAGAGCAAATAATTAGCAGATGTTAACAACTGAATATTATTTTGTGAAAACTTGTTATTTTTCCATGTGAGTGCAATGTGTGAATAACAATAAAATGATGGCAGTCCAGTTGGTGGGACAGTGGGTAGAACACCTGCTCTATAGGCATCTGGTACCTTCTCAGTCCTTAGCATTCCAAATGCTTTCACGCTCTGGTCTTACCTCCCCTTGTTAATAAACCAATCTTATAAAAATAAGTAATGGGGGGAGTCGGGTGGTAGCGCAGCGGGTTAAGCGCAGGTGGCGCAAAGCGCAAGGACCTGCGTAAGGATCCTGATTCAAGCCCCCTGCTCCCCACCTGCAGGGGAGTCACTTCACAAGCTTTGACGCAGGACTGCAGGTGTCTATCTTTCTCTCCCCATCTCTGTCTTCCCCTCCTCTCTCCATTTCTCTATGTCCTATCCAACAACGATGACATCAACAACAACAATAACTACAACAATAAAAACAACAACAAGGGCAACAAAAAAGGAATAAATATTTAAAAAATAAAATAAGTAATGGGACCAGGCAGTTGCACATCTGGTTGGGTGCAGACATTACCATGCATGAGGATCCTGGTTCAAGCCCCTGGTCCCAACCAGAAGGGGGAGGAATGGGAAGTTTCATAAGTGCACTGCTGACATATCTCCCTCCCTCTCTATTTGCACCCCCCCAAATAAAGAAAGGAGAAAATACAAGGAACAGAGGATTCATTGTTGAATCAGTGAAAATTAAAGAGAAAAAGAGTTATAAAGAATAGGAAAGCTTTCAAAGGAGGGGATGGGATACAGAGTTTTGGTGGTGGGAAATGTGTGGAAATGTACTCCTCTCATCCTATGGTCTTGTCAATATTTCCATTTTATAAATAAATAAACATGTTTAAATATTAAAAAAAGAAAAAGATAAAAATAAGTAAAAAACACATTTGTACTCTAATTTTGTCTATATTTACACTTTTCTTCCATAGTTATTTCTAGAAATTTAGAACATTTTAAATTATAGTGCTACAGACTCCACGAATTACAAACACTAAAAGAATTGGTATGTTGAAACTTACAGGAATGCACACATATTTTCTTTTTGCACCATTTTATAGGATAAGTGTATATTTTGATTGTAGGTGGCTAATAATGATTGCTTTGGACAAGCAGTATGCCTCTTACTTTACAGAGGCTATCCCTACACGTGTTTGTTTTACAACTCAATGCACATTTAAAACCTCATTTAATCTTGTTCTTCTAGAATGAGTTCATAACTCTAATTGACTGTTTTACCTGGTCAGTCATGATGTTTGCTTGGTTTTTAAGCTAGACAGTTACGTCTTGGAGGATATGTTTCAGTGTACATCTATATGACTTGAATTTCCACAGGAAGACAGACTGTAATAATGGCTGATAAGGACTGAGGCCAAAGGAGCAGAGAGTTTTTTAAGGGGTATGAAGTATCAGTTTGGCTAAGTGAAAGTATTCTAGACATCTGTAATACATTTTGTAAATTTAACAGCACTGTGCTATACACTTCAAACTTTACAGTGGGATCATTAATACCTAAAGGGCACACTCCAACAAACAAATGAACAAACAAAATGCAAGGTACAAGGAAACTTTTGATGCTGATATTTATGTAGACCACTTAACTGTATTAGTGATTTATGCATATTTCTAAATTCATCAAATTTAATATAGAAAATATGTACAGTTTTTATATTTAAAAAACTAATGTTTAGGATTCTAGGGTGAAACTATGGTAACCTATTCTCAAGAAGTAGGCTGTCCCCTAGAAAACAGATATTACAGCAAAATATTTAAGCAAATTTTCTCAGAGAACAACTGGGATTTCTGGTATGAAGGAACATAACTATCTGTGGTTTATTTTAATTTTTTAAAATATTTTTTATTATTTATTTATTTATTTATTTATTCCCTTTTGTTGCCCTTGTTGTTTTTTATTGTTGTAGCTATTGTTGTTGTCATTGTTGTTGGATAGGAGAGAGAGAAATGGAGAGAGGAGAGGAAGAAGAGGGGGGGAGAGATGTGAAACTGGTATCTCAAGAAACCATTTTACTTGGAGCTTGGTGTTATGGGTTGAAAGGTAGTAGACCAATGGTTAGGTAGGTAGGTGGGAGGTAGTAAGTCACATATCATGTGGTTGACCTAAAGGGTTTATCATTAGGCTGCCCAATAAGCCGGAAAGGGTCCTGTCACAAGGTTGCTTGTCTGACTAGGAAATGTCTTGTCATGAAGAACAAATAACTATAGAGCCCAGTGATACGTAAAACTTTCTGATAAACTCATGAAGAAGTGCCTACTCCCTAAAGTCTAGTGTTATAAGTTCATTTCTCAGAGGTTTATGTGACAGATTTCTGGTTTTAATGCTCCTTAGTACTAAAAATTTAAAAAAGTATGTATGTGGGGAATAAGATGGAGCCTGTAATGCTTATTCACGCCAGTGTCATTCATTACGTTAACCAAAGTAGAGAATGATTTAATATCACTCTTTCTCCCATTTCAGATAAGCCCAGATTGTCCATCTCAGACATTTCATTAAATACTTGAAAGTGGAGGCTAGGTGGTGGTGCACCTGGTTAAGCATATGCACTACAATGTGCAGAGATCCAGGTTTGAGCCCCCAGTCCCCACCTGCAGGATGCCAAGGGGAGCTTCACAAATGGTGAGGCAAGCCTGCAGCTATCTTTCTCTTTTCCTTTCTTTTTAAAAAATATTTTATTATTGACTATAGAGAGAAATTGACAGGGGAGTGGGAGATAGGGAAAGAGACAGAGAAACTTCTGCAGCCCTACTTCACCACTCATGAGGCTTTCCTCCCCTGTAGCTGGGAACCATAGGCTTGGACCTGGGTCCTCTCACACTGTAGTGTGTGTGCTTAACCAGGTGCATGACAGTCCAGCCCCCTTTCTTTTGCTCTCTTTCTGTTGTAACCCTTTCAGTTTCTCTCTGTCCCTATCCAGTAATAAATAAATAAAATGAGAAAAATACTTGAGTGTGTCTGATAACAACCCCTAGTTAAATTACACAGGTAGTTCAGAGGCAAAAACAATCACAGCACATATCGAGTCTCAGTTTAACTAAACATTGCTGACACAAACTCTTTACTTTATAAGAACCCATGAAATAGTGGTCCAGGAGGTGGCACAGTGATAAAGCTTTGGACTCTCAAGCATGAGGTCCCAAGTTCAATCCCAAGTAGTACATGTACCAGTGATGTCTGGTTCTTTCTCATTCTATCTTTCTCATAAATAAAAAAAATCTAAAAAAAAAAAAAGAAGAAGAACCTGTGAAATACAAGCTCCCCCCCAAAAACGGCTGTTACCAACAAATGGACCTATGATTTATCACACAGAAAAAACAGTGGCAAGGAGATTTCTACTGAGAAGTTTATTTGGTGGTGGAGGTAAGTGAGGGTGGTGAGTATGTAGGATTATGTGAAAGCATGGTAGAGCATAGGGGAACTCCCCCATCCTTGGGATGGAGGTCTGAAAAGATACTCCACTTGTTAGTCTTTCCGTTCCCAGGATAGAGCTTGGAGGGAAATGGTTTCCTGACTTAGTTCCCCCTTGTCAAAATCCCAGGCTTCACAGATGCCTGCAACCTCTAACACTTAACTCATTCCCCTGCTGCAAACCATATGGTTGCCTGCTTAAAAGTTTACTTAAAGTTCACTAAAAGTTCACCATCTTTGATCACATACAAAATACACGGCATCACTGCCTTGCCAGTAACTTAACAATGAGACCCCCCCACACACACACACACTATTTCTCCGTTCTTTGATCACCATGCCTTACATGAATACTCTGCCTTTCTCTGCTTTATCTCACTCTGCTGATTTAACCACCATCTTTTTCTTAATACCTTTAGGTAATTAACATCTCTTGCTTCATGGAAACTAATTGCTTTGACCTTTTGGTATCTCATCAATTCCCATCATTTCTTATGCCTCCCCACCATAGGGGTACTGACCTTTTGGAAACCTATGATTACTGACATATGTGAAAAATGTTTTTTGTTCCACTTTGCTATATAAACCCTCTCTTTTCTGAATAAAATTGGAAGGTCATACCTGAATTTCTCCCGGCGTACACTTCTGCATCATGTGCATCCCTTGAATCAGTGACGGGAAGCCAGTGGCTTGCCTCTGTTGTGAAGCCACCCACGTGAGCACCAGCAGATAGGAACTTGTCTGACAGAATGGAGATAATTGAAACCTCTGGAACTACTCTCTCCTTTGTTGCAAGGCAGAAGTTTTTTTTTTTTGTTTGTTTGGTTTTTTATTTCTCCCAGAGATTTAGTCAGTTCTGGTCTAGGGTGGTGCTGGAGACTGAGTCTGCTTGCTCAGAGCCTCAGGCAGGGAAATTGTTTGCATAACCAGTACACTGTATCCCCAACCTAGCAGAAAAGTGCAATGTGTATAGAGAAGCATTTATAGGTAGAAATCTAGGCAAATTTCCTAAATAGCTTCTGTGATAACTGCTAGACCAGCTGGTGAGGAGGATTCCAATGCTTATCATAAAGTGACTCACAGCTGAGAGTATGATGGATAATTCCATTTGCTCTTTAGTGAAGGTATGGACTTTTGGGGTCCAGATGTTGGCACACCTGGTTAAATATACAAATTACAATGTTCAAAGACCCGGGTTTCAGTCCCCGGCCCACACCTGCAAGTGGTGAATCAGTGCTGTAAGTCTCTCTCTTTCTCTCTCTCTCTCTCTCTCTAATTCCCCCTTACCTCTTGATTTCTGGCTGTTTCTATCCAGTAAAGACAATAATATATATATATAAATATATACACACACACACACACACACACACACACACACACACACACACACACACACATATATATATATATATATATATATATATATATATATATATGGATTTCCAGATGTCATTTTAAATTCTATCCCCTTGAAAGACTTTAATGGAAATATAGTAAGTTTCTCCGGCACATACTTTGTGCCTAAGGACAAGCAAGATACAAACTTGTTAATTCATATGCTCTTTAATGACTTCCTGAAGGGAAGGGGCATAGTTATCTTTAGTTATGGGGTTAAAATTTGGTCTTTTGTAGTCACAGAGTGCAAGGGACTTGGTGTCCTAGCTCGATTGTCCTTATTTATAGTGGCTTTGGTTTCTGCTTCACCCACTGGAACAAGATTTTTTTTTTTTTTTAACCAGAGCACTACTGAACTTTAGTGCTTGGTGGTGCAGACAGTTGAACCTTGGAGTTTGAAGCCTCAGGCATGGGAGTAGTCTCTTTGCATAACTATTATGCTATCTATTCCCAAGAGATAATGTTTTCATTCACAGGGAAGCAACCATACTTTCTAGAGATTACTGAAAACAGCTGGGAGGGAAGAGCAGCATTCTTTAATTTACCACATCTATTTTACAAGCAAAGCATTGCTTTTTTTTGTTTTAAATGCTTACTACCTTGTCAGATACCCTAACATATATTCAGACTGGAGATTCAACAGGACTCTATGAGTCAAGCTTTTAATGTTGATAAAGCACAGCAGTCTCTTCATCAAAAACAGATTCTCTTCATCTCTGTTTCAGAGTCTAGTCTTCTGTGGTGTTCTTGCACAACTAAGTCAATATTAATATAGTAGTCTCTAATTCATCCTCGATCTTGCTAATTCAGTCTTCAGCCTCATTTATTCTATTCTCTCTCCCCTCTACTCTTTTCTGGAGTTTAACTATTTTGTTGCCCTGTTCTGATACTGTTTTAGCTTGTTCAGCTGATTGTGTTCTTAGGTCAGCTATTTCAGCTTTCAGCTCTCTAATAACCTTGAGATAATTAGTGTTTTCTTCAGGGTCTCATTGTTTCTGCATTTCTGATGACAAATCTTTCAAACTCTTTACTCACTCCTGTGATTATTTCCTTAACTAGTGTTTGGATGTTGACCTCTTTACTTTGTGCTTCACCCTTTGAGGGGCTTTGAGATGGACTCTTGTCTGGGTTCATTTCTCCAGTATTTCTTCTTGTTGGTTTAACCATTTTATATAGTATGTTATGAGGTCCCTCTCTCAGTACTTTTCAAATTACTGATCACTCTTGCCTGGATTGACTTGTGTCTAAGTGAGGAAATTAAAGCGTTCAAAGTTGTGGAAATTGACAGTTGTTTCAATAGTATTTTAATCCCTGAGTTGGAGCTCAGTGGCTTAAAAACCTCTTTTGTTCTTTTTCTTCCCTGTAGGCTAGGGGGCCTGAGGGCTTTTAAACTGTAAGTAGGCTTCTTAGCTAATCTCTCATTCCTGACCAAGAGATAAAACACTGTGGGGCACAGATAATCCAATGGTTATGCAAAGAGACTTTCACAGCCCCACTGCTAGGCAATGGAGGTATAGATCTTCTCCTGAGTTTCCTGGTTAGTTTCTGTCTCCTGGTGTCAACACAGGGCCTCCCTGCCGCTGCTCCAGATTCTGAGGGCAGTAGCAATGGAGGCTCCCAGTTGCAATTGGTGAGTCTCAGGGGATTCCTCTCCTCCCTTCAGCCATCCCCTTGTTGGTGAAACAGACTGGAGGTAGTGTCTCAACTGGTAAACTGTCATACTGTTACTAGCCACTTAATCTCTCCCTAGGCTCCTCTCTGTCCAGGAGCCACACATGTTTGCACTCACCTGTGATTTGGTGATTTCCTGAAGTCATTCTAGTCCTGTCTTGTTGTAGTCACCTTTGGTATTCCTAGTTGACCCAGGAGAGGAGAGGAGAGAAACACAGCGTTGCTGCTCGGTAGCCCCGTCTCTAGAAGTCTGCAATCAGAATTTGAACATATAAATTAAGCTGATTTGAATGAAGACTCAGGCACATTGGCAGTGTTGAGATCTGTCTAGATGGGGTATATAAACTTTATTTTTTGATTGGGTTTGTTTCCTTTTGGCTAAAACCACTGTCTTTTTTTAAGCTGTACCTTCCCTTAGCTGTACCTTCCCTTATTAGAGTCTTTTAAATCTCTGATGTAACCAGAAGCCCCGTAGATATACTCATCTACAGAAAATATGTCACCGTGTGTAATCAATAGTGAGTATAACTTTGATTCCCAGGATTACAACCTGCAAGAAGTCTGTTGATGTGTTTATTCAGTCACTACATTTAGAACCCAAAGTTAATAATTTAGAATGGGCACACACTCTCAGTTTATCACATTTCATATGCTTCCTTGTATGTGACATTCAGTTACTTTTATGTAACATGTCCCAATCACTGAGGAATGCGAGTTTGTAATTCCTGGGCTCTCTCTTCTGCTAATTAAATGTAACTGTTTTCCCAATTAGATTACATGGTTAAAGTGCCTTGAGAACAAGATTGTCATTTACATGTTGTATTTTATTTTTAACAACAATGTGGGGACTATCCTACTGTCCGAAGGGAGGCTCGGTCAACACATTATGTCAAGAAGACAGATCCTGAAGTGAGTGCAGCCTAGAATGTTCCTATCTATGACCACATAATGCGAGCTCAGGCCTACAGGGATGCAGAAATTACACAGGCATTTGTGCTGAATATGGGCCCCAGATCAGATCAATGACATTTATATACTTCTCCCACATTGGGGTTTACTCTCTGCCCTTATTCAGCTTTCTAGTCCTACTTTGAACTCTGACACCATCTCCCCAGATAATACCTTTAGCCCACCTGCATGTTAGCTGTCAGGCTCAAGAGAAAAATTATTAGTCATGGGTCCCTTGGAATATACCTAAAATAGACTTCCTAGCTTTTTTTCAAAATGGAGACCCCCCCCCAAATCGCATTTGCTATATTCTTACTTTTAGATTTCTGATCATTAAGCAATCTGTTCTGCTTTATATCTTAATGATTTTCAGACACTATATTGCAGATGCTACCATGACACCAAATGACTTCCCTGACCAAAAGAACTCACCAATGAGTCCTGGAACCCCACCTCCCTAGAGCCTTGCCCCACTAGGGAAAGATAGAAACAGGCCATGGTCAACCTGCCAATGCCCATGTGTAGGGGAGAAGCAATTGAGAAGTCAGAACTTCCACCTTCTGCACCCCATAATGATCCTGGGTTCATACTCACTGAGGGATAAAGAATAGGAAAGCCTTCAATGGAAGGGATGGGATGTAGAACTCTGGTGTTGGGAATTGTGTGGAATTGTACCACTCTTATCTTGTGGTTTTGTTGATCATTATTTGAATCAATAAAAATAAATAAAAATAAAGACTTTGATGTCTGAAGCTCCAGAGTCCCAGGTTTAATCCCTAGTACCACCATAAGCCAGAACTGAGCAGTGCTCTGGTAAAAATAAATAAATAGCACTACAGAATATGTGATATGTTTGCAAGTACTTTAATCACACATATACTGTCAAAATCAATCAAATAATAAAGGTCTGACACAATGTTAGAGCTATTCTGGATCTCTTTATAAACTAAATAGTTTTGTTTGTATATAAAATCATATTTCTTGCCTTGGTTATGGTATTCAGTTTACAGAAATTACTTGAATACCTAGGTTATTAGGGGTTTTAAGCTATTACATATTATTTCATTTATTGTTTTTTGCCACTGAGTAGGAAGATATTATAACTAAGCCATAAAGTAACATGGTCTCTAACCTTTTTATGCAATGTCTACATAAGAATCCCAGAATTGTGCATCATGTTTTATGATACTGGGACTAAGTCAGAAAAAAACATCTTTTGCTCTACTACAGCTTTTACACTATAAACAAACCACATGCTTCTATACTCACTGTAATACCTCCTGGGGTCCCCTACCATAAGCTTTTAATAGTCCTCTTATTTTACATTGGCTAGATACAATTTTCTTTTATCTCTGTTATGATTTCCTCAACATCAAAGAGCCATTATTATTCATTTTGGAATCACCAACTCTTGACAGTACAATGATGTAAGATGAAATACACAGGGTAAAAGTTAAGCGGACTTTATTGTTTAATTAACTTGGGCTCCCTTTGAGTTATAGTAACTTTGTGAAGTTAAGACTATATAATGTGACGTTATTTCATGAATCTTAATAGCAGAACCACTTATTTTCACTCACTGAAATGATCTCCCAAATAGAAAGGTTATTTTGTTATTTTGGCTACTTTGCTCCTCACTGTCTCTTCTTCTGAGATGCCAATGATTCTTTTCCTATTTAGAATTTTATAGAGAGCCAGGTCTCTCAGCTGCTTTATGCTAGGAAGCTTCCTGGCTGCAGAGAGCAGGGCCTTTGATATACCTTCCACCCAAAGATGCTTAGATGTCAAAGCTCCTTCTAATTGGACAATGCCTGCTTCTCTTAGCATGACGGTATCTGGTTAGGCTGTCTGCTAATTCTGCCATTCACTATGAGAAGCCCATAAGACTCTTATGCCCAGGCAGTATCAAATGTGCTATTTTGATATTATTTTTATTATATTCATTAGGGTTTTATGTTTTATTAGGGAAGATCCCAACAGAGGAGGTTGCAGTGTATAGTGGATTACTTCAAATTAGAGATGTTAATAACTTGTGTATTGATTAGAAACTTCAAATCTTGCAAAGAGAATTGATTGAATCAAAGTGCTGTGTCATGAGAAAGACTTTGATGCTACCAAGGAAGGGACTTTAAACAGTGGTGCTCAGAATTCTGATAGACAATGAGGATTTATTGTTACAAGTAGACTAGTTCTGGCTGTTAATGTTGCTCTATCTTGTCACACATGACTACATTCACAGTTGTATGATTGAATTTTAATTGCCAGACTCTAGCTTTATATGCTTATACTTTAAACAGATGAACTTCATACTTTAAATAGATGAACCCCACGAGATTCTGATGTTGGCATTTATCTAAACCTTTGGCTCTTTTTGTTACTGGATCAGTGTTCATTTTTACAAAATTCAAAGCAGCATAAAGCTAGAGTTAGATGGACAGAAATGCAAAATATCAGGGTTGAAGTCTTATGGTACAGACCACTGTAGACTGATCTTAAAATGAATGAGCACAGTCTGAATTATTTGATGAGATAATTTTGGAAATGAAATATTTTAATATACATTTGGCAAAAGGAAAACCATCAGTTTATTTCCTATATTATTAGTTGTTGCTACAGGGTCTTATTAACCCATGTAACTTCTGTCTGGGCCATGGAGTACTGGTGAGCTTCTAGATTGAAATTTTTTGCAGGATTATGACATACTCATTTTACACTTGGGGTTAAAGTGAATGAACATGTTGCATAATGGCCTTGGATTCCTGTGGCTTGTTCCTAAGTTTAAGATTCACCTTTTGGGGCCAGGTAGTGTTGCACGAGGTTAAGCATACACATTACTGTGCAAAAGGTCCCAGGTTCAATCCCCTTGTCCCCAACTTCAGAGGGAAAGCTTCACAAGTGGTGAATCAGGGATGCAGGTGTCTTACTGTCTATTTCTTCTCTACCCTTCTCCTCTCAATTTCTCTGTCTCTATCCAATAATAACAATGAATAAAAATTTAAAAATTTTAACTTTTATATGATATCACCTTTAATTATTGGATTTTGCATTGAAATATCTACAACCATGCCTTTAGCAGTAAAAAAAAAAAATGGGGAGTTGGGTGGTAGCATAGTAGGTTAAGTGCAAGTGGCAGGAAGCACAAGGACTGGCTTAAGGATCCTGGTTCGAGCCTGCAGCTTTTCACTTGCAGGGGGGTCACTTCACAGGCGGTGAAGCAGGTCTGCAGGTGTCTATCTGTCTCTCCTTTCTTTCTTCCGTTCCTCTCTTTATTTCTCTCTGTCTTATCTAACAACGAAGACATCAATAACAACAATAATGACTAAAACAACAATAAAAATACAAAAATGGTAACAAAAGGGAAAATAAATAGCTTCCCAGTCTTGTCATGCTCAGCTTTCAAGGAATTAAATGTCAACTTGCCAACCTAGATGTTTTCTTACAGTCTCAGGGTAACATATTAGGACATAGGTCATCATGTAGATAAGATATTATGTAATCCCCCCATTTCATAGTCTGAGTTAATTGAATTTATCAAAATACTTAAATTTGCTAACATAACAATGTTTCATTCATTATAATTTTAATATTAAAATAGCTTGAGTTAACTAAAAGTGAAAAAATGTGAATTTATTCTCTGGGATCTACCATGTTTTCAGTTTTCAATTTGACAAGCCTTTAGTGCATTTTTAGTTTGACATTAATAATTGATCTCTAGACTTAAAGGCAGAAAGTTTCTAAATGGATATGGATTGATGTTCCCTGTGGATATACATTTCTTGAAGCAAAACTTGGTTGATTTTACTTAAGTCTATAATTATAAGGATCATAGATACGTGTGTTATTAAAAATGGATTGTGGCAAGAGACTCTTCAATTTTAGAAGCTGTCTTTGTATTTGAGTTTTATGTTGTGTAAAATATTAGTAAAGGCAAAGAAAGTATTTTTATTCATAACTTCCTGTACAAATATGAAGCATTACTCTGGACATGTAGCAAGCTTGTAGTTGGATCTTAAAGTACTCACAGATTTTATGTAAACTGAATATGTATTAAAAATGAGTGCTTAGCGTTTAAACAGTCACACCAAAAGAAAAGTTGTAAAACATGGCAAATAAAGAAAAAGTGATTCAACAGAAACTTTATAAAAAACATTTTTTATTTTTTTATTTTAAAAAGGAAACACTGACAAAAACCATAGGATAAGAGGGGTACAACTCCACACAATTGCCACCACCAGATCTCTATATCCCATCCTCTCCCCTGATAGCTTTCCTATTCTTTAACCCTCTGGGAGTATGGACCCAGGGTCATTATGGGGTAGAGAAGGTGGAAGGTCTGGCTTCTGTAATTGCTTCCCGGATGAACATGGCGATGGCAGGTCGATCCATACTCCCAGTCTGCCTCTCTCTTTGCCTAGTGGGGCAGGGCTCTGGGGAAGCAGGGCTCCAGGACACATTGGTGGTGCCCTCTGCCCAGGGATGTCTGGTTGGTATCATGTTAACATCTGGAACCTGTTGGCTGAAAAGAGAGTTAATATATAAAGCCAAGCAAATTGTTGACTAATCATGAACCTAAAGGCTGGATGAAGAGTTGGGGGGGTGTCCATTTTGTAGTTAGTAGGCCTAGTTTAATTATATTCCAAAGGACCCATGACTATACTAGTTTTTTTTTTTCTGAGCCTGATGTCTGATATGTAGGTTTTTAAACAATAATTTCTATTACTGATGATTTAAGAGTGGTTTGTAAAACAAGAAACTTTCAGGGAGTCAGGCAGTAGCACAACGGGTTAAGCGCATCTGGCGCAAAGTGCAACAACCAGCATAAGGATCCTGGCTGGAGTCCCTGGCTCCCCACCTGCAGGGGAGTCGCTTCACACGCGGTGAAGCAGATCTGCAGGTGTCTCTCTTTCTCTCCCCCTCTCTGTCTTCCCCTCCTCTCTCTGTTTCTCTCTGTCCTGTCCAACAACAATGACAGCAATAACAATAACAACGATAATAATAACCACAACAATGATAAAAAACAAGGGCAACAAAAGGGAAAAAAAAAGACACTTTCAGAGGTGTATTTTCACATTACAGTATGCATATGTACCATTTACTACACAAAAGTCCTATAATCCTTCCTTTCCATAATCAACATAGTTTCCACAAAATTTCTAAGGAACAGTTTGACTACTATTTTTTATACATTTTTATTACAAAATTACAAGATTATAGAAATATAAATCCACACTGCACTGGCAACATTACTGAAGATCTATGTGTTGGGTGGGGGAGATAGCATAATGGTTATGCAAAGAGACTTCTGTGTCTGAGGCTCCAATATCCCAGGTTCAATCCCCCACACCACTGGAAGCCAGAGCTGTGCAGTGATCTGGTTAAAAAAAAAAAATCTGTGTCTCATCCTCCCCACCCCAACCTCCCATGATAACTAGGATAGGTCTCTGTGAGACGTAGAAACAGACTGACTCTTTCCTTCTTTTTACATGTTCATGTATTTCAATTCTTTGGATTCCACATAGGAAAGAAACCATTTGCTTGGTTACTATTGATTTTTAAAATTTGTTTGTCTCAGATCTCTGTATATTACATATGCGTAGAACCCTATTTGACTTAACTTAGTGGCCACATTTTACATCCATTTTGCTTTAAATGATAGATTATATTTTAAATTGTAGAGTAGTAATTAATCAAATATCTATCCCATGATTTTTTTATTTGAACATCTGCTGTTGAGTGTTTACATTGATTAATAATGAATACAAAAATGTTCTGCCTTTATTAGCACACCTACTGATCACATGTCTAATTTTTTAAAAATATTTATTTATTCCTTTTTGTTACCCTTGTTGTTTTATTGTTGTAGTTATTATTGCTGTTATTGCTGTCATCATTGATAGGACAGAGAGAAATTGGAGAGAGAAGGGTAAGACACAAGGGGAGAGAAAGATAGACACCTGCACACCTGCTTCACCGCTTGTGAAGCGACTCCCCTGCAGGTGAGGAGCTGGGAGTTCGAACTGGGATCCTCACACTGGTCCCTGGGCTTTGTGCCGTGTGTGCTTAACCTGCTGCGCTACCACCTGACTCCCCATGTGTCTAAATTTTTATGTAGTTTTAGTCAGGCTGTTTCCATTTAATTTGTGGCTTTGCTTTAGTTTCTTCCCACTCTCCTATTACTATTTTTTTCATTGCTAATAAGGATATAATGAAAATGAATGTTTGTGGCATGTAAAAAAAGAAAAAATAAAACTTAATAAGATATTGCCATTGAATAATCAGCTCAATATTGGAAGTTCTTGAAAATGTTTAGTGACATTTAATGTAAATATCTTAGAAATAAGTTAATTGCTTTTAATTCCTCCTAGGTCCCAGGGGTTTTTGAGGCTGCCTTTGAGGTAGGGAACTGTTCTCAGTCCTCTGCTTCCACTTCCTACCCCCATCTTTCTCCCAACTAAAAGGGAAAGTATACTGCAAAACCGAGGGCCAGCAGCCACAAAAAGATAACCCTAAAAATGGAAAAAAAAATGAATAACTCCAAATAATATTAACATACAATAAAATAAACAATACTATGATAATTGATAACCTGTAGAAAATAGAAATCAAGTATATACAGTGCAGTTTCATTTAGCAAAATCAGGAAGACAGAAGTACACTAAAAAGCTGGGGTCGGGAGTCGGGCGGTAGCACAGCGGGTTAAACACAGGAGGCGCAAAGCACAAGGACAGGTGTAAGGATCCCGGTTTGAGCCACAGGCTCCCCACCTGCAGGGTAGTCGCTCCACAGAAGGTGAAGCAGGTCTGCAGGTGTCTGTCTTTCTCTCCCCGTCTCTGTCTTCCTCTCCTCTCTCCATTTCTCTCTGTCTTATCCAACAACAACAACATAAATAACAACAACAGTAATAATAACTACTACAACAATGAAAAACAACAAGGGAAACAAAAGGGTGGGAAAAAAAGCTGGGGTGGTGATGATGATGAATTAGCCAGAGTACTGGGAGATTGGGATGGAGAGAGATAAAGGAGACTGAGGTAGAGGAAAATGAAGAAAGAGCCATCTATTTATATCTTTTCCCTATCTGGATCCATCAGGCAAGATGGTAATTAGCACCTACACCATCTTCTCTACCAGCTAGGCTCCTTGCTGAGGACTGCGTTTCATATTCCTCGTGTCATGTAAGGCTTGGATTTCTGAACTGTACTTGACTTCTCAGCCTTACCCAGTTTTCTTTTTTTTTTTTTTTTAATTTTTTATTTAAGAAAGGATTAATGAACAAAAACATAAGGTAGGAGGGGTACAACTCCACACAATTCCCACCACCCAATCTCCATAACCCACCCCCTCCCATGATAGCTTTCCCATTCTCTAGCCCTCTGGGAGCATGGACCCAGGGTCGTTGAGGGTTGCAGAAGGTAGAAGGTCTGGCTTCTGTAATTGCTTCCCCGCTGAACATGGGCGTCGGTCCATACCCCCAGTCTGCCTCTCTCTTTCCCTAGTAAGGTGTGTCTCTGGGGAAGCGGAGCTCCAGGTCACATTGGTGGGGTCTTCAATCCAGGGAAGCCTGGCCAGCGTCCTGATGGCATCTGGAACCTGGTGATTGAAAAGAGAGTTAACATACAAAGCCAAACAAATTGTTGAGCAACCGTGGATCCCAAGCTTGGAATAGTGGAGAGGAAGTGTTAGGGAGGTACTCACTGCAAACTCTAGTGTACTACTGCTTTCAGGTATATATTTTGCAGTAGTTTATGGATACGTGTGCACATAAGCTCTCTCTCACAGAAACTGGTGTATATCTAGGTTATGGGACTTTGTTAGAAAGTGAACTACCTGAGATGAAATTAGAGTGTGCTATAAAAGGAAAGGTCTCACCCAAGTAATGAAGCTGAAGGGTTGTCATTCCACACGTGAAGTCTCTGGACACAGTCTCATAGAATTCCTTGCAGATATTCTAACATCCTGTTAACCCTCCCTAAATGCACTTGCCCTTTCATATTTAACGGCATTACTCTCTGTAATCATTGCAGCTGCAGTACTGTGGAGATAAGTAAAAATCTTTTATTTTTATTTTTATTTATTTATTATTTTTTAAAAATTTTTAAAATTATCTTTATTTATTTATTGGATAAAGACAGGTAGAAATCAAGAGAGAATGGGGTGATAGAGAGGGAGAGAGACAGAGACACCTGCAGCCCTGCTTTACCACTTGTGAAGCTTTCCCCCTGCAGGTGGGGACCAGGGGATCGAACCTGGGTCCTTGCGCATTGTAACATGTGCGCTCAACCAGGTGCGCCACCACCTGGCCCCTTTATTTTTTAATATTTATTTATTCCCTTTTGTTGTCCTTGTTGTTTTACTGTTGTAGTTATTATTGATGTCGTTGTTGTTGGATAGGACAGAGAGAAATGGAGAGAGGAGGGGAAGACAGAAGGGTAGAGAAAGATAGACACCTGCAGACCTGCTTCACTGCCTGTGAAGCGACTCCTCTGCAGGTGGGGAGCCGGGGGCTCGAACCAGGATCCTTACACTGGTCCTTGTGCTTTGCACTGCGTGTGCTTAACCCGCTGTGCTATCGCCTGACTCCCGATAAGTAAACATCTTATGCAAGCATTTTACATTCATCTTCTATATGACTTCCTTTTGGGCCTGTTGCTATTACAGTTGGTTTGGATTTGTAGTCTTTCTTTTTGAAGCTTCACCAAACTTTTATCAGGCAGCTCTTGGTTATAGAATACCAATTTGCTCATCAACACCATCAAAGGAAAATGCCAAATAATGTTTTCTGCCTTTTTTTTTTTTTACTTTCCCCACCATAGGAATATATTTTTTTGACATATCTCAGCAAAAGTAGGCATTCAAGTTATGTCTTTTCTAACAGTAAAGAGATATAACTGGAACTTTTGAAAACCAAGGGATGCCTGTATTTATATTTTAATTTTCTCTAAATGTGTTGGTCTGGGAGGTGGCACCGGGGCTGAAACACGGGACTTAAAAGCATGAGATCCTGAGTTATTTCTCTAGCATAGCACAGCTAGAGTGGTACTCAGGTTCTCTTTCTCTCCCTCTCTTCCACTCTCTTGCTCTCTCTCTTTTTCACTTCCCTCTTTCTCACTGATAAATGCATCTTTAAAAATGTTAAATGGAGTGGTCCGGGAGTGGCACAGTGATAAAGCTTTCAACTCTCAAGTATGAAGTCCCGAGTTCGGTCCCAGGCAGCACATGTGTTAGAGTGATATCTGCTTCTTTCTTGCTCCTCCTATCTTTCTCATAAATAAATAAAAATCTTAAAAAAATAAAAATGTTAAATGGAGGTAATACAATCTGTATTATGTCATCATATTTCTTGCAGATTTAGAGGCATGTAACTTTCACTTTCTGTTACAATTTCCCTATCATTTGAATTTCAGCCAAACCAATTGCTTGGTTTTAACTTCTGTTTCTGCATTGTTCTCTATTTTGTCTTTCATTTCAATAGAATTCATATCCTCTCCAAAATATACTGTCTCTAAATTTGGTTCAAATTAACACATTTTCTTGAATCAGATATGTCAAAAATAGCAAGAGAATACACAATTTCACATATCCTTATAAAAATGTTCTCATAATTTTTTAATCATCCAGTTCTTTCAAAATAAAATGATTTTAGAATTATTATCTTCTTAGACATGCGGGGAACTAATGGAAATGGTCAAATCTCTCTTATCCCTACTTCCATTTGTATCACCCTGCTTTAGAGACAATTCCAAGTTTAGTATCATTTTCTCAATTCATTTTTTCTAGTATGATTTTTGAGAAATTTCTAACATGTTGTTTGACTGTCATTCTGTAAGGACACATTTTTTGAAGTTTGGCTGCCTTTTTTTTTTTTTTTAACCTTAAATATATTTGGCCTATTGTGTCAGTGTATTTTCATCAATTGCTTAAACTTCAGATTTCAAGGTGATATGAAATTTAATCTAGAGGCAAATATTAAGGTAGTCTTTATGGATTACTGCATCATGCTTTTCATTATACTAGTCTTTGAAAACAAACATCTCATATGTCTCAAAATAATACTGGTGATATATCTTTACATTTTAGTAAAATTCTTAAGATTTCCACTTTAATTTAGTCAGTTACTCAGGTTCATGCAGGGAATTCAGACTTGTATAGTCGATTATGTTGTTGGAACTAAATGCTATTTTTTGAGATCAAATGAAGTATTCATAATTTTAACTTGATTACTCCTGCTTTTCAGAAATTCAATGATTTTTATTGCACTGTGAAAATTATTTTAAGGTATATACTTAAAATTACACCTTGGTTTTTATTGTTTTATTAATTTCATACTTTTTAAACTACTCTTGAATGTTTTTTTGGCATAGAAATCCCCAGGTCTTCCTATCAAAATGTCACGGAGTTGCCTTAATTCAGAAATAATAGGTATATAGTAAATTTGTCTCTTAGTTTTATATAGTGTAAGTATATAATAATTTTAATTTCCCTTTTTGTTCTGGCAAACATAATGTAACAAGAAAAAAATATAAAATTTATAAGTTCAATTTGATCAATATACTACTAATAGAATTAATTGTGTATTCCACAAAGCCACTGTGTTTTTTACATTATATATATATTTTAATTTTATTTATAAAAAGGAAACACTGACAAAACCATAGGATAAGAGGGGTACAACTCCACACAATTCCCACCACCAGATCTCCATATCTCATCCTCTCCCCTGATAGCTTTCCTATTCTTTATCCTTTTGGGAGTATGGACCCAAGGTCATTGTGGGTTGCAGAAGGTGGAAGGTCTGGCTTCTATAATTGCTTCAAAGCTGAACATGGGTGTTGACAGGTCAATCCATGCTCCCACCCTGCCTCTCTCTTTCCCTAGTGGGGTAGGGTTCTGGGGAATCAGAGCTCCAGAACACATTGGTGGGGTTGTCTGTCCAGGGAAGTATGTTTGGCATAATGCTAGCATCTGGAACCTGGTGGCTGGAAAGAGAGATAATATAAAACCAAATTATTGACTAATCATGAACCTAAAGGCTGGAGTAGTGCAGATGAAGAGTTGGGGGTTCTTAAAAATATTTTATTGCTCCACTATTTATTGGATAAGGGCACATAGAAACTGAGATGGAAGGGAGAGACAATGGGGGAGAGAAAAAGACACCTATAGCACTGCTTCACCGCTCTTGAAGCTTCTCACCTGCAGGTGGAGACCAGGGACTTGGACCCCCCTCCACCGCCATCCTTGTCCATCATAACATGAACACTCAATCAAGTGTGCCACCACTTGGGCCCAACAGAGTCACTGTTATAAAGGATCTTAACATTTCATATATAATGCCACACATTGAATTTAGCATCTCATCCTTGTGCCATAATCTGGGATGTGAGAAAGATCTTTTATTTTATTTGTTTATTTTCCTTTTTCAGATAGAAGCAGAAAGGGAGAGAAACCGCAGTACCTACTTTTGTCTTCATTGTGGTGGGGGCTCCAACCTGGGTCCTCCACATGTCAAAGTAGGTACACTCTACACCTGAGTTATTTTGCCAGCCCTACTCCTATGACCATCTGTTATAATTTTAAATTCAATTGCATTGAAAACACCTTAAAAAGCATTGTATGACTTTGACTTTAAACTTTGTTAGTTTTTGTTCGTTTGATTTTTCTGTTCAACAGATTTGGTGATTGAATTTGGGACCTTGGAGGATAATGCATGAAGCTGTTAATGAGAACATTTGCTATCTCTCCCTGGCCCTGTAGATATTTTTTTTATGTCAGGATTCTCTTTTTTATGTCAGGATTCTCTCTGGAATAATTTACTGGCATCCTCAAGACCTTCCATTAGCACTACCAACTGAGAAGGTGTTCCAGTAAGAGATTCGAACTAATAGAGACTGCAGATTATTTTCCATTTTATTCTAGACTGTCAGTTCTTTACTCCCTTATAAGATGTGGTTTTACTGTCTTTCCAACACAATGGTTTCTGAGGAGGTAGCTTTTGTTTTATTGTTCTGCTTTTTTGGTTTGTTTGTATTGTTTTTTTAGAAAGAGAAGGCAGAGAGAATGGAATCAACCAAAGATCTGAAACTTCCTTCAATATGGTAGATGCTGGGTGAATTTGAACCCTGATCATGCATAGATCAATGCAGCACACTATCTAAGTGAGCTATGTCTCTGGCCTTTTATATAGATTACAACATTCATCCAATGGGAAGGAAGATTTCAAGGGGCTCTATGTCTTAAAAAGTAAAAACAGCAGAATTAAAAATTCTTTTGTGCTTTTTCTTTTCTCTCACTTCTCGTTTATTTAAAAAAATTAGAATGTTCAGTCAGGGGTGGGACAGGAAGAATGGGGAGAATGTAGCCAAGAAAAAAAAATTGGGTGAGGCGTATTTGCTTCCTTACAAGCTCACTTGAAATCTGAGCTAATCACGGATGTTAGAAGAGGAAGGTTAGAGGTAACACTCAAGGGACTTCCATGTCTCTCCTGAGCAGCACCTCCTAAAATTTCTGTTTTCTACTGGGAAACTTCATGTTTCACTTATTAATTTACATTTACTCATTTATTTTTTTTTGCCTCAAGGGTTATTGCTGGGGCTCGGTGTCTGCACCACGAATCCACTGCTCCTGGAGGCTATTATTTTCCCCCTTTTGTTGCCCTTGTTTTATCTTTGTTGTATTATTATTGTTGTTATTCATGTCGTTGTTGTTGGATAGGACAGAGAGAAATGGAGAGAGGAGGGGAAGACAGAGAAGGGGGAGAGAAAGATAGACACCTGCAGACCTGCTTCACCGCCTGTGAAGTGACCCCCGTGCAGGTGGGGAGACAGGGGCTCAAACCGGGATCCTTATGCTGATCCTTGCGCTTTGCGTGGTACCACGTGCGCTTAACAGGCTGCGCTACCGCTGTACTCCCATAGGGAAACTTTTTATTTACAAACCTTCAACTTTCATGTGAGGGGATGCAAGCCTGCACTGAATCTGTTATTAGCATAATGAACATTGTTTAGCCTGAAAATGATTTATATTCTCAAATGAGGTGTTACACAAAACATTTATGAAAATTGATTTTCAGTGCAGTAATTAAAATAATTAATATTGTGAAGAATTTTTCACTCACTCAACACATTTTTATTGGACACCAATAAAACAGTTACTACTTTCTCAGCTTTTCATTTTAAATACAATTTTGAAAGTTGAGATACTATTGCAAATATAAAATATCAATATATTGATCTCATAAGTAATCAAGTAGATATGTAGGCATAGAAAATAACTATTCTCTACTAGGGAAAGAGAGAGGCAGACTGGGAGTACGGACCGACCAGTCAACGCCCATGTTCAGCGGAGAAGCAATTACAGAAGCCAGACCTTCCACCTTCTGCAACCCACAACGACCCTGGGTCCATGCTCCCAGAGAGATAGAGAATGGGAAAGCTATCAGGGGAGGGGGTGGGATATGGAGATTGGGTGGTGGAAATTGTGTGGAGTTGTACCCCTCCTACCCTATGGATTTGTTAATTTATCCTTTCTTTTTTTATTTTACTTTATTTTATTTTATTTTATTTATTTATTCCCTTTTGTTGCCCTTGTTGTTTTATTGTTGTAGTTATTATTGTTGTTGTCGTCGTTGTTGGATAGGACAGAGAGAAATGGAGAGAGGAGGGGAAGACAGAGAGGAGGAGAGAAAGATAGACACCTGCAGACCTGCTTCACCGCCTGTGAAGCGACTCCCCTGCAGGTGGGGAGCCAGGGTTCGAACCGGGATTCTTATGCCGGTCCTTGCGCTTTGCGCCACCTGCGCTTAACCCGCTGCGCTACAGCCCGACTCCCTAATTTATCCTTTCTTAAATTAAAAAAAAAAAAAAAGAACTATTCTAGGGAGTCGGGTGGTAATGCAGCGGGTTAAATGCAGGTGGCGCTAAGCGCAGTGACCAGCATAAGGATCCCAGTTCAAGCCCCTGGCTCCCCACCTGCAGGGGAGTCACTTCAAAAGTGGTGAAGCAGGTCTGCAGGTGGCTGTCTTTCTCTCCCCCTCTTTGTCTTCCCTTCCTCTCTGCATTTCTCTCTGTCCTATACAACAATGACAACATCAATAACAACAACAATAATAACTACAGCAACAATGAAAAAGAACAAGGGCAACAAAAGAGAAAAATAAATAAATTTAAAAAACTTTTTTCTTTTAATTAATTGATTCAAAAAATTTTATTTTTACTATTTCAATAATAGAGAAAGGGGATAAGAGAGAGGGGAAGAAGAGGAAGGGAGAAAGAGAGAGGGGAGAGACACAGAGAAATACAGAGAGAAAGACCAGAGCACTGCTCAACTGGTTTATGGTGGAGCTGGGGAGTGAACACAGGATCTCTCTGCTTCAGGCAAGAAAATCTTTTGCATAACCATTATGCATTCTCCTCAACCTTTTCTTTCAATTCAGACTTCTCAGAATCTAGAATTTACAAAATTAGTGCCATATGACTGAAATTGATTACAGATGAATGTTAATTTCTTGACAGCAGGAACTTTTATTTGTTGACTCTTTAGATTTATTAGTGGTTAAATTTTATGTCTAACAAGTTAAGTACAGACAATATATATTGTAGCTAGATATAAGCATATTTGCAAGGACAAACATTACATTATTTTTAGTATATGTGCTAAAATTCACATTAGGATGTATTTTGTGTAAAAACATCCCTCAGTAAAATCCATTGCACTTTATTACTTTCTATTGCAACTGTCTCACTTCATTCTCCTGTGCCTCTTGTGGATTTACTTCTCTACTTAATGACAGTACAACATAATTGTGGCACTGCCAGCGCAGATATGATGGTGTGAACAGGATGGGACAATTCCCACAATAACAAATAAAAATGTCAACTTTGATCAAGATGGATAAAAATCTTGTTCATGAACTCCTCTCTTATTTAGTGTATGACACACTAAAAAATTAGGGAGGGGCTCAGTGTTGGATCATCCAGTACAGTATATACAGTATCATATGCAAATACTGGGGTTCAAGCTCCAGGTCCACACCTGAAAAGTGGAGACATTAGGAGTACTCTCTCCTCTCTGTTACTGCCTTTTTATTTCTCTTTTCTCTCTTTCTCTCTTTCTTTCTTTCTTTCTTCCTCTTCATCTTTCTTTGATGTTGCTTTTATTTGTATTGTGGTCATTTCCTAATTTAATTTTAATTTGTTAATAATAGTATTTTACAAGATTTGTAAGATTAAAATGTATAGTCTCACACCACACTGAACACCAAAGTTCTGTATTCCCATTCTCCCACCTCCCAAAGATAAACACCATAGTACAAGTTTTACAAACTTTTTGCTTCTGGTTTTCTTGTTGGTTTGTTTTTGTTTTTCGAGCAAGTTCATGTGCTGCGAATCAAACCTTTAGATTCTATATATAAGGGGTTGTCTTTTCTCTCTTTAATTAAATTTTGGTAAGCATAACTACCTCCATCCACTTCCATCTATTTTGTCCCAAAGGACATAATGTCATCTTTTTTATTGCAGAGTACTATTCCATGGAATATATGTCCCATAACTTCTTTAGCCAGTCATCTGTTGATGCCATTCTTTCTTTCTGTGTCTCACCTCTATAAAAAAATAGAAAAAGGAAAAAAATGTGCCCACCAGAAACAGTGGAGTCATATTGCAGGCACCAACACCAGCATTAACCTTGGTGAGAAACAATTAAAAAAAAAACAAACCAACAAACCCAAGAAATCTCAAAAAAGTTGCCCTTTATGCTTTGTGATGCATTACCAATTATTCCTTTTGTCGGTAGTTAGTCCTGTTACTCTTGTTTACTGAAACACAACTGATAACATCTAGTGAGGTGCTGCATATAGTGATATAATTTCAGTGTTAGTGGCCACTGTTGATATCCAAAATGACAAGGAGTGGGAGAGTAGGCTTAAATATTAATGTCTCTGGATGAGAGAGGGGCTGGGAAGACTTTAAGTGACCCCTCTTCATCCCTTCTGCAACTGGTTTGTAAATTTAATATCTCACTGTGGTGCTGCTTTTTCCTGCTATAAAATAGGAGGGAAGAAGAATAAGAACCTTTGAAGAAATGAGTAATTATAATTGGTACCCTATGACAGTTTATAGAACATGGATTATGACAGAATATATGTTACACATATCACCACCTAGAGACTCAATTTGTGAACTCATTTATTTGTCATTAACTACAAAGTACACCTTTTCTCTAAGCTTTCAGGGTCTGTTACCTTCTCCTGTAAACCATGTCTGCCTGGGAACCTAAACCTTCACACCAGCAATTCATCAGTCAAATGGTTGGAGGACATTTCCTAATGGAATTTTTATCTGGGCTGATAAAGTGTTCTTTACTTAGTATACAAACTTAATCCTAAACTAATTTAATTTCCACTGTTAAAAAAAGAAAACACACACACATTTTAAAGTCAATGGTGGGAGTTGGGCAGTAGCGCAGCAGGTTAAGCACATGTGGCGCAAAGTGCAAGTGCCAGCTTAAGGATCCTGGTTTGAGTCCCCAGCCCACCACTTGCAGGGGAGTTGCTTCAAAGCTGGTGAAGCAGGTCTTCAGTGTGGGGCTACGTGTAAGCTTGATAGAGCTTAGGGAGAACTCCCCCCATCTTTGGATGGAGGTCTGAGAAGGTACCCCCCTGTGAGTCTCTCTCAACCAAGGTGAGCAAAGGGGAGAAACTCAGACTTAGTTCTTTCCTTCTTGACTCTCAGGCCCACAAAACATCACTGCTTCTCTTCATTAACTGCAGGCCACATGGCCGCCTACTTTAAGGTTCATTTACTCAAAGTTCACAGAGGAGAACACACCTTATCACACACTACTAGCAGTGCCCTTTGAAGTCCTCAACTTGCTTATCTTCTCTCTATCTTGCCTTAACTGGTTCAACCCCTCTCCTCCCCTCAAACGCCTTTGGGTAATTAAACGCCTGCATCAGGAGACTAATTATCTTGACCTTTATTTATCTGCATCAATTCTTGTCATACCAGCCCCCTACCATAGGGGCAAGCTGACCTTTAAGAAACCTGTATTTTCTGACATGTTTGAAATATGTTCTTTGTTTGGTTTTCTATTTAAACCTTTGCCCACCTGCTAATAAATGAGATCAGAGATCTGAGATCTGAGCTATGAGCACGCCTCCATCTCCCCAGTGTCTTTACTTCCTGGAGACCACCCCGCCAGAAAGCCGACACTGCAGGTGTCTGCCTTTCTCTCCCCCTCTCTGTCTTCCCCTACTCTCTCCATTTCTCTCTGTTCTATCTACCAATGACATCAATAACAACAACAATAATAGCTATAACAAAAAAAAACCAATAAGGGCAACAAAAGAGAAAATAAATAAATATATATATATGTATATATATTTAAAAAGGCAATGGAATAGAGTATGGTAAATTATCTGTATACACTTTAACAATTCATCTGAAACAAATGCTGAGATTTATAGATCTGAAAAAATGGATTTTTCCTCTTGGGAATTAATGTTTGAATAAGTTCATAATGTTTTTAGACTCATAATGAAGATAAAAACTTCTCTCTTTAGGAAGATTTTTAATAAAATTATTTTGTACTTACTAGATGTATAGTATGTTTTTCCATAAAGATGCAATTAAATATATGATTTGCATTTGGTATTAAGAACAGTGTTTTTTATATGTCCATAAAATTATACCAATTGTCAGAAAATCAATTGTCAAAAAACAAACAAACAAACAAAAACCTTGGTATCCTACAATTCTCCTCATCACCACTGCCTAGTTACACATATTTATATAAAAAAGAGAATGGTGAAGCTATTGGGGAGGGGATGAAATATGGAGATTGGGTGGCAGGAATTGTGTGGAGTTGTACCGCCCATCCTATGATTTTATTAATGTCTCCTTTCTTAAATAAAAAAAGTCTTTAAATCTAAAAAACAAATTACTCATAATAATACATGGGTTATTACTGACACAATAATCTGAGTGAATATACAATTATTTATGTGACTGCCAAATTGTGTGAATTTTCATTCAATTGTAATCTCCCTAATTGTAATCTCATTCCTAATATTTTTTATCTTCCATCAGGTCTTCACTGTTTTTTTTTTATTATTTCTTTATTGGGGAATTAATGTTTTACATTCAACAGTAAATACAATAGTTTGTACATGCATAACATTCCCCAGTTTCCCATTTAACAATACAACCTCCACTATGTCATTTATCATCCTTCATGGACCTGTATTCTCCCCACCCACCCACTCCCACCCCAGAGTCTTTTACTTTGGTGCGATATGCCAATTAAATTTCAGGTTCTACTTGTGTTTTCATTTCTGATCTTGTTTTTCAACTTGTGCCTGAGAGTGAGATCATCCCATATTCATCCTTCTGTTTCTGACTTATTTCACTTAACATGAATTTTTCAAGGTCCATCCAAGATCGGCTGAAAACGGTGAAGTCACCATTTTTTACAGCTGAGTAGTATTCCATTGTGTATATATACCACAACTTGCTCAGCTACTCATCTGTTGTTGGACACCTGGGTTGCTTCCAGGTTTTGGCTATTACAAATTGTGCTGCCAAGAACATATGTGTACACAGATCTTTTTGGATGGATGTGTTGGGTTCCTTAGGATATATCCCCAGGAGGGGAATTGCAGGGTCATAGGGTAGGTCCATTTCTAGCCTTCTGAGAGTTCTCCAGACTGTTCTCCACAGAGGCTGGACCAATTGACATTCCCACCAGCAGTACAGGAGGGTTCTTTTGACCCCACACCCTCTCCAGCATTTGCTACTGTTACCTTTTCTGATGTATGACATTCTCACAGGAGTGAAGTGATATCTCATTTTTGTCTTTATTTGCATTTCTCTGACAATCAGAGACTTGGAGCATTTTTTCATATGTTTCTCAGCCTTTTGGATCTCTTCTGTGGTGAATATTCTGTCCAAGTCCTCCCCCCATTTTTGGATGGGGTTATTTGTTGTCTTGTTGTTGAGTCTGGCAAGCTCTTTATATATGTTGGTTATTAAACTCTTATCTGATGTATGGCATGTAAAGATCTTCTCCCATTCTGTGAGGGGTCTCTTGGTTTGGGTAGTGGTTTCTTTTGCTGTGAAGAAGCTTTTTAATTTGATGTAGTCCCATAGGTTTATGCTTGCCTTAGTCTTCTTTGTAATTGGATTCGTTTCACTGAAAATGTCTTTAAAATTTATGCGGAAAAGAGTTCTGCTAATATTTTCCTCTAAGTATCTGATAGTTTCTGGTCTAACATCCAAGTCCTTGATCCACTTGGAATTTACTTTTGTATTTGGTGAAATATAGTGATTCAGTTTCATTCTTCTGCATGTTTCAACCCATTGTTTCCAACACCATTTGTTGAAGAGACTCTGCTTTCCCCATTTAATAGTCTGGGCACCTTTGTCAAAGATTAGATGTCCATAGGTGTGGGGCCTCATTTCTGGGCTCTCAATTCTATTCCACTGGTCAGTGTGTCTGTTCATGTTCCAGTACCAAGCAGTTTTGATGACAATGACCCTATAATACAGTTTGAAATCTGGGAGTGTGATGCCTCCAGTTGTGTTCTTTTTTCTCAAGATTGTTTTGGCAATTCTAGGTCTTTTCTGGTTCCAGATAAACATTTGTAGCCTTTTTTCTATTCTCCTAAAAAAATGTGTTTGGGATCTTCACTGTTTTAAACTGCCTTTTTCAGATAGAGTGAGACAAAGGAAGAGAGACAGGGAGAGACACCAGAGCACTAGAACTTCCCTATGCAGTGGGAGATAGACTTGTGCCCAGATCCCCCAATGACAAAGCAAGTCTCCTCCTAGGTGAGCTGTCTTTCCATCCTTGTTCCCAGTTTTGCTTTCAAAATTTCTAGCACAAAGTAGTATTCAAAAAAGACGTAAGAGTTTTCTCTGAGAAATTCATATATTCCAGAAACATGAGGTAAAGATAATTAAATTTGAAGACCAACAAATTAAAAATTTCCACGACCAGGGAGTCGGGCTGTAGCGCAGCGGGTTAAGCGCAGGTGGCGCAAAGCACAAGGAACTGCATAAGGATCCCGGTTCGAACCCCGGCTCCCCACCTGCAGGGGAGTCGCTTCACAGGTGGTGAAGCAGGTCTGCAGGTGTCTATCTTTCTCTCCTCCTCTCTGTCTTCCCCTCCTCTCTCCATTTCTCTCTGTCCTATCCAACAACGACGACAACAACAATAATAACTACAACAATAAAACAACAAGGGCAACAAAAGGGAATAAATTAAAAAAAAAATATTTAAAAAAAAAAAATTCCACGACCAGACGTTGGCTGGTGCTTCCAGTTGAGTGCACACATGAACATGCCTGTGGACCTAGGTGTGAGTCCTTGCTCTGTACTTGCAGGTGGGAAGTTTCACTAGCAATGAAACTAGTCTATAGGGCTCTCTATTTTTATTTCTCTGTCTCTGTAACCCATTCCACTCTTTATTTTATTTTACTTTATTTTACTTATGTTACTAGTGATTTACAAAACTATGAGATAATAGTGGTATAATTTCACACCATTCCCACAACCAGAGTTCTGTGTCCCCATTCCTTCCAGTGGAAACTGTAATAGTTCTCCCAAGGTCATAGATATGGGTTGACTATTATTTCTATAAATAAATATATATTAAATTTATATTAAGTATATATATATGATTTTCTCATTTTTTTCCTAGAATCCTACCTTTTCTCCCTTTCTAAGTCATACCTGCATCATTACTACTTCAAGTGTTCTTGTGTGTTTCGTCTTCTCTCTCAGGGTCTTGATGAAATTGGAGTTCTGAACCTTCTGGTCATTGTTGTTTTCGCTGGGCTGGCTTTACAGGTGGGTAACAGATGACCAGAAACTTGTGGCTGAGCTGAGAACGCAGTTTAATCTTTATTCACAAGCAGGCAAACAGTCCAACACCTAATCACCACACGATGTGTTCCCCCATCTTTCTCCTCCAGGCAGCATCAGGAACTCAGGAAGTATGTAGGACACAGGGCAGGGAGAAGGGAGAAGCACTAAAAGGCAAAAACTAAACCACAATCTCCCGGAGACGGGGGGAGTGAGACCAAACCAATGTGAAGCATACCAACAGGTCATCATCTCCTATCATTTTCCCCCTTCTTGAGGTATGGCTGAGAATCCTTTTAGAGGTGCAGAAGGTGGGAGTTATGGTTTCTGTATTTACTTCTTTGCTGGAATATGGGTATTGGCAGGTTGACCCATACCCTTAGCCTGCTTCTGTGTTTCCCTATTCAGGTAGGATTCTAGAGATGTGAGGTTCCAGGACACACTGGTGAGGATGGAATTATAGTAGCATCTGCAATTCAGTAAGTTGCAGTAGGACATAAAGCAGGACAGAATGTTCAAT
Source organism: Erinaceus europaeus (assembly GCF_950295315.1). Taxonomy (NCBI): domain Eukaryota; kingdom Metazoa; phylum Chordata; class Mammalia; order Eulipotyphla; family Erinaceidae; genus Erinaceus; species Erinaceus europaeus. The sequence goes on along the minus strand of NC_080180.1, from coordinate 42,997,996 downwards.
AAACATGAACCAAAAAGTAGGAATAGATCAGATGAAATTATAGATCATAGGGTGGAAAGGAGTTAGGAAGTCTATTTTAGTTATGTTCCAAGGGGACCATGACTTTAGTATTTTTTGCCTGAACTTAATAGCTAACATGCCAGTGGACTAAAAATATTGTCTGGGAAGATGTAGTCAAAGTTGAAAACAGGGATAGAAAGCTGGATTATGGCAGAAAGTAGTTCCCAAACTTGAAGAAAGTATATAAATACAATTAACTGTTTATCCCCATCCATCTGACCTAGGACCCACATATATTCACATTTAGAACACGAGCCTATGGAACCTCTAAGTCCCTGTCCTCTCTTAATTTTGATCTTTCTTATCTGATGAAATAAGAAAAGAAAAAGAAAGAGAAAAGGAAAGAAAAGAAAAAGGAAAAAAGGAAAGAAAAGAAAATGTAGCTGCCAGAGAGTTGGATTTGTCATGCAAGCACAGAGTCCTAGTACTAATCCTGGTGGCAATAAATAAATATTTAAATTTTTTCACAGGAATATTGAACGATTGACAATTAGTGCCTTTGTTTGGGTCCATGAATGAGAGAATTGATATGCTTGATAGTGTCACATCCTAATGTATCTTGCTGTCTTTCACACTGTTAGGCAATTGACTTACCTGACATCTTTTGCATGATTCTTAAGAATTGCTCTTAAGGATTTTCCTCAATACTTAAATTAAACACATAAGGAAGTTATTGGTATATTATTGATTTTGTTTAATACTAAAAGAATTTATTATTTTGCACTAGACAGGATAATATATTCTCAAATTTGAAGGAAACGTGGCCTGTTTATACAGTTATGGTATTAGCTGCCAAAGTAAAATAATTTTTCTATTGTGGTAAGAAAATGCTTTGCTTTAAATTTTGCTAACTCATGAAATTTTAAGGTCTGGGAAGTTCTGTGTATTGCTTGGTTAGTATGCAAAGGAAATTGTGTTCAGCTCCAAGGTAGGACAGAACTATTGAGTGTAATTGTTGCCAAGTAAATAGTGAAACATCTATTCTCATTTTAATCCTAGAACACCATTCGAGTTTCCAGAAAAATACCAAGGATAGTAAAATTGGAGTAAATTTTAATGAGAACATTAACATTTATTTTCTTCTAAATTGTCTGGACCCAAAAATCAGGAGGGAAAAAAAAACTGCCTTCCTACTTTCTGACATAAATCTAGAATTTATGTATGGCAGAAGAGATAGCACAATGGTTACGCAAAGAGATTTTTATGCCTAAAACTCCAAAGCCCAAAGTTCAATTCCATACATCACTATAAGCCAGAATTGAGTAATACTCTGAAGAAAAAAAAAAGTAAGAGGGAGCTAGGAGTGGCATACCTGGTTAAGTACACATATAACCATGCACAAAGACCATGCTACCACCTGCAGGGAAGGAAGCTTCATGAACGGTGGAGAGAGGTGTTAAGTGTCTTTCTGTCTCTCACTATCTCCTTCCCACATTTCAATTGTTTCTGCTTTTTTACAAAAGAAATAAATATAAAATTAAATATATATATATTTAAAAAGTAAGAAAGCAAAAAAGAAAAGACAGGAAAAAAAAAAAGGAAAAGAAAAGAGAATAAAGTACATGCCTCTGTGGCAATGAATTGGAAACCTAAAGATATAGTGCCTTAGCTATGGCAACATTATGAAATGATTCCATTCAATGAAAATCTGGAAAATAAACACTAAGAATAGGAATTCGGAACTGAAAAAAAGAAAGTAAGGAGGCAGGATGGTGAGTGGTGGAGAACCAGTTTTAGTGCTCATGTTATAATGTGCAAGGACCTGGGTTCAGTCCCTTAGTCCCCACTTGCAGGTGGAAAGCTTCAAGAGCCATAAAGCAGTGCTGCAGGTAACTCACTCTTTCTTTCTTTCTCTCTCTCTCTCTCTTTCTTTCTTTTCTTCCTTCCTTCCTTCCTTCCTTCTTTCTTTCTCTTTATTTTTCTTTCTTTCTCTCTCTCTTTTCTTCTTTTTCTTTCTTTCTCTCTTTCTCTCCCCTCTCTTTTATTTATTTTTTCTTTTAATTTTTTTCTTTTATTCTTTTCTTTCTTTTATTTTTTCTGTCTTTTATTTATTTTTCTTTTCTTTTTTTCTTTTATTTTTTTTTCCAGAGTTATTCCAGGTGCTTGGTGCAAGCACAATGAATCCACTGCTCCTGGAGGCCATTTTTTCCCCCATTTTATTGGGTAGAACAGAACGAAATTGAGAAAGGAGAGGAAGAAAGACACCTGCAGATCTGCTTTACCATTATGATAGGGAGCCCCCTGCAGGTGGGAAGCCAGGGCCTGGAACCTGAATCCTTGTTTGGATCTTTGCGCTTCTTACTATGTGCAAAATACATCACGACCCCCTGCCCATGCAGGTAATTCTTGCTATATCTCCCTTCCCTCTCAATTTTTCTCTGCCTCTATCCAATAATATATGAATAGCTAACATATTAAAAAAGAGGAAAGTAAGGATAATGATGTTTTAGATACTGTACAGAATACTGACTATTCATATAAACATCTGATTTTAGAAAATGTAGAAAGTAACAGACTTTGGAGCTAGAGTTTTGAAAGCAAGATTAGAAATTCTGAATAAATATTTGAAATAAAGTTAATTAACTTTTCTTCCTCAGTGGTAATAACTAGTGGCAGTTGCAATCAACAAATAGAACAGTCCCTAAGCATACACAAATTAAATATCTTATCTACGATACTCCTCATTCATGGTCTCTATTCTCAGGAAGTGATATTGTTGTCATGATAAGTTTTCATTCCAAATGCCTTCTATAAAGTAAAATTTGTATAGGAATACTTTAATTTTTTTTCATAGATACCTTAACACTGAAAAAATATACAAATGATAGCATCATTGAAAATTCTTTTGTATCTGACTTTATATAGATTCTAAACATTGTGACTTATTAATATATATATACATATATGTAGGAATTTAGGTTAGTTCTATATTTTGTCTATTCCTAATAACACTGCTATGAATATAAGGTTGCGTATAAGAAGCTGTGAGGAAGGCATTCTGTGGAGTATTATTTTGCTACTAAAAAGGATGAACCCAGGCCTTTCAGGATAAATTGACTGGAATTTAAGTGGTTATGGCAAGTGAAATAAGTAAGAAGTGAAAGACAATGGTTTCACCGATATGTGGAATATAAATAACTAAAAGAAATTAATTTGGTGGTCCAGGAGGTTGTATAGTGGATAGGGGATTGGACTCTTAATTGAGTGTGAGGTCTTGAGTTCAGGCCCTAGCAGCACATGTACCAGAGTTATTTTTTGTTTTTTTTTTCTCTCTCTCCTCCTATCATTCTCATTAATAAACAAATAAAATCTTTTTTTTAAAAAAGAAATTAATTAGCAAAAACTGAATTCTGCCAAAATTATGGCAGTTGCTAACCAGATTGGGGAATGGGGTGGGGAAAATGGAGAAGGGTTTCTTGGTTTAATGGTAGTGGATTTTTTATTGTGAACCTTAAATACATGCATCATTGTGAATATATACTTCCTAAATGGCGTAGTATCTCCAACCAATATTTAATTAACACATTAATTTTCAAAAATAAAGCGAACCAAATGGAGCAAGAGTAATATTTTCTTTCTTTCTTTCTTTTAAATTCGTATATTATACAACTTCTCATTCCCTCCCCCCAATCCGGAAGTCCCAGAATTCCTTAGCTGTTTCAATATATAAGATCATCATGTATAAATACATGCATTATCAGCTAAGACTTTTATTGAAGAATAATCTGACAGGATTGTTGTATATAGAAAACTAAAAATAAAGTTGTCTTTAGATCTTTTCTCTGGAGGAGTTTATTTCATCCTGGGGAAAAGTCTTCCATTTCCTAAAAGGATACTAATGAACCAAGTATGTTCTGGGAGTTTAGTGATAGAAGAATAGATCCTCTTATTCATGATAGCTAGCATTTATTGAACACCTATTTGTCGTGCTATGCCTTTTTTTTCCTCATTAATTTCTCACACAAAACCACATGTTAGGTAGAATAATTATATACATTTTGCAAATGATACATTTGATCCACACAGGCAAAATATTTGTTCCTGAAGTCACATGAGTAGAAAGTGAGAAAGTCTCATTTTATATATATATATATATATATATTTTTTTTTTTCCCCTGAAAGACAGTTATACTTTTACAGTTTATTCTGTGATCCTGTGACTAAAGAACCACTTTCATTCCAAGTGCTGGAAAGGCTTAACGTTTTATGTTCACCCCTTTATTCCTCTACCTATAATCATTTCTAAAAGGAATGCTGTTACCAACTGTTCAGAAAACTTTATTCACTACGGTGAAGGGATGAATACCTGACATGATTTTCTTTGACCTGTGCATAAATATCACACCTCCAAATCTAGAAGAAATATTGTGGTTATTTGTAACATCCAATGATCACAATATGTTAACGGAAGAGAGGCAATAAATAGAATAATTATTCTGTCTACTTACAGCTTGTTTGTCTAACTTCACATTAAAGGGTTTCCATTTTTCTTGTGTTGCAACTGAATTCATCCTCTGATAACAAAATGTTAAGGCAATTTTTATTTTTAGTTGTGGAAAAAATAGGAAAGTACAAAGTATAAATGATTCATGAATGTTGAATTTAATGGTTCCCTTTCTTCTTTCCTACTTCATTCCTTCCTTTTTTCTCTTCTCTTCTTTTGGTTAGCTATAGATGGGGAACAGATATGGAAAATACCATATTTTCTCAAGAAGAGATTGAATATGTATACAAAATGCAGATGCTCTACATTTTCTCTACATAAGATATGGCATAAACTGTGTGAAACACTGACATAGCTAATGTAAAAGAAGTCAATCCTAGTATTAAAGCAGGACAACTTTTGAGAATGAATGTCTCTGACTAAGAAGAAGCAAAGAAACATATTTAAAATACCTTTTTCTGGGAGTCGGGCTGTAGCACAGCGGGTTAAGCGCAGGTGGCGCAAAGCACAAGGACCAGCATAAGGATCCCGGTTCGAACCCCGGCTCCCCACCTGCAGGGGAGTCGCTTCACAGGCGGTGAAGCAGGTCTGCAGGTGTCTATCTTTCTCTCCTCCTCTCTGTCTTCCCCTCCTCTCTCCATTTCTCTCTGTCCTATCCAACAATGACAACAACAATAATAACTACAACAATAAAACAAGGGCAACAAAAGGGAATAAATAAATAAAATAAATATATATTTAAAAAAGTAAAAAAAATACCTTTTTCAAATATAGCTTCGTGTAAGCTGTGGGTTTTGTAACAGTCATATATTTAATGTGAGTTCATCACTCTACCATATGCTATGGCAGTGACTTCATTTATGTGGCTACTATGTTATACCTGCTAAGGCATCTCCCTGTGCTCCCTAATTTTGAATAGTGTTACCGACTCTAGAATGATGGGAGCTTTAAATTATCCTTGTTTTTCATCTATTGACAGTTTAAGCTTTATCATATTTAGCATTACAATACTTTTTTTTCTTTTACATTTGCTATGAATTCTGGTATGTGCTAGGTTGCTAGGTTCATTCTTTTTTTTAAATTAAATTTATTTATTATTGGATAGAGAAAGAGAAAAAATAAGAGGGAAGGAGAGAAAGAGAGGGAAAGAGACAGAGAGACCCACAGCCCTGCTTCACCACTTATGAAACTTTTCCCCTGAAGGTGGGGACCAGGGGCTTGAACCCTGGTCTTTGCGCACTGTAGTGTGTTCACTTAAGCATATGCACCACTGCCTGGTTCTTTCTTAATCCATGGGCAAAATTATAATAACTGGCATTCTTACTGCAAGTATGTTTCTAATTCTGGAAACATTGCTTAAACCTTCCTTTGACCAAATCTCTTTATTACTTATAATTAATTGTTCTTTGAATCATTTGAACTAGTTACATTGGAAATCATTTCTATGAACTATATTTTGTTGTATATCAGATTATTTTTAGGTTTTTAAAGAATGCTTCCTTGATCCATTAACTAATCTTGCTTTTGACTTGTCAAGTTCTTATGAGATATATTATTAGGAGTGCAGAATTTTTATATTTAATGATACTCTCTTTATCATTAAATGTTCTTCCATAACAACATTTCCCTCAGATAATAAAACCCTAACCCTTATTCTTAAATTGGATTTATTGTTGCTTCTTTGTTCAGGGTCTCAGATTTTACTGTATCACAGATACTGCTATACAGTAGAAAAATATGCCAACATCTGTTATTTTTTATTTAAAAAAAGTAGTATCTCACTTAGACTTTTGCAACTAATAACCTCGTAAATTACTTCCTACCTTCAATTTGAAGTAAATCATGGCATTATCAAGTTTTCAATTGTTCACTGCTTTCCAGTGACACTTAGGAAAAACATCTGACCTCTATGTCCTCAAAAGCTGTAGGGCCTGCTCTGAGCCTACTGTCTAAGCTGTTATTGTACAACTCTTTCCTTTCAGAGCTGTGTCTTCACCACCCTGACATTTTTATATTTCTCTTGTGGTCTAAGTTTTTCTCTTCTCTATGGAGAAGACTTTTGAATCACACAGACATTTGAAAGCCTGGCCCTTTTTCATTGTTTGCCTCAGCTTGAATGTAACCTCTTCGGACATGTGGAGTCTCACTTTTTGCTGTAGCTTCATTTACCCTGAATCAAATCTTCCACCTGATTTTTAAAATGGTAGTGATTATAGTCTGAAATAATATTGTTCTATGTTGTTTTCTTTTGCATTTCAGAACAAAAAACATTTGCATCATTATGATTCTGACTACTATAATTTGCATTTATAAATCCTAACTGAACTTATATTTTAACTAATAAAGACATTATGAAGATGTGATAACATTCTTGAATCTTAGAAGAAGAAATATGTTTTTGTCTTTCATCAGAATTAATAAAGAAATGGCTGGTGATACTCTATTTTTACACCTTTTTACTTTTTTTTTTCCTCCAGGGTTACTGCTGGGCTCAGTGCCTGCACCATGAATCCACTGCTCCTGAAGGCCATTCCCCCCCCCTTTTTTGTTGCCCTTGTTGTTGTAGCCTCGTTGTGGTTATTATTATTGCCATTGTTGATGTTGTTCGTTGTTGGATAGGACAAAGAGAAATGGAGAGAGGAGGGGAAGACAGAGAGGGGGAGAGAAAGACAGACACCTGCAGACCTGCTTCACAGCCTGTGAAGAGACTCCCTTGCAGGTGGGGAGCCGGGGGCTCCACCCAGGATCCTTACGCCCGGTCCCTGTGTTTTGCGCCACATGCGCCTAACCCACTGCGCCACCGCCCGACCCTCACCTTTTTACTTTTTAGAGCAAAAGGAATCAGATGGTGACAGCTAAGGTGTGAAGGTGAGCCAGAAAATAAGAATCAACTAAGGAAATGGTGATATCAGTTTCTATAGGAGCAAAAGAAGTATGTGTTCGAAGCAAGACTATGGGAGAGTCAACATAGAGAGAGTAAAATAAGAAGAGTGTCAATATGACTGAAAAAAACCTGGGAGTATTATTCATATGATTGAAAAAAACCTGGGAGTATTATTCATATGACTGAAAAAAACCTGGGAGTATTATTCATAATAATACACTTAGCAAACTTGTGCCAAAAAGGCAAAAACAATTGCATTAATTACAACAAAAAGCTAACATGTCTATAATTTAGTCAAGCTTTTGGACATCCTTTAAATAACCCATAACTGGAATTTTTTTTATTGTTGTTGTAGTTATTGATGTCGTCGTTGTTGGATAAGACAGAGAGATGGAGAGAGGAGGGGAAGGCAGAGGGGGAGAGATAGATAGACACCTGCAGAACTGCTTCACCGCTTGTGAAACGACTCCCCTGCAGGTGGGGAGCCTCAAACCAGGATCCTTTGGTCATTGCGCCACCTGCGATTAAACCCCATTGCGCTACTGCCCGACTCCCAATTGGAAATTGTTTTTAAATACTTTTAAAAATATTTGTTTATTCATTCCTTTCTGTTGCCCTGGTTGTTTTTAATTGTTGTAGTTATTATTGTTGCAATCATTGTTGGATAGGACAGAGATAAAATGGAGAAAGGAGGGGAAGACAGAGAGGGGGAGAGAAAGATAGACACCTGCAGACCTGCTTCACTGCCTGAGAAGCGACTCCCCTGCAGCTGGGGAGCTGGGGGCTGGAACAGGGATCAGCTTTTAATTTTATTGATGTAACTTGGCAGTGTAACATCGCAGAAGTTTCACGCGCACACCACTGAAAAGCAGCATGCGTATTTGCTACACTAGGTTCAACACCGAAATTTCTTTTTTTTAATTTTTATATTTATTTATTTTCCCATTTGTTGCCCTTTTTTTCATCATTGTAGTAGTTATTATTGTTGTTGTTATTCATGTCGTTGTTAGATAAGATGGAGAGAAATGGAGAGAGGAGGGGAAGAGAAAGACACCTGCAGACCTGCTTCACCGCCGCCTGTGAAGTGACACCCCTGCAGGTGGGGAGGAGGGGGTGGCTGAAACCAGGATCCTTATGCGGGTCCTCGTTTTGTGCCAGATGCACTTTACCCGCTGAGCTACCACCTAACTCCCGGACCACCGAAATTTCAATTCAGTCTCTTGTCATCCATTTTTGTCTTTGTTTCGGCTTTGCCATTTCCTCTTGATTTTACTCATTGTAGCCACTGGTTGATCTTAGAGATAAAAACTTTTTCTTTCATTAATTTTCTTTTAAATTTCATGTAGTGTATCTGCTTGTATTCACATATGATTGAAATCATATGATAACATGATGGGATAATATGACATGAAACATTTTCCAAGTAATCTCTGAACTGCACGGTGAAAAATACAAAATTGAAATGATGAAGACAGCCGTCTAGCAAGGTGCCTAAGCAAAGTGTTAAGGGACATAGATTTAGGAGAGCTAACTACACAACAACTCGGAACTATCATTAATTTTGACAAACTCACATGGACTACCAGTGAGTGGCTCGATTTCAAGTCTTGGTTCAGGTTCATTTTACAATGAGCCTGGTATATCATGAAAGTTACATAATCTAAACTTTCTGTTATGAACTGAGTAATTAATGTTAGGAGTAGAATTATATTGACAGTATACTGCCTTTTTATTGAATCCATAGTTTTATTTTCATGTAGGAGTCCTTTGACCATTTGATTTAGAGTGAAATTAATTATGATAATTTTATATTGTACTAATAAATTTGTATTCGTGATTTTGAAGATAAACCACCACCAATCACAGTTCCTGTGATGGAAGAGAAACAAAGGATTATGTTCTCAGCAGAATTTATTTTTTCTGTGCACTAGGTTGTTCATTTTTTCATGGATAGAAGGAATGACTGGGTAAATACATAAATTTGCATTGATTGATGAGCAGTGGCAAATTGTTTGACTGAAAAAAAAGGTAATTTGAGTAGAATAGAGTGGATAAGTTTGACAATTTACATGGAATAAAAGAATGATATGTTTTTCCAAATTCATACTGACTGTGAAGATACATGTGCTCTGTATAAGTGGTAACCAAGGAACAATCTCAACAGAAGTGGATCTTAGTAACTAGTTAGATAAAAATAGTTTGCTCTCTAGACATTGTTCAGCCTTTCCTCCAATCATTCTGTTTTTGTAAAATTGGGTCCTGGACAAAGTGACTATGACAGCAGGGACTAAGTTTGGCATTGGCTCATAAATAATGCCTACTGTTGAGTGTCTGACTTGCCAACAGGAAATTGGCACCAGCTATGTGCATACTCATTACTCACATAGAGTCTCCAATATGGCACCGTTCTTCAAAGGCTTTCTCTAAGCACCTGTGGCAGGTTGAATAGATTCAATAATCCCATCTTATAAAAGGAACTTTCCACTTAACCTGTAATACTTCTGTCCAAAGCATTATTCATGTGCAGAATGACTTATCCACCATTATATTGTTTTACACAATCTTGCTTCTGACCAAACAACTAATTATATATAAAATGACATAAATACTCATGGAACTGACTACCCAAACCAGATTCATTATACCATGAAATTTCTGTCTCACTAAAATAATAAGTCATCTTCTGGAAACTCATGTATAATGAAAACTGCCATCACTAGCAGGGATGGCATAATTTAATTCAATATATATATATATTGAATATATATATATATATATGTATACAGAGAAGGCAAAGAGGGAGAGAAAGGGGGAGGAGGGAGAGAAAGAGTGAAAAATATTATAACAGAAAGCAGTACACTGAGCTATTCCCTGACCTCGTTTATGTAACAATCAACAACCAGCGAGGTTCTCTTTATCTTTATGGAGATCATATAGCCAAGACTCAAATGAGATAACATGGGAAAAGATTATTTTATCATTATCCCAAATGACAAACTAGTAAAAATTATAATTGCAAATATTTAGATCTTAGTTTCATTGTAAGAAATAATTTCAGTAGGTAGCACAGTAAAAGGTTTTGTTGAACTATGAGATGAGACTGCCATAAAGTTATGACAAAATATAAGCAATTAGGCATAAAGCAGTTACCGAATTTAAATGGTAGAATTAACCACCCCTACAGTAACAAAGAGTTGTGCTGCTGTAACACAATAGTAACAAATTGTTGCATGCCTGGAATAATTATGATTTCTGTGGTCAATGATAAACAGTAACAGAAATGTCATAACCTAGGACAGGCTATAACCCACATCTTTCAGGATAAAGTTTGCATGATCCACAAAGAATTATAAACAGTAAAAAAAGTTGTTGCGATGAATAGAAATATGTGATAGCTAATAGTTGAAGCATATATAAATACCAGCAGAGAAATAGGAGATGAGTAATGCAATAATTTATAATTGGCCCCTCCTCATTTTTACATGAAAGCAGCAGTTCATAAATTAGCTATTTACTTTTCCATTCAACTTCATTAACAGCTGAAATAAACTGCAAGGCTTGCACAGGGGGGTAATCTAAGTCTGATCCCTCAGCACTACATATACTAGAGTGATGATCTGGTTCTCTCTCTCCACATACATATAAATCTTTTTCCCTTTTGTTACACTTGTTATTTAATGTTGTTGTTGTTATTATTATTGTTATTGCTTCATTGTTGTTGGATAGGACAGCGAGAAATGGAGAGAGGAGGGGAAGACAGAGGGGAGAGACAGACACCTGCAGACCTGCTTCACTGCTCATAAAGTGACACCCCTGCAGGTGGGGAGCCAGGGGCTCGAACAGGGATCCTAACACTGGTCATTGCGCTTTATGCCATGTGTGTTTAACTTGCTGCGCTACCGCCCAACCCTACAAATAAATATTTTTAAGAATAATAAAAGCAGTAAGTTATTGTTATTTGTGGGTTTGAACATTTATAGATACAGAGTGCCAATTCTTCAGATATGCAAACATTCTCTACTGTTTATTTTCTGTGATTAACTCTTCAAAAGCATTGTGACATCCCTGTCATTGATTTCTTTGTGGTCATTTGCTTGACACATTCTTACTGATAATGTGAAAGTTTAGTCCTTGTTGCAAATATGGGATGCATGAGTGAATAAAACACTGTGTTTTTTTTTTTTTTCTTTTCTTTTCTTTCTTTCTTTTTTTTTTTTTAGAGCCCTTGCTCTCTACCTGCAGAGGGGAGCTTCATGAGTGGTGCAGTAGATCTGCAGGTGACTCTCTCTCTTTCTCGCCTGCAGGGTTATTACTGGGGTTTGGTGCCTGCACTAGGAATCCTCTGCTCTTGAAGGCTATTTTTCCCTTTTGTTGTTTATCATTGTTGTTGTTATTTCTGTCGTTGTTGGATAGGACAGAGAGAAATTGAGAGATTCAGGGAAGACAGGGGTGGGTAGAGAAAGACAACTGCAGACCTGCTTCATCGCCTATAAAGCAAGCCCCCCTGCAAGATGGGGAGCCAGGGCTGGAACCAGAATCCTCACGCTGGTCCTTGTGCTTCACTCTATGTTTAATCCACTGCGCTACTGCCCAGCCTCTGTGACTCTCTCTTTCTCTTTATTTTATTTATTCTTTTATATTTCTTTTTATATAAAGCATTAATGGTTTGTAGTATAGTTTTTTCAAATATCTCATATTTTAAAACTTTTATTATCTTTATTTATTTGCTAGAGACAGCCAGAAATTGAGAAGGGGGTTATAGTGAGGGAGAGACATACACCTGCAGCACTGCTTCACCACTTGCAAAGCTTTCCCCCTGCAAGTGGGGACTGGGGGCCCTAAGGAACCCAGGTCTTTGCATATTGTAACATGTGTCAACCAGGTGTGCCAGCACCTGGTCCCTGTAGTATAGTTTTTAATACATAGGTGCAACCTCTTATCTCTCCTTGATAGCTATCTAAGAGACACAACAGGACTCCCTGCTTGTTCTCCTCCTCCCCCCCTTTTTTCTATCCTAATAAAAATAGAAAAAGTGGCAGCAGGAGTGATGGATTCATAGTTCAGGCACTGAGCCCCAGCAATAAACCTGGTAGTAATAAACACTGATTTTTGTTATCAAGATGAATATTTTGAATAAAGGAAATCATATTAATATGTCAACAAAAATATGTTCCAGTAAAGAGAAAAGAAAAGATGCTGGGAAAGTAGGTAGTCTTTGGAATTCTGCCCATATTAGGGTAAAAACAGATGGCACCAAATATGCAAGCCTGACCACTGCCTAGGTCTTCAGACAGCTGGTAAGTGGGTGGGAAAGATGTGAAGAAGCTGTGTTACCATTGCAAGAAAATTCTATTGCGATATATCATTTGTCTGAAAAATAGGAAATGCAGAGTGAGATTGGGAATGGAAATGTGGAGGTGGATGGAGCTGAGAGAAGGCATGAGATAATCTAGGGACACTGAAAGGTGTCAGCTACACAATAGGATCTTGAAGCAGTACAGATGCCCACTTACACCAGTGGCTGTGAATTGAAAGTGAGACACCTTTCATATTTGTAACTATCTTTTTTTTTTCTATTCTGGCACCCTTTATTATTTTTTATTTGTTTACCAATTCTTTTTTTGTTTTATTTTATTTTATTTATTAAAAGGAAACATTGACTAAACCATATGATAAGAGGGGTACAACTCCACACAATTCCCACCACCAGAACTCCATATCCCATTCCCTCCTCTGATAGCTTTCCTATTCTTTATCCCTCTGGGAGTATGGACCCAAGGTCATTGTGGGATGCAGAAGGTGGAAGGTCTGGCTTCTGTAATTGCTTCCCTGGTGAACATGGGTGATGACAGGTCAATCCATACTCCCAGCCTGTCTCTCTCTTTGTAACTATCTTTTTAGCCATATTCACCTGTGAAATAAAGTGGATTTAACCATACTAATATTTGCTAAAAAAAAAAAAGTTGGGGGGAGGAGGTTGGATGGTAGCACAGCTGGTTAAGCTCATGTGGTGCAAAGCTCAAGGATCAGCATGACAATGCCAGTTTGAGCCCCGGCTCCCCACCTGTAGGGGAGTTACTTCACAGGCAGTGAAGCAGTTCTGTAGGTGTCTATCTTTCTCTCCCTCTCTCTGTCTTCCCCTCCTCTCTTCATTTCTCTCTGTGCTATCCAACAATGATGACATCATCAACAACAACAATTATAACTACAACTATAAGGACAACAAAAGGGGACATAAATAAAAAAAAATGTATTGTGAGGTGTTCTCACAACATGGAAATTTAGGACTTCTGCAGTAGAGGGACTTTTAATGAGGAGTCATAGATTCTAACTTATGTATATGCTCTCAGGACTTGCAGATGCTGGCCATACAGTACACTTCTGAAACACTACTTGGGACAGAACCCCCTGCAACTACTTTATAAATAGAATACAGAATGTTATACTTGGAGTTATGGGTTCATCAGGTTTGGAGAGGATGCTGAATTTGCACTGTTAATTAATTCCTAGGTGATGTTTGTGCTGCTACTCAGATCAAAGCACAAAAACGAATGGTACACAAGGTACCCAGAACACATAGAACTTGAGAAATTAACCCCTTACCTTTAATCTCTTCACTAGGGTAAGTATTACATTTCTCTGACTGTCAGAAACAGAACAGGAAATCAAGATAGTTGGATTTCTCTGAGTCTCAGGCTCCCAATCTCAGCACAGAAATATAAGAGGAGTCATGAGGGGGGAGAAGACTTGAGCAAAGAAAATTCCCATATTATGCAATGTTATGAATTTTGCCCCTTCATACAAAAAGGCTGAAATGTGGAGTTCCAATTTGTTTAAATTAATTTTTTAATTTTATTCATTTTCTCTTGTTCCCTTTTTTATTGTTGTTGTAGTTATTATTGTTGTTATCTATGTCGTCATTGTTAGGATAGAGAGAAAGAGGAGGGGAAGGCAGAGGGAGGAGAGAAAGAGAGACACCTGCAGACTTGCTTCACCACTTGTGAAGCGACTCTCCTGCAGGTGGGGAGCTGGGGGTCCGAACTCGTATCCTTGCGCCAGTCCTTGTGCTTTGCACCATGTGCACTTAACCACTTGTCTCCCAGATTGGGCTACCACCTATCTCCCAGAGTTCCAATTTCTTTGTAGCATTGGGCAGAAGGAAATTCCTGGTCTGTTTCACTGAAAGATGCAGTATTTGAGATAACCATATGGCTTTTCCACCCCTCCACACAAAAACACTACCTTTTGTTCTCTATCTGAAGTCATCTCTCTGATTTAATCCACTTACTCTTTTTTTGTTGTTAGTTATCTTTGTTGATTGGATAGAGACAGACAGAAAGCAAGAGGGTAGGGAGAGAGGGGGAAGAGAGACAGAGAGACACCTACAACCCTGCTTCACCACTTGTGAAGCTTTCTCCCTGCAGGTGGGGACTGGGGGCTCGAACCTCGGTCCCTGCACAATGTAACATGTGCTTAACCAGGTGTGCCACCACCTGGTCCCTAATCCACTCACTCTTTAATTAACTTACACTGATTCCTACACAAATATCAGTATATTTGAAATTTTCTACTATTTCTATTAAGGGATTTGAGACCAAGATATAACCTATACGATTTTATTAGCAAATGATAGAAAAAAACCAAACACCTCCCTATCATTTTTTTTTTTTGCCAACCTCTAGAACATTGTCAAGAGTATTAATTTAGAAATGATGATCTGGCAATTATAGGGTTGGAAAAGTAATATCTAAGGTTGTTATTGCCTTTTAAAACTTAAACTACAAATAGAATGTTTTGTGTTTTCCCATAAGCACATTTTAAAAACGAATAGTATTGGCAAAATATTTTTCCATAGATAGTTACTCATTGCTAGACCTTAGAGAAATAAAGAACATTTGTATAGGACTATTAGTGGCAGTGCAAAGAAAGATCCATTGTTCTAAAAAATATACGGTCATTTAAAAAAGTGTATCAGAGTAGGCACATATACATAGAGGTTTTCTCTAAATCCGCAGGCCAGATCTGGCAGTAGGATGATGTTATCTTTGAAGAGAGTCGACAGGAATCCAGAAGGAACATTTGGTGAAAAACCTGTCAACTGCCTTTATTACCTTGTGAACTACCTCAAAGTTACAGGTATTTTCAGTTCTGTTCTGCAGATAATTTGATCTCCATCTGTGGCTGATGAATATTGTTTAGTATGCTATTACAAATTATAGCTTTAGGCACTGTTGTAACTTCTCCCTGCAAATTCAACTACATAAAATATTGTGTTTCTTGATCTGGGTAGTGTTTCATAGTGGGAAATGCAAAGAAAGAAATGGGTCATTTATTTTTCCATTGCAATTTGTTGTTTGGTTTGTTTCCAAAAAGATAGTTGTTTTAAAATTTGATGTTAAAATAAATGACTAATTATTATCTATAAGTTCTCCAAAAAGCTTATATTAGACATTTCTAAGGAAATCATAAATATGTAATTTAATCCAGATATATGTATAATTTAATTAATTTATTTTTACTGTCACCAAAGTTATTCCTGGAGCTCAGCGCTTGCAATGATGAACCCACTGCTCCCAGTGGCAAATTTTATTCCCTCCTTCCTCCGTGCCTTTCTCCCTCCCTCCCTCCTTCCGTCTTTCTTCTTTCTTTCTTTCTCTCTCTCTCTACCTTTCTTTCTTTTTTTTTTCCTTTCTTTCCTTCTATAGAGACAGGAGTCAAGAAGAAAGTGGGAGAGACAGAGAGGGAACAAGAAAGAAAGACACCAGCAGCACTGTTTTACTGCTACCTAACTTGGTCCATCCAGGGAGATACCAAAGGCCTCAACTCCAGTTTTTATACTCTGTAATAGGTGCACTCTATGGAGTGAGCTTCTGCTAGACTCTTTCATTTGGACCTATATTAAAACACAAGACATAGAAATTATGGTGTTGGGGGCCAGGCTGTGGCATACCTGGTTAAGCACACACATTAGAGTATGCAAGGACCCAGGTTCAAGCCCCCGGTCCCCACATGCAGGGGGAAAGCTTCATGAGTGGTGAAGTAGGTCTGCAGGTGTCTCTCTGTCTCTCTCCCATACTACTTCCCCCTTCCTTCTCAATTTCTGTCTCTATTCAAAACAAATAAAAGTTTAAAAATTAAAAAAAAGAAAGAAACTATAGTGTTACGTAGTTTGGTTTCCAACAAGATTAGACCATGTTTCTATTGGGAATAACATATGCAGTGCTCAATTTCTAAGTAACTGTAGATCATGTTGGTAGAATTGTTTCATAAGTTAAAAAAAATTGAAAATACTTTTTAATTGGGTGTTGAAGTATCTTCTAGATGAATTCCTAAACAGTTTTAGAATTTAAACTACTGTGCACTGAATTTGTTATATACAAATGGCTCAGAGGCTTGTTAGGTCAATTACAGCACGGTTCAGAATCAGGCAAACAATTATTTGTGCTACATAGCACAGTTAGCAAGGAAGGTAAGTGAAGTGATTGGAAGAAGAGACAGAATGTAGAGAACTTGTAGATTCCTGTTATTTAATATGCAAACATGTCTAATATGGTATTAAAGTATCATGAACAGAGAAGGAATTTGAAACATTTCCCTCAGTTTCTTTGAAAGATCATTCAAACATACCCAGATCTAAATTTGTATTCTGTATCTGGGACATGGGCCATGGCTAAATCTGTAACCACAGATAAGTGTAATTGTTCATCCTCTAAGGCAATGTGCTTATTTTTCTCTCTTAATTTGTTAGTGTAGTGAATTTCATTGCTAGATATCTGGATAAGTCACCCTGACATTTCATGAGCACTTTAATGATTCTGATCTACACCGAGTAAGGTTCTAGACTTCATTGTTAAGTCATAGGAGTAATTAGCATTTATATTAATGTGGTGAGACTGATACATGTGATTTCTTTTGTTGTTGTTTTTGGTACATAATTTTGGTGTACATATAATATATACTGAATGGGTGAATCTGATAGTTGTATCTGTTTTCATCTTCTGCAAAATTTTCTTCCAAATATTTGGAAAACTTAGCTATGCTTCCATTAAAAATACATAAAAGAGGGAGTCAGGTGGTAGAGCAGCAGGTTAAGCACACGTGGCACAAAGCACAAGGACCAACATAAGGATCCCGGTTTGAGGCACAGGCTCCCCACCTGCAGGGGAGTCGCTTCACAGGAAGTGAAGCAGATCTGGAGGTGTTTATCTTTCTCTCCCCCTCTCTGTCTTTCCCTCCTCTCTCCATCAATAACAACAATAATAACTAAAACAATAATAAAAAGACAACAAGGGCAACAAAAGGGAAAATAAATAAATCAAATATATCTATATCTATCTGTATCTATCTATCTATCTATCTATCTATCTATCTATATACAACAACTGCATAGTGATCCTAGTTTAGCACCCCCCCCCATTCCCCACATGTAGTGGGGATTCTTCACAAGTGGTGAAGCAGGTCTAAAGGTCTATCTTTGTTGCTTCCTCTCTTCCCCTCCTCTCTCAAATCAAATTCTTTCTGTCTTATCCAAAAAATAAATAAATAAAAAGGAAAAATTGGTCACCAGAGCAGTGGATTCAAGTGCCAGCACTGAGCCCTAGCTTTAACATTGGAAGAAAAAATATCTGCATTATTGAATTAATTGGTCATTTGCATTTATTTGAAAATGTATCAGCTTACTTATATTCTCAAATTTAATTGTATAATTATTTCATATAATGTCCTATGACTTTAAATCACAAATGTGCATGTGTGTAGATTAACTTAATATCCTTATTTTATGCTGTACATTGGGATTTTGAATTTCAATGACCTTTTTTTCTGGTTTTATTTTCTTGTGTGGTATAGTTGTTTTTTTTTAATTCTATTATAGTTTTTTTGTAGGAGACAGGTCATACTAACCTAAGGAGAAAAATGGTGGAAAGCATTTTCTGAGACAGACATCATAGTAGAACCTTTGAATTGGCTTTTAAAGGCACATCCTCTGTGCCATGTGCCATGCACATGCTGATTAATCAGCTATTCAGAGGCAGAGCTCCTGTGGACGTGTTGAAACTCACAAGATCTCTGAAGTTACGTGCAGAAGAGACCATCATAATTTGCTTCTGACCTTCTCCAACAATAGATTATGGCCAGGGACTGTCTCAAACCCATAACACAAATAATTACATAATTGGATGAAGGGTCCAAATCCATGGGGTAGTTTGCCAAACATTTCTGTATAAATGTGTCCTAACAAATATTTTCAGTGTTCCATTCCAGGTCATGCCCTGAATGTTTTCAAGGTTCCTTTCCTCTGAATATCTCATTCCCCTCCCCTCCATCAGACCTCGTGGAGCTAAACAAATTGTGGTTTGCTGTATTTTGAAGGAAAAGTGTTTAATTTTCTAGCTTACTATAATCATGCATATATCTTACCATAGCCCTTTTATTTGAGTGTTTCATTCATTTTATCACTCTATATATGAACAATTGGAAATCATTTGCAAGTATCCATTTGTATGCTTCCTTAAGATTTGAGATAAAAAGACTTCATTGTGACTTCAAAATATATTGTAACTGTCATTATAACTAGGACTTTGAGTTTTCAAGTATGACATTATTATGATGTAACTATCTGATTGTTAATTATTTTATCATGTCCATGTCTTTTTGTTATTAGAGGATGTAGACTGGTCTCCAATTTCCTTATTCATCCCTTCTAAACTACAGAATGTTACAATGTATGATTTTTGATATCTGATTTAAGAAAATGGTTATACTCTTTCTGTTTGAACCACTGTTTCCTCTTAAAGTTGTTTTAATTGCATGTATCAAGTTGTTATTTTATCTGTGTATAGTTCTATTGCTTCTTTGTAAAAATGGAGCCTATGCAATTAATACATGAGCATGTGCATTTTTTTCTTTTAAAGTTTTATTTTTTTGAGGAAATGTTTTAAAAGACTTGTCTCAGAGGTACAACCTGATATTTCTCTAAATACATTTAATATTTTTTGTGAAAAAATGATTAAAAACATTAATTATTTCATAGTCTTTGACTAATGGTCTACAAAATTTAATTTACATTATCATTCATGGTTTCCTTTTTTTTTTTTGCCTCCAGGGTTCTCACTGGGGTTCGATGCCAGCACTATGAATCCATTTTTCCTGTGGCCATTTTTTCCCCCTGTTATTGGATAGGACAGAGAGAAATTGAGAGGGGAAGGGAGAGGAAATAGGGAGAGAGAAAGATAAGACACCTACAGACCGGCTTCACTGATTGTGAAGTGTTTTACCCCTCATGTTAGTGGGGAGCCTAAGGTTCTAAGGGGATCCTTGAGAGGGAGGGGTTCATTACTCCTCCTACTATGTGCATTTAACCTGGTGTGCCACCATCTGGACCCCGATCATATTATTCTTACATGCTGAAAAATTATGTTTTTTTTTTCTAATATCCTCATACAAAGTATGGATTTTTTTCATATTTCTTTCTTTCCATGTTTAACTCCTCCAATGTTTTACTTAAAAAAACTTTTAAAAATATTATTTATCATTAGATAGAGAGAAAGAAATTGGTAGGGGGATAGGAAGAGGGATGAGACAGACATCTGCAGCCTTGCTTTAACCACTCCTTACTTTCCCCCCTGCAGGTAGGGACCAGGAGATTGAATCTGGGTCCTTGTGATTGTAATGTGTACACTTCACCAGATGTGCCACTTCCTGGCTTCCCAATGTTTTACTTTTCTGCAACATAATGTTCTGTACTCTGCAGAATGAATGGATTATGGACATGGCCAATGGACTACAGGTAAATCCTTTATCCATCATGGCTCCCCATTCTTGAATTGAGGCAACTAGAATTCTCTGGTTGATATAAGTCTTGTATTTTTTTTCATTCAGTTTAAAGGAAATATGATTTTTTTTTTTGCAGATTACCAATAGTTTTTTTCTTTTCTTTTTTAAATTTTTTTTTTTAAAGAAAGGATTAATTAACAAAACCATAGGGTAGGAGGGGTACAACTCCACACAATTCCCACCACCCAATCTCCATATCCAACCCCCTCCCCTGATAGCTTTCCCATTCTCTATCCCTCTGGGAGCATGGACCCAGGGTCATTGAGGGTTGCAGAAGGTAGAAGGTCTGGCTTCTGTAATTGCTTCCCCACTGAACATGGGCATTGACTGGTCGGTCCATACTCCCAGTCTGCCTCTCTCTTTCCCTAGTAGGGTGGGTCTCTGGGGAAGCTGAGCTCCAGGACACATTAGTGGGGTCTTCAATCCAGGGAAGCCTGGCCAGCATCCTGATGGCATCTGGAACCTGGTGATTGAAAAGAGAGTTAACATACGAAGCCAAACAAATTGTTGAGTAATCATGGACCCAAAGCTTGGAATAGTGGAGAGGATGTGTTAGGGAGGTACTCACTGCAAACTCTAGTGTACTTCTGCTTTCAGGTATATATTTTGCAGTAGTTTATGGATACGTGTGAACATAAGCTCTTTCTCACAGAAACTGGTGTATAACTAGGTTTTTGGGACTTTGCTAGAAAGTGAACCACCTGAGATAAAATTAGAGTGTACTATAAAAGGAAAGGTCTCACCCGAGTAATGAAGTTGAAGGGTTGTCATTCCACACGTGAAGTCTCTGGACACAGTCTGAGGTGAAGCATGTTGAGGTGGCAATCGTTGCGTTGGTTAGGTTGTGATCGGCATATGCAATATTATTTGGTATGGATTGGGAGAGGCATACAGGAAAGTGGGCCCTATCCAAGGGTTCCAGGACTGGAGGAAGTAGGGGCTCTATAGTGGAGATGTGAGGTTCCTGATTTTCTGTGTCATGATCCACAGTAGTTTGGAAACACAAGTCTAAGGTTCTTTTTTTCTCCATAATTCCACTGAATCATAAACATTATTATTGCTGTCAAGATAGTAAAATCCTTGCTTAGCACTATTTGTTTTCTGTGATTCCTTTGATGTGACTTAAATTCTTTTTTAATGAAAAAATTAAAAGTTGGTATTTTTATTAGAAAAGCACAGCCTAAATTCTCTTAAGTAAAAGAGACTTTTTAATGCCTTTAGGATAGAATGACATCAGATGTAATTTGATATTACAGTGAATATTTCAACCTTACTTTTGTTGTTATCTAACTCCTTTCCTGTATTAAAACTGCTGTCATTACATTTTAGCACTGCCTTGTCCATGTTAAGATAAGAAATACAACTACCTTCTCTTTAAATTGTCTTATGAATATAAACCTCAGATCATTCCTGTAGTCATATATTTAGGTCAGGGTGAATAAATTATGCTTACACATAAAGAGTATTGCTATTTTTCAGGACCATTATTAACTTATTTTTGCATATGGAAACTCAAGAAAAGTTTACAGAAATAGAAACAGTTTTGAAGGAATTTGAAACAAGATATTTATATTCAAGGGTTGTTGCTATTACATATAATGTTCTCTGGTTATTTCCTTTTACTTTAGACACTTTTGTAGGACAGTAGATAAGAATACTTCTTTAGGGGGGTGGGCAGTAGCACAACAGGGTTAAGCACACATGGCACAAAGCACAAGGACCAACATAAGGGTTCCGATTTGAGCCCCAGGCTCCCCACCTGTAGGGGGTCGCTTCACAAGCAGTGAAGCAGGTCTGCAGGTGTCTATCTCTCCCCTCTCTGTCTTCCCTCCTCTCTCCATTTCTCTCTGTCCTATCCAACACTGAGGACATCAATACCAACAACAAGAATAACAATAATAATAACCATAACAATGATAAAAAACAATGAGGGCAACAAAAGGGGAAAAAATAGCCTCCAGGGGCAGTGGAGTCATAGTGCAGACACTGAACCCCAGAAATAACCCTAGAGGCAAAAAATTTAAAAAAAAAGAATACTTCTTAATATGCAGGGTGAAGATATAAGCCTTGAAATAATTGAAGATGCTTTTATTAACAAAATTTGATAATGTCAAATTTTTATTATTGCCAATTTCAAGGTTTTGGTTTTCTGAATACCTTCTTAGGGTTTTTTTTTTTTGCCCTTGTTTTTTTATTTTTTATTGTTGTAGTTATTTATTGCTGTTGTTGTCATCGTTGTTGGATAGAACAGAGAGAAATGGAGAGAGGAGGGGAAGAAAGAGAGGGTGAGAGAAAGATAGACACCTGCAGACCTGCTTCACCGCTTGTGAAGTGACTCTCCTGCATGTGGGGATCCTGGGGCTGGAACTGGGATCCTTAGGCGGGTCCTTGCACTTCACACCCTGTGCACTTAACCCACTGCACTACCACCCGGCTCCCACCTTCTTAGGTTTTGATGGAGGGCGACGAGGACAAATTTATGCCCATCACAGATGCTTAGAATCATTCCTCAAAAAAGGAAGAGAGAGAGGTAACATTTCTCTTCTACCTTCAGCCTAATACTACATGCCCAACTCACATTAAATCTGTATATACCATTTTTTCAGAAAACTGACAATGGCAATGTTAACTTCCTTCTGGAATGATCTTATTCATCAGCCTGACCATATGGATCTAACATTCACTGCAGCAGCAGAAACAACAACAATAAACTTAATAGTTTCACAAATGATTATCAGTCAGATCCGTCATGAATGCCATATGCGGAACCATAGCAGACACAGTGCCCTGCAACTTCTCTTCAATGCCTAAACTTTCTTTAAGCAATTGATTGAGCATAAACAAGCACGCAACTTTGCCATGAGCAATAATGCTCAGAGATGCTAACATATTCCCACATGCAAAAGACCGCAAACTTCTAAACCTAACTGCTTCAAGTTAGTTCAGGATATTTACTACCAAATGACATTAAACTTAGCTTTGTTTTCTATATTTAACAGCACTTACTCTCTGGGTTAATGTAATTAAAATACTCTTCAGTGGTATTACTAAGTCAAAAACTCTTGCAGTCATCTAAGGAATATTTGCTCATGGGCCACCTGCACTGAATCAATTGCAGACATCGCTGAACTTAAATGCTATATTGCTCAACACACCTTGCTTTGGACTATAGGAGAAAAGTATATAATTATAAAATCTCTTTTCCTTTTTAATATATTTTTTATTTTTTTATTGTTGTTGATGTTGAATAGGACAGAGAGAAATGAAGAAAGGAGGGGAGAGAGAGATGAAGAGAGAAAGACAGACATCAGCAGACCTGCTTCACCACTTGTGAAGCGACTTCGCTGTAGGTGGGGAGCCGGGGGCTGGAACCAGGAACATTATGCCCGTCCTTGCGCTTTGCGCCATGTTTGCTTAACCCACTGCGCAACTGCCTGACTCCCGAATATTTTACTTATTTATTTTTCATTGAACAGAGAGAGAAATGAAGAGGAAGGGAAAGGTGGAAGAGAGAGAGAGAGAGAGAGAGAGAGAGAGAGGTTGAGAGAGAGACCGAGAGAGTGGGACAGGAGAGAGACCGAGAGAGTGGGACAGGAGAGAGACCGAGAGAGTGGGACAGAGAGAAAGAGACTTGCACTGCTCCACTACTCACAAAGCTTGCTCCCTGAAGGTGGGGATCTGGGGCTTGAACCTGTGTCCTTACACGTGTTTACCCATGTGTGTCAATGCCTGGCCTGGAAACAATATAATTTCTAATCATTAATAGATATTCGTATTATGGTAGGTATTGATACTGTAAGTGAAAATGTATTAAAGTGGCAAGTTTGCATTAATTTACCCATCATTTCACAAACAAATTAGTGCTATATTCAAGAATTTTTTGGCATTTTATCCCACATGTCAAATGTATAAGTGCGATATTTTACACTGTAACTCTGGAGATGCAAAACAGAATGGGACAGGATTTTCACCTCTATTATCTCTCAATCTAATTTGTCTTTCTTTTCTGTCAAGACAGTGTTTTTTTTATTTAATATTTATTGTATTTATTTATTCCCTTTTGTTGCCCTTGTTGTTTTATTGTTGTAGTTATTATTGTTGTTGTCGTTGTTGGATAGGACAGAGAGAAATGGAGAGAGGAGGGGAGACAGAGAGGAGGAGAGAAAGATAGACACCTGCAGACCTGCTTCACCGCCTGTGAAGCGACTCCCCTGCAGGTGAGGAGCCGGGGTTCAAACCGGGATCCTTATGCCAGTCCTTGTGCTTTGAGCCACCTGCGCTTAAACCACTGCGCTACAGCCTGACTCCCAAGACGGTGTGTTTTAACTCAACTATTTATTTAGATTTAAGTCTTTTTTAAATAGCTATTACCCCCAAATAAAAACACTCCATATTTCTTGTTGTGATGGTAATTTTTTATGTGTTAAAATGACTATGGTTTCCAGCTGTTTGTTCAAATGTGAATCAACAGACTAAGGATAGCAAATTACCATTCACAGCATAGGTGAACTTCAGCACTGAAAACTTTAAGAGCAAATACTGAGGCTTCCCAAAGGAGGAAGCAGGATACTTTCCTGCAGACAACATACAGCAGAGAAAGTCTGCTTGAATTGTTAGTATTCAGGGCCAAGAAATTCAGACTCCAGATTTGTAATATCAGAGTTATAAGAATTTTCAGACTGCCTGATTTACAAATTTCTGGCTTGTCAGCCTCCATGGTAGAGGTTGCATAATTATTTTGAAATAAATCTCAAAAGAGAGATAGATGATAGATAAGACATCTGTTTCTATATAGGTTATTGTATTAGTTTTGTTTCACTGGAATATCCTAGTATAACTGTATCCATGATAATATATATGGACATATCTCATTTTAATGTATTTCAATGATATTGATTTTTTAAATTGAAGGTTTCTGGCAATATATTATGAAATTGAATTTATGTATCAATATATCCTCTGACCTAGGAACTCAATTCTTAAACAAATACTAATGGAAACATATTAGGACTTCAATGAGATATTGTTATCCATGTAAAGCTTGGCCTAAAGTTTTAGGCCTAAATTTTTACCAATATGATAAAAAGAAAGATCTGCAGCATTTTCTTGCAATGTAATTATGCAGACAAGAGGAAATATGAAGTGACTTGTGCTGCCTCTATCAAAGTGAATTAGTTTCACAAATGTAATACAACTAGGTGCACAGTGGTAGGTTGACAGAGTTCAGTTGCTAAAGAAGACTTACAGGCCTCTAAATGGCAATGGTTGCAATTCAGATGCTTAATAAGGAAACGATGCTCTGTTACAACATGAAATTATGTGTTTATTTCACAACCCCAAGCTGCCTCACAACATGCTATCCAGAGATGCCAGGCTCCAGTTCTTACTTTTCTTCTTCCAGAAGGAACTATATAGAGCAGTAGCTCTTCCTCAGATCAGAGACTACTGAGGTATATGGAAATACTTAAACAATGGGAAATCTTTACATGCCATACATCAGACAAAATATATAAAGAGCTCACAAAACTCAGCAGCAGCAACAACAACAAAAAATAAATGACCCCATTCAAAAGTGGGGAGAGGATATGAACAGAATATTCACCAAAGATGAGATATCAAAAAAAGCCCAACAAACATATGAAAAATTATCTAAGTCACTGATTGTCAGAGAAATGCAAATAAAGACAGTAATTAGATGTTACGTCTATCTTGTGAGAATGTCATACATCAGAAAAGTTACCAATAACAAATGCTGGAGAGGTTTTCAGGACAAAGGAACCCTCCTGCACTGCTTCTAGGAATATAAATTGGTCCAACCTCTGTGAAGAGTCATCTGGAGAACTCTCAGAAGGCTGAAAGTGGATCTACCCTCTGACCCTGCAATTCCTCTCCTGGGGATATATCCCAGTGAACCAAACACACCCATCCAGAAAGATGTGTGTATGCCTATGTTCATAGCAGCACAATTTGTAATAGCCAAAACCTGGAAGCCAAAACCTGTCCAATAATAGGAGTGGCTGAGTAAGTTGAGGTATATATGCATAATGGAATACTACTCAGCTCTTAAAAGTGGTGAATTTGGAGAACGTGGCAGAATTACCATGTCTATTCTACATTGAGGGCAACCTACTCTGCTACTCAAGGAAGATTGGTTCTGAAGTTAGTGCAGCCTAGAAGGTTCCAAGCTGTGACCATGGACTGGGAGCTCCTATCAGTCGATAGGGACGTAGACGTTACACAGGCTCTTGTGCTAAATATGAATATATACGGGCCCTAGGGCAGATCAATGGGGTTTACAGTTAATGGTATTTATATTTATTGTTTTGGTTCCATTTGATATTCATGGCCATGTAGTTGAAGAGACTGGCTAGCACCAGATAGGGTCCTATACAAGGGACTGAGGAGTTTAAATGACACAGAGGTGATACATGTGTGCTGCCCTGTAGTTTTCACTAATGGATTTGAAGCCAGCAGGCCAGTACAGATCTCAGTTTGCTTGGCGTGTAACCAAACAGTCAGGGTATATAAAGGGACTTCAAGAAAGTTTCATTTCTTACTGTGGTAGTGGGTCCATCACAATAATAGGAAGTATGGTGATGGTCATGACAATTATACTCTACATAGCTCAAACTTTCTGTAAGTCTTCTTGTGCCTAATACTTTTACAAATGTAATCATTTTCATTCTTAGATGCTAAGCTCACATTAGAAGTACTTATGTATCTTTGTTTTTGTTACCTCTGTCAATCAGTGTCACTCTTATGAGAACCATCACATCCTTACATATACATCCAAGGTATATTTTTAAAGTTATATTATAATTCCCGTGGCATATTATATTTATATACAATGATAGTAAATAGAATGAAGTCATAGATGATTTGAAAAAAAAAATTCAATGAATTTCAGAGACTAATGTCTAATATGAGTTTTATTTTATTCACAGCAAAATCCTGTGTAGTAGAGAGAGAGAGTAAATTTCAAATTTATGTAGGCAAAATAATAAATAATATCATTTAATAATAATTGTGATTATCAATATGGCATCACGTTTATTTAAAATCATGTAATGAGGATTGCACTTTCTCTTTTGACTAAAGCTAGATGAATTTGAAAGTTGAGGTCTTATGGCCTACATAAGGAGTTAAGTGCATAATAATTATTTAAATTTATTTGCAATAAGATGTATTAATTCACTCATTCCACAAATTCCTGTTAAATATCTAATATGTACTTATTGGAACATATAATAGCTATTATAGCAGCTGGAATCATAACCTCAACACTAGTCTCTATTTTTTTAAATATTTCATTTATTTATGAGAAAGATAGGAAAGAGAAAGAACCAGACATCATTCTGGCACATGTGCTGCCAGGGATCAAACTCGGCTTCTCATGCTTGAGAGTCCAAAGCTTTACCACTGCACCACCTCCGAGACCATGTCAACACTAGTCTCAAGTAATTTGCGTTTGACTGATAGCTGGGGAAGATAGATAATAGCCAAGTAAAAAAAATGTACTAGAAGTAAGCCATGGGGTGGTACACCCAGTTGAGGACAAATGTCACAATGCACAATGACCCAGGTTCAAGACTCCAGTCCCCACCTGCAGTAAGAAAATTTCAGGAGTGGTGGGTGAAACAGTCATAGGTCATTCTGTCTGTCTGTCTGTCTGTCTGTCTGTCTATCTGTCTATCTATCATCTTCCCCTTTGCTCTTTATTTATATCTGTCTCTATCTAGTAATAAATAAATAACGCACTAGAATATATGTCAATAATTCATACTGAAAAAAGCGAGTAAAGGAAGGGCACCAAGAAGAATGGAATGCTTCACATAGAGTGCTAATAGAATGCTGGATAGTGTCTAGATCATCAAAGTGCCTGACAGAAGAGAAGATATAGGGTGAGAGGATTCTTTAAACAAATTAAAAATCTCTGCAAAAACATGCATAGGTACTGACATGGTTGAGGAACATGTTACAAAAATCAGTAGACAGTGTCAAGTGAGATATCCCACGAAACCACAGCAGTTGGTCCTATAGAATTTTATAGGACAAAATAGAACTTAAAATTTACTTCTAGTGAGGTGAAATAATGAGTGTAATAGGTTGTATTATTTTTTTCCTTTTGAATTTTGTGTTGAAAAAGAGCATACAGGAATAATAATGAATGGAGAATAGCAGTTTGCGAATTCATGGCAATAACTCAAATGAGAAAAAAAAATGACATTCCCTTGGGTCAAATTTTTACCGTTAGAGGTTATAGACTAGAAAAAGGATGGACTTTGAATATCTTTTAGCACAAAGAAAAGATTTAATGATGGTTTGGATATGAAGTATAAAGTGGAAGAGGAATTTTAAAATAAGTTCAAGATTTAATTTGCCTGTCTAATGCAAAAGATGAAGTTTACATTCATTAAGAGGAAAACTAAAAGGAAGAAAGGAGAAAAATTTAATATAAAATCAAAAGTAAAATGAGATTTTCTTGAGTGGTGATTTTAAGTAGCTTAATATACAGATTTAGAGTTAGGGGTAGATATCCCAACATGAAGTATTTGTCAATTATACTCCACAAGACAGTTTTAATAATCTATCAGATTGAATGAAGTGGAGAGATGTAAGTAAATTGTGAGCAGGAAATTGCCTGTTGGATTTAACAAATTGGATATAAGGGAAGATACTTCGATGAGTAATAAGACTGAAAAATCAATGAATCCTAGAAAGACTAAGAAAAGAAGACAACAGGATAGTGAGAAGTTAGCTGTAATGTTATACACAGGTGGGAGTAGCTGCAGTATAAAAAGATACTTCTGTAGGGAAAGTATGAAAGGAACAATAAGTAAATAGAAACAGGTAAAACTTTCCATCCCTATTAATAGAAGTCAGACGTGAACATGAGAGAACAACAGTGGGTGAGTTGAAGATGAGGTGCTGGGTGCATTTCAGACTTTTTTTTCTCTAATGATTTGTATTTATGAGAAAGAAAAGTGAGAATAGAATAAGTTTAGGGGTGAAATAGAATTTTGAGTAATGAAAGGACAGTGTAACTACCTCTTGGAGAAAGTGGAAGAGTTACTGGACTGGAGAATTGTAAGCTTATTGCACACCTGAGGTGAGTGGTCATGATTTAAGGTAAATTCAGTCAACAAGATTAGCTATTTTTCTTCAGGGAGAGAGCCGATGGAAGGTTCCCAAACTGGGGGTTTTCTAGGCAGTTTTATGGGCATTACAGATTACATAGACTGCTGAAGATGTTCCAAGGGAGTGGTAAGCCATGGATTTGTTCTGGAAGTGGAGAAAGATGGGGAAAAGGAGGGATGGGAACCTGGACATTGGCAGTGGGATTAATATATTGACAAATCCTGGAGGTGTGAAATAACATTAGAGTTAAGAGCTGGATGGACTGAGGTCTGAATACTAAGGACTAGAGAAACCCAGTAATAATTAAGTTAGGTTTTGAGAAAATTATCTTAACAAAATTAGGTAATAGAAAGGACACTTACAATATAAGACAATTATGCTTGCCTGATTATACTTTAACAATGAAAATCTACAATTTGACTTAATAACAAAAGGCATACAAATACATTTTCAGCTTTTATTTTTATTTTTAAGAAATATGTATATAGGGGAGTCAGGCAGTAATGCAGCAGGTTAAGTGCAGGTGGCGCAAAGCACAAGGACTGGCATAAGGATCCTGGTTCCAGCCCCTGGATCCCCACTTGCAGGGGGATCCCTTCACAAGTAGTGAAGCAGGTCTGCAGGTATCTATCTCTCCCCCTCTCTGTCTTCCCCCTCTCTCTCGATTTCTCTCTGTCCTATCCAATAACAATGACATCAATAATAATAACTACAACAATAAAAAACAAGGGCAACAAAAGGGAATAAATAAATATATAAATATGTATATAAAGACAGGAGGCATATAAATAGTTGAAAACTATTCATTCCATTTTAAGTATATACCAATTGCCATAGTCTAAGAATTAAGGCACAGTGCATTTTATTTCCATTTCAAAAGAAAAAATGTCTGGTTTCTGGGAAGCTGAGGAGTTTTTTTTTGAATATAGAAAGATAAGTACAAGGAAAGTATAGGAAAGGAAGTCGGGCGGTAGTGCAGCAGGTTAAGTGCACATGGCACGAAGCACAAGAACCTGTGTAAGGGTCCTGGTTCGAGCCATGGCTCCCCAACTGTAGGGGTAGTCGCTTCACCAGCAGTGAAGCAGGTCTACAGGTGTCTGTCTCTTCCTTTCTCCATCTTCCCAGGTCTGCAGGTGTCTATCTTTCTCTCCCTTTCTCCATCTTCCCCTCCTCTCTCCATTTCTCTCTGTCCTATCTAACAACTATGACATCAGTAACAACAATAATAACTAAAACAACAAGGGCAACAAAAAGGAAAATAAATTAAATATAAAAATATGTAAAAAAAATGTAGGTAAAGAAAAAAAAAAACTACCTCTAAAGAAAATCAAACAATTTAGTGTCAAACTCCATATAAGTAGGAACTAGGACATATGGAGCAAATCACTAACTCAAATAAGAACCACAGCTGGGAGTTTGGTGTATTTTTGGAAAAGCATCTCTGTCTTCTTTTGTGTTCTTTCTTCCTTCTTAACAGGGAATAGAGGAAGGTGGAACAACTGCCAGAGTTTAAGTGAGAGGCATAATAAACACTCTACACAAAACTTCGCCATTATGTAACATTTAATAAGTGCTAGAGTTTATTTGAAAGAAGCATTAGAAATTCAACTTTGGACTGGACAACATAACAATGACAGTGGTTCATTGTGCTCTTTTTTTGTTATCTACTTTTTTTGACAAAGACTGATATCAAGATTTTTTTTATGGTAAGTGCTTTTAATGAAAAACTCCTGTGGGCAAGTTGTTAGAGTGTACACATGCCATTTTGCATGTTTCTCTTTTGACAGGGAGATGGGACTGCTGAGACTACCTTGGACAGAACTCCTGTACAGGACAAGAGTTCTCTGCTACTTCTAATGATCACAGCCATTACATCTCAATAATGATATTATTTCCTGCTGACTGTCTCCTGGTTGCCCCCACAGAGAACCCTGTTTCACTAGTGTATCAAAACTATTTAGTGCAATACCTATTGTTACAGGAGGAGGGGAGAGAGAGAGAGAGACAGGGAGAGACACCTGCAGCTCTGCTCCACCACTCTCAAAGCTTTCCCCCCTACAGGTGGGGACCAGGGGCTCGAACCCGGGTCCTTGTGCACTGTACTATGTGCGTTCAACCAGGTGTGCTGGCACTCGGCCCCTTGTGCCACATTCTTATAAGGATTTTGGAAATTGCTGCAGAGAAAACTGCTTTTTTTGCTGTGGCTAGAGCAAATATATATAGTTTGCTTGAGAGTTTAACCAACCCATCATTCATTTAAATCCTATGATAATGCTAATATTGGAAAAATGCATCTTTGTAAAGTACATGATTAAAAGTACATGAATATAGAGACCATGAGTCCTCTTTTGCTTAATTTTCATGCACAACTTGGAGAAATGGCTCAAGTGATAGAGTATGTAGAGGTTTGCATGCCTGAGGATTCTAGTCTGATGTTAGATGATGCATGTACCAGGCCTGTACTCTTGTAGAAATTATGTCCTGTGAGTCAGGTGAAGTGCAGCGGGTTAAGCACGCGTGCTGTGAAGAGCAAGGACTTGCTTAAGGATCTCGGTTCGAGATTCCGCTCCCCACCTGCAAGGGAGTTGCTTCACAGGCAGCGAAGCAGGTCTGCAGGTGTCTATCCTTCTCTCACCCTTGCTCCATTTCTCTCTGTCCTATCTATCAATGACTACATCAATAACATCAACAATAACTACAACAGTAAAAAACAAGGGCAACAAAAGGGGAAATAAATAAATATTAAAAATTAAAAATATTTATGCTCATATGAAATCAATAAAATTTAAAAAAACAAAATGAAATGTAAGGGCCAGGCATAGTGCACCCAGCAGAGTCCCTGCATTATTATGCTAGAAGACCCAGGTTCAAGCTCCAGGTCTCCACCTGCAGGGGGTAAGTTTTACAATGATGAATCAGTGCTGCAGGCCTCTCTCTCTCACTCTCTCTCTCTCTCTCTCTCTCTCCTTCCCTCCCTCCCACCCCCCACACATCTTGATTACTATTATAAAAAAAGAAAAAAAATGACCACCAAGAGAGGTGATTTGATTGTGCTGTACCAAGCCCTGGCAATAATCCTGCAGGCAAAAGAAAAAGAAAGAAAAAAGCAGAAACTTCTATGCAGAGTTTTTTCTTTAGATTAGGACTTGGGAACCAGGATGATAGAGTCTCTGGCCATGTTAACTTGATTTTGGTCAAATTTTGACGCTAACCTAACTTCACTGGACAGATGACCTCACCAACGTACCTTGGAACCCCACCTCTCCAGAGTCCTGCCCCACTAGGGAAAGATAGAAATAGGCTGGGAGTATGGATCAACCTGCCAATATACACATCCAGCAGAGAAGCAATTACAGAAGCCAGACCTTCTACAGTCTAAACCCCATAATGATCCTGGGTCCATGTTCCCAGAGGGATAAAGCTCCAATGGAGTGGATGGGACACAGAATCTCATGGTGGGAATTACTTGGAATTGTACCCCTCTTATCCTATGGTCTTGTTGACCATTATTACATCAATTAAAAAAAATTTGGTCAAGGATTAGAAACTCTAGAAATGCAAGGATTTCTGATGGCCATAATGAAGTTGACCACGGCCAGATGTGGAAATGGTCCTTAACATTCCTTTAGGCTCTAGACTTATATCAAAGAGAAACCCCTTTTTGATTATTAGTCTGAAATTTCTCTTTAAGTATCCCTCCTTAAGCTTTGTAGCAACATATAAGCCTTATCAATGCTACAAATCTGTTAGTTGGGAACAATGCATCCAAATAGAATAACAAATTTAAACATATATTTAATACATGTACATACGTTGCTTTGAGACTCTCAGAGAGAACAGTATTTCAATATATGTGGTTTCAAACTACTTAATTAAAATGGTAATATAGTTTGATGTCATCAAGCTCAACTCCTAAATAATGACTTAACAGAAAGGAAGGTTAAGAAGAATCAGAAGGGCAAACAAACAAGCCAGAAAACATACTACGCCCATTAGACAAGAAAGGTGTCAAGGTTCCTCTTCTAATTTTCTTGAAAGCAGAGTTCACTGAAAAAAAATATTTATTTATTTTTTTTACAAGTCTTTGTAATTTGATCCTGGAAGATTTCAGATTCCCTATCTGTTTTTAAAATAAAGACTGTAAAAGTTAGAGGTAGGTATGATAACTCATTAAAAATACACACACACACACACACACACACACACACACACACACACACACGTGCTTGCACACAGGAAGAACTTGTTTCTGTTGGACTTTGGTAGTCCTTCTAAGGGAGGACATTAATTCTAGAACTCATTTATTTGGTGGCTCTAAATGAAACAGAAGTCTAATGACTACTGCTAGGGGTAGTTGGTTTTAGCCTGACCTAAACCAAAAGAGACAATAAGAATAATCCTTTTAGAAAGCAAGACAAATTACAATCTCAGGCAAAACTAGTTCTTCCAAATGGCTGGCATGCAGTTTTATGAAAAAAAAATAACTAAAACCTATGGTTACAAGAAGTAAATGATTTGTTACTGGTTACTGGGCAGGAGGAGATGGAAGAGAAAGGAGAACTAGCACAATTTTAGTGTGATGGAAATAGTCTAAATTTTTCATTGTTGCCATGTTATTCTGTCTCTCACTCTAACTGAATGATAAAAAGCAGGCTAGAGTGATAAAATTATGCCCCCCCCCAAAAAAAAAGTATAGGGAAGAAAGGATATTGAGCTGTGACCTGAAGAAATCTCTGACTAAAAGTGCACTACCCTTAAGGCAATCCACAGAACAGCATTGCTGTGGATTTGGTTTTGGTTCTGCAACCATAACTTGCTGAAAATGATTAGAAGACACCACATAGATGCTAACTAGAAAAGGAAATACAAACAAATGAGAGAACCTAAGAAGGACAGAGTGGGAAAAGTCTACCACTGTGTCTAATAAAATATTCAAAAGTGGTGAGTGGGCAGAACTAAAATATTTGAAAATAGAATGAGATTAAAGGCATGATTCTTTAAAAAAAAATTATATCTATTTACTTTCCCTTTTGTTGCTATTGTTGTTATTATTATTGTTGTTATTGATGTCATTGTAGTTGGATAGGATAGAGAGAAATGGAGAGAGGAGAGGAAGACAGAGAGGGGGAGAGAAAGACAAGACACCTGCAGACCTGCTTCACTGCCTGTGAAGCGACTCTCCTGCAGGGGGAGCTGGAACCAAGATCCTTACACAGGTCCTTGTGCTTTGTGCCATATGCCCTTAATCCTCTGTACTACTGCTGACTCCCTAAAGGCATGATTCTACAGATTCATGGATTACAGTTGAAATGTACAGAATAATGCAAGATGCACACAGCATAAAATATTATAGGGATATTAAGAATTCCAGGCCCCCCAAATATCATTTTTTTAAATATTTCAATCTTATTACCAGAGGAAGACACACCAAGGGACAGCATCTAGACTACTGGCTGATTTCTCAGCAACTAAATTGTGAGGATAACATTTTATATTTTGTGGCAGACTGCTGAAAGAATATTATTGGTATTCAAATTTGGAGGGCCTCAGAAAGTCTTTTTTTTTTAATCAATATTCAAAGGCTGAGGAGATAACTCAGTGGTAAGGTATATGACTTGCAAGTTTGAGACACCAGCATCCACATGTATCAAAGCTGATAGGTATTCTGGTCTTTCTCATGAAAGTTAATAAATAAAACAAATATTTAGAACAGACATAATTGCTCACCTGGGTAGATCACATGCTTTGTCATGCCTGAGACCCTGATTTAAGTGTATCCCCTGGACATGGAAAGAAGTTTTGGTGCCAGTGCCGTGATATTTTTCCCCACTTTCCTTCTAAATCTCTGTACCTCTGTTTCTATCTGAAAAAGTTAACCAAGAGCATTGATTCCTTGATGACAACAGAAAGTAATTATAAACACACAAATGAATGGGATGAATAAATAAATTGATGTTTAAGGGACTGGAGGGCTAGTTCACTGAGAACGCATTCATCTTGGTATACTTATGACCCAGATTATGGCTATACTTACGTACCACAGCAAGGGCAGGTGGAGAGAGCTCAGAATCTGTGCTGCCACTGTTTTCTCAACCTCTGTGTTTGTCTAGCTAAATGAAAGTCTCAGCCTGGGAGCAGTGAAATAAAATATGTGTAAGTCTCCCGCTCTGTAAATACATCTACATCCTGTAAATACATTATTTCTGGGACTTATTACTGGCATTGAGAAACCACTGCTTCCCAACTGCTCCTGGTGCCCATTTTTTTCTAGTTTTGTTAGATAGTATAGGATGGGAAAGATAAAGAGGGAGAAAGAGTGAGAGACACCAGCAGGCCTGTCTCACGACCTGTAAAGCATCCCACCTGCACATGGCAAGTGGGGTTCGAATTCTGGTCTTGAGCTTAGTAATATGTGCACTTAACCAAGTGAACCACTAACTAGCCCCTCATAATATGATTTAAAAACAAAAGAAAACAATTCTTAAATACACAGAAAATTTGTTTTCTGTTGTCAAGCTCAGTTTACAGCTACTAACTGAACTTTAAAATCAGCACACTGAGAAATGAAATAGGCCCATGGAATTAGGAGATGCAGATGAAAAAAAAAAGTAAGCAAAGACAGAGACTGGTGTTAAATAGCGAATTTTAAAAAATATTTATTCCTTTTGTTGGCCTTGCTTTTCTATTGTTGTTGTTATTGATGTTCTTGTTGTTGGATAGGACAGAGAGAAATCAAAAGAGAAGGGGAAGACATAGAGGGGGAGAGAAAGACCTACTTCACTGCTTATGAAGCGACTTCCCTGCACGTGGGGAGGCCAGGAGCTGGAACTGTGATCCTTGAGCCGGTCCTTGTGCTTTGTGCCACCTGCACTTAACCTGCTGCACTATTGCCCGACTCCCTAAAAAGCAAAATTTATCTGAAAATATTCAGTTTAACTAGTTTTATTAAGTGATTCGTGAATGGGTCATTTCAACAGTAAATAAAAAAATCTTCTGGATTTGTGTAAAATAGATGATTTTTATAGTCACAAAAATGATAGAATGTCACCCTTAGGGAAAGACAGGATTTTTGGCTAGTAGATTAACTGGTTAGCACCAACTAGGGAGCTGCTTCATCTCAAACTCCAATTCTTACAGAGACTGAAGCTACAATTAAGTTAGATAATAAATCTTGTTGGGCCTTAGCCAGAAAGGGCTCTAGTGTTGTTTTTTTTTTTTTTTAATTAAAGACAGAGAGAAGTTGAGAAGAGGAGAGACAGAAAGACACCTGCAGCCCTGCTTCACCACTTGTAAAGCTTCCTCCACTCCTGCAGGTGGGGACCAGGGGCTTGAATCTGGTCTTTGTGCACTTTAGTGTGTGCGCTTAACCAGGTGCGCCACTGCCTGGCCCTAGGTCTGTTGTACTGGTAAAATAATTTTTCTTCTTGATTTTATTTATTTATTTATTGGATATATACAGACTAATTGATAGGGAAGAGGTGACAGAGAGAGAGAGAGAGAGAGAGAGAGAAGAAAGAAATACCTGCAGCACTACTTCACCAATTATGAAAATTTCCCCCTGCAGTTGGGTACTATGGGCTTGAACCATGTCCCTGTGCATAACATATGCACTCCCTTTTGTCTATTCCAAAAAGTTTCACTTTTGTTATGAAAATGACAAAATTCAAGAACAGAGTCAGGAAGCTATTTATGAAGCACTTATTTTATTTGAGAGGGAGAGATTAAAGGTGAAGTATACCCATACAATTATGTTTGGGAACATAGTAGTATGAATAACCCGGCGAAGAATAGAGGACAGACAAATTAAACATGAGTAGTGCAACCAAGTGGATTAAAAAAAAAACAACACAATTTAAGTCTGAAAATCAAGAAAGATGACAAATGGGGCCGGGTGGTGGCACAGCTGGTTAAACACACATGTTACAGTACACAAGGACCCAGGTTCGAGTCCCCACTTGCAGGAACAATGCTTTGCAAGTGGTAAAGCAATGTTGCAAGTGTCTCTCTGTCTCTCCTTCTCTATCACCCCCTTCCCTCTCAATTTCTGGCTATCTATCCAGTAAATAAAATAAAATACTAATTTTTTTAAAAAAAGAAAGACAAATACACATGATAAAAAAAGACAAAAAGTGAAAAGTAACCCTAAATGTGTACATGACAATGACAAGTGTAAATACACGGTTTAAAATATGTCAGAATATATTTGACAATTATAGCAATATTCTCTAAGTGGGAGAAAAACTTAAGACACAAAAATGTGAGAATATCTAAAGGTTGAAAAAGGTCACTGTACCCCTGAGACATTAAATTTCCAGGAAAACATTTCCCCAGTAAAATATTTTTAAAAGCTCCAGGTCTCCAAAGTGGTATCAAATCAAGTCCCGTAAAACTGTGCATGTCTGTAAAACCAAACAAATAACAATCAACGGCTAGTCAAAAGAAATCTTAACCTAACTTTAATTATATCAGACAGAATGCACATTTTTGTAAACATTATTAGGTATAGAGTTTATTTTATAATGTAAGAAAGTTTAGTGGGAAGATGCAAAAAAATGTATTTTGTGTCCTGCATATATATACAAGCAAGGAAAAAGTGAAAAATCTAGTTCTACAATAAGAAATGTATGCCCTTTCTTGCAGTGACTGGTATCTCATATACAAGAATGTTTATAAAGGTGCAGTTCATTTGAACATAAGCTGTCAATTCAGCTTTTCATCTTATTCAGAAGCACATTTACAGACACATCTAAAACAACATTTATTTCCATCAAGTAAGGCAAAATACACTACCTGGATAGTGTACCTGTGTTGTCAATGCATGACCTGGTTTGTATCTGACTTCCATTCTATTGAAAAATGTTGCCGGGAGTCGAGTGGTAGTGCAGCAGGTTAAACACACATGGCACAAAGTGCAAGGACTGGTGTAAGGATCCCGGTTTGAGCCCCCGGCTTCTCTCCTGCAGGGGAGTCACTTCACAGGTGGTGAAGCAGGTCTACAGGTGTCTTTCTCTCCCCCTCTCTGTCTTCCCCTCCGCTCTCCATTTCTCTGTTGTAACCAACAATAACAATAAAAATAAATAAATAAAATATATTAAAAAAAGAAAAGAAAAACGTTGGCTGTGGTGTCTCTTTGTCTCCCTCTATCTTGAATTGTTTGTTTGCCTGGAGCAGTAAAAGCCTGGTAACAATAAAAATAAGTGAGAGTAAAATAAAATGGCAATTAGTCAAATATTAGTTTGTCAGGAAAGTCATGATGCATTTCTGCATAGAAAAATGTAGAAAACTACCTCAAGAAAGAATGCATATCAAAAAATTATTCTACTTAAAGTAAAAAATGTGTTTTAAAAGGAAAAGAAAGGGCTGGCTGTTGGTGCACCTGGTTGAACGCACTTATTACAGTGCACAAGGACCTGGGTTCGAGCCCCCAGTCCCTACCTACAGGGGGAAAGCTTTGCAAGTAATGAAACAGGGTTGCAGGTGTCTCCCTGCCTCTATCCCTCTCTAACTTCCCCTTCCTTCTTGATTTCTGATTGTCTTTCTCCAATAAATAAGTATAATAACAATTTTAAAAGTATGGAAAGAGAATTATACTTTAGAGGTGTGCAAGATGTGGGAACACATCATGTAAAGAGAAGTAAAATATTGCATGTTTCATTGCAAACAACAGTTTCATAAGGAAAAATACCTCAATAGAAAGGAAAATCAGAGGCCAGGGGGATAGCTCAGTCTATTAGAGCACTAACTGGCATGCTTGAGGTCCCAGAGGCAATCGTAACAATCCCTTCTACCATCTTATTCCAGAACTGAGTAGTGCTCTGGTCCTTTCTCCCTGCCTCTTCTCCTCTTTCTCCCAGTCTTCTCTCTGCCTCTCTAATTAAAAAAATATTTTTAAAAAATTAGGATCAAAATAGACAGGATAAAATGATCAATTCAACAAAAAAAATACAGTGAAGAAATCTGTATACCTAAAACTTGATATGCAATGGCTAATAAAATAGACAAATACCTGCCAATGTTTTCTTAGAAGAAGAGGCAAAACAAAACATTAACATGAAAGTGGAATTAATGGTACCAATAACTCAAATACTATCAACATTATATCAAAAATATTTGCAACACAACCCAAATATACACATTATAAGATAAAATAAGTTACCAGAGATGTCTGCAAGATTTATATTTTAAAATATTAATAGTCACATAGTCTTTGAATAAATTAAATTACTAGCTCAAACTCCCCTACTAAGAATAATTGTAAATAGTTTTGAATAAGTTCTTTTTTTTTCTTCACAAATTAAACTAACAAGTAAATTCATTGAAAGAAAAAAAGCAGAGCAAATGAATAAATACTTGGTTACTTTTCTTTCCTCTGAAAGTACAACAGGATTTGGGCTCAGGTAGTTGTTTTTTCATTGGCACAGGGTTATCTCTGGCACTGCATGCTTGCAGGGCAACTCTACCGTTACTGTTGGTTATATTTTTCCACTATCCTTTTAGATAGTGTGAGACAGAGAGAGAGAGAGAGAGAAAGGGAATATAAGATATCTGAAGCACTATTTCACTGCTCATGAAACCCCCCTCCCCTTTTCAGGCAGGAATGGGGGCTTGAACCCAATTCTTCTAGCATAACAATATCAGTATCACCATCCAGCCTTCTTACATTGTCTTCTTAAAGTCGCCATTATTACCTACTCTTACACCTTCTTTTATGCTTACAGTCATTTATTTTTTTCTCTCAACACCTTTCATGAGGATTGAATCTAGTCCTGGTGCTTGCTTCTCAGAAGAACATAATGGACTGAATCAACTACAGTATGACAGGATAGTAGACATGATTATGGGGTTTGGAGATAAGGGTGTCCACAGTTTACCAGGTAAGGAGGCCTCCGTTCTGAATTGCATGTTAGATGTAGAAAATTCCTGCTGTGATTGAGTGGCTTAAGTAATAATATTTTTAATGGTGATGACCTGCAAAAATTCCAAAACTTGAAAGATTTCTCTTGCTGGTGTGGTGGTTTACACATTTGAAAGAAATCATAGTAATTTGGAAGAAATATCATTCTTACCTCACATCAAATAAGAGGAAATCCAACACAAGCATTGTGCTATTTAAATTTTACCACAAGAGTTGAACTAGTTGCTTATATCAGTCTTATTATATATAAGGAAAGCTTGAAATTATTTCCTCTCTGATGTTTTAAAATTAAATAATTTGGGGGCCTGGGTGGTAGCATAGCGGATTAAGCACACATGCTGCAAAGCGCAAGGCCCAGCATAAGGATCCTGATTCCAGTCTCGGTTCCCCACCTGCAGGGGGTGAAGCAGGTCTGCAGGTGTCTATCTTTCTCTCTCCCTGTCTTCCTCTCTTGATTTCTCTCTGTCCTATCCAGCAGTAACAATAGCTATATGAACTACAACAGGGGCAACAAAATGGGGAAAAAATGGCCTCTAGGACCAGTGGATTCAAAGTGCAGGCATCAAACCTCAGCAGTAACCCTGGAGGCAAAGCAAAAAACAAAACAAAAAAAAACTTAAATAATTTTGTTTTAATAGAATATAAATTGGGAGAGAAAGAGGAGATAACAAGGAGAGAGAATAGAGACAGCATTGTTTCACCACTTATGACGACCCCTGCCACACACACAAGTGAGGACCCAGGGTTTGAACTTGAGTCCTTGAAAATGTAGCATATGTCCTTCATCCACAGGCACCACTGCTCAGCTCTCCTCTCTGACTTCCAAGTACCCTGATCTTTGAATTTTCCAAACAGCTTGAGAAAAGATTCCTAAATCCGATTCTGAACCATGTATTATTATGCAATTCATCACCATCTCAAATTAATGTGAATTGAAACTGATTAAATGAAGGCATCTCTGATTACATATTTATATTTATGAAAGAAGAGAATTGTTTTCATATGAATTCTATATGAAATCAACAGTTAAAAACTTCTGTTCTAATGAAAATAGACAGATCATTTGTTAACATGAAAACTAAGTTATTGAAGACTATATATGTGTGTGTGTGTAATCTTGGCAGAATATTTATGATCTTCATAGAAGGTTGGATGGAGCCAGGGTGATGTAAGAAAGGAGAGGGGCAAAAGCAACCATGATCTTGAGTAAAGAAAGACTGGAAATACTCTTTAAAATGTCAAAGAAATCCAGGATGACCATTGTCACCTATGTTGGTGAAGTGTTTTGGAGAACATACTAACATGGTTAGAATTAATTCATCCATGTATATGAATTGCTTGTATACTATAGTGTAATACATAGGCCGTAATTTGGGAGCACACATTTTAAACAAATATTTCTTAAAGACATATTCAAAATGGGGGGTGGGGCAGTAGTTCTTCTGGTTAAGGGCACACATTACTAAGGACAAGGACCCAGTGCAAGAATCCTGGTTTGAGCCCCAGGCTCTCCACCTGCGGCGGGGGGGGGGGGGGGGGGGTGTTGCTTCACAAGCAATGTCTATCTTTCTCTCCCTCTCTTTATCTTCCCCTCTCTTCTCAATTTATCTCTGTCCTATCCAATAAAATGGAAAAAAGAATATGGCTTTCAGGAGCAGTGGATTCTTAGTGCTGGCACAGAGCCCTGGAGATAACCTTTGAGGCAAAAAAAAAAAAAAAAAAAGACATTCAATTCAAAATGTAGAAAGAACTCAAAAATCTATAGTAAACTTTGTCAGTCTCCAAACCCTCCCCTCCCCCCCCTCCCTCAACATGAGGCTCCATAAGAGTTCACAGGAACATCCATCTAATGGAATGCTCAAGTACTACAGCCATCTGCATAGAAAGGAGAAAATTCAGGACACTCAGCTGCATAGTGAACTTGTCTGCTCTTGGCTTCTATCTGGTCAGTGTGACAGGACAGTGAAGGAGGAGTTGGGACAGAGAGTTGAATCTTAACAATTTTGAGAGAGACCAGAGAATTCCATTAGTTTTCTTTTCTAAAAAAATATTTATTCCCTTTTGTTGCCCTTGTTGTTTTATTGTTGTGGTTATTATTGTTGTTATTGATGTCATTGTTGGATAGGACAGAGAGAAATGGAGAGAGGAGGGGAAGACAGAAAGGGAGAGAGAAAGATAGACACCTGCATACCTGCTTCACCTCTTGTGAAGCGACTCCCCTGCAAGTGGGGAGCTGGGGGCTCGAACCGGATCCTTATGCTGGTCCTGGTGCTAACAGTCTCTCAGTTACAAAAAAATGGGACAGTTGTATGTAATTCTTTACCTATTTAAATCTCCTAAATTATAACAACTGGGAGAAAAAATATTTTATTATAGTTATTCACTGACAGTAAATCTTGTCAGTGGCATCCTTAGACATACCCAGATATTCTCTTTTCCAGACACATTTATTTTTATTTACTTTTAAAAATATTTTATTTATTCATTAATGAGAATGATAGGAGGAGAGAGAGAAAGAACCAGACATCATACCCTTACATGTGTTGCTGGGGTTGAACTCGGGACCTCATGCTCAAGAGTTCAGTGCTTTATGATACTCCTGAATATCTTGGCATACTGACTGACTCAGCAGTTGCATTCCTAGGGATTGAGAGAGTCGAGGTTTCATTTTAGGCCTAGACCAGTTTAAACCTGAACAAGACTGTTTTGCACATTTTCTTATTGTGTACTGTACCTGTCCAGTGTGATTTCCTAGTTAGACAGCCAGCTATGGCTTCCCTCTGACTGTGTCTTTCAATCTTATCTCTTTTATCTCACCTACATTTACATATATAAATGCCACACCATTTTATTGGATACAGTAATTAAAAGTCATCAGATTATCACCAGGTAGGAACTGGGTGACAGTCGCTCCATCTGCTGTTTAGATCTATATCTAAAGCTTTATCATTCTTTTCCAAGGTTATATTTTTTACATGCCACACTATGTATCCTCTTGAGACATGGGAGACAGGTTCACAAAATCTTCTCAAGCTCCTTTCATTTTCCTGAGTATGGAAATTTCATTTTTTCTTGTTGTTGTTATTGTTTCGTTTTAGCTTAAAAATAGTCAGTTGTATAAATAAACCATATCTTCTTGACCTGGTCATCCACCAGCAATTAATTTGATTGCTTCTGCATTCAACTTTTTAGAGCACATTTTTTTTCAACAGAGTACTGCTCAGCTCTGGCTTATGTGGAGGACTGAACCTGGGACCTTGGAGTCTCAAGTATGAGAGTCTCTTTGCGCAGCCATTATGCTATTTTCCCAACCCTATAGTATCTTTTTATAGTTTGCATAAACAAACCTTGGTACATCAGTACATTGAATGTTATTTATAAATACAATTAAATTAGATATCAAATCAAATTAGCTAAAGGTATCTTAAGCACATACTGATAAGTTCAAGAAAACACTAGGAAAATGCTAAACTACATATTTTTTTTTTCAGTTATATCTTATTCTGAGAATAGGGAAAATATATGGATAGCAAAAAGATCAATATTATGAAGAGATTCTGGGAGGGGGTGGAGTGCATAGATGAAATACAAATGATATTTAGGGCAGTAAATTTATGCTAGAAGATACTGTAATGACCTATAAAAATGCATGCTCATAAGCTTGTCAGCATATCTTATAAATGATTTATAATAAAAACACAACCCATGAAGTCAGGGCTAGAATATAGCTCACCAAACTGATGCTTTCTAAATTTAAAAAATGAGAGAGGGAGAAAGAAAAAGAAAAGAAGAAAAGAACTGAAAAAATAACAGAAATCTGTGAGGCCACTCAGCTCTGTCATGTATATGGATAAAATGCAGAGTTCCACTCAACACTGCGTTAAACACAAGACAAAAGAAACAAACAAAAGCTTATGAA
The DNA here is from genome assembly GCF_950295315.1 of Erinaceus europaeus. Classification (NCBI taxonomy): domain Eukaryota; kingdom Metazoa; phylum Chordata; class Mammalia; order Eulipotyphla; family Erinaceidae; genus Erinaceus; species Erinaceus europaeus. The sequence goes on along the minus strand of NC_080180.1, from coordinate 42,953,802 downwards.
ATCATGGAACGTAAAATGTAAACTCTAGCAAAAATTGTGGACTTCGGTTAAAATTAATTTTTCAACAATGATTTATTAACTGAGACAGATAGACCATGCTAATACAATGAATTAAAAATACGGAAAAAATGGGAGTAGGAAGTTATACTGGATCTCTGAATTACTAGCACATTTTCCAAGACCTTTTATGTTCTGTGAAACAACAGCAAAAATCATATGAGAGAGAGATAGAGAGTTAGAGACAGAGAGAACGAGTACCATTCTAATTCATATAGCATCAAGGATCAAATCAAGAATCTTATATATGCAACTCAAGAGTTCTACCTATTGAAATATTTCTCTAGATATTTATAAGTCTTTCTATATGTTTGAAGTTCTTATTTTCCACTTTTCTTTGTATTCAATTGAAGAAATGTTACTTCAAAATGCTATTGATGTTGGAGGGGTATAATTTAACATTTTCCCCAAATATATGCCACCATACCTTACGCTCCACAGGGGTGCCTAGTCCCTTCACATCTAATATAAAAATGCTTTTTCCTTATAAGAGGATTAGATTTCTTTTTAAAAAAGGATTAATTTCTTTTTAAGTTTGTAGCAAAACACTTTGTTATTCTCCTGATATCTCTTTCTAACCCCTTCCTTTCTTCCTTTCACCTTTCTTCTTTTGTTGAGGCTATATTTTTACAGATGCACAATTTCCCCTGTCCAGGTCACTTTTTCATTTAAATAGAGACAGAAAATGTTAGGGACAAACACATACACACACACACACACACACACACACACACACAAACAGAGAGAGAGAGAGAGATTGAGAGACAGAGGGAGGAATAGAGCTGGGTGGTGCATACCTGGTTGAGTGCACATTTTAGAATGTGCAATGACCCAGGTTCAAGGCTTAAGTTTCCACCTGCAGAGGGAAAACTTCACAAGTGATGAAACAGGTCTGCAGGTGTGTCTCTGTCTCTCTTCCTCTCTACCTCCCCCTTCCTCTCAATTTCTGGCTGTCTCTATCCAATAAATAAATAAAGATAATATGTAGAGAGTCCACAGCACCAAAGCTTCCTCCATTGCCATTGCTCCTTACTCATATGTGGTGATTGGGTTCAAGAGACTGCACACATGACAATATAGATATCCTACCCAGTGAGCTGCATTCTCAATCCTAAAACAGTATTGTTCCACTGCTACATTATATCAGCGAGAAGAGAAAATCTTTATTATGCTTCAAAGAGAGAAAAAAAGAACATATTTGATATGATAAGAAAAAATACCAGTTTTGGGTATTTATTTTGTATGTTGGGCAGGTAATAAAGATACACAAAAGTTCTATATTAAGAGATTACAGCATTAGTCATTTTATAAAGTTTGACTGGATATGATGCAAATGCTTATTTGGGGATTGTATTTAACTCTAATTTTAAAATCAAATTTATTTCTTATTTTTAATATCTCAGGAATTTCTTAAATTGTCCATATTAGAGACAAGTTGAAAATCAACTTGGAATGATTTTCTTTGAAACTTCTAATTTAGAACTCAGATTAAAGGGCAGCATTAGTCCTATTTCTTCAAGTATCCTACTATCTGGACCCATTTCTTCTAATCATTCTGCCCAGACCCACAGTTTTAGATGTCTAGGCTGCCCCTTCTTGGAGATGTACTGAAGAAACACAAATCCAAATTTTAAATATGCTAAGTAGAAGTAAGTCTTTGGTCTGTCTTCTCAAAGCAGTATGAACACCTTTGTGTTTTATGCATGTATACAGTGGGAAGAAAAGGGTTAATTAGATAGAAATATAAACTTACTGAACTAGGTTTAAATTTGTTATTTATATATAAAAGTGAAAATCACAATTATGTTTTAACACATATACTTTAACAGTAACCCAATATTTCTTTTAAAAATAATTTTATTTGTAATTTAATAGTGACTTACAAGGGCTGGGCGGTGGCACAGCAGTTTAAGTGCATGTTAGTGAGGTCATCTCCTTAGTAAGGTGACTCTATATTTTATTTATTTATTCCCTTTTGTTGCCCTTTTTTATTGTTGTGGTTATTATTGTTGTTGTTATTGATGTCGCTATTGATGACAGAGAGAAATGGAGAGAGGAGGGGAAGACAGAGAGGGGGAGAGAAATATAGGCACGTGCTTTACTGCTTTACTGCTTATGAAGAGACTCCTCTGCAGGTAGGGAGCTGAGGACTTGAATGGGACCCTTATCCTTGTGTTTTGCACCAAGTGCTCTTAACCCACTGCGCTACTGCCTAACTCCCAACTCTGTATTTTCAAAGGAAGTGGGGGATCTTCTAAATAATATATAGATGAAATACTTTGCCAGTTCTTTTTGCTCTACATGATACACTGATGTCCGTTGCGAATGATTTCTGGTGGGTTAGAATGAATCACTCGTAGGTATCATCAAACTTAAAATTTATATCTGTTGTTATAGTAATAAAAAAAATTCCTCACTCATGTATATGGTTAAATATCTTTTCTCTCTCTCCCTCTTTATCATCCCCTTCCTTCTTGATTTCTGACTCTCTATCCAATACAGAATAAATATTTAAAAATTAAAAATGTAATACTTTTCCTAATTCACCACTCCCTTACAGAATTACAGAATACTATAAAAAACAATCTGGGCTCTTGGATAAAAGGAAGCATTTCTTATCTTACAAGACTTATTTTCATTAGCTTTTAGTATAATTAGGCAATGAATCATTGAAAATAATATATTAGTGCTACATATGTTAATTAAATAATATTTTTGAAACATGTTTTGAGAATTCTTCTTAATTATATACACTGTCTCAAACTTTACATAGATTCCCAAAAGGGAACCAAATGTTTTATTTTGTAATACAGCAAATACATTTTTGTCTTTTATTTATTCTTCTCTGGTCACAGCATTCCATAAATCTTCCTTTCTCCAAATATTGTTCTTAGAACAATTTCAGTACTAAGATATAAAATCAACTCTTTATTATCACATACTTTTAAAATTAAAGTTTTAAATTTCTCTTTTGTTATCTATATCACAGAGCAATTTTAGTGTTTATTCATTTTTAAATAAATCACATTGACCACAGTGTGAATGATTAAATTAACATTGATCTGAGAACCTAGCCATTTTCTAAATTCTCAGTGTTTACTAGTCAATATTTATTGGTTACATATGGCACAGTATCTGTTTTAATTAGGGTGCCTGGCAATAAATAATATAACATTGTAGGATTTCATACTGAGCTATGAAATGTAATTCAGGGATCAATATAATGCCTTAATTCGAAATGTGTGCTAAAATTATGAGATATTCAAATGTAGAGATAATGTATCCAGTAGTGTATTTGTGTGAAAACTACAGATTACCCCTTCTAGATGTTTCTGCCATACCATAATGTTAATGATTGGATGCAATTGGGAACAGAACATATTATAACTTTTCCATCACTAATCTAGTCAAGTTGGTGCTGAATTTTCAGCAAACTTGCTGTGTTAGATAAGCAGGCTTACCAGTATATCCAGATATTGTCATTAAATTGTGGCATTCAGTCTTCCATATACCAATGCCAACTGTCTGTTTTTTATTGAAAGCTCTCCCTCAGTTTATATATAGTACACCACTGCTTTTGTTGTTGCTAACTGAGTAAATACACCAGTTTCAAGACTGGATTATCCTCACATCTTATTATGAAATAATAATGGGGTGCTGCTGGTGACATTTCTGCACTGGAAGAAAGTGTACAATGATACAAAATTCTCAATATGCCTATTCATAACCACTGTACAAAGGGAGAAGTGGGTAAATGATTTTGCAGATTTATGATTCCTCTTGTCCTTGATCCAGCAAGGTTGGAATCCCAGTGGGCAAAAAATATTGAATACAGGTTTGTAGATGATTTATGAGGCTTATCAGGCATTCTGAATTTGCACGTTTTATGTCCTAAGAACAGTATCTTTTGTAGAAGAGACTGAATTGCCATTGCCACATATACATATATATGATTATATATTCATATATATAAATATATATATATTCCTAGAGATATTTTACTACTCTGTTTACTACTGAATTTACATGACAATCTACAGACAGAGCTATCATGGGCATGATATCACTATGGAGTGCAAACATGGATCCAGCATGAACTCACTCTAAGAAAATTTTATCTAGGGAGTCGGGTGGTAGCACAGCAGGTTAAGCACATGTGGCGCAAAGTGCAAGGACCAGCATGAGGATCCTAGTTTAAACCCCCAGCTCCACACCTGCAGGGGAGTCTCTTCACAAGCAGTGAAGCAGGTCTGCAGGTGTCTATCTTTCTCCTCCTCTCTCCATTTGTCCTATCCAGCAACGACGACATCAACAGCAATAATAACTACAACAACAATAAAAACAAGGGCAACATAAAGGAAATAAATGAATAAATACATATTAAACTTGTAAAAAATTTTGATCTAGTTATTCACAGGCCAAGTCTCCAGCAGAGACCAGTTTTTGGTTCAAAATATGTTACTACAGCTCTTTAAGAAACAAGCCTTCTCATAATCTGACTTGTCTCAAATACACATTTTTCAATAAGTTAAGAAATAAACTATCTACATGATGGCTAGTAAGATCATGGGATTGGTAACTTTTACAATATATGGAATATTGATTTATCTAGTAGAAATATAGGTGTTTTAAGTAAAAGCAAGAGCTAATCACTAGCAATGGCAATTATGTTGCTGTGGTACTTTGATTTAAATAAATGTATTATTGTTGTTGATTACTGCCAACAGGATTAACACTGGGGCTTGGTAATGGCATTATTAATCCAGTTTCCTGTGACCATTTGTTTTTCCTTTTTTTCCTCCCCTAGTTTATGTTAGATAAGAGAGAGAGAAATTGAGAAAGGATGGGGAGTTAGAGAGAGCGAGAGAAAGATAGACATCTGTAGACCTCTTTCACCACTCATGAAGCAGGCCCCCTGCTTGTGGTAGACAAGGTCTGGAACCTGGGTCCTTGTTTGGTAATGTTAAAGGAATAATGGGGTGGGGACATCTCCTGTCCCCCCATCCTAAAAGTCCATCATGAAAATCTCAAAAATGAATTGGTGGAAAAGCATGGTTATTCAGATAAATGAAACCTGTATTAGAAAACATACATGTTAGGGCACAAGAGTGAGATAGAGATCTATAGATAGATAGAGAAAAAGTATGAGACTGACCTATGTATTGTTCACATGGTAGTCCCGAAAGAGAGCGAGCCCCACAAAGTTGATGTCTTTTAAGCCCAAAGCCCCAACCTATGCCTGTAACCACTCCTGTTTCTGAGTGGTGAATTCTCTCCCTCAGCAGTAATATGTGCATTTAACTGGGTATGGCGCTGCCTAGCCTCTGTATTATTCTTTTTTACCAGAACACATTTCAGCTTTGGTTAGTAGTAATGCCTGGCTTGATCCCGGGACAAATATACAAGTCCTGTCCTGAACCACTGTGTTCTTCCTCCTGCCCCCAGAATAGTGTCTACTTATCTATTCATTTATTTATTATTGGGCAGTGGGTTAAATAGAGGGCTTAATGCATGCATAGTACACCCCATCACTAAGCTGTATCTCTGGTTTTTGGTTTTTAACATTATCATCGCAATTATTATCAGCCATCACTGTGCATAGTTAGTAAATGAGTACAAAGGGTGGATCAGATTTCAAAGGTAGACTAGAGTACAGAAGAGCCATTGACACCTCTATTTATACCACCTGTGTTTTTCTTTTATTATTATTTTTATTTATTTATTTATTTATTTATTTTAAAAAGGAGTTGTTAACAAAACCGTAGGATAGGAGGGGTACAAATCCACACAATTCCCACCACCAGAACTCTATATCCCCATCCCCTCCCCTGATAGCTTTCCCATTCTTTATCCCTCTGGTAGTATGGACCCAAGGTCACTGTGGGTTGCAGAAGGTGGAAGGTCTGGCTTCTGTAATTGCTTCCCCGCTGAACATGGGCATTGACTGGTCGATCCATACTCCCAGCCTGCCTCTCTCTTTCCCTAGTAGGGTGGGTCTCTGGGGAAGTGGAGCTGCAGCACACACTGGTGGGTTGTCTGTCCAGGGAAGTCTGGTCGGCATCCTGCTGGCATCTGGAATCTGATGACTGAAAAGAGAATTAACATACAAAGCCAAACAAATTGTTGAACAATCATGGACCTAAAGGCTGGAATAGTGCAGATGAAGTGTTGGGGGGGGTACTCACTGAAGACTATTGTGTACTTTTGCTTTCAGGTATATATTTTGCCCTAGTTTATGGATACGTGTGAACATATGCTCTATCTCAGGGGACCTGGTCCATATTTAGGTTTTGGGACTTAGTTAGGAAGTGAACCACTTGGAATGGAATTAGAGAATACTATGAAAGGAAAGGTCTCACCTGAGTAATGAAGCTGAAGGGTTGTCATTCCATACCTGAAGTCTCTGGACACAGTCTTAAGTGAAGCATGCTGGGGTGACACTCATTGCGTTGATTAGGTTGCCATCCACGGATGCAATATTATTTGATATGAATTAAGAGAAGCATGCAGGAAAGTGGGCCCCACCCAAAGGTTCCAGGACTATGGGAAATATAGGCTTTGTAGTGGAAATGTGAGGTTCCTGCTGTCTTAAGGTTCAAGAAGACAATGGATAGTTATTGTTATCATCAAATTATTTGGTAATTGGGTTAACTTTGAAAGGTCCCTTTGTTAGGATTTACTGTACAATACCCAACATTTTGTATATAGCTGTGCCACCAGTTGCTTCTGTTCTCCCTGGTCTAGGCTTTTGAGAGAGTCAAAGACTCAGCCTATGAATTAAAAAGACTTAGTCTGTGTTTTAAAAAGTTCGAGACATACAATCAATTTTTCCCCTCATATTAATTAGTGATTTATATGACTACAATTTAATAGGAGTGTACATAGACACAATTCCCACCACCAAAATGCAGGATCTGACTAAATGGGGAGTAGGGCACCAAAGCAAAATCCCTGTGGTGAGGAGGAGGATGGACATTCGGCTTCCCGGTGCACCTGTGTTTTTCTATAGGACCTTCAACCAGGCTGCCCAATCATAATCTACCACAGCACCCAGACTAGGAGACTGAGTGCATTTTAACATTTTCCCTGAATTACTGTATATTAGAAGTCAAGGGTGTACAGCCTTGTTACTTTTTAAAACAATATTTATTTTTTATTCCCTTTTGTTGCCCTTGTTTTTTGTTATTGATGTCATTGTTGTTGGATAGGTCAGAGAGAAATGGAGAGAAAAGGAAAAAAGACAAAGAGGGGGAGAGAAAGGTAGATACCTGCAGACCTGCTTCACCGCCTGTGAAGCGACTCCCATTACTATACATTTTTTTTAGCTAGGATAGTGATAGCTTTGGCTTATGGTGGTGTGGGGAATTGAACCTTGGGCCCTGGAGACTCAGGCATGAGAGTCTCTTTGCATAACCATGATGCTATCTACCTTTTATGCAACAATATGTACATCCAGTTGTTGGTGGTGTTATTCATTCCTATTCTACTGCCACACTGACATTCTGAGTAAAAATGCTGAGCCATAGAATTTACGGAAACAAACACATGACATTAATTAATGGAGAGATAAGAGAAAGCAGTCTGGATTTGTTTGGTCATGTGGCTTGAATTGCAAGGGTTGCCTTGTATCCTGGATCAACTAGAAACATTTCACTTGTCCTGAACATTAATTCCTTTAAATTTCCTTTATGTAAGATTCCTTTAAGATTTAAGATTCCTTTAAAATGTATTTAAGATTCCTTTAAAATGTATCGGAGACATGTCAACACAAATATTTATTACTTCTAAAACTCAAAAGGTCAAACAAGAGTTGTCTGCTTTCTAGGGTTACAATTACAGCAATTTAGCAATTGTTACCCTATATTAGATACAGTATTTTGACATTGCCCAGAGCATTGCATTCCAGGAGTCATATTGTATGCGAATTTTGTACCTTATTTCCCCTTTTCCTGGGGCATATGTTACTTATCAAGTTACTTATGGTACAGGTATTCCTCTGCTATTTCAAATTTATATTCAAGCTAAATTATGACAGAAAACTGAAGTGAAAAAAAATCAGTCACTGTTAGATAAAAGCAAGTTGTAATTTGCATGGGTACTTAGAATAGAAAACCAGTCAGGCCAGGAAGATAGCTCTCTTTCTCTTCTACACAATATTTAAAAAATTTTTTCTCAGGAGTTGGGCGGTGGCACAGTGGGTTAAGCGCAAGTGGCGCCAAGCACAAGGACCAGCATAAAGATCCCGGTTTGAGCTCCTGGCTCCCCATATGCAGGAGAGTCGCTTTACAAGTGGTGAAGCAGGTCTTCAGCTGTCTGTCTTTCTCTCCCCCTGTCTTCCCCTCCTCTCTCCATTTCTTTCTGTCCTATCCAACAACAACGACATCAATAACCACAACAATGTTATACAACAAGGGCAACAAAAGGGAAAATACATAAATATAAAAAAACTAAAAAAAAAGAAATACAATTTTTGTGGGTTAGAAGAATAGCTCTCTGGTTAAGTTGCCTGCTTTACCATGCACATGGCCCAGGTTTAAATCCTGTCACCAAAGGTATCACCATGACACAACAGACAGCTCTGATCATGTGTTATCTCCTTACTCTTGATCTCTGTATCTCAATGAGAAAGCTATCTGCAGTGGTGAAATCAAGAATATGAGACTCTGACTCATCAACAAAATCAATCAGTCAGTTTACCAGTGAAGATTGCCTTCTAACAATTTAAATAAATAAATAAGTCTTGCCACCTCACTTTAAAAAAGGAAATTAACTATAAATCAATTAATAAAAGATAACAGGATTTGGGGCTAGGTGGTGCTGCATCTGGCTAAATGTACTGATTACAGTACACCAGGACCAAGGTTCAAGCCCCTGGTCCTCACCTGCATGGGGAAAGCTTCATGAGTGATGAAGCAGGGCTGCAGGTGTCTCTCTGTCTCTATCTGTCTCCTCCTCCCCTTTCAATTTCTCTCTGTCTCTATCCAATAATACAAAAATAAAAAGATTTAAAAAATTAAAAAAAATTTTTGAGTTGTGTTGATAAAAACCAAAAACTACACCAGGAAGCTACCTACAATTAGAATTTACACACTTTAAATTTCTAATTGGCTTTTATTCTCCAAGATGCATGATGCGTCTTTCTACATTTGCTAAATTAGCTTAAAAATAAGAAGAGTGATAATAATTCTCAATTCTCAAAGCTTCAAGTTTTTGATAGTGACTTTAATCTCTGATTCCCACATTGTTTCTATGTGAGTTGTAACCCACAATGGGGGGCCAGGCAGTGGCCTACCCAGTTTAATACACATAGTATGAAGCTCAAGTACCCACACAAGGATCCGGGTTCGAGCTTCTTCTCCCCACCTGAAGGGCGGAACATTTCACTAGAGGTGAAGCAGGTATGCAGTTGTCTGTCTTTCTCTCTCTCCCTCTCTGTCTCCTATTCCTCTCTCACTGAGGCCAAACGATAACTCTGAAGGAAAATAAAAATAGGTTAAAAATAAATAAGTAAACCATAATGTCTTTCTGTAGCTGCCATTCATATTCATTTCATCCAGAACTTGCTTCATCTATTAGCATCTCCCTACACTGTATATTTTCTTTTCTTTGTAAAAGGTCTACTGTCTGGCAGTGACAGCTCATTCTTTCTTAAAGGAACTTTTTTCTTTCTTGATGTAAAGGAGTCTGTGTTTATGCTTGACTCAGGTCTAGAAATTGGGAGAAGAATCCTGAATCTCTGTTGTAATGATGGAGGTCACTTTCTACAGACCCAATGCATTCTGTCAATCTACCTACCTATACCTCTGTGTATGTATTTTCTGTCCTTCCATTACCTTTTATTATAGGACTGGTAGGACATTTTTAGATTGCCAACTTATTTTAGTGATAGAGGTAGCATGATCAAGTAGCCTTTGCTGAAGAACTTGCAGGTCAAACCATTTTGATTACAAGGCTGACCCTGCTATTCATTGTGGTGACTGTGACCATTTCACTTTTGATGATTCCATGTTGCAATTATCGATGATCTTAGATACAGTATCATTCAGATATGACAACAGAAATCAGAAATGATTCTGTTATTTATGGAAAGATATATTTAATACAAGCAATTAAAAATGCCATATAAGTCTGTATCTGTACCGCCTTAAGTGTACACACACACATTGATGTAAAGGTAAGGTCAATATAGTATGCAGACTGTCACTAAGACTCATAAGTGAGGAAAATATTTTTTCTACCTATTTTTTTTTTTTACCTATTTCATGTTTTTTTCACTCAGTGGTCTCTAGTTTCATTTTGCTTTTCAAGTTTACCACCATTTTGCACAGAGTTAAATGATCTCTTTCTGACCTAGAACTTAGTTGAGAAAGTCATGAAAAAGTAGTTTATATTTAGACATTTTTCAATATAGGAAGGTGAGATACTGACCCTACAAACAGATTGTCTTTACTTGCTATATTTCTTCACTTGTGCTTTTTCACCATACTGTAGTTAACATAGAAACTTGTCAATAAAATTCGCAAATAAATGGGTAAAATATAACATTAGCTTAATGTTTTGAGGATGTGTAATATGTTCAGCACAGACATTAGGGCGGTATGTGAGTACAAACTTAACTTCTCAGAACATTACTAAGGAAGAATATAAATATTTTATTTTACTGTTGAGGAAAGTGAGATGCATTATACTTAATGAAAATTAGAGCATCGGGGGCCAGGCAGTGGCACGCCTGGTTAAGCACACACATTACATTGCCCAAGGATGCAGGTTCAAACCCCTGGTCCCCACCTGCAGGGGGAAAACTTCACGAGTGGTGAAGCAGGGCTGCACCTGTCACTCTGTCTCTCTTACTCATTAGCCCCTCCCCAAGTTCTCTCTGTATCTATCCAATAATAAAATTAAATAAATTAAAATTCATCTTCCTGGACTCTGATTATTCCCATGACTCTCTCTCTAGCTTTAGGAGCAATATAAAAGTTTCTAAAGAGTATCCCATCCCCTTCTCAAGACATATTTGACTTGATCAATCTTCCCCTTTTCACTAAATTATATTTTCTAAGAAAATTTAATGTCTGACTTTAATAAAAGTAATTTTTTGTCTATAAAAATGAGGAAATTTACCAGGTATTCAAACATATCAAATATCCATCTTATTTGTCTGCTTTCTTTCATCTGTCACTCCATTGTAAATGTGGGCGGTGAAAGAATGTAATGTTATTCTTTAGAAAAGCTTAAAAATTTGCAATGATTTTAGGGGTCATTGAAACCAACACTAAAAATATAAACATATTCTCATGATGATGACTTTATTTTCCAATTTTATTTTATTTTTTATATTTATTTATTTTCCCTTTTGTTGCCCTTGTTTTCTCTTTTTTTATTGTTGTTATTGATGTCATCGTTATTAGATAGGACAGAGAGAAATGGAGAGAGGAGGGGAAGATAGAGAGGGGGAGAGATAGACATTTGCAGATCTGCTTCACCACCTGTGAAGCGACCTCCTTGCAGGTGGGGAGCTGGGGGCTTGAACCGGGATCCTTATGCTGGTCCTTGCGCTTGGCCCAGTGTGAGCTTAACCATTGCGCTACTGCCCGACTCCCTATTTTCCAATTTTAAGCCACTATTTTCAGTCATGAGAGTTGCTTTAGAATTATATAAGACTATAATAGAAAAGAAGAATTAAGATAATTAAATGAGAACACTAAATTGGGCATATGCTTCTTAACCTAATGTGAAAGAGATACTTCCCAGGTTGGAAATTAGATTCCTCATGAAAGTATCTAGGATACTCATTATGATCAGAAAGTTTGTATGATTCTTTCAGTAAGAAGAAAGGACTAATTAGCTGGAACTCAAAAATGGGCATTAATTGGTGTTCCTTTCTTACACAGTTAAGTTTTTCAGTGAATGGCAAACTGAAATACAAAATTTATAGAACTTCATATAAGCATAAATGGGAAAACATTAGGAAACTTCTCTAATCAGTTTATCAGGAACACAAGTATAATTTTCTGAACTTCAAATGTGCCATTTCTGAAATTAAATCACTAGATGCCAGGATATCTGAAAATGAAGTTACAAATTTCCACTAGTTAATATTACCACCCATGTATTTGAAATGACAGTGCATTTTCACTCGTGTTGATAGAGTATTCAATTTATGTATTACAGTGCAATTATTCTTTAAATAGTTTTTAAATTAAATTTTAAATAAAATATTTAAAGTTATTTTTAAAACTCTTAATGGAACAAAATAATTGAAGAATTTGATCTTAATGACAATCAATTATGACTCTTATGGTGGGAAACAGTATTTGTCACACTCATCGGTCTTAGTAGATTCAATACCAATTTAATTTTGTATAAAATCTAGCATTCAGCACTTTTCTTCTCTAAAGTTGAGTCTTAATAATTTTTTCAGCTGTGGAGGGTAGATAGCATAATGGTTATGCAAACAGACTCTCATGACTAAGCCTCCAAAGTTTCAGGTTCAATCCCCCAGACCACCATGAGCCAGAGCTGAAGAGTGCTCTGGTTAAATAAATAAATAAATAAATAAATAATCGTGTCAGCTATTTTTAAACTTAACAAAGATAATATTAAATCAAATAAAACCTGTCTGATAGACTATATAAGGACAGATTCATTTTCATAGGCTTTAAACCTCGTTTTTGCTTTTTTTTTTTTTAAGTTCTGTGGACATGTAGAAAAAGAGTAGAGAGTTCTAAGGCAATTCTCATATTTTACAAGTTTAAGAAATACACACACACACAGACACACACACACACACACACACACACACACACACACACACACACACACACAAACGGGCTGTCCTTTGCAGATAGAAAGACAGATACAAGAGATTCAAGCAGAGAAGGACACTTCAGCACTTGAATTTCCTCCAGTGTAGTGGAAGACCAAGCTGGTATCTGGGCATGGTGCTTGACTAACAGGGCACATTATCCAGGTTAACAATCTTGATGTCCAGGTTTAATTTTCTAATTGGTGTACTAGTCCACAACAACGAAAATAAGAAAGTTCAGTCATTCAGGCTTATTGTGATTATGCATAATAAAAATCCTTTCCTGAGTGCTTTTCAGCGATTACCAGATAATGACACTTAGCTTCATTCTATGTCACAAATATGCCCTTTCTCTACCCCTTTGGCAATTGACAGGAGTCTAAATTAAACCCCTTCAAGCTGCCAGTCTTGCTGAGATCCATTTTCACTGAGTACTATTAATTAAATTATTAATACTCTACTTCTATTGAAGGATTGTAGTTTTCAGTCTCTGAATAAGTAAAGGATCTGAAGCTAATTTTCATGTTTTCTGTTTAATAATTTCAAACCAGAGTGATTATACTATAGTTATTCTGTTTCATATTTTACATAATAAGAGGAATTCACTTAAAATAGAAGCATCTAAATCATTTCTGAGTAATATAAATGACTACCATCTGAATTTTGAGAATGAGTAATTTGTGATTATTAATTTATTAGACATATTTAAATTTTTTCTTTGATATCATTTTTATAAATTAAGGAATATTTGTATTCAGGTATTGTTTATCTATAAATAACTATACATTTTCTATTTTATTATAGATTATTTTTCTATTATGTTAATAAAAACTAAATTTTTTATTTCAGTACAACTAGTTTTCATTTTAAGGGACTACAGTCTTTTGCATTTCAAACAATCTGGTTCATTATCTACCCATTAGATATGCTTAAATATCCACATATTTTGGAAAAAAACTCCAGTTAGCCCATATTTTAAAAGTAATAGTTTGTATGATTCAGATACATTCATATACACAATTATTTTACAAATAATTGCGGAGGTGAGAATTTAGCTTTCAAAATGGATGCACATTGAAATGTATAAAAAGGATCGTGTTTGTTGGACAATAATAGTAAAGTTATCTTTATAAATGGTCTACTCTCAAGTGCAGAAAGAAACTTACATGATAAGGTAGACACCTGACCAAGCAGAGAGCCATAGGTTCCAGCCTGCCACCATATGGAAACCAGCCTGGCCTGATTTGGTCTAGCCTACCATTACATCCATTTGTCCAATCCTTTCTAGATTCTGATTGGTCACCTGATTAGCAAGTGAGATATTCAGTGGCTTTTCAACCAGGGAGTGAAACTCATTCTGGCTGGCATATCTGGTTAGTTTGATAGGTCTGTTCTTTCTTCATTGTAAGACTGGTGGAAGTTGTTTCTGGAGTTGATTTCAGGAAATAATAGCTCTTCTCTGAGTCCAGGTGCAATGGGTGTATATATCTCTCAATAAGTGATTTTATATAAGAGCATACATAGTCATATGTATATGACTATCTTCTTGAACTCTCAGGTTTTATACTTTTATATACCAACAGTCCAAGAGTAGACTTAGCACCCAGCTCTGTGTCTGCTTTGTAGCATCTATTATTAAAAACGAAACAAAACAAACAAACAAAAAAACTGTGTTCCTGTCTATGACTCTGCTTTTTTTAAAAGATTTTATTTACTTATTAATGAGAAAGATAGGAGGAGAGAGAGAGAAAGAACCAGATATCACTCTGGTATGTGTGCTGCTAGGGATTGAACTGGGGACCTCATGCTTGAGAATCCAGTGCTTTATCCATTGCGTCACCTCCCGGGCAACTGACTCTGCTTGCTATTGGCTGTGTATGCATCATATCATCACGTTCACTATTTGTGGTGTTATTTTAGGTATTATGTGTTTTGGAGTCTTTGAACATTCAAAACTGTTTCATACAAGTGAATTGTTTCTTAGCTCTTTGCAATATCAGTTTAGGGAAGATTTCAGAGAAATATACTATTTTTGCCTAGTAAAGGAACTGTACATATAAAAATATATAAGGCTAATAGGAGGAATAAATAGTTGTTTCCAAATAAGCCAACTTATTTTGCGGGTACGCTTTAGCAATGTTTTTTTGTATTTTAATTTTGATTTTCCTTACTGGCAGGAAACATGAATCCTCATACAACATCAAAGTCTTAGAGAACATTCATATGCTATATATCTGTATATATAATAATAGATGGAATAGTATGCAAAAATCTGTCGGGTCTTAAAATACTTTCTATTTTTGAGCTAATAATTCGGAATTACCCCAAATTACCCAACAATAAGAATATCAATGAAAAGTGATAGGCATAGAAATTAGAAACCAGGGGCCAGGTAGTGACACACCTCATTGAGCATGCATGGTACTATGTGTAAGAACCCGGATTCAGGCCCCACAGTACCTACCTTGGGGTGGTTACTTTGAGAGCAGTGAAGCAGTGTTGCAGGTGTCTCTGTGCTGAGAAATTTTGCAGATGCAGTCACATCTGCCATGTTGTCCCCTCAGGCTATTGCTAGTTCCCGCTAGAGCTGGAACATTCTCAGAGCACCTGTTCTGCCATGTTGTGCCCTCAGGGCATTGTCAATTCCAGGAGAGAGTTGGAGTGCTTTGGTTACTCATCCCCCTTTCCCATTCCCTCGAGAGTTATTATCCTACCCTGGAGTGCTATGGTTGCTCTTCCTCCTTCTCATTCTCATGAGAGCTATTCCCATAAAAGCCCTTCTTCCGCCCCTCGCTCTCTTGCCTGCCTTTCACTTTGGTGATTAGATGCAGGGAAGGTTGCTGTGCAAGGCGGCCATTTTTGCTACCTCCACGTGGCCCAAACTGCTGCTCTCTCACCCAACACTGAGGTGCCAGTGCAAATAAAGGATTGTGTTCCCCTTCTGCTCCAAACCTCCTTTTTCTGCATCCCACCACCACTGCAAGTGACATCTCTGTCTCTCCCAGGACTATGGTCTCCTCCCCTCTTAATTTCTATGTCTCTATTCAATAAATAAAGATAATAAGAATAAAAAAGAGAAATATTAGGTATAAATCTAATATCTATATATTAGTTTCTTCTATAAAATATAAACAATGATCAAAGTACTACTTTATAGAGTTATTTTGGTGGTACAGTACATTGACATGTAAATATTTAAAGCATAATAATTAAAGTATATTTAAAAATAAAATTTTAAAAATGATTTCTTGAGTAATTACATCAAAATTCTACAGAAGAAATGACAGTTGTTTGGAATATGTCATTTATTTTGTCCTTACACTTCCTCTAATCTTTTGAATTTTTCTATGAAAAAATATTATTTTGAGACATATATACATATAATTCTGCCATTACTTATAAGCCCAGTGAAATGATTGAATTAGCTTATATGTATTATGAATTGCATCTCTCAACTCAATATTTCTTCTGTTGGTCAGTAAAGAAAATGATTCACAAGTTCAGGGAGTGAATACGTTTTTAAGTTACTTTACATGAAATTGGAAGATTACTATTTTCTTTTAAATACTTTTGTCTTTGTTCTGTATCACTTTAATTTGTTTTGCTGTTTCATTTTTGCAAACGGGAAGCACTATTGCTTTGTTCTACTTTCCTCCATTAATTTTGGATCCATAACCTTTATGGGCAATATTAGTTTGACCTTTAAGATAGCCAGTAACACCCAGATGTGCTGGGTAATTATAAAAGGACTCTCGCATTGGTAGTGTTTTTGTACCGTCCCACGTCTAAAGGGTCTTTATCCTTATTTCCCAAGTGTGGAACAAAGGGTAGATGAATGTCTGCTTTTCATTTATTGTAAATGCTAAAGGCAAACTTTGTTTTCTTCTGTAGTCCCAAGTCTACTTCAGTTTTTGTGCTATCCCCACAGGAATCTGACATGTGAGATGGCTTATAAAACAAGCAATGTCAGATCTATTTGTCTTCTTACCTCACTCCCTTCTATCGTCATAGATTTTAAAACAAGTATTTTTTCGGTTTCATAATTCAGATGATCAGCACCATTTGGACTCAGTCTATCCTTCTTGTCCTGTGTTAGTTCATTTGCTGTACTTTCCATATGGTCTGTACCTCTGCAATTTATCTCACTCAAATGTAAAAGACAATTCAAATTCAGAAATGTAGTTGGTGAGATGACTCTCTGAGTGTCAGCAAGATTTTTGAAGTGCTATCTCTCTGAGGCTATAGTTTCATAGTTTTTAAGTTGGTGAATGAATAAAAATATTTTATTTGGTCATTTCTTTGTCAAGGGTAATGTTCAATAAATGAAGATATGCATATGTGTTTATTTTATTGCAGATATTTATTTAACTCGTCAATAACTTTTTTGTTACTTTCTTTTAAAATTTTTATTATCTTTATTTGATAAAGTTTGATAGAGACAGCTAGAAGTGGAGAGACGGGGAGAGAGAGAGATAGAAAGACACCTGCAGCACTGCCTCAGCACTTGGAAAGCTTTCCCCTTGCAGGTGGGAGCTAGGGACTTGAACCTGGTTTCCTACACATTGTAACACGTGCACTCAACCAGATCTACCATCGCCCAATCTCTCTATTATTTTCTTTGAAAAAGTGGTTTTAGTTATTGGTCAATCAGATGGAAGAGGTAAATTTAATATATATTTTAGAAACCTTTTTATTTAATCTTTATTTTTGTGATGTATATAGTAGGTCGGGAGGGAGGTTGTAGGATGACAGGACATTGTAGGATATAGTTTTATATCACACCCATCACCAACATTCTGTTGCCCTCAGCCTTCCAACTGTAACCACAATAGTTCTCATAGGTCTTTGAAACAGTTTGCTTCTGCTTTGTTTTGTTTTTTGTTGTTGTTTGTCAGGGTCATGTATTTCTAGTTCTATAGAGTCCATTTTTAAGTGAAACATTACAGTAGTTGTTTTTACCTCTTTACTTATTTCACTAAGTATAAAGACCTCCAGTTCTGTTCACTTTATGTCAATTGTCACAATGTCACCTTGTTTTTTTTTTTTAAAAAATAGTATTCTATGGAGTATATATTCCATAACTTTTTTTTCTTTTTCTGTTACTCCTCTTTTGTTGCCCTTATTGTTGTAGTTATTATCATTGTTGTTGTTGTTGATGTCATCGTTGTTGCATAGCACAGAGAGAAATGGAGAGAGGAGAGGAAGACAGAGAGGGGAGAGAAAGATAGGCACCTGAGTGAGACCTGCTTCACCACCTGTGAAGTGACTCCCCTGCAGGTGGGGAACCGGGGGATCCTTATGCCAGTACTTGCGCTATGCCACCTGCACTTAAGCTGCTGTGCTATCACCTGACTCCCATTTTCATCACTTCTTTTACCAGGTATCTGTCAATGGACATTCAGGCTGCCTCTAGACTTTGGCTATCATAGGTAATGTAATAAAGATATAAAAATAGGGGTGCACATGTTATGTGTTTGCCTGCCCTCTGTATAAATACCTAAGTCTGGTATTGCTGGATTATAAGGCAGTTCCATGTGTATGGACTCTCCATACAGTCTTCCAGAGGGGCTGCACCAGTTTGCTTTCCCACCAGCAGTGTACAGAAAGCCTCCTTTTCTCCATAGCCTTGCCAAAACCTACCATTTCCTGTTTTGATGTTGACCATTCCCACATGTGTGAGGCGGAATTTTAGTGTCCTTTTGATTTACATTTCTCCAATGATAAGTGAGGTGGAACATTTATGTCTTTGAGCCATATGTATCTCTTCTTTAATAAACTGCCTATTCAGTTCTGTGGTCTACATTTTTATTGGGTTATTATTTTTTCTTTTGTTGAGCTGTACCAGACATTTATAGATGTTTAATATCAACTGCTTGTCTCATTAATGATATGTAAATATCTTCTTCCAATTACTGGATTGCCTGACTCTCGCTCTATAGTTTACTTTCAATGTACAGATGCTTTTTTAATTTGATACAGTCCTATTTATTTACTCCTGTTTTCATTTCATATGTCCCTGGGCTTCACTCTGATGTTAAGATCATGAAAAGTCTTGTCAATATCTTCTTCTATATTTTTCAGAGTTTATGGTCTAATACCCATGTATTCCATTCACTTTGATATGATTTTGGTGCATGGTATTAAATGATTATATAGTTTTATTTAGTTAGTTTTTTTACATGTGACTGTCCAGTTGTTCCAGTGTCATTTGTTGAAGAGACCTTCTTTTCTTCATTAAATGGTTTTGGTACCTCTGCCATATTTTAGGTGATCATATATGTATGGACTTTTTTGAGGGGGTTCTCACTTGTGTTCCATGGATTCCAGTGACCACTTTTAGTCCAATACCATGCTGCTTTGATTACTATTGCTTTGTAATATAGACTGAAATTGGGGAGTGAGTTACTCTCATTTTTTTTTTCTCAGAATGATTCTTCTATTCATGTTTTTTTTATAGTTCCAATTTTTTTAAGTTGTTTGATTTCATTGAAAAATGTCTTTGGCATCTTTATAGGCATTGCATTAAAAATGTAGGATGGTCACTTTAGTATTTATTTTTCCAATTCAAGAACAAGAAATGTTCCTCCATTTCTTCGTGTCATGTTCTATTTCTTGTAATCATGTCCTATAGTTTCCACTGTGGAGATATTTGTGAGATTCAGTCTGAAAGTGTTTATTTTTGGTTCAATTATTTATTTATTTTAATTTTATTTATTTCCCTTTTGTAGCCCTTGTTGTTTTTTTATTGTTGTTGTAGTTATTGTTGTTATTGATGCCATCGTTGTTAGGACAGAGAGAAATGGAGAGAGGAGGGGAAGATAGAGAAGGGGAGAGAAAGGTAGACACCTGTAGACCTCCTTCACTGCCTGTGGAGCGACTCCCCTGCAGGTGGGTAGCCAGGGCCTCGAACCGGCATTCTTACTCAGGTCCTTGAACTTTGCGCCACATGCGCTTAACCCGCTGAGCTACCACCCGACTCCTGGTTCAATTATTATTAATGGGAGTAAGGTCCTCAATTCTATTTCCCCTAACATTATTTGTTTATAAAGGTGACACAGATTTATAGGCATTAATTTTATATCCTGCTACTTTATTTAATGTGTTAATTAAGAGTGAAAATATTTTAAGAAATAGATTATGAGACCAGGTGGTGGTGCACCTAGTTGACAACACATGTTATAATGTGCAAGGACCCGGGTTCAAGCCCTCAGTCCTCACCTGCAGGGGAAAGCTTCACAAATGGTGGATCAGGGCTACTGGTGTCTTTCTTTCTTTCCTTCTCTAACTCCCCATCTCCTCGTGATTTATGGCTGTCTCTATCCAATAAATAAAAACAATTTAAAAAAAGAAAGAGATTCTTACAATTTATATGAACAATGCCTCTGACAACTAGAATAGACTATGGTCTATTGTGTCAGATCTTAGAACTCAGAAAAGTGAAGGAGACAGGAGCGCTAAGAGACTGGGGTAGAGACTTAGAACCTCTGGTAGTGGGTAATTACATTTGAGGGAGTGTGATGTGTATCTTGGAGAAATATGGAAATGGAAACTTGTGATAACAATCATGTAAATCAGCAATTCTTCAATACAGTGATACTGAAGTTTTGAAACAATTAATGCTAATTATTAATTTTAGAATAAAAACTTATAGAAATGACGACTTAAGGATGACAGCATATGTACAGACAGAATATGCTCTGTATCTGTTGCTTTTATCTTGAGTACTGTAATAAATTTAGCAAGAAAACATAAATTCAAATTGTGTTTTTAAACTCTCAGATTTATTTTTATTAATCAATAGTATGAATTTAGCAGTTAAAGCTATTTTTTCAAAGGCAGCTTTGTATCCACTGTTTTTTAGACATATCCAGCAACCCTAAATATAAGATAACTAAAAATAGTGTATATTTTAAAAAGATTTTTATTAATTTATTTTATTGGATAGAGACAGACAGAATTGAGAGGAAAGGGAGCGAGACAGAGAGACATCTGTAGCCTTGCTCCACCACTCATGAAGCCTTCCCCCTGCAGATGGGGATTAGGGGCTTGAACTTGGGTCCTTGTGCACTGTAATGTGTGTGCTTAACCAGGTGCACCAACACCTGGCCCCCCAAAATAGTATACATTTATGTGTGTATTTTTATGAGAACACTGATTAGCTCTGACTTACAATAGTGCTAGGGGTTGAACCTGGGACCACAGAGCCTTTCATTTCTGACAAGGAAGTTATTTTGCATAGCAATTAACTGTTCATACACACATTTTTCAAATGTAATGTGATTTAAAAATATATTTTGTGATATAATTTCCTTGATTAAAGATTCTAAGTATAGACCTAATATTTCTCTTAACAGAGGGAAAATAGGCAAAGAAAGAACACTTCTACTTTTATGTTTATAGGTTTGGGTGTTTAATGTAATAATCAGTCCATGAACATTGATTTCCTGCTAATACTGAGGTATCTGGCATTTTGTAGCAATTATTAAAATGCAAAATGATACACAAGGAGTGTGTGCATGACATGATTTTAAGCAACAGTAGTCTGTTAATTGTCATATTCTGTAAACAATATAAATATTTATTACACAGTCCTTTAGTCTTTCTACTTTAGATAACCGTTTCAAGTAAAATACCTACCGAATATTATCTTTTATTTTATTTTATATTTTTACTTACCTTTCCTGGCTGTGACAACTTATTATCTGAGTTTTAGCATCAATCTAATTTGTATATCAGAGACTTAGCTCCCCATGTGCTAGGATTTGTAATCTAGCTATGGAGGACTTTGGGTTTCGTTGAGCTCATGAGAATAATGCTTTTTTAATTATTAATTTTTATTATCTTTATTTATTGGATAGAGATAGCCAGAAGTTGAGAGGGAAGGAGGAGAGAGACACAGACCCCTGCAATACTGCTTCACCACTCATGAAGCTTTCCCCCTGCAGGTGGGGACCACGGACTTGAACATGGGTCCTTGTTCATTATAACACGTGTGCTCAACCAGGTGTGCCACCACCAGCCCTGAGAATAATGCTTTTTAAAGAATAGACACCAGGCTTATTTCCTCTCTTTCTACCTACATATAATTGAAAAATACCAAGAGGACTCTTCAAGAAGAAGGCTGTCTTCAACCCCAGAAGAGCATACTCAACACGCACTTAACCTGCCAGAACCTTGATTTTGAGCTTCCAGTCTCTAGAGTTCTGAATTCCTGCTCTTACATTCACTCTATGGCATTTTGTTCTGGCAACTTGAGCTGACCAACAGAGCTAGCTCTGTTAAAATGCCTTCCTTTTCTATTTACCTCTAATACTTCAGATATGCCTCATACAGCTGAAAAGATTCAAACTACTACCACAGGGGAACAATTTTGGTTTTCTCACTTAGAAAATTAGGTATCAAGATGCAGACTAAAATGTCAGGGTTCAGGATAAAAATTCTAAAGCTCTGCATGGTGTCTGTATTATTTATTTCAAATCAGATTTGATTGATAATTTAAAATCTATATTTAAGTTAATGGACATATTTTTCCCTTTCATTGAAAAAACAGTTACAGAAACATTTCTTGCATTCTGTTATGGGATGATCCATTATGCAAATGAAATTCAGAAAGTGAGATGTTGGGGATCATTCATATTAGATGTCCATAACTTCAGACTTACTATCTAACTCAGTACCTAAAAGACTCTGTTGCAACTAAGCTATCTGTATATCCCTTGAAGCTAACTAGGTTAATGAGCGATAGTTGAGGGGTAGCAACAGCATCCAACACAAAAATCAAATCGTGAAGGGGGGCAAGCAGTAGCTCAGTGGGTTAAACACACATGGCGCATAGCACCTGCTTAAGGATCCCGGTTCCCCACCTACAGGGGTGGTCACTTCACAAACGGTGAAGCAGGTCTGCAGGTGTCTACCTTTCTCTCCCCCTCTCTATCTTCCCCTCCTCTCTCCATTTCTCTCTGTCCTATCCAACAACGATGACATCAATAACAACAACTATGAAAAATCAAGGGCAACAAAAGGGAAAAAATAACCTCCAGGAGCAGTGGATTCGTAGTGCAGGTACCGAGCCCCAACAATAACCCTGGAGGCCAAAAAAAAAAAAAAAACACAGAAAGATCCAACTGTGATATAGGAGACGAGTATCAATTACTTTCTGATACAAAGTGGTCATTTATATCCAGAGTTTAAATCTACTATCTTTAGATTCAGTTACCACACACTACCTTGTTTAAGCCATATCATCATCTTCCACATTGCTTATTCTGCTTCCTGCCTGAACCTATTCCTTGAGATCTGTAATTTCAGATGTTTTGTAAAACTTGCTAATAAAAGTACTCTGTCCCTCATGGGAGGGATTTTGCTGGGCTGCACCCATTTCTGTAGTGGTATATATTTAAGGAAGTTACCTCCAGGCTCTCAAATATAGAACTTGTCTTTCTGAGTAATTTTTCTATTATCTGTGTCTCTGGTCATAACAACACAGCAGTGGTACTCTGTCATGTAAAAGATCACTCCAATGCAAACAACAGACTACTTATATTATTGCAATATACATTTACAATGTTTAAGCTACAATAAGTTTGGCATATTAAGTTCTCCATGTTTTAGCTACAAGAACTACTGAACAGTGGAAATCCTAGAAAATAGCCATCTTCAATATACATAGACCCAGTAACAGGAAGAAAACCATTTATACTTAATTCTGAACATAGTTACACTGACCCCTTTTTAAAAAAGGTTTATTTATTTTAATGAGATAAATATATAGACAAAGATATAGCTAGAGACCAGAGCACTGCTCAGCTCTGCTTTATGATAGTGTTGTGGGTAGAACCTTGGACCTCAGAATCTCATGACAGGCTGTGTGTGTGTGTGTGTGTGTGTGTGTGTGTGTGTGTGTGTTTGTGTAACCATACTATCTGCCCTGTCTCTATCTAACTTTTTTTATTTACTTATTTATTTATTTACTTTTATTATTTGCATCATTTGGGAAGGTGTTTAGGATTTCTGAATACCCATCTCTATGGAAGATATTTTAAATTAGAAAAGCCCATTTTGCTCCATACATATGTCAGAACACATTCACATATGTTTCTGAGAAATCAGTGATCAAGAATTCATATGTGTAATTAGTTTACAGGCCCGCACCTGCAGGTGGAAAACTTCATGAGTGGTGAAGAAGGACTGCAGGTATCTCTCTATCTCCACCCCTCTCTATCTCCCACTCCACTCTTAATATCTGTCTGTATCTAGTAAATGAATAAAAGAAAAAGAAAAAAATATGGATGTCACTAACATTTTTCAATCTATGTATAATACAGTTGTATCCACTTTAATGTAAAAATGATATTTTCCATTATCAATAAGAAAACAATAAAATATAAACAAAAGTGAAAAATATCAACATAATTGTTGAATTAATTTTTTTCTCAGGTTTATCATACATTTTGAAACTCTTGTTATTTTCAATAATCTGGGCCTTATAATTTGTGGAGTGGCTCTTCTCTTTTTTCCCTGGCAATACTGTCTATACTGAATTTTTTATTTTGTAGTAATATAGTATTTTAAATGATTTTGAATATTTGAATATATTTATATGTTTTCCATTATTTTAATGTTTATCCTACTTTAACTATCTATAGTGTTTAAAATAATCCTTTGGTAGTGGGTGTGGTATACTCACACCTACCTTGGAAAGAAGTGAACATGTATTCCTATGAGAACAAATCCTGTAAATCAGAACTTCTTCAATAAAATGATAAAAATATAACCATTCCAGCTGGAGAAAATAATTAGTTTTAGATGACTGGAAATATTTATGTATTAAATACTTGATTTATCTTAGTATAATTATAAATGAGAGATTTTCTTCTCTTTCATAGAACAAGTTAGACGTTGGCATGTCAGAAAAGGCATGACACATTTTTGTATAGAAAAAATGTAAAAAATACTTCATGACTTTTCCAGAAATCCAATAAATATCTGCATAAATACATTTGTTTTAGGATATATATAATGTTGCATAATTATAATATAACATTTTATATATTCAATTTGTTTAATGTTGTTACTTTTTAAAAAATGTTTTGTTATCTTTATTTATTTATTGGATAGAGACAGCCAGAAATTGAGGGGGAAGGGGGTAGCAAAGAGAGAGAGAGACAGTGCAGCAGCCCTGCTTCACTACTCACAAAGCTTTCCCCCTACAGGTGGGGCCTGGGGGATTATGTTGGTATGCTTTTGGTTCTGCTTCTGGGATCTCTTCTGTTACATTGCTTGACATTGTGGTCTATTTACATGATCTCTTCTGTTACATTGGTTTGGTCTCACTCCCCCCGCCTCCAGGAGATTTAGTTTAGCCCTTGCTAGTTTTGTGCTTCTTCCTTCTCCCTGCCCCCTACCCTAGGTACTTCCTGGGTTTCTGCCGCTGCCTCTGGAGGAGAAAGATGCAGGACAGAACTGGGTGGTGATTAGATTAGTTTTTTGAACGGTTTGCTTGTGAATAAAGAAATACTGTTTCTCTGCTCAGCTGTGTGTCCCTGCTCTCAGTCTCCTGCCTGTGAAGCTAGCCCTGCATACTGGCGCCCCAAACATTGATGACAGGATTAAACCCAGGTTCTTGAGCATTATGGCATGTGCACTCAACCAGGTGCACCACCACCTGGCCCCCATTTTGTTACATCTTTAGAATAATTTTATTTTTATTTATTTATTTTTAATTTTTAAAAAGTTTATTGCCACCATGGTTACTGTTGAAATTCAGAGCAAATTCAGTGCTTCAGATGTCTATTTTTTCTCCCCCACCTTTGTTTTCTTTCTGATAAACACAGAGAGAAACTGAGAGGGGATTGGGGTACTTGGTGAGGCATGCTTGTGTGTGTGTGCCTGTGTGTATGTGTGCGCGCATGCATGCATGTGTGTATGTGTGTGTGTATGTAAGTTATTCATGTTTATATACAATTCAGATTTTCTACTCTCATTAGAGTTATGAGTTTCAAATATCGTCTCTCATTTAGCAGGTTACTTTTGGTTTTGATAATAGTTTCTTTGGCCATGCAAAAATTTTTAGTTTGGTTTAGTTCTAGTTGTTTATTTTTATATCCTTTTGCTGTTCAAGTCAAATCCCCAGACTTTGCTGATATCAGTGTGTATAATTATGATAAGAAGATACATCCATATTAATGTGAACCAATTAAATAAATTTTATTTCTGGTGTATAATACTCTATTGCATGGTTATACTACAGTTTAGTCACTTCTTTTCCCTTTGGAAGCAATCAGAGTTTCTGCATTTGGTCTTCTACGATGTTCTATACTATAAATCTTTTATCCAGTGTAACATTACTCTAATTCGACTGGGACTATGACTCATATTGAAAATTTCTCCCAATAAACTCATGTTTTGTTATTATGAAAAAAGACCCAGAAAATTGAAACATTATCATTTGCTATCATATATACTGGAGCTTAATAGTAATATTTCTTAATCTACAAACACAAAAATATTTAAGCAATTATCCCCTCTTATAACTATATGTATTTCCTGGAAGAACTTTATTAGAAATGTTTCTTCATTTTCTAAATCTGACTTTGGTTATTTAAGGTTTATATATTCCTGATACTCTAACAAATATCCAGGAAATAAAAATAAAATAAATTCCTAAGATTTGTGAAAAGAGTTTCCTTATCACTAGTGTAACTATAATCACATTTTCTTTCTATTTATTCTGCTAGATATGCAGTGCTTTGATGAGGTTTAAATATTTATAAATGAAATTAATGTTTCATGATTGCTCTGCATTCCCTAGAAATAAAAATATGGCAATAGTTTGTGAAATCAAATTTAACTTGTAAAACACAACTAAGTTTTCTGTAAACTATCGACTTAGAAACTTCCTTTATTTGATATAAAATGCATTTATGAAAATTATTTTAGGTAGTAAAGATAACTCAGAAATACACTTGAGACTTCTTTACACAAGCATTTTATATTAGTAATTAAAAAAAAACCAAATGTGAACAACAAAAATAAGTTGTACAGGTCTCTCTCCTCCCCTCTCCTGGGTCAACTAGGAATACTAAAGGAGACCGCCTGGGACCACAACAAGACAGGACTAGAACAACTTCAGGAACCCACCAAATCACTGGTGAGTATAAACACGTGTGGCTCCTGGACAAAGAGGAGCCTAGGGAGAGATTAAGTGGCTGGTAACAGTCTGGCAGTTTACTAGTTAAGACACCACATTCAGTCTGTTTCACCAACAAGGGGACAGCTGAAGGGAGGAGAGGACTCCCATGAGACTCACCAAATGCAACTGTAAGTCTCCATTGCTATTGTCCTCAGAATCTGGAGCAGCAGCAGGGAGGCCCTGTGCTGACACCAGGGGACACAGAACTAACCAGGAAACTCAGGAGAAGATATATACCTCCATGGCCTAGTGGTGGGGCTGTGAAATACTCTTTGCATAACCACTAGATTATCTCTGCCCCACCCTGATTTATCTCTTGGTCAGGAGTCAGTGATTAAGCTAAGAAGCCTACTTATAGTTTAAAAGCCCTCAGGCTCCCATAGCCTACAGGGAAGAAAAAGAACAAAAGAGACTTTTAAGCAACTGAGCTCCAACTCAGGGATTAAAATACTATTGAAACACCTGTCAGTTTCTACAACTGTGAACTCTTTAATTACCTTACTTAGACACAAGTCAATCCAGGCAAGAGTGATCAGTAATTTGAAAAGTACTGAGAGAGGGACCTCATAACATACTGTATAAAATGGTTAAGCCAAAATAAGAAGAAATATTGGAGAA
Source organism: Erinaceus europaeus (assembly GCF_950295315.1). Classification (NCBI taxonomy): domain Eukaryota; kingdom Metazoa; phylum Chordata; class Mammalia; order Eulipotyphla; family Erinaceidae; genus Erinaceus; species Erinaceus europaeus. The sequence goes on along the minus strand of NC_080180.1, from coordinate 42,926,131 downwards.
ATGAACAAGGAAAAGAGTCTAACTCAAAGCCCCCCAAAGGTTGAAGCACAAAATAATGAAGTCAATATCCAAACACTAGTTAAGGAAATAATCACAGGAGTGAATAAAGAGTTTGAAATAATTGTCATCAGAAATGCAGAAACAATGAATGAGACCCTGGATGAAAACACTAATTATCTCAAGGTTATTAGAGAGCTGAAAGCTGAAATAGCTGAGGTAAGAACATAACTAGCTGAACAAGCTAAAACAGTATCAGAACATGGTAACAAAATAGATGAACTCCACAAAATAGTAGAAGGGAGAGAGAATAGAATAAATGAGGCTGAAGACAGAATTAGCAAGATCAAGGACAAATGAGAGACAACTAAAAAAGAAGTAAGAGGTCTCAAAAATAAGTTGTACTGTTGGACTGCAAATCTAAGGAAGCACCAAGAGACTGGGGTGACATAAAAACAAAGAGTCTTTATTGTTCTAGCTGGCTAGGGTTGAGTTACCGAGGGGCTGCCACATCAGCTCTCTGGTAATCGACCCTGTACCCAAGTCCTATTAGGATATATATACATTTCAGATTACAGACTACGTGAAAGGGTTCAGCTACACAATGTCAGTTTTACAACAGTAGTTATCTATGGTCCCCAGGTGCAGGGAAGGGGAGGAGGTCTTTTTGACCTTGAGGTTATCTCCTTCTCCGGACCCTAGGCTCCCGGACTGTTTTCTCAGAGTCTGTCCTTGGATTTATCTCCTGCCTTCCAGATTCCCCGGATTCTCTGTTTACAACTTTAACTCCTGAGAATTGCTTTCTTCCTCAGGGACAGGCCTGTCTTATAATTGCCTACTTAACCCTTAGGTTTCCTGAGACTAGGTTCATTTGTCTCATTATTTATGATCTTACATTAATTTCTTTTTGCTCAGTTCCTACAGTACAAAAATATTACACTATAGTTAAACAAGTTATAGATATTTGTAACTCCACTGTGTGCTTTCCATTAATGTATATTATTTAGTCATAAAATGCACTCAAATTATCTTCAATAATAATCTCCAGTGATCATAATTTGTGTGTTAATGAGCAAAAACTACCTAAGTAAAGCTAGCTAAATTCTATACACATTAAATATTATTTTGTTATAGCTTAAAGTTAAAAATGCCAAGACGCAATCCAAAAAGATAGCTCACTTGTTTGGGTCCATGCCTGGCCATGGGCATATTGAGGGAAAATGCAGGACACAGAGGGTCATGGAGATTACATTTTGTATTCAATGGGTTTGCACACATAAAATTGGGACTAATTGGTGAAGGCCTCCCTTCCCCCCAACCCCTTTTTCCCCCTGCACTATATGAAGGGGGATGAATTTACTCCATCAGGCCAATGAAAAGTGGAGAAATGAAAAGTGGGTCCAAGTGTGACATAAGAAGTTATAGAAGAAGGTCTTAGACAAAAAGGGGTCTTTTGTCTTGTTCTTTGGTCCTAGGTTTTGTCTTGGGTTTCTTTCCCATACTCTGGTCAAAATAGACCAGGCCCAGAGACACTTAAAGAATCTATCCCCAGGGTCTTTCTCCTAACTTTACTTTGCAGGACTAATAAAGAATGGATTTAGAAACCACACACCTGATCATGTGTCCTTTGAAATGTATTTTATATGAAGTAGCAAAAAACCCAACAGAAAAAACAGGGATCCTCTGACTTCCCCATCCCCTCAACACGCCTAACCCAACCAAAGTTCAAGCCTGGCACAGTATAAGAGGTGCTATAACAATGGAACTTTGGTGGACACTCTGATATTATGCTGTGTTTCTTTTCTCAATCTTTCTCTCTGTTTCAGGATCTAAATGAAGTCGCCACATTCTAGATTCCAAGACAAGAAAAAATATTGAAGATGCATAATAATTATTTCAGTATTGGAAATCAATAAATACATATATATATATTTTGAAAACAAATATTTTCTTGTTTTTTTTAATAATCTCTCTCTATATATATATTTTTCCCTTTTGTTGCCCTTGTTGTTTTTTCATTGTTGTTGTTGTTGTTAGATAGGACACAGAGAAATGGAGAGAGGAGGGGAAGAGAAAGATAGACACCTGAAGACCTTCTTCACTACCTGTGAAGCGACTCCCCTGCAGGTGGTGAGCCAGGGGCTCGAACCAGGATCCTTGTGCTGGTCCCTGCACTTTGTGCCACCTGCGCTTAACTTACTGTGCTACTGCCTGACTCCCTCTTTCTTGTGTTTTAAGAATAAACTTCAGGCTAGGTGGTAGCACACCTGGTTGAGCACATATGTTTCAATGTTCAAGGACCATTGTTCAAGCCCCTGGTCCCCACCTGCAGAGGGAAAGCTTCAAGAGTGGTAAAGTAGGGCTGCAGGTGTCTCTCTGTTTCTTTCCCTCTCTATCACCTCCTTCCCTCTCAATTTCTGGCTGTCTCTATTCAGTACATAAAGATAATTAATTTTTAAAAAAAAAACTTTTCTTTAAAAAAGAATAAACTTCAGAATAACTGAATTTCAATTTTTTGTAGTTATGCTTCGATTTGCATATCCCCATGATTGATTATTTTAAATCATTTCTACTGATTGTTGGCAAGACATATGGTTGACTTTGCTGAACTAGATAATTTGGGTTTTAGAGTCAAAATTGCTTGAGTTTATGCCTGATAACCATATGCCTTATTACATTATGTATATATTTTCTAAAATGTTAATCTTAATCTAAGAATGAAGCTTACTATGCATTCAATAATTTCAAAATATACTATGCTTATTATTGAACCCCCTTTTTTTAACTCTTAAAAATTTTTGTTTATATGTATATTGACAAGACCATACAATAAGAAGAGTATAATTCCATACAATTACTCATAGTTCCATATCCCATAACCTCCTTTGAAAGCTTCCCTATTTTTTATTCCTCCTAGAGCATGGACCCAGAATCATTAATGAGGTACAGAAGGTGGAAGGTCTGGCTTCTGTAATTGCTTCTTCACTGAACATTCTTTTAACTTTTATTGCAGACTATCCATTTGTTGTTTACTTTAAAAAAATTCTTCTTGCATTTTCTTTTTTCCTTTTCCTTTTTTTTTTTCTATTAGAGCATGTAATACTTTGACTTTGGTATTTTAAATTCCAGTTCATTAATCCTTAAATTTTTTGCCATATTTGAATCTGGCTCTGCTGCTTCATTTGTTTCTCCTTAGTATAATATCTTTGCATTTCAGTGCAACCTATAATTTTTTTGTTGAAAGCTGGACATAATAAAGCTGATAATATGAACAGAGTTAAATAAGCATGAAAAAACTACTCTATTTTACTGTTGACTATGAACTATTAATCTCCCCAATAAAGAAAAAAAGCCTTTAGTTTCTCTCTCTCTCTCTCTCTCTCTCTCTCTCTCTCCATGTGATGTTAATCTGCTTAAGCCTTGGGTTGTGTTTAGCATTCTCTGTAGTGGCAGAGCCTTCAATTGCCTTTTTCCTATGTTGCCACAGGCTTTTCTAAAGCTTCTTTAAAAATTGTCTGCATTCCTCAGTTCTCTTGTTCTTATACTGAAGTGCTAATGTGTCAATGATAAGGTTGGAGGAAGGGAATGTACTATAATGTTATGATAATCTTAATCTTTTTTAGGTCTGTGTTAATGGCTTCACATAAAGTTTTCAGTGCCTCTTCCCATCCCCCTTAGATGAGAGAAAAGCTCTAGAGGGGTTGAAATTAGTTAATATGGTTATAATGTGTAGCTGTATCACTTTTTTTTTCCTCCAGGGTTATTGCTGGGGCTCAGTACCAGCTGCTGGCTATGATAACATCACCCCAGAACTCATTCTTAACCTGGGTCCCACGGCAAAGAAGTGGCTCGCTTCATTCCTGTCCCACATCTTGGAATCTGAGTCTATGCCCAAAGTTTGGCGTCGTGCGAAGATAATAGCGGTTTTGAAACCAAAGAAAGACCCAACACTGGCCGCCAGCTATAGACCAATTTCTCTCCTCTCCGTGTGTTACAAACTCCTTGAGAGGCTGCTTCTGTCATGTATTTATCCTCTTACAGAGAAATTCCTATCACCCGCCCAAGCTGGTTTCCGCCCAGGAAGATCTACCTGCAAACAAGCCCTGGCCCTCTCAACTTACATTGAAAATGGATTCCAGAAGAATTTAAAGATGGGTGCTATCTTTGTTGATCTCACAGCAGCCTATGACACAGTCTGGCACCGTGGTCTCCTAGTCAAGATCTCAAGATGCCTGCCTCCATGGGTGGCCAACACTATATCGTTTCTTCTCCAAAACAGAAGATTCCGGGTGCATCTGGGTGACAAGTCTAGCAGATGGAGACTTGTCTCAAGTGGCCTCCCCCAGGGCTCTGTTCTGGCTCCTACGCTATTTAATATTTACATCAATGACCTCCCAGAAACTTCTTCAAGGAAGTTCATCTACGCTGATGACATCTGCTGTGCAACTCAGGCATCCAAGTTCGACATCCTCGAGGAAACATTCATGAAAGACATGTCTCTGATATCTGATTACTGTAAAAAATGGCGACTAATTCCTAGCACTGCTAAAACGGTATCATCTGTTTTCCATCTACACCATGCCTCGGCCTCACATGAGCTTAATGTGCAGCTTGGCGATACGAGAATCCGGCATGAAGCCCAGCCAGTCTATCTTGGCGTTACTCTCGATCACACTCTGTCATTTCACAAACATCTCATAAAAACTGCAGCAAAGGTGGACGCCAGGAATCACATCATTGCAAGACTGGCCAGCTCCTCATGGGGTGCGAGTGCTTACACACTACAATCATCATCTCTGGCATTATGCTATTCCACTGCAGAATACTGTGCCCCAGTATGGTTCCGTAGCCCCCATGTCCACTAGGTCAATTCCAAATTATATTCCTCCATGAGGATAATTTCTGGAACCATCCGTTCCACCCCGGTTCCATGGCTGCCAGTTCTTAGCAACATCGCCCCGCCAGATATTCATCGGGATGCAGCATCATCTAAGTTCATTTCCCACGTCTACGCTCGACCGGACCTGCCGATATACGCGGATATCTTGGCCCACCCTGTCCAACGCTTGACGTCTTGTCACCCAATCTGGTCCCCTACGCCTACACTGAACTTCTCTGTTCCAGTCTCTTGGAAACAGAGTTGACAGTCAGCTGAGGTCAAGAACAAACACCTCATCACAGACCCCTGCAAGCGTCAACCCGGCTTTGACCTAGCACGTTATGATTGGGCCCTCCTCAATCGCTATTGAACAGGCCATGGCCGGTGCCCCGCTATATTCCATCGCTGGGGAGCCAGAGACGACCCGAACTGCCCCTGCGGCTCCAGACAGACTATGACCAACGTAGTCAATGACTGCCACCTCTCCAGATTCAAAGGAGGTCTCGAATATTTACATCAGGCTCAACCTGACACTGTTGACTGGCTATGGAAGAAGGGCAAACGCTAGAAGAAGTACCTGCACGAAGAATCCACTGCTTCTGGCAGCCATCTTTTTTCCCATTGTTGTTGCTGCTGTTATTGAATAGTACAGAGAGAAATTGAGACACGATGGGAAGATAAAGTTGGGGAGAGACAGTACACACCTGCAGGCCTGTTTCGCAGCTAGTGAAATGACCTCCCTGCAGGTGGGGAGAACTTGGATCCTTGTGTGTGTGTGTGTGTGTGGGGGGTTTTGAGCTTCTGCACTGTCCCCAGCTGTATTGCTGCTTTTGTGGAGCTGGTCTTTGTTTTGGAGATTGGGTTTATTTCAAAATAGTTACTTTTCCTGAGGAGTTTCTTAGCTACTCACCTTGTAGAGCTAATGGGATTGCTGCAGGCTACACTCATGGCATGTACGGTATTTTGGCTCTAGAATGCCTCAGTGAATTCTTCTCTGATAGTGTACATTCTGCCCCCAGCAATTAGTCACAATTACACTTCGAATGTTTCTACTAGTCTTGACTTTAACTTCTACCCAGGTTAAGCAGATCTCAGACTTATCTCTCTTCATTCACCAATGTCTTCAGATTTGAAAGGGTGGGTACTGGTTCACCTGGTGACTTAAATTTTCTGACAGATCTGAAAAGAGTCATTGCATTTCATTTTGGGTAGTTTTTACATTTTATTGCTGTAAGGAAGAGAGTGACAACTTCTAGGCTATTAATAAAAGGGGAGGTGATGACAATTTTGTGGAGGGTTAAACGGTACTACTGAGAGGACAACAGTCCAGCAAATCAATAAAGTGATACAGAGAGATGCAGTCAGTCTGTAACATACCTGGTTAAGTGCACATACTACAGTGTCCAGGGATGCAGGTTCAAGTCCCTGATCTCCACCTACAGGGGAAAGCTTCTCCAGGGCTATAGGTATCACTCTGTCTCTCTCTCTCTATCTCCCTCTCCTCTCTCTTTCTGTATCCAGTAGAAACTAAATAATTTTTTAAAGTGATGCAAGATATATAGATAGATAATGTGGTTTAGTTATATCTATTTTTTGCTCTCAGTGTTATCTCTGCAGCACAACAAATTCACTGATTACAGAGGCCATATTGTCCTTTATTATTTTTTGTTTATTTTTCCTTTTAATAGAGACAATCGAAATTGAGAGGGGGGAAGGGAAGAGAAAGAGAGAGAGACAGAAAGAGACCAGCAACACTGATTGACTACTGTTAAGATTTCCCCCTGCAGGTTGGGGACTGGGAACTAGATTCTGGTCCTTTGCCCATGGTATTGTCTGTGTTCAACGGGGTCCTCCACCATTTATACATATTTATTATAAAACCCATTATTTCTTTGTTCTTTTCCATTCATCATTTCATGGTTCAGTTATGATAAAGACCTACTTCTGCTTTCCAAATTTATGTTTACATAATACATCTGTAACAGGGAAAGATCTATCTTGAGTGCTCATATTTTAATTATATTTCTTTATTTTTTAATGCTACCATGGTTATCGCTGGGGATGGGTGCCTGTACACAAATCTATTGCTACTAGACAATTTTTTTCCATTTATTTTGATAGGACAGGGGAGGGGGTGACATAGAGGTAGAAAGAGAGGCAGGGGAGGGAGAGGGAAAGACAGAGAGAGAGAGAGAGAGAAGAAGAAGAAGAAGAAGAAGAAGAAGAAGAAGAAGAAGAAGAAGAGGAAGGGGAAGGGGAAGGGGAAGGGGAAGGGGAAGGAGAAGGAGAAGGAGAAGGAGAAGGAGAAGGAGAAGGAGAAGAAGAAGAAGAAGAAGAAGAAGAAGAAGAAGAAGAAGAAGAAGAAGCCCACAACACTTACTTCACCATTCCTGAAGCTTCTCCACTGCAGGCAGAGATCAGGGCTTAAACCCAGGTCCCTGAGTACGGTAACAAGTGCACTCAACATGTGCTACCACCCAGCTCCTGCACTCATGGTTCTGTCTGACTAAATCTCTGTATCACATGTCTAGTTAGTTACAGACATTTTCCTACTCTTGAATCAGCTGCTTAGAGCAAGTTGTAAAACAATTGACTTTTGTTACTGATGCAGCAAACCTGAAGCCTAGACCTCTGTGTATCAATTCAGAGACACTTTCAACCTATCCAAAATTGTCATATTGTTAAAAAAAAAAAAAGCCAATGATTTTGTCTGGTAAATTTCTCCACATTAACCAAGGAATAACTCCCCATATTTACCTCTTAAATTCAGAGTTTTTGTTTATTCCTTGATGACTGCATCACCGTTGTTGTAATTACATTTTGACTCACGAAAGACATGTCTCTGATATCTGATTACTGTAAAAAATGGCGACTAATTCCTAGCACTGCTAAAACGGTATCATCTGTTTTCCATCTACACCATGCCTCGGCCTCACATGAGCTTAATGTGCAGCTTGGCGATACGAGAATCCGGCATGAAGCCCAGCCAGTCTATCTTGGCGTTACTCTCGATCGCACTCTGTCATTTCACGAACATCTCATAAAAACTGCAGCAAAGGTGGGCGCGAGGAATCACATCATTGCAAGGCTTGCCAGCTCCTCATGGGGTGCGAGCACTTCCACACTACGATCATCATCTCTGGCATTATGCTATTCCACTGCAGAATACTGTGCCCCAGTATGGTTCCGTAGTCCCCATGTCCACTTGGTCGATTCCAAATTATATTCCTCCATGAGGATAATTTCTGGAACCATCCGTTCCACCCCGGTTCCATGGCTGCCAGTTCTTAGCAACATCGCCCCGCCAGATATTCATCGGGATGCGGCATCATCTAAGATCATTTCCCACATCTACGCTCGACCAGACCTGCCAATATACGCGGATATCTTCGCCCACCCTGTCCAACGCTTGACGTCTCGTTACCCAATCTGGTCCCCTACGCCTACACTGAACTTCTCTGTTCCAGACTCTTGGAAACAGAGTTGGCAGTCAGCTGAGGTCAAGAACAAACACCTCATCACAGACCCCTGCAAGCGTCAACCCGGCTTTGACCTAGCACGTTATGATTGGGCCCTCCTCAATCGCTATCGAACAGGCCATGGCCGGTGCACCGCTATGTTCCATCGCTGGGGAGCCAGAGACGACCCGAACTGCCCTTGCGGCTCCAGACAGACTATGACCCACATAGTCAACGACTGCCACCTCTCCATATTCAAAGGAGGTCTCAAAACTCTACATCAGGCTCAACCTGAGGCTGTTGACTGGCTACGGAAGAAGGGCAAACGCTAGAAAAAGAAGAAGACTTGCATTTATTTCCAGTGTTCCCGCTACTTAGGTATATGTTATGATTTGCAGAAACTGCATTATTTTACATTGTACTCATTTTTATGCACCAAATGCATTGGACTCATAAGTATGTCAAATATTCATGTACCTAAAAATAATGCATTCAGAGCTATCATTCCTTATGGCTTCAAGTTAAGTTCATTCACATATGCAATAACATAATAATAATCACCATATGCAATGCCATTATGAAACCTCTATACATGTAGAAAAGTTTCTGTGTTAATTCAGCATTAAATGTTAATGATATTTTAGCTAAAGGAAATAAGTTTTCATGAAATAAACATAAATATATATTTTGGCAAGTGTTTTGAAAAATTGAATCACTTAATACAATTTCTTCTTCTAGCGTTTGCCCTTCTTCCGTAGCCAGTCAACAGCATCAGGTTGAGCCTGATGTAGAGTTTCGAGACCTCCTTTGAATCTGGAGATGTGGCAGTCGTTGACTATGTGGGTCATAGTCTGTCTGTAGCCGCAGGGGCAGTTCGGGTCGTCTCTAGCTCCCCAGCGATGGAACATAGCGGCGCACCGGCCATGGCCTGTTCGATAGCGATTGAGGAGGGCCCAATAATAACGTGCTAGGTCAAAGCCGGGTTGATGCTTGCAGGGGTCTGTGATGAGGTGTTTGTTCTTGACCTCAGCTGACTGCCAACTCTGTTTCCAAGAGTCTGGAACAGAAAAGTTCAGTGTAGGCGTAGGGGACCAGATTGGGTGATGAGACGTCAAGCGTTGGACAGGGTGGGCGAAGATATCCGCGTATATTGGCAGGTCTGGTCGAGCGTAGATGTGGGAAATGATCTTAGATGATGCCGCATCCCGATGAATATCTGGCGGGGCGATGTTGCTAAGAACTGGCAGCCATGGAACCGGGGTGGAACGGATGGTTCCAGAAATTATCCTCATGGAGGAATATAATTTGGAATCGACCAAGTGGACATGGGGACTACGGAACCATACTGGGGCACAGTATTCTGCAGTGGAATAGCATAATGCCAGAGATGATGATCGTAGTGTGGAAGTGCTCGCACCCCATGAGGAGCTGGCAAGCCTTGCAATGATGTGATTCCTCGCGCCCACCTTTGCTGCAGTTTTTATGAGATGTTCGTGAAATGACAGAGTGCGATTGAGAGTAACGCCAAGATAGACTGGCTGGGCTTCATGCCGGATTCTCGTATCGCCAAGCTGCACATTAAGCTCATGTGAGGCCGAGGCATGGTGTAGATGGAAAACAGATGATACCGTTTTAGCAGTGCTAGGAATTAGTCGCCATTTTTTACAGTAATCAGATATCAGAGACATGTCTTTCATGAATGTTTCCTCGAGGATGTCGAACTTGGATGCCTGAGTTGCACAGCAGATGTCATCGGCGTAGATGAACTTCCTTGAAGAAGTTTCTGGGAGGTCATTGATGTAAATATTAAATAGCGTAGGAGCCAGAACAGAGCCCTGGTGGAGGCCACTTGAGACAAGTCTCCATCTGCTAGACTTGTCACCCAGATGCACCCGGAATCTTCTGTTTTGGAGAAGAAACGATATAGTGTTGGCCACCCATGGAGGCAGGCATCTTGAGATCTTGACTAGGAGACCACGGTGCCAGACTGTGTCATAGGCTGCTGTGAGATCAACAAAGATAGCACCCATCTTTAAATTCTTCTGGAATCCATTTTCAATGTAAGTTGAGAGGGCCAGGGCTTGTTTGCAGGTAGATCTTCCTGGGTGGAAACCAGCTTGGGCGGGTGATAGGAATTTCTCTGTAAGAGGATAAATACATGACAGAAGCAGCCTCTCAAGGAGTTTGTAACACACGGAGAGGAGAGAAATTGGTCTATAGCTGGCGGCCAGTGTTGGGTCTTTCTTTGGTTTCAAAACCGCTATTATCTTCGCACGACGCCAAACTTTGGGCATAGACTCAGATTCCAAGATGTGGGACAGGAATGAAGCGAGCCACTTCTTTGCCGTGGGACCCAGGTTAAGAATGAGTTCTGGGGTGATGTTATCATAGCCAGCAGCTGCTCCCGGTTTAACCCTCTTCACAGCGTCTTCCAGTTCAGACAGTGTAAAGGGAGAGAGTTTTGGAGATGGACAAGATAACTGGAAGTGGGATGACCACTCATGGGAAATTTCTCTTTTCCAGACTGGGTCGATCTTAGCATGTCCAACTTGAGTTAGGTGACTGGCCACTGAGTTTGGAGATACGGGAGGATGGGAGACGGGAGGGGGTTGGCTACCGGCACCCAGTCTGTGAAGAAGCTTCCAGGCCTTCCTACTTGAGTGGGTGAAGTTCAGACTTTCCATGAGTTGTTGCCAGCGGGCTTGGTGTGCTGCATCCAGGGAGGCAATGAGATGGTCAGCCACATCTGGGTCGCCGGACTCATCATACTGCTTTAGTAGTTGCTCACATTCAGCATCAAGACAAGGCATATAGTTAGCACGTCTCCCACAAGGAATGGCTTGGGAAGCTGCTTTGAAGATGGATTGGCGGAAGCGCCTGTAGGAATCTTCAGAGGGGATGGAGTTAATTGTAATTGCAGGAATAGATTTGTTGGTAAGATCGCTGAACGTCAGACGCCAGTTTGCTTTCCGAAAGTTCCATCTTAGTTTCTCTGAGCACAGAATCAGTGGGAGCTGGAGACCAATGTGGATGATAGCTGGGCGGTGATGATTGTGCGGGAAGATCTTGAGAACGTGTCTCATAGCGGGAAAGGCTTGTCCTTGGCCATTGACTGTGCTAATGCAGCACAGGTCGGGTGACGAGTCTTTATTCCACCTAGCACTGTGAAAAGAGCCTGGCTGTTTGGGATCGTATAATAGGGAGAGGTCATTCGCTGAAGCCCAGTCGGCTAAGACAGAGCCATCAGCACGAGTGGAGGAATATCCCCAGTCTTGGTGATGACTATTAAAGTCTCCAACGTAAACGGCTGGGTGATTCGGGCTAGGCAGGACCTCATTATCCCATGAGGCACTGGGAGGCTTATATACATTGACGAGCTGAATAGTTCCAATAGTAATGGAGTCGTAGAAGGTCGAAGAGGCCGTATGGTAAACGTCCGCAAGACACGATTTGGCGTAGATGGCTCGGCCATGTTTAGGATGGAGATTATAGCATATTAAATCAAATCCACTGATGGTGAATCGAGCAGCTTCATCGACTGCTATATGTGTTTCTTGTAGGCAGATAACATCTGCCTGATGCTGTATCGCCAATTGACCAATAAGAACGCATTTGGCAAAGGACAGCCCCTCAACATTAAGTTGGAGGACTCAAAGAGCAGGACCAACAGCTTGAAAGCTGGCAGGAGCTGCTTGTTGCTGGCTTTGAAAGTGACTGGGATCCATGTGGATTCAGTCGGCTAGGAAGGATCGTCAGTTTCCCCAATGAATGGGTACTCATGGGATGCACCACGGGAAGGTCGATCCAATGCATCCCTACAATTATAGGCACTTATATATAATATCTGACATAGAATTTTCAGTGTAGTTTATATTACTTCTATGTAAAAATTTCTGCTGTATAAAGAAATAAATTTCTGGGAGACAGGCAGTAGCTCAGCAGATTAAGTGCTGGTGGTGCAAAGTGCAAAGACCGGCCTAAGGATCCAGGTTCGAGCCCCCAGCTCTCCACCTGAAGGGGAATCTCTTCACAAGCAGTGAAGTAGGTCTACAGGTGTCTATCTTTCTATCCCCCTCTCTCTTCCCCTCCTCTCTCCATTTCTCTCTCCGACAATGACATCAATAACAACAATAACTACAACAATAAAACAACAAGAGAAACAAAAGGGAATGAATAAATAAATAAATAAAATTTTCTTTAAAAATAAGAAAAAATTTCTTTGGACTCTGGTATTGTGAATAACGTGTCTTTGATATAATGTTATACTCAGAAATATATTTACAATAAAGTTTCATAATTTCAGAAAAATACATTAATAAAATTGGAAGTCCAAAGTGTTTCCTGTGATAAAACCCCAAATACATATAATGTATTTGTATATTACATACACACACAGAAAAAAAAACTCTACAAAAAAAATAATCTATTATTTTACCTTTCAGATAGGAAAATTTGTGATTTAAACGAGTTAATTTTCCAAAGATTTCATATTCATATCTATTACAGTGACAGTGTAGTTAAAGTAATTGTTATTCATTTCACTATTTGGTGGTTTATCTGCCTTTCTCTAAGGAACCCACCTGTTCAGTGTTTTCAGCAGGGTCTGTCAGCAACTTCACAGCTTTTTGGTATTTTAGAGAGATTCTGGTTGGAGTTTCTTTTTTCCCCCTTTCCATTCCTTCCCTCCTCCCCTCCCCCTCCCTTTCCCTCTCCTCCTCCTCCTAGAGAATTGCTCAGTTTGGTTGCAGAGATGCTAAGACTAGCTAGCATCTTTGCAACCAAACTGAGCAATTCTCTAGTCTTTTGGTTTCTTAATGGGGAATGTTTCTAAAGAGCACATCCCCTGACTTCCTCCCAGTTCTAGTGCTGTTTCATTTCTATCCTGCCTTCCTTTTCATACTTAAATAATATTATAAGAATGAATAAACTGGGAGTCTGGCAGTAGCACAGCGGGTTAAGCACACGTGGCACAAAGCACAAGGACCAGCTGCTTAATGATCCCGGTTCCAGCCCCTGGCTCTCCACTTGCAGGGGCGTCGTTTCACAGGCGGTGAAGAAGGTTTGCAGGTGTCTGTCTTTCTCTCTCCCTCTCTGTCTTTCCCTCCTCTCTCCATTTCTCTCTGTCCTATCTAACAACAACGACATCAATAACAACAACACTAATAACTACAACAACAATAAAAAACAAGGGCTACAAAAGGGAAAATAAATTAATAACAAAAAATAAATAAACATTACAGATTATGTTTACTATTATAATTTAAATTGTGTGTGTGTGTGTGTGTGTGTGTATTTGTGTTGTATTTTCTCTAGGACAAGCAAGATAGTAGTCTTAGATACTGAGCTTGCTTTCCCCCCATCTGACATAGTGATTTATAAGATTATAAGACAACAGAGGTATAATCACACAACACAATCACCACCAAAGTCCTGTGCTTGCTTCTTCATGCTCATGACCCAGGTTCAAGCCTGGTCCTCACCACACTGCAGGAAACTGATGTGTTTTTTTTCTTTCTCTGTCTTTCCATCTCTATTCTTTCTATTTGAAAATGTCAACCCAGAGTAGTGAAGCCCAAGTGACAAGGACAAAAACAGCAGCAAACAAAAAGCAAAAAGCAAACCAAGGATATTCTCTCTCTGTCTCTCTCTCTCTTTCTCTCTCTCTCTCTCTCTCGGTCTGATTTTTGTGTGATTTAACATATGGTAAACAGTGAGATTGTTCTACAATAGGCAACACAGTCCATGATATTTCAATTTGTTTCCATTTAAATAGTATTGACCAAAGCTGGAGGAACTCTCAACTGGAGAGGGGTTCTGGTATTGTGGTATCTGTCTCTGTTTTTATATCCTTATCTCTGTTTCTTTGTCTCTCTAAAAAAAAAAAAAAGAAGAAGCACAAAAGCAGTGGAATAAATAGCAAATACACATGATCTAAGATCTGAAAAAATAAATTGCTCACATGATTTTGTTGTTTGTGATACTGTGAGTTATGTGTGCACAATAACATGATCAAATGATGTTTAGAGCCATTCCATTGTTCTATGTGTAGAATAATGAGGGCAATTATAGCTGAACTAATATAGCATAATTGAATACAACTGAGCTCTATGCACATTACCCAAGAGAATTGTAGTATTCCGTAACAACCATTTAAGCAAGTCTACATCTATAGGCACTGTAACGTTGATAACAGAGAAAAAGTGAAATGACAATGAATTTTACTACCAGAAATGTTTCAGTATCCTTATGAAATGGAATTCATAATGAATGCAAAGCCCACAGCTCTCCATGTTCTTCTCTACTATTAATATGAATGAGACACAATGAACAGCAAATTTATTGTAGGAATACTGTGCCACTAAAATTACTTCCTAAATATCATGCAAGTAGATGTTTAATAGCTATAACAAGCTTCAGAATTTGGTACCTATTAGGTAGTATGATTTATTTTCTATTATTTTATTATTGGTTCTCTTACATTTCACTTTAGACATCTGAGTCTTACAACTGATTATTTTCTACAAGCTATTTGAGACTTGGTTTATTACTTGTAGGTATCTCTGAAAATTAAATTACTTCAGATTATGAATTTTGAAATATGTGTTTACTTCATGAGCTATGTGTTAGATGGAGAGGTAGAGAAGTCAGAGAAGTATTGTTGCATATATGGTGGTGGGGGACAAACCCAGAGTCTCATTCATGTAAATGGTGCTTGCGAGTCAGTCACCTGCTTGAATACTATAGTATACTTATAATCTAGCTTTCTCTTTAATCGATAAACTAATGTTTCAGAGCTATAATATTCTGTGAAAATTAAATTATAACTATAGTTGAAATTTTCTACACTTTCCCCCCCTTTATTTCTTGACCTCTTGAAAATTCTACTTATTTACTTACTTAATTCATGTATTCATTCAGCATCAGGTTTTACAACTCCAAGTTGAGTTTTTCAAATAGAAAGAGACAAAGGCACACATAGAGAGAAACCACAGCATCAGAATACTTTCCATTGTGGTAAGAGGCTTGACAGGAAACTGGGTCATATGTGTGAAAAAGCAGGAGCACTGTCTTGGTGAGGCATCTTGTCAACCCACAGTGAATTTTCATTTCTCTTTAATTTCAACCTGTGTCTTCATTATATACATCTCTTCATATTTAAAAAAAAAAAAAAATATATATACATATATATATAAAATGATCTCTACTTAGCATCAAGACAAGTTAACATTATTTACTTTTTTATTCAAGAGGTTCATGACATTTATGTTGTCTGAATTAAAAAAACAAATTACCATAATTTTAGATAATTTTTCAATTTTTAAAAAATAATGATATTAAATAACCCATATGTTTAACTACAGATGAGTGGCTGAGAAAGTTTTGATATATATACACACATGTGTGTGTGTGTGTGTGTGTGTGTATTTACAATAGAATACTACTCAGCTATTAAAATGATGATTTGTTTTGCTATATATTAGAAAGCACTTTCTAATGTATTCACAGATGATCACAGCTATTTCAATCTAAAGAATGATTGAATTATAAATTATGAGAGAGAGAAAGAGAGACACAGAGAGAAAGAGAAACAGGGAATCAAGCGGTAGCACAGTGGGTTAAGTGCACACAGCGCAAAGTGCAAGGACCCAACGGAAGGATCCCTGTTCGATCCCCTGGCTCCCCACCTGGAGAGAGGTCCCTTTACAGGCGGTGAAGCAGGTCTATTGGTGTTCTATCTTTCTCTTCCCCTCCTCTCTCCATTTCTCTCTGTCCTGTCCAACAACAATGACATCAATGACAAGAATAATCATAACCACAACAACAATAAAAAAAGAGAGCGAGAAGGAGAAACAGAACTGACACACTGCTCCACTACCTGTGAAGCTCCCTCCTGCCCCCCATACATGGAGACTGGGGGTTTGATCAATATCCTTACACTTAGTAACATGTACTCTTTACTGTGTGAGTCACCATCAGGCTCCTTGATGACCATTTTTCTGACAATGAAATAATGATATCGTAACAAATTTCACAAGTGTAAGAATAATTGATAAGTGTAAATAAGAATTAGGAATACTGTTAATAATTTGCATTATGTCAAACAGGTATAATTAAAAGGTCGTTGAAGATTAGTTTGATGGCTTTGTCACAGAAAAGTTAATTAACAAAAACTTGCCAATGTAATGAATGCCAATTTGATAGTTTCAAGGTATTTTTTAAGACACAAACAGCTTTAGTTTGGAACACAATTTAAGTTACTGAAAACTATACAATACAAATATCAGTTGCAAAAAGAAAGTCACATATGAAAGAAAATATCATTAGTAAAAATATATATAATGAATTTAGACCCTATGTTTTACTGCAATCATATCATCTCCTTAGGTACTGTCATTAAAAAATAGAAATGTAATACTTATAATAAAGTATATCTTGTTTATATTTTGAAAAAATGGAAAAAAATTGCAAAAGGTAAAGGACTCTTTCAATGTTAAGATATAAGATATTTCTTCATACCTATTTCTCCTTAAGTACAAAAGTATTTCTTGGGATGATAGACTTTTTTTAAAATAGTTTTCCCAGGTTTCTGGAGAAAGAAGTTAAGTTTCAATTTTTACCTCTATAACTAGCCTCCAAGCTAGGCGTATTCATTCATTCCAGTATTTTTTCTAGTTGCTTCCTTTTACTATAGAAACCTGACCAACTATAGATACAATAATAGATATTCTTGTCTTTTCTGAGTTTGTTGAATGAACAGTTTCATTATCTGGAAGATGTTGCTGGTCCTGTGCCATTTTTTCTGTACAGATGGGTACACTTGATAACACACACACATACACACACACACACACACACACCCTCCTGCTGTATGATGTCTATTCATTGAATAACAGGGTAATGATAGGGAAGTCAGTTTTGTACATAGAAGTCTATTCTGTCTTTATTAATTCAGACACTGAATCTCTGCAGTACCTTAGACATTATATCATAAAGCGTGTGCGTGCATGCGTGCGTGCGTGCATGCGTGCGTGTGTGTGTGTGCATGTGTGTGTGTTCTCTAAAGCAGGAATAGAAAGTAAGGAAATTAAATAAGAGAAGTAGAAAAAATGGTACAGAAATAAATTTAAAATGCTTACTTAAAATAGTAATGTTCTCTTAAGAATTAAGATTAGGGGAGATGGGTGGTGGTGCGCCTGAATAAGCATATAGGTTACCACACACAAGGACCTGAGCTTGAGACCCTGCTCCCCACCTGCAGGAGGAAATCTTCAGGAAGAGTGAAGAAAGTATTGCACGTTTCTGTCTTCTCTCTTCCTCATTATCCCCCTTTCTCAATTTCTCTCTGTCCTATCAAATAAAAAAATGAAAAAAAGCAAGGAGGACAAAATGACTGGCAGGAGCTAAGCACCAGTAATAACCCTAATAGCAATAAAAATAATAATCAGATTAGAAAAATAATATTTAGGTACAAATTACTAAAAGCAAAACAATATCACTTTAAATCGTATAGTATTTGTAATTCCTGTTTCATACTGCTTATGTAATTCTACACTGACATTCCTCTTGAAGACATTTACTTCTTTATACAAGGGAGAAGAGTGAGGCCTGACTGAGCACTTATCATCTCTACATGTGGTGGTGGTGGTGGGGATTGAACCTGGGTCGTTTGAGGTGTCAGACATGT
This sequence comes from Erinaceus europaeus, assembly GCF_950295315.1. Classification (NCBI taxonomy): domain Eukaryota; kingdom Metazoa; phylum Chordata; class Mammalia; order Eulipotyphla; family Erinaceidae; genus Erinaceus; species Erinaceus europaeus. Next base: position 42,908,112 of record NC_080180.1, on the reverse strand, counting down.
CTGAAAATAATATACTCTTCCCTGGTCCTGCACTAATTTTCTTAATACTCAAGAAATATATAAGCTTAAATAATTCATCATTTCTAGATTGCCATCAATTTCAATGATGTCTAATGAAACTTGTCTTGAGGCAAATCTATGTAATTTACATTTTTTTCACAAAGATATAAAAACTGTATAAATTAATATTCCCACTTAAAGGTATGTTTTCCTATAAAATGCAAAGCAAGACAATTTACGAAGAAGTTAAAATAAAGGTCTCTGGAGTTCTAACTTGCATATGGAGCAATGTATGCGATAATGTTTTGAGGAACATGTAAAAAGTGTATTAGAAGTGGATAGAAGTTTGGCAGATGGGGCAGTAATGAGTCATGAGGGGTTGAAAAACATAAAATTCCAACAGGAACTATTAGTGCAAGTTTTATGAATTTTGCCAGAAGTCCTCCACAGTTCTGAGGTAAAAGAAGAAAGCAGATGGTAAAATTAAACCTGCACAGAATCAATATAGCAAGGAAGACAAAGAACACAAGTTGGCAAAAAAAAAAAAATTCTCCAGCTTCACTCTTTCAAGGAGAACCATTCATCACATAGATTTCTATCTGCCTAGTTATATGTCAACATCAACCATGGTAGCTGTTTCAGTGAGGAAATTTTAACTTGAGTTGACTTGTCCCAAAACAATGAAATGTTTGCATTTCTAAATTTTGTTCCAAGACAATATTTTTCACCTCAGTGGTGTCTTTACCTCTTTCCTTGTTTCATGGACTTTATTTTATTTTGTCTGTCTTAAAATGTTGGCCCACAACAGGGAAGTCCATGCAAGCCATATAAACAAACAAACAAACAAATAAGAATGCTTGGAAGACTTACCATTGAACGAATGTACATCTTGCTGGCTTAGCAATGTCATTTCTAATCCAGAAAGAGACAAGGCAGACTGCAGATGTTGGCACAATTCATTTATTTAGGGCAAAGGTCAAGTGTAGAGGAATCAGTGTTAACTCCCTGAGAATGAAAAAAGCTGAAGTAGAAGTGAAAAGGGTGAGATTGATGCTGAGTTTCAATGGCTTTAGATTTTAGTTCAGAAAAAATAATTGTATTTTGACCTCAAGACCTTTGTGTTCCAAATAGATTTTTTTCTCTTTCTAATTTTTTAAAAAAATTTTTTATTTATAGAATGGAAATACTAACAAGACCTTAAGACAAGAGGGGTTCAAATGTAATATTAAGCATATCTACAATGTAATAAAATTAATTTACATTACATTGAGTCCTGGGTTACAAATTATTGTTATAAGGGAAATTTCAAGTTCATATATATTTATATATGAAAATAAAATACACATGTATTTTTTATTCTCTGAGAGCTATTGTTTTTTGAAATACAGTACATACACATATACATAATTTTTTGCCACCAGGTTCATCATTCGGAATCAGTTCTTATACAACTGCACTGTTCCTGAGAGCTTGATAGAAATAGATAGACAGACAGACAGACAGACAAGCAATACCGATAGCTCTGCTCTACAGCTCATGAAGCATCCTCCTTTTAGTGGGTGCTGTAATCTTCTTTTGTGTGTGCGTTATTGGGCGAATAACCACATGTCCTATATAAATGTAAATTTATCTTTTTTTTAAATTTTATTTTATTTATTCCCTTTTGTTGCCCTTGTTGTTTCATTGTTGTAGTTATTATTGTTGTTGTCGTTGTTGGATAGGACAGAGAGAAATGGAGAGAGGGAGGGGAAGACAGAGAGGAGGAGAGAAAGATAGACACCTGCAGACCTGCTTCACCGCCTGTGAAGCGACTCCCCTGCAGGTGGGGAGCCGGGGTTCGAACCGGGATCCTTATGCCGGCCCTTGTGCTTTGAGCCACCTGCGCTTAACCCGCTGCGCTACAGCCCGACTCCCTATCTTTCTTTTATAAGGAACATTCACTTATTGTCTATGTGCTTTTCAGTATTACAACACAATTTCTAACTGAGGAGTTCACATATGGACTCTGAAGCCCTCATAGTGTACTTGTCTCTGAAAAATCCTTTTATGATAACTTTTCAATTTTGCAACTGTATCAATAAGTAGGGTATAAAACCTAAATCCAAAGCTAGAAAAAGTGGTGATAATAAAGCTTAGTTATTTTCTTTTAAGCAGACTTATTATTTTACCTAGTTTGTTCTTATTTTATCGATTTGCTATCTATAATATAAACAATAATATTATAAACAACAATAATGATACAGGTGGTTTATAACTGCAATGTCTAGATGTGAGTGTCATTCCGGTGATTACTACCATATGTCCTTCATTTGTCTCAAGAATGGAAGAAAAAGATATGAAGTCATTAACTTCTTACTTTTTTTTTTTAACTTTTACTTCTGACTTTAACAGCTGATGTTAAGTGAGATAAACCAACAAAAGAAGGATGAATATCAGATGATCTCAGTTATTGGTGGAATTTAAAAAAAAATGTGAAAACGCAAGTTGAATGCTTGAGTTTGGTGTATTGTGCCAAAGCAAAAGGTTCTATGGAAGGGATGGTAGGGGGGTAGAGTAAAGGGTTTTGGGGACCCTGGTTCATCATGGTGGAAAAATGACCACCAAAGTTGGGAGTGAGAATGTTTTGTAGACACCTATCATAGGAAAATGGAAAAATAATGTACTCTGTGTCAACAATGATACTGTAGACCATGATACTCCATTGAAATAATTTTTATAATAAAATAAAAAGTGAAAAGAAAAGTATTAAGACAATTTAATGTCTTAATATTTAACATTAACATAAGATCCTGTCTTTTGCTGTATGAATGAAACTGGTAAATATCACACTAAGTGAAATAAGCCAGAAAAAATACTGAGTCTCATTGTGTGGAATATAAAGGAATAAGACAGAAGAACTGACAAAGTTCAAAATAAATCCTTATTCCACGAGTGCAGATCTGAGATTGGAAGGGATGAAGGGGCCCAGTGCTGTGGTGGAAAGAGATTGGCATCTTAATGCCAAAGGAGAAGTTTGTCAAGCATTGTGGAGGATGGAAACTGAAATTCCCCTTAAATATTTTCGTTTTATTTCTTTTATCAAATTTATTCAAAGTATTTTACCTTGGAAATTTAATACTGGTCAATTTCCAAGTCCTCACTTCATTCTAATTCATCTTGGCTGGTATTAAGCTGCTTCTTTATGAGCAAGCAGGACACTTCCATGCATGCCAACAATCAGTTTTAATTTTACTTTTTTTCCCCCTTTTGTTGCCCTTGTTGTTTTATTGTTGTTACAGTTATTATTGATGTCACCGTTGTTGGTTAGGGCTGAGAGAAATGCAGAGAGGAGAGGAAGACAGAGAGGGGGAGAAAGACATCTGCAGACCTGCTTCACTACCTGTGAAGGGACTCCCCTGCAGGTGGCGAGCCGGGGGCTCAAACCAGGATCCTTAAGACGATCCTTGTGCTTTGCGCCATTTCGTGCGCTTAACCCGCTGTGTAACTGCCCGAACCCCCACAATCAGTCTTAAAGTTAATGCCTGTTCTGTCAACTGTATCCCAGTGTCACCCCTTCTTTCTTGTTTATTTACTATGTTACTAACACAGAACAATAATCAAAGGGAAATCATTAAAGCTTATTTGGTTTTACTTTTCAGTTAAAAAAAATGTGGAAATAAGGAGAAGTCACCTTGATGTTTACCTTTTTATTTTTAAGAGGCCACAGACATCAACATACTTTTGTTTTCTTTTTGTAATCTCCAGAGTTTCACCACTCCGGGCTAACTTTTTTTAGATAGATACAGAGTGACAGAGAAAGAAGGAGGTTTGGGAATGACACCATGGTATAAAATTTCCTTCATTGTAGCAATGAACAAGCTAGGACCTGGATCATATGAATGGCATGGCAACACAACATATTAGCCATGTGAACTATTTTTATTGCCCTCAAGTTGACATGTTATATGTACATAAACACAAGAAGGGAGTGGGGAAAAATAAACCCATAGAAGAGACTGGGCAAAGAAAGAAAAATCATGCTTTTAACATAACATCATAGAAAAAGAGGAAGGGGGAAGGGATTAAGAATAGTAAAGTTGTTGAACTAAGACTTTTACAGAAAAGGAATACATCTTCAACAGTAACATGGAATGTGTTTGCTGTGTATATATGTTTTGTAGGAATAAGTGTAGATTTGTCAAGTATGTCCCACTTTAGAATTTCCATCTTTTCATGGTCCAGGAGGGATAAAGCATTGGACTCTCAAGCAGGAGGTCCTGAGTTCGATCCCTGGCAGCACATGTACCAGAGTGATGTCTGGTTCTTTCTCTCTCTCCTCCTATCTTTCTCATAAATAAATTTTAAAAATTAAAAAAAAGAATTTCTTTCTTTTCTCAGAAGGAGGTAGCCGTGTTCTGTGTTTAAATGGTGAATGGACAAATTTTAAGTTTTCAAGAACTTGTATATTTGAGATACAGTGTAGATTATCTGATATTGATTTGCTTAAATATAGATAAATTTTTCCAATGTTGTCAAGAATCTACCTGAAGTTCCAAACTTTAATTCTATTTATTTTTATGTCTACTTGTTTAATTTTTGATCCTATAGTCAATGTAGTATAGTTTCCATCAAATAAATCTAGTATTCAGGATTTAATGAAAAAAAACATAGTTAGATAAAGGTTAATGGTATTTTTTCTCTTTATCTTACAGGGATCATTTAAAATAGGTTACTTTTTCCCATTTCATGGTTACTTTTGTTCTGCACTTAACACCATAACACTTACCTTGGTGCATTTGGCAAGCTTATGTCTTCATTCAGTACTTTACTAATATGTGTTCAAATGTCCAGCGTATTTCCTTGCTTATTGTTAGTTAAAAGATGACAGGGGTCAGACAGTAGCACAGTAGCTTAAGCACATATGGCAGAAATTGCAAGGACCAGTGTAAGGATCCAGGTTCGAGCTCTGGGCTTCCAGCTGCAGGGGGATCGCGTCACAAGCTGTAAAGCAGGTCTGCAGGGGTCTGTCTTTCTCTCCCCCTCTCTGTCTTCCCCTCCTCTTGCGATTTTTCTCTGTCCTGTCCAACAACAGCAACATCAATGACAACAATAACAACAATAAGGGCAACAAAAATGGGAATAAATGGCCTCCAGGAGCAGTGGATTCATAGTGCAGGCACAGGCACTGAGTCCCAGCAATAACCCTGGAGGAAAAAAAGAAAAGCCCTTTGTTTAAAAATAAATAAATAGAGAGAGGTAAGATGGCGACGGCCTGAGAAGTCGCTTAACAGCGAGTGCTCTGATAGCATCGCCGGCAAAGGTAGGATTTTCTGCCTTTAGCAGGCCAGTCAATAAGGGGGAGGGCACCAAAGAAGTTATTACAGTTTAATTTGGGTTAACAATTAGAGCAAAGGTGACACGGACTAGCGGGGCTCCAGAATTCCCAGGCGGCGCCAGGCAAGGCAAGTGCGCCGGGCATTGTCCTCCGCCCGCCCGGGAAGGCGGCTCCTCCGCCGGTTGCAGAGCGCGGCGGGCAGAGGACCCGGAGAGAGCACTTTAGCTCGGGGGCTGCCTCTTGGGAGTTGCCAGGGTCCACCGCGACCCTGAGGGTGGATCCAAAGACTTCTTGAGTATAGCTCTCATTGGATCAAAGGACTTGGAGCTAGTGTTCATTTTTGAGAAATCCTTTAAAAAAGTCTGGAGGGCGGGGTTTCCCGGAAGATGGCGCCCGGAGAAGCAGAAGCGGTTAGCCTTTGAGCTCCGGACACATCTCGTGTAAACAATAGGATTTTCTGCCTTTAGCAGGCCATCCAATAAGGGGCCATAACGGTCATACCAAGGATGTTTCTATAACTTAATTTGGGTTAAGAATTAGAGTAGGGGAAAAAATTCTTTTTTCTTCCTTTTAATTTTCAAGCATACATCCTTCCCGCCGCCCCCCCTCCCCCCATAAGCAGTGCCTGGGACCAGCTACTAGCAGGATACCCCATACCACCAAACAGGGTTTTTTTTTTTTTTTTTTTTTTTTTCCTTTTTCCTTTTTTTTTTTTTTTAATTCACTGATACACATTTGGGAAGTTCCTCGCACTGCTCTTTAATTACAACTCTTCTTCCTATCTTCTCCCTTTTCTCTCTCTTATCTCTCTCAATCTCTCTCTTTTTTTTTCTTTTTTTTTTTTTTTTTTTTTTTTTAATCTTGTCATACACTTCTTTCTTCTTTGCCTTTCTGAATTTCTGAATTACTTTGGGGAAGAAATCTGACCCAGAGTGGACTCTCTATGTGTGTATCTCTGCTCTAGTTCCCTTTACACTCTTGTTACCCTTAGAATATACACTGGATAGTAGATTTGCATAACTGTCTATTCTTGCTATCCTCTCTTCCTTTTCTCTTTCTTCACTGGGATTTGGTTACTATTTTTTCACGGACTGGAGAAATTGTTTGGCTAACTGGTAACGATTAAACTCCTTCAATACTTACTTCAGTTGCTACGGTTATTCCGGAGGTTGGTGAGTGCAATTGTCATAAAGGTATTTAGTACAGTGTTACTTGTGCTCAAAACACAACAACTGAGGAACAACAGAACATTAAAAAAAAAAAAAAAAGAGAGAAACACATAAATTAAAAAAAAAATGGGTAGATTAAAAACAAATAAAACTGCTACCCCAATGAATGAAGACAAGAGCCCAGAAGAAACCACAAATCAGTCAGAAGTAACCATAGATAAGAAAAGTATGCAAGCAATAATAAACTTATTAATCACAGAAATGAAAACAACATTGGAGGAAAGAAATGGCAGTATTAGGGAAACAACAGTTGAGACCCCCAAGGAAAATACTGATTATCTTGAGACAATTAGAGAACTGAAAGCTGAAATAGCTGTAATGAAGAAAGAAGCTGAGGCAAGGGAAAGCAGACTAACAGAAGCAGAAAACAGAATTAGTCAGACAGAGGATGAGTTAGAGAAAACTAAGAAAGAGGTGAAAGAGCTTAAAAAGAGATTGAGAGACACTGAAAACAACAACAGAGACATATGGGATGATCTCAAAAGAAGTAACATTCGTATAATTGGCCTGCCAGAGGAAGAAAGAGAGGAAGGGGAAGCAAACATCCTAGAGGAAATAATACAAGAAAATTTCCCAGACCTGAATAACAGAAAGGATATCAAGGTGCAAGAGGCCCAGAGAGTACCAAACAGAATCAACCCAGACCTAAAAACACCAAGACACATCATAGTCACAATGAGAAGAAGTAAGGATAAAGAAAGGATCCTAAAGGCTGCAAGAGAGAAACAAAAAGTCACATACAGGGGAAAACCCATAAGACTTTCTGCAGATTTTTCAACTCAAACTCTAAAAGCCAGAAGGGAGTGGCAAGATATCTATCGAGCCCTGAATGAAAAAGGGTTTCAACCAAGGATTATATATCCTGCTAGACTTTCATTCAAGCTAGATGGAGGGATCAAAACCTTCTTAGACAAACAACAGTTAAAGGAGGCAACTATCACCAAGCCGGCCCTGAAAGAGGTATTAAAAGACCTCTTATAAACAAGAACATCACTATAATACTTGTAATATATCAGAGCAAACAAATTGTTTCTTAGAACAATGGCACTACAATACATTAAATCCATAATATCAATAAATGTCAATGGCTTAAACTCACCCATCAAAAGGCACAGGGTGGGGGGATGGATCAGAAAACATAACCCAACCATATGCTGCTTGCAAGAATCACATCTGTCACAACAAGATAAACACAGACTTAAAGTGAAAGGATGGAAAACTATCATACAGGCTAACGGTCCACAAAAAAGGGCAGGAACAGCCATTCTCATCTCAGACACGATAGATTTTAAATTAAATAAAGTAATAAAAGATAGGCAAGGACATTACATAATGATAAGAGGATCAATCAGCCAAGAAGACTTAACAATTATTAACATCTATGCACCCAACGAGGGACCATCTAAATACATTAAACACCTATTGAAACAATTTCAAAAATACATCAATAGTAATACAATAATAGTGGGAGACTTCAATACCCCACTCTCACACTTAGACAGATCAACAAAGAAGAGAACCAATAAAGATATAAGAGAATTGAATGAAGAGATTGACAGACTAGACCTCTTGGACATTTTCAGACTCCTCCACCCCAAAAAACTGGAATACACCTTCTTTTCAAATCCACATAACACATACTCAAGGATAGACCACATGTTAGGCCACAAAGACAGCATCAATAAATTCAAGAGCATTGAAATCATCCCAAGTATCTTCTCAGACCACAGTGGAGTAAAACTAACTTTTAACAACAAACGGAAAATTATTAAAAGACATAGAATTTGGAAACTAAACAACACGCTCCTTAAGAACCACTGGGTCAGACACTCACTCAAACAGGAAATTCAAATGTTCCTGGAAACTAATGAAAATGAAGACACAACCTATCAAAATATTTGGGACACAGCTAAAGCAGTACTGAGAGGGAAACTTATAGCTATACAATCACATATTAAACACCAAGAAGAAGCCCAAATGAACGAACTTACTACACACCTCAAGGACTTAGAGGAAGAGGAACAAAGGAACCCTAAAGCAACCAGAAGGACAGAAATCACTAAAGTTAGAGCAGAAATAAACAACATCGAAAATAAAAGAACCATACAAAAGATCAATGAAGCCAAATGTTGGTTCTTTGAAAGATTAAACAAAATTGACAAACCCCTAGCCAGACTCACCAAACAAAAAAGAGAGAAGACTCAAATTAATAGAATTGTCAACGATACAGGAGATATCACAACTGACACCACAGAAATCCAGAGAATTCTGCGAAACTTCTATAAAGAACTATATGCCACCAAGCTAGAGAATCTGGAAGAAATGGAACAATTCCTAGAAACCTATGCACTTCCAAAACTGAACCAAGAAGAACTACAAAATCTAAATGCACCAATCACAGACAAAGAAATTGAAACCGTTATTAAGAATCTCCCCAACAACAAAAGTCCTGGACCTGATGGCTTCACAAACGAATTCTACAAAACTTTCAGGAAACAGTTAATACCCATACTTCTTAAGCTATTCCATAAGATTGAAGAAACAGGAATACTCCCTTCCACCTTTTATGAAGCCAACATCACCCTGATACCAAAAGCTGATAGGGACAGAACAAAAAAGGAAAACTACAGACCAATATCTCTGATGAACATAGATGCCAAAATATTAAACAAGATCTTGGCCAACCGGATACAGCAACACATCAAAAAGATTGTTCATCATGACCAAGTGGGATTCATTCCAGGAATGCAAGGCTGGTTCAACATCCGTAAATCAATCAATGTCATTCATCACATCAATAAAAGCAAAGCCAAAAACCACATGATTATCTCAATAGATGCAGAGAAAGCCTTTGACAAAATCCAACACCCATTCATGCTCAAAACTCTACAAAAAATGGGAATAGATGGGAAATTCCTCAAGATAGTGGAGTCTATATATAGCAAACCTACAGCCAACATCATACTCAATGGAGAGAAGCTGAAAGCATTCCCCCTCAGATCAGGGACTAGACAGGGCTGCCCACTGTCACCGTTACTCTTCAACATAGTATTGGAAGTTCTTGCCATAGCAATCAGGCAAGAGAAAGAAATCAAAGGGATACAGATTGGAAGGGAAGAAGTCAAGCTCTCACTATTTGCAGATGATATGATAGTATACATAGAAAGACCTAAAGAATCCAGTAGAAAATTACTGGAAGTTGTTAGGCAATATAGCAAGGTATCAGGCTACAAAATCAATGTACAAAAATCAGTGGCATTTCTTTATGCAAACACTAAATCTGAAGAAGAAGACATCCAGAAATCACTCCCATTCACTGTTTCAGCAAAATCAATCAAATACCTAGGAATAAAGTTGACCAAAGAAGTGAAAGACTTGTATGCTGAAAACTATGAGTCGCTACTCAAGGAGATAGAAACTGATACCAAGAAATGGAAAGATATCCCATGCTCATGGATTGGAAGAATAAATATCATCAAAATGAACATTCTCCCCAGAGCCATATACAAATTTAATGCAATACCCATCAAAGTTCCACCAAGCTTCTTTAAGAGAATAGAACAAACACTACAATCATTTATCTGGAACCTGAAAACACCTAGAATTGCCAAAACCATCTTGAGGAAAAGAAACAGAAATGGAGGCATCACACTCCCAGACCTTAAACTATATTATAAAGCCATCATCATCAAAACAGCATGGTACTGGAACAAAAATAGGCACACAGACCAGTGGAACAGAATTGAAAGCCCAGAAGTAAATCCCAACACCTATGGGCATCTAATCTTTGATAAGGGGGCCCAAAGGATTAAATGGAAGAAGGAGGCTCTCTTCAATAAATGGTGCTGGGAAAACTGGGTTGAAACATGCAGAAGAATGAAATTGAACTACTTTATCTCACCAGAAACAAAAATCAACTCCAAATGGATCAAAGACCTAGATGTCAGACCAGAAACAATCAAATACTTAGAGGAAAACATTGGTAAAACACTTTCCCATCTACACCTCAAGGATATCTTCGATGAATCAAACCCAATTGCAAGGAAGACCAAAGCAGAAACAAACCAATGGGACTACATCAAATTGAAAAGCTTCTGCACATCCAAAGAAACTATTAAACAAACAGAGAGACCCCTCACAGAATGGGAGAAGATCTTTACATGCCAGACATCAGACAAGAAACTAATCACCAAAATATATAAAGAGCTCAGCAAACTTAGCCACAAAAAAGCAAATGACCCCATCCAAAAATGGGCAGAGGAAATGAACAAAACACTCACCACAGAGGAGATCCAAAAGGCTAACAAACATATGAAAAACTGCTCTAGGTCACTGATTGTCAGAGAAATGCAAATTAAGACAACACTAAGATACCACCTCACTCCTGTAAGAATGGCATACATCAAAAAGGACAGCAGCAACAAATGCTGGAGAGGATGTGGGGACAGAGGAACCCTTTTACATTGCTGGTGGGAATGTAAATTGGTACAGCCTCTGTGGAGAGCAGTCTGGAAAACCCTCAGAAGGCTAGACATGGACCTTCCATATGACCCAATAATTCCTCTCCTGGGGTTATACCCCAAGGACTCCATAACACCCAACCAAAAAGAGGTGTGCACTCCTATGTTCATAGCAGCACAATTCATAATAGCTAAAACCTGGAAGCAACCCAGGTGCCCAACAACAGATGAATGGCTGAGAAAGCTGTGGTATATATACACAATGGAATACTATGCAGCTATCAAGAACAATGAACTCACCTTCTCTGACCCATCTTGGACAGAGCTAGAAGGAATTATGTTAAGTGGACTAAGTCAGAAAGTTAAAGATGAGTATGGGATGATCCCACTCATCAACAGAAGCTGACTTAGAAGATTTGAAAGGGAAACTAAAAGCAGGACCTGATCAAATTGTAAGTAGGGCACCAAAGTAAAAACCCAGTGGTGAGGAGTAGACATGTAGCTTCCTGGGCCAGTGGGGGGTGGGAATGGGCGGGAGGGATGGGTCACGGTCCTTTGGTGATGGGAATGGTGTTTATGTACACTCCTAGCAAAATGTAGTCATATAAATCAGTAGTTAATTAATATGAGAGGGGGAAATCAATTGTATGTCTCAAAGGTTCTCAAAAGACAAACTGAATCTTTTTAATAGATAGGCTACGTATTTGATATGCGGACTCTCTCAAAAGCCTAGACCAAGTAGATTAGAAGCTTCCAATAGCACAGCTATATACAAGATACTGGGTACTGTACAGCAAACCATAACAAAGGGACTTTTCAAAGTTAACCCAATTAACAAATAATGTGTGGGTAATATTAACTATTGATTGTCTTTTTGAACCCTAAGACAGCAGGAACCTCACATCTTCACTATAGAGCCCCTACTTCCCCCAGTCCTGGCACCCTTGGATAGGGCTCACTTTCCCGTATGCCTCTCCCATTCCATACCAAATAATATTGCATCCGCCGATCACAACCTAACCAAAGCAACAATTGCCATCTCAACATGCTTCACCTCAGAGTGTATCCAGAGACTTCACGTGTGGAGTGACAACCCTTCAGCTTCATTACTCGGGTGAGACCTTTCCTTTTATAGTACACTCTAATTTCATCTCAGGTAGTTCACTTTCTAACAAAGTCCCATAACCTAGACATATACCAGTTTCTGTGAGAGAGAGCGTATGTGCACACGTATCCATAAACTACTGCAAAATATATACCTGAAAGCAGCATTACACTAGAGTTTGCAGTGAGTACCTCCCCAACACTTCCTCTCCACTATTCCAATCTTGGGATCCATGTTTGCTCAACAAATTGATTGGCTTTGTATGTTAACTCTCTTTTCAATCACCAGGTTCCAGATGCCACCAGGATGCTGGCTAGGCTTCCCTGGATTGAAGACCCCACCAATGTGTCCTGGAGCTCAGCTTCCCCAGAGACACACCTGACTAGGGAAAGAGAGAGGCAGACTGGGAGTATGGACCGACCAGTCAACACCCATGTTCAGCAGGGAAGCAATTACAGAAGCCAGACCTTCTACCTTCTGCAACCCTCAACGACCCTGGGTCCATGCTCCCAGAGGGCTAGAGAATGGGAAGGCTATCATGGGAGAGGGTGGGTTATGGGGATTGGGTGGTGGGAATTGTGTGGAGTTGTACCCCTCCTACCTTATGCCTTTGTTCACTAATCCTTTCTTAAATTAAAAATTTAAATAAAAAAAAAAAAAAAAAAAAAAAAAAAAAAAAAAAAAATAAATAAATAAATAAAAATATGACAATATGAAGAGTACTATTTCTTAGATTTTATTAAGATTATTCTGTGGAAGGTCTTGTTTTAGGGAAACCTATTGATTAAAAGGTAAATCTGGAGTAAACTTATATAAAGGAACACAATAGGGGGCTTTATGTGATGGACACAAGATAACATATCTGAGGGTGGAAGACACCATAATGGTTTTGCAAAAGACTTTCAAGCCTGAGGCTCTAAAATCTCCGATTCAGTCCCCTGCACCACTATAAATCAGAACAGTGCAGTGCTCTGGAAACAAAACAAAACAAACAAAAGCTTATTTTGTTGAGATATCTAAAATATAAAGCTCCACTGGCCAATATATTAACCACTACAACGAGATGCTATTGAGCTCTTAAGAGCTCTCGAGACTTACTCTCCATAGGGTCTGACCCAATTAACATTCCCACCAGAAGTGTAAAAGGTTTCCCTTACCCAAAGTTGTTACTGCTCTTTGCCCTGAGATGTTACTTACCCTGAGATATTACTGTATATATGACATACAGCATATCAACATTAGTTTCAAAAATAAACTACAGGGTTTTTAAAGAATTATTATAAAAGCAATAGTATTAATCAATTTAGCATTAGGATAAATGTTAAATTAAAATCAAAGTATTTAGATGTATCAAAAAGAGAAAAACGTATTATTGAAACTAATTTAATTGCTTTCTTTTAAATTTTTATTTTAATGAGAGAAAGACCAGAGAACTGCTCAGCTCAGGTTTGTGGTGGTGCTGGGGATTAAATCTGGGACATTGCAGCCTCAAGTAGGAAAGTCTTTGCCTAACCATTGTCTGCCCAGTTCCAACTTTTTAAAAATGGAATCAGATACATATGTGGTTCTCATTTATGAAACAGTATATTCTTGCTGAGTACCAAGTGATGTTCAAAATAAAACAGAACTAAAATATAAAGTTGTGTTTTCTGTTTTTTTTTTAATTCTTTTAAAAAATATTTTATTTATTTTATTTTTGAGAGATCCAGAGGAAGAGAGAGACAGAGAGAAACACCAGAGCACTGCTCAGCTCTGGCTTATAGTGGTGCAGGGGATTGAACCTGGGACTTTGGAGTCTCAGGCATGATTTTCTTTGCATAACCATTATGCTATCTCTCCCACCCATGTTTTCTTTTAATTAGATTGTATATGGGAGTGGAAGAGAGACATCAGAACACTGCTCCACCATTTGTAAACTGCTATTTTTTGTCTTTGTGTGATGTCAGGATTGTAAACTGAGACCTTATACATAAAAGTCATGTGCTCTATGGTTGAGTTACCTGCCCAGTTCAATATGCTTAATATTCTTCAAAAATGTTACTAATTGTCTGTCTTATATGATGCATTTCTTAAAACTGACTGGAGTTTCCAGATCCTCTAGAAGACAAAACACTCAATTTAGCATAAAATTAACTTGAATAATTAGTTGAATTGCAATAATATTATTAGAATCCATATATTTAATAGTATGATGAATTAATATTATTTTCAAACTAATTATCTATGTGTTTCATATGATTCAATGTCAGCATATTGCTTTTATTACCAGTTATTGAGGTCTTAACTGCACCATACAGCTAAATTATGAATAATTAGGAAAATGTTTATTCCCATGTGGATAATAAATAAAGTATCTTTTCTTTTCTACAGTGTAAATTTTTAATTTAAGGCAGATTATGCTATAAATATGTAAATTTCAGGTATGCAACATTAAATGGAAGCTATTATAGAAAAGACTTAATCTAAATATTTTGTAAGTCACAAAGATGTATAATAAAATGCACATTTACAAATTTTATGTCTAAGTAAGAAGGGTAGAATACAAAACAAAGAAAATGATTTATATATACCAATAAACCTTGCAGGAAACTTAGCCTGCAATGATCTTTAATGATTCTCATAGACATTGAAACATTTAAAAATGTATGTGGTGGATACAATATTAATGAAAAAATTATTAGTTATTTTATGAAAGAACACACCACCTTTGTTCCTTATGCATTTAGTATTGTCATTGCTTCTATGAAAACTTTATTTATACATTGAAGACAGTAATCTGAAATTAAGTTCAATTTTCATATTTCTTAAACCTGGTATCCCTTGACTCTGTACTTACCATCTGTTCATAATGCTTTTAGAACTGTTTAAAACTCTGTGATACCAGGAGAAAAATCATAAATGCAATAGAAACAATTTATCAGGGCTCTGTTGAATAAATAATTCATAACACACTTATACTCAAAATACCCATTTTCTTGTATTTGATGCTTTTCTTATAACTTTCATAAGACAGTATAACAACAACAAAACCAGAAAAATGATTTTATTAATGTTAATGCTATAATTCTCTATAAAGTTTATATATATTGTGTTTACTTTTTTGTATCCAAATATCAGAAAGTGGATACCTTCAGCAAATGTATGGGATACAGAATCATTTCCTTCAGGATATTTTTTCAAAGCATCTCTGGGGATACTCTTGGGGAAACATTCACTTAATGTTTTTTTTTCTTTTTAATTTTGAGAAAATGAAGCAGAGGACCTAATTTGTTCTCCTTTTAATCTCATTTTAAATATCCCTCCAGCAAAGGAAAATATTAGTGATTTAATAGCTGGTCTTCTAAATTCAATGCTGTGATATCTTTTTACATAAATATATTTGGACAACCCACTAATCTGCATTCATGCTTACATAAGTGGTTTCAGTAAGTCCATAGGTATAATTGGATGAGCACTGTGTGGATCTCTCTAATTAGAATTTTCAGTAAGTTGAACGGGAACTGCTCCTACTCTCATATGCATGTGTGATTTCCACTAAAGTGAGCAAGCATAACTAAGGACAACACTTTTCCCCTCTGACCACTTTGAATTCTATGCACTCCAGATGCCATGGAGACTTCTATGACTATTCTCTTATTCAAACTGTTGGTTTGTAATGGCACTATAACTCCTTATGAAATTGCTTTTGTTTGTTTAAATGAAGTTTTAGACCCCTCCAAAGTAATATAAGTTCTGGTTATGGAGGCGTTAACTTTTCAGTGATGGAAGAAATATTTGCTAAGTGAAATGAAAATATTTGTCAAGGCCATCATGCTTCTAGTTTGATGATTCTGGACAGGATGCTGATACTAGCTGGCAGAAAGATGTGAACATCCCTGCAGATTAAAATGCAAATTTTATTGCTGAAAACAGCAATGCACAGAAAGGCCATAGAGCCTTTCAGCTTTCTGACAGCAGCTTGCAGATTCAGTGCACTGAATCACTCAATATCTTTAAGTGTCTATCCGATTCTGGAACTCTCGTAAACATCTGCTCACACTGTACCCATGCCAAGTTCCAGTTTTAAGAATATACAGGATCAAAATTAAATAACTGTTGGGATAAACACTTTCCCTAGAGGAGATTATGAGTGATTGTTGTCTTAATTATAAAAGAGGGAGGGGAAAAGTAAATGGTGAGAAGAGAATATCATATACGATCTAGGCCATATATAAGTGATTTCATTGTAAAATCAAAATTATAATTTGAACTTTATTTTCCTGAGTTAGAATGCTATGGCAGAGGAAAATATGAAATAGTTGAATTTTGTAGCAAAAATAAGAGGTTACTTGGTTTACCCAGTTACTTCTTCGATGCCTGAATCTCTGGTATGCTGCATGATAGCAAAGGATATAATGAAATAGTCTGTTGGATTTCAGTGAGGACAGACACCCATGAACAACTAAATACAGTAATATACAATAATACTATTCATTTTTCTTTTTGTTAATAAATGATAGAAGGGGAAAAGAGAGAACTACTGTAGAATGACATGAGATGCCTGCAATCAAACTCATACCTGAGAGTTCAACATACTGTGTCTGGACTTATGAAAATAGCTTTTTAAAATAGAATTTTCTGTGCCATAGATTATTTTGAGCTATTTTTATTATTAGTTATTTGATTTAAAAAGCTGTAAACTTTCAGGGGTATAGATTTATACCTTCTGTGTGTTTATAACTATCTGAATCATCATTAAAATGTTTGTGCTCTGATTTCAAGATAAATTTTATTAACATCCATCAATATAAAGAAGCTACCTTTCACTAAAAAGAAGAGAGTTGACTTCTTCAATTGCTCTTTGATGACACACACTGAGAAAAAGAGGAATTTAGTAGATGATCACAAAATCCAGGGCTGTCAGCATCTTATCATAACCGGTTGTTCTTTAAATAAAGCTAATTCCAAGAATACCAAATTGATCAGAGCTGATGTTGTTTATATTATGGGTTTGCTACTTATCTTGCTAGACTTCATTTTTAATTGACCTGTTAGGAGGTAAAATCTGGCCACTTACTGGACTATTTAAGTTTACTCATATATCCATTACTTTATAATTTATTAGAAAATGCACTGGTCTAGTTCTTTTCATTTTCCCAAATCAAATCCATTGGAATATATTTTTATTTAAAATATTTAAAGTAAATATTTCCTTACATACTTCAAATAAAGGTAAAAACTACTATAACTTGAACTATAAAAAGAATGACCAAGATGAATCACTTAAAATTTAATATGTAGCTGTAAAACATTAATTCCCCAATAAAGAAATTAAAAGTTAATATGTAGCATATTTTATGTTCATCTGTCTTCTATCAAGCATTATAATTGCACATTACTATAAAATCCATCAACATATTAATTTAATAAGATTGAACAAAATATAATAATGAGTAATAGGTGTGCAAATATCTCTGTATGTATGTTGAACTGAAATGCAGATATGGGAAAATTTAACTTTATTATTCATTGTGGAAATCTATTATGGATTTGGTTTTCTTCAACATGTTGGATGACCTAGAGCTAACTATGTTTGCACATCTTTAATTCCATTGATGTACACTTTAATTTGGTTCCCTTCTCTTCAATATCTATAATTTTGTTTAGGAACTTTCCTTTTTCTTCTTCTTCTTCTTTATTTATTTGGTCATTCTTGGAAACCCATTGTTCTGGACTGACTTATTCAGATAGTTAGAAACAGAGATGAAGAGACAAAGGGAATGACAGTGCAACTCCAAAACGTCTCCTAATGTAGCGGGCATTCAGTTTGAAGCTGAGTCACATGTGTCTCAAAGCAGGCATCTCCCCAGGTAAGCTATCTTGCTGATCCTTTTCAGGAATTCTAAAATACTTGATTTTTATCAGTGTGGGAAAGGGAGAAAAAAAGAGTCCAGAGCATTGGTAACCTTTGATATATATATATATATATATATATATATATATATATATATATATATATATATATATATATGGAGAGAGAGACAGAGACAGAGACAGAGAGACAGAGATACAGAGAGACAGAGAGATAGAAATCAAATCTGGAATGTCATATACTATTTACTGCTCATCTATTTCCCCGATTTGAGTCTGTTTAAGGTTTTAACTGTGGGTGTTGGGTGGTAGTGCAGCGGGTTAAGCGCATGTGGCACGAAGCGCAAGGACAGGGTAAGGATCCCAGTTCGAGCCCCCAGCTCCCCACCTGCAGGGGAGTCGCCTCACAGGTGAAGCACATCTGCAGGTGTCTGTCTTTCTCTCCCCCTCTCTGTCTTCCCCTCCTTCATTTTTCTCTGTCCTATCTAACAACGGCGACAATAATGACTACAAAAACAATAAAAGCAAGGACAATAAAAGGGAAAATAAATAAATAAAAATTTTAAAAGGTATAAAATATATTAAAAAGATTTTAACTGTATGTCATATAGTATTAATAACATTGAATAAAACAACAACAACAACAAAAAACTTCTGAGGTTTTCTTACAGTGTTCTTGCCACTAATAGTCTCCTACAGTGCTATTTAAGATCACAAAAATTGTGAAACATGCATCATATTTTGCAAACTCGTTACTAGTTTATATGAAGCACAAATTGTTCTATGTGTGGAATGTCAACCCTTCAGCCTCATTAGTATGGTGAGACCTTTCTTTTCATAGGATTCTCTTAATTCCATTCCTGGTGGCTCACTTCCTAACAAAGTCCCCAAACCTTGATATAGACCAGGTCTCATGAAATAGGGCATATGTTCACATGTATCCATAAATTATGGAAAAATATATCTGAAAGTAAACATACACAATAGTCTGCAGTGAGTCACTATGAAGTTCATAATGAAATAGTATCTACTTAGACTTAGATACCCTCCTCACCTACTCCCTATTACACTTCCCTCACTCACTCCAAAACTAACCAAGGACTGCAAATGCTGAATAAGGGCAAGAGATTGACATACTTTATTTTTTTAAAGATTTTATTTATTTTATTAATGAGAAAGATAGGAGGATAGAAAGAGTCAGGCATCACTCTGGTACATGTGCTGCCGGGAATTGAACTCAGGACCTCATGCTTGAGAGTCTAGTTCCTTAGCCACTGCACCACTTCCCGGACCACAGATTGACATACTTTAATGATGACTCTTCAGTCACTAACAGGCCACCCCATCACCTGGGGCCCTAGTGAGAGAGTCATGAGTTTACAAAACAGACATGATGGGCCTAGACCTCAAATGAATCCCTCTCCCCAATGTTACCAGTCATCTCTATCAGGAACAACAAAACAGACCCCTTTGTGGGCCCCCATAGGACCTTGCCCTCAACTTGGATCAGAAATGGTAGAGAATGTTCCATCCTCTGAAGGGAGGCTGGACAACATACTCTATGCTACACCTGAGGAAGATGGGTGGAATGCTCCTACTTATGACCACAGAATGTGAGCTCAGATCTACAGGGATGCAGTGGTCGCATAGGCTTTTAAGCTGAATATGGGCCCCAGACCAAATCAAATAGATGGGGTTTACAGTAAACAATATTTATACACCTTTCCCATATTTAGAAGGTACTCTCTTCCCTGATCCAGCTTTCTGGTCCTTTTTCCAGCCATGACATCATCTCCCCAGACAATAAATTGGATCCACCTGCATATCAGATTTCAGGCTCAGAAAAAAAAAAAAAAAAAACTAGTATAGCCACCGGCCCTTTGGAATATAACTAAAATGTGGCTACTAGCTATCTACAAAATGGAGGATATCACCCCCATCTCTTTATCTATACTATTCCAGCCTTTAGGTTCGTAATTAGTCAACAATTTGGTTGGCTTGGTATGTTAACTCTCTTTTCAGCCACCAGGTTCCAGATGCTACCATGATGCCAACTAGAGTTCCCTGGACAGACCATTATACCAGTGTGTCCTGGAGCCCAGCTTACCCAGAGCCCCACCCCACTAGGGAAAGAGAGAGACAGGATAGGAATATGGATTGACCTGTTAATGCCCATGTTCAGTGGGGAAGCAATTACAGAGTTAGACATTCCACCTTTTGCACCCCACAGTGACCTTAGGTTCATATCCCCAGAGGGATAAAGAATAGGAAAGCTATCAGGGGAGGGGATGGGATACAGAGTTCTGGTGGTGGGAATTGTGTGGAGTTGTACCCCTCTTATCCTATGGTTTTGTCAATGTTTCCTTTTTATAAATAAAAAATTTAAATGAGGGAGTCTGGAGGTAGCAGAGCAGGTTAAGCACACGTGGCGCAAAGCGCAAGGATGGGAGGAAGGATTCTGGTTCGAGCCCCCAGCTCCCCACCTGCAGGGGAGTTGCTTCACAGGCAGTGAAGCAGGTTTGCAGGTGTCTATCTTTCTCTCCCTCTCTCTGTCTTCCCCTCCGCTCTCCATTTCTCTCTGTTCTATCTAACAGCGACAGCATGAATAACAACAACAATAATAACTACAATAATAATGAAAAACAAGGGCAATAAAATGGAAAATAAATATAAAAAAATTAAAATGAAAAATTAAAAAATGTTCTATATGTAGAATAACTCAAAAATAGGTTTGAAAAACATATTAGTAATAGTTGGTTTAATTCCTGTGTGTATATTACTATACCTTATAAGTGACAGGATTCACTATGAAAATAGGAGAGTAGATACTGACAATTAAAAAGCAGAGCATGACATGAAAGGATCATCACAAACCAATGTTGACTTAATGTGAGGGAGTTCCAGTTTTAAAAATTAATGAATGCCATCCATGAGCATTAAAAATAATAGTAAAACAAGATAAGCATGGCTGCATTGGATGGGTCCAGAATAGTCCTGTTATTTTAATAGTTTTTTATAATTAAAGTTGCTGACTAAAGGGAGTGACTTTGTTAAAGGTGGTTATGAATGCCAACGAGAGTTTTGCTCGCTGACATTGACCTGAATTTGATGGGAAAAGTATGTTTTTTTTTTTCTTCTGTTGATCTCTCTATTAGGAACATCTTTATGTACATTAAGGATACAAAATGGAGTTATTATTATTATTATTATTTTGCCTCTAGGGTTATCACTGAGGCTCAGTACCTACACCATGAATCCACTGCTCCTGCAGGCCATTTTTCCATTTTGTTATCCTTGTTATTGTTGTTATTGTTGCTGCTGTTGTCTTTGGATGGGACAGAGAGAAATTGAGAGAGCAGGGGAAGACAGAAAGGGGGAGAGAAAGATAAGACACCAGCAGACCTGCTTTACCACTTGTGCACTGCAGGTGGGGAGCCGGGGCTGGAAAGGGGGTCCTTATGCTGGTCCTTGTGCTTTGCTGCATGTGCACTTAACCTGCTGCACTACTGCTTGGCCACCCAAAAAGGAGTTTTTGAAAAAACATTTTTCTTATTCCAGTGTGACTTATTTAAAAAAATAGTAATTTTAGAAGGAGGTACAGTATTATTTCTGAAATTTATCACTTATGTCTGTTTAAATCTGTGAGATGGAAGACTGGCAAAATAGTTCAGTAGAAGAGCATAGGACTTGCATGAATGAAACCCCAGGTTTGAACTTCATACTACGTCTGATAGAACTAAGCAGTATTCTGTTCTCTTTCATTCTTTAGCTCTCTTTTTCTCTCAGAGATAAATAAATCTTGTACGATGGCCTTACCACCCTGAACAAGCCTGATCTCCTAAGCCAAGCAGGGTTGGGCCTGGTTATTACTTGGATGGGAGATAATTTTATCTGTCTGTCTGTCTACATACACATATGTAGACATATATAAACAGTATAGATATTTTTATTTCATTTATTTGATTTGCTGGGATAGAGAGAAACTGAAAGGGAGAGAAGATGGAGGAGAGACAGACAACTGCAGTACTGCTTCGCCAGCATTACCCCTGTAGGTTGGGACTGGGGGCTTGAACCCAGGTCCTTGTACCTGGTAACACATATACTTAACACGTGCACTACACTGGGTTCCATGTAGGTATTTTTTAAAAAGTCATGTCTATGATTAAAAGAACATATACACGCATATGACACTATATGTTTCAACTCTAGTTATTATGACTCCATTTGATCTTTTCCTCAACAAGTGTTTTAAGGATGATTATAAGCTCAGCTATGGTGTTTGTTTGTTTGTTTATTACCATTAAATTTATCACTGGATTTCAGTGCCTGCACTATGAATCTACCACTGCTAGCAGGCTTCCCCTCCGTTTTATCTTTCTATTTTATTTGATATGTCTGAGAAAATTTGAGAGAGGAGGAGAGACAGAGAAGGAGAGGAAGAGATAAACACCTGCAGACTTACTTCACTGCTCATGAACTGTTCCCCTTGGAGGTGGAAAGCTGTGGCTTGAACCCAGGTAATGTACCACTACCCAGCCCACATTACATTCTTCTTCATCCAACAGATCAGTTTGAACAAGGGATCGAAGCCAAGTATATAATTGCTCAAAAACTCATGGTTCACGGGTCACCTAAATAAACCTGGTCATATTCCAACAATTGTAACTCTAAATGCACAGTTGTTACTAGTCCTTGACAGGGAATAATGAACACATGGCATTAATGTTTTGAATGATAATTCTTCTTTTCTTAGATTATTTTCCTCAGGAATACAAAACTTTGCATATCATCTGATAAAGCTTCTTTGACAAAATTTTGCAACATTAATATTGTCTTTGAAATTCCATTTTAACATACTTAGGATATAAAATATGTTTCACATTTTAAAGTTAATTCCTTAAGTAAATATTCTGTTAAAGTACTTTACCAAAATTTGGTACCTAAGGATGGGGGCAGATAGCATAATGGTAATGCAGATAGACTCTCATCCCTGAGGTTCCAAAGTCCCTGGTTCAGTCCCCTGCTCCACCATAAGCCAAAGCTGAGCAGTACTCTGGTAAAAATAAAAATAAATAAATGAATAAATAAATATTTGATACCTATTTGGAAAATTTCAAAGACATCATAATCAAACAATAAAAATAATCTGCAGCATAGTTGAGACAACATAATGAACATGATTACAAAGAAAGGTGATCCCACAAAAAGAAAAGTTTCAAAAGAGAATACATGGCAGCTGACTTGTGATGTACAAATTAATAAACTGTTACCTTTATCATATTTTTAGATATCAATATATATTTAACATGATATTTGACATTTCATCAATATTTACTGTTTACTCAGCACTGAGTTGAGATCTTCATTTTATTCTCATCTTTCAAAGATAATGAAATGTATCTAATGAGCTCAGAATTTGGAGAGATATTGTGTGTAATTAAAGGCCTAAAATTCATTTCTAAGCTGATGTTTTTTATCTGTGTCTTAGTAGTTGTCTAGTTACTAGTATTTAGAGTGTGATAATTCTGAAGTGTAGGAGGGATTACTATATGTAGTATATCTTCCTAGGGAGAGGTATAACAACAAATTTGTAAGGATATTATTTAGTAACATACCATATGGGTAATAGTGAATGCAATGGCGGGAGATTTTCAGATGTGGTTTTCAGAGATTTATACATTTGGCTTAGTTAGCAAACTTCATGTTAGTTAACAGTATATGTCAGATAGTACATTAAAGGTAGTATATATTGGAAAAAATCTTGTATGTCAGAACCATGTGAGGAGTACTTTTATTATTTCCAAGTTATGATGCATTGAAACTGAAGCATGGAATGTTATTTGCCAAACTTCACACATGGAATGAAGTGACAAAGTAAATTCCCTTAGGTAGGATATGGGGAGTCATGGTATGTGCTTAAATCATTTAGGAGAAGGAAATAAATGAAAGATTAAAGATTCCTGAGCTTTCAAGACTTATATAATAGGAAAATGATATTGTCTAACTATTAAGTTAAACAGAAGATCCTAACAGGCAATATTTAACAGAAATAACATATTTAGTTTCTTGCTACTTCCATTATTGCCACAAACTTATACTGCATTAGTCCTTGAGCTAGCCATTAAGCTGTTTTAGTGATATTGGTCCTATTGGAAAAGGTTCATCACCTATCTAAACTTAGTGGCCATACACAGCTCTTATATTCAGTGTATGTTTTGAAATTAATTATAAAACTGGTTATTAAAATGCTAGAACCTCAACCTAAAAATGCAATGCCTAACCAAGCAAGAATGCTGTTGGAGCAATGTCCTTGACAAGTACATTATCAGACAACATCAATTGTGTTGGCAAAGGTTAAGGCTGACAGTTACCTCTGGTTGCTGCTCAAATGGTGTCTGTGCATCCTGGCATTTTATTTATCTTATTTCAACGGAATGAGAGTTTAAGTACACAAAGTAATTACCTGAAGGCTGAGCAGATTGGATTGGACATCGAATCCTCATCAGAATTCAGTAGCAGTGCAGAAGGATGAAAATGAACCTTAAAGTGGAGAGGAAATAAAAGATTGGCACTAAGAAAGAAAAATAAATGTTGTTCCTTAATTGATCTGAGGAAGAAAGTGTGTTCAGATGACTTTAAATGCTGTCTCCTACCAATTCCACTTAGGGGGGCGTGGCTTACATATGACTACAAATTTAACTGCCTTGAAGATTTCTAGTTGTGATTCCTGTAACCTTAAGGAACTAAGTCTGATTAGAAAGAAAACAGATGGAGAGGACACAAGCATACACCCTTCTATGAGCTTTGTTACTGCATTGTCTTTCTGAGCCATGTCCACAGAGTTAAAACAGGTTTAAAAAAAAAGTCTCAATAGTCATCACTGAACTATGTATAGTTGTGCTGTAAACATAGTTCTATTAATGCAGCCTGGTCTATCAGATGATTTCTATTACATTAAAGAGAACTCTGAAATACATGCAACTTAAAAGACAAATGTTTTATTTTATGTTGACTCAGATTTGAATTGACACCTACTTAGTTTACATGTTAGTATGAAACTAAATATGCACTGAGGCTTAATTCCCAGAAAAAATTAGACACATGAAATAAGCAATAAATATGAAAACTACTCCTTACAGGAAATTCTTTATAGTTGTCATGAATTTCAGTTATGAAAAACTGGCTCTAATTTGGAAATTTTGGGTGGATAACAGTAAATGTAACTGACTGTTAGAAGGAGAGAGTTGCATGATTTTGCCAAGTTACTTTATTTTCAGAGCCTGAAATTACGGTTGCAAAATATACTTATCAGTGTGTGTGGGGGGGAAATAAACTTGAGATAGGTAGTTAATATGAGATTAACACAAAATAATCCTCCAATCTAGGAATCCATTTTTTTTTCAAATTTAGTTTCTTGCTATTTCAGTTATTGCCACAAACTTATACTGCATTAGTCCTTGAGCTAGCCATTAAGCTACTTTAATAATAAAAAACTCAGTATTAGGTTGAGTAAGAAAGTTGCAATTTCTAAGAATACATAGTACACATATAAAACAAGCGAGAGAAAGGTAAGTATGTTTGTGTGTGCGGTGTGTGTGTGTGTGTAACTAAATTCATCATAGGAAAAACAGTAATAGAATGAAAATTAGCTGAAATGAAATACATGTACATTAATGCAAAATTACTAAATAAACTATGGGTCATTTATAAGGTAAGATAATACACAGTCTTAAAAATAGTGAAGTAAAATTACACGCAGTTAACATGTAAAGCTCTGTAGGGTTTTTTGATCTTATGGAAAAGCTTTGGAAGTACGGGTATTAACTGGCTCCTGAAGCTTTTGTAGAATTCATTTGTGAAGCCATCTGGTCCAGGACTTTTGTTATTGGGGAGATTCTTTATAACTATTTTGATTTGTCTATGATTGGTGTATTTAGGTTTTGTAGTTCTTCTTGGTTCAGTTTTGGAAGGGCATATGTTTCCAGGAATTCTTCCATTTCTTCCAGATTTTGTAACTTGGTGGTGTATAGTTCTTCATAGAAGTTTCACATGAAACAGGTTCCAGATGCCAGTATGATGCCAACCAGACTTCCCTGGACTGACGACCCCACTAATATATCCTGGAGCTCTGCTTATCCAGAGCCCCACCCTACTAGGGAAAGAGAGAGGCAGACTGGGAGTATGGACCTACCAGTCAACGCCCATGTTCAGCGGGGAAGCAATGACAGAAGTCAGACCTTCCACCTTCTGCAACCCACAATGACCCTGGATCCATACGCCCAGAGGGACAGAGAATTGTTATCCAATTGCTATACTGATCATGAGGGTATTTTATATACCTACAAAGCAATGATGAAAAGTACTTTAGCAGTAACGAATATTCCTTTACAAAACAAGTTTGCTTGTTTATGCACTGAGAGTTCACTACCTAGGCCTGAAATTTTTTTTATGATGAATATAGAAGACAGAGGGAGAAACCCTAAAAATTGTGGGACATTAAAGAATAGGAGTAAAAATCACTTAAAATGTAAATGGAAGTGCTAGAAAAGGTATATCTTCAACATCTGTGCTGACTGCTGATGGCTGAGTTAGAGATGATAATGGGGAATACATATGACAGCAGAAGCAATCTAGAATATTTGATAAAAGTTACATATCACTTCATGGCAAGCCAGAAGTTAACCCTTTGGGTGTAAATGTGTGTCATGTCATAACTGAGTTTGAGTTCTTGTGGAAGCTTCTTAGAAGTCTGCTCAGCTTTCAGTAGATCATCTCATAGAAAAAAAAAAAAAGGATATCAACCTCTCTATAACCCTGAACATGAAATGAGAATTCTTGCTAAAAACAGCTGCAGCCGCTTTTTCATGAGAAGAGGAGGTGATGGTGTGCTAACAGATGCTCAGCTTCTCCCTTGGTGACAAAGCATATTGGTGATTTCAAGTAGGAGTGGCATCTTGAAGAAAGCAATTAGGTTCTCTGTGAGTGATGGCAGTAAAGACACCAGAGTAATTAGGACAGATTAAAGCAAAGAAAGATAAATATCTTGCCTAAACAGGGGTTGAAGCTACATGACCACAATTACTTTGGCAGGAGACAATGTAGTACATGTGGTCACAGGAAGCAATGCTTTTCTGTCCCAAGTGAATATTTCATGAAAATGGATTATTAAAAGCATTTGTAATATGCCATATATAGTTATATCACAAAAGTGTATGTGGTGCATTCTTTACTGATGGAATTTTTCAATGATTGAAACAGTGTATGGGTATGTCTCCAAGCTACTGCTTTTAAAATAAGAACTTGCAAATATATGCTAGAAATATGGTTAGAACAGACTCCATGATATTGCTTCTGAATTTGACATCTATGTCCTGATTTGGAATAAATGTTA
This sequence comes from Erinaceus europaeus, assembly GCF_950295315.1. Classification (NCBI taxonomy): domain Eukaryota; kingdom Metazoa; phylum Chordata; class Mammalia; order Eulipotyphla; family Erinaceidae; genus Erinaceus; species Erinaceus europaeus. The sequence goes on along the minus strand of NC_080180.1, from coordinate 42,880,763 downwards.
TCTCGCTGGATTGTGGAAAGCTCTGTTTGCATATAACTGACTTATTCCTACTTTCCTGTTAGTTTACAGCCTTGATATATTGGATTAGTATGTTATTTACTGGTGACACATATTTGCACTGATAATATAAGGTAAATATACCTAAGAGAGAGGCTTGTACACATATGGTTGTTCAGCTGTCTTAAGGGAAAAAAAAAAAGGCATGTTCTAAGACTAGAAATATGGAGTGGTTAAATACAGACTACATGAGTGAGGGTACTGGCTGGGTGCTCCCCATGCTCAAGGAACTGAGTTCAAGGCTCTGCTTCCTATCAGCACAGGGGAAACTTCATGAGTGGTGAAGCAGGTCTGCAGTTCTCTCTCTCTTAAATTATTTATTTATTTATATTTATTTATTTCCTTTTGTTGCTCTTGTTGTTTTATGTTGTAGTTATTATTTTTGTTGTTAGATAAAACAGAGAGAAATTGAGAGGGGGGAAGACAGAGGGGAGAAGAGAGACACCTGCAGGCCTGCTTCACCGCCTGTGAAGCGACTCCCCTGCAGGTGGGGAGCCGGGGGCTAGAACCAAGATCCTTATGCCTGTCCTTGTGCTTTGCGCCACCTATGCTTAATCTGCTGCACTACTGCCTGACTCCCTATTTATTTATTTTTTATTGGATAGATACAGAGGGGAGAGGGAGATAGCGATAGAGAGAGACACATTTTTCGGATATTCAGGCCCTTTAAGACACTAAGACATAGAGAAGAGTTGACAAATATATTTAATATAATATGAGATTCAGAGATTCAACATACAAATCTATTGTACTCCTGTGATTTCTCCTGCTCAAGCAAGAGTTCTGATATACAAATTACCCCAAATTTGTTAGAAGAAAGAGTTGAAAATGAAACATTTAGTTTGTGGTGAAGTTGAGGCAGTAGTAAGCAGAATGAGCATTCTATAATAAAGTTCCCTCCGAGGCTCTGAGTCAGGCTCAGGAAGCATGACATTTAAGTCAAGATGAGGAACAGTTAGGAAAATTTCAATGAAAACGAAACAGATTCAGGGGTTGGGCAGTGGAGCACCTGGTTAAGAGCACATAGTACTAAGCACAAAGACTTGCTCGAGGAATGGGTTAAAGCCCCCACACCCAACATGTGCGCACAGAGAAGGAGGATTCAAGGGGGCTCGAGGGGCGACACCTCAGCGATGTTTCACAAATGATGAAGCAGGTCTGCAGGTGTCTCCCAGTATGTCTCCTTTCAATTTCTCTCTGTCTATCCAATCATATGGAAAAATGGCTGCCAGGAGTAGTGGATTTGTAGTGCCAGAAATAACCCTGTAGGGGGAAAAAACATTTCAGGTGAACAAAATGTCCATAAGTCTAAAGTTTTGGAAATGAAAGTAATATTATTCCTCTTATTAAGAAACTGATTTCTAACTTATAACAATTACTGAAAAGACGGTATCTAATACACACCATTTTTACTCTTTCTACTTACTTATATTCACAAAGTCTTGTAATTAGTAACTAGTAATGCACAGTTTGAGAGAATGACAAAATGTAGTTCAAGAGGAAATGTGAAAACATCGTAACATATGTTATGATGTGCTTTTTATTATCTTTAAATGCCATCCAAGTATAACCTACTTGTACAAATGACTTATCACAAAACCTAAAAGTATACAAAATAAAGATATTTTAAAACATATTTATAGGTCCGTTTACTTATATTGATAGGACAGAATTTGATAAAGAACAGGAAGGTAGAGGGCGAGGATAAGCAAAAGAGACACCTATAGGATTGCCTTATTACATGTGAAGCCCCCCCCCAGTAGAGAATGGGGTCTGTGCACATGGCAAAATTCTGGGCAGTGGTCTGTGAGCACTCACCTGAGCGCATACATTACCGTGGCTCAAGGAAGAAGTTTGATTCTCCTCTCTTCACTTTCAGAGTAAACACTTCACAGGCAGTTAAGTAAATATTCAGGTGTTTCTCTTTTTCTCTATTTCCCTTTGCCCTCTCAATTTCTATCTGTTTGAGATAATAATAATAATAACAATAATAATTATAAAGGTATTAAAAATAAAAGAAATAAAAGTGGCTGCTTGAAATGGTGGATAAGTCATACAGACACAGAACCCCAATTATAACACTGTTGGAACTAAAAAAATAAAAAGTAACATATTAGCAAACCTTGATTTAAAGACTTGTCACAGGAATACAGGTCATATTTCTCTTATTTTATTTTTTGTTTTAACAGGATAGAGAGCAATTGAGAAGGGAGTGAAATATAGAGAGGATGAGAGAAACAGGAACACCTGTTGCACTGCTTCAACACTCCTGAAGCTTCTCTCCTACAGGTGTGGGGGGGGGGGCTTGAATCTGGGTCTTTGTGCATGGTTGTATGGGCACTTAACTAAGTGAGCCACCATCCAGACCCCAGTTCACATATTTCCAAGATAGGTGTCAGCACAGCTCACCCACCAACAACTTGTCATCTTTTCACCAAAAGATACTAGTACCTACAAATTTTATCACTTAGTTTAATGAAAGTTAATCATGATTTTAAGCTGTTAATGAAATTACATCTCAGTGTTTAATTATGATCCTAAAAGATGATCTCAAAACCTGGAGCTTGTCAGACTACAATGCTACAAGGACCTAGGTTTAAGTACCCGGTCCCCACTACAAGGAATTACAGGGAATACATTTTAGAAAGGTGAAGTAGTGCTGCAGGTGTCTCTACTTCCTCTCTCTCTCTCTCTTTCTCTCCTGTCAAAATAAAAATAAAATAAGACAAATTGAATTGAAAGGCAAGGGGGGGGAGAGAGAGAAAGAGAGAAAGAAGTAAATTTTACCATTAGGATCAGTAAAATCTTTGTGACAATCCTGGTGGGAAGAAAACTAAAAATCTGTTCAGTTCTGTTACTGGCAATGTGTTTTATTATGTTTTGTCTAAAAGCATTTTGGTAGGCTAGGGAGACAACATAATGGTTATGCAAATAACATTTATGCCTGAGGTTCTGAGCTCCCAGGTTCATCTCCAGCACCAACATAAACCAGAGCGGACAGGTATTGGCACACCTGGTTCAGTGCATGCATTTCAGTGAGCAAGGACCCAGGTTTACACCCCTCGTTCTTATTATCTGCAGGAGGAAAGCTTCCTAAGTGGTGAAGCAGGGCTGCAGTTGTCTCTTTGTCTTTCTTCCTATTTCCCCCTCCCCTCTCAATTTCTTGCTGTCTCTACCCAATAATAAATACATTTTAAAATGATTAAAATACATAAACTAGAGCTGAGTGGTGGTCTGGTCTTTGATCTTTCTTTTATCTCTTACATTAATGTAAATAAATAAAATATTAAAAAATGCATTTTGTTTGGGGTATGCTTTATCATTACCATATAATTATCAAACTTCATATAATGTTCTTATAAATGATGGACAAGCAACATATGCTAAGGCTGACTCAGTTATCCCTGAGTTTACTTGTATTTATTAGTTTTTTTCCTCATAATTAATTCAATAATATTATCATTCATTTAGTGGCTTTTATTTATTTTGTATGAATCCTATATTTATTTACTTAATGAACAAAGAGAAGTCAAGAGGAAAGGGAGATATATATATATAGGGAGAGATAACTGCAGCACTACTTCACCACTCACGAATCTTTCCTCCTATAGGTGGGGACCAGGGGCTTGAACCCAAGCCCTTGTGTACTATAACATATACAATCAATAAGGTATGTCACCATCTGACCCTGTGGCTTTTACTATGTGACTGAAAATGCACAAATAATTCCTTATTAGGGGCTGATATTAATTATCAGTATACATGTCTTTTACCTCCTCTGCTAATTTTATTTTTTTAATATTTATTTCTTTTCCCTTTTGTTGCCCTTGTTTTTTTATTGTTGTTGTAGTTATTATTGTTGTTATTGATGTTGTTGTTAGGACAGAGAGAAATGGAGAGAGCAGGGGAAGACAGAGAGACACCTTCAGACCTGCTTCACTGCCCGTGAAACAACTCCCCTGCAGGTGGGGAGCCAGGGGTTCCAACAGGATCCCTTACTCTGGTCCTTGCGCTTTGTGCCATGTGAGCTTAACCCACTGCACTACGCCCGACTCCCCCTCTGCTAATTTTATTCCTATGCACCAATTCTTTTGCTGCTTTTCCAAATGGGATTGACTTTTTGATGGCTGCTTCTAATTTTCTCTTTGCAGAAATGAAATGGAAGAAGACACAAAGAAATGGAAGTCTAGCCCATGAATATTGGTTAGAAACATTAAGAGCCTTCTTATTCTCATCCTATCCAGAGCAATATAAAAATCTAACACAATCTCCATCAGAGTTCTCTTGAATTTCTTTGATAAAATAGATCAAAAGCTGCAGAAATTCATCTGGATGCAAAACTTACTCAGAATTTCCAAATCATATCTGAGAAAGTAAGAACAGAAATAGAGACTTCATGCTTCCTAACTTCCATCCCTATGACAGGGCTCCAATGACCTGAACGGACACATGGATAAATGGAATAGAATTGATAACCCAGAAATAACATACATCAGACAAAGAACTATTAGCCAAAATAAAACTTTAAAAATACAGCAACAACAACAAAATAAATGAAAAACAACAACCCTACTAAAAATATGGAGAGAATGTATAGATAGAATCTATTCCCTAGAGAGATCCAGAAGTCTAACTGACAGATTAAAAAATGCTCAGTCACCTATTATCAGAGGAAAGCAAGTAAAACCAACATTGAGATAACACTGGTCAAAATGTTATAAAGTAAGGACAGAAGTTCACGCAAGAATGTGATAAAAAAAATTCTGGGAGTCAGGTGGTAGCGCAGCGGGTTAAGCGCATGTGGCACAAGGGCAAGGACTGGCCTAAGGATCCTGGTTTGAGCCTCTGGCCCCCCACCTGCAGGGGAGTTGCTTCACAAGTGCTGAAGCAGGTCTACAGGTGTCTTTCTCTCCCCCTCTCTCTTCCCCTCCTCTCTCCATTTCTCTGTCCTATCCAACTACAATGACATCAATAACAATAATAATAACTACAACAATAAAACAACAAGGGTGGGTTCCCGGAAGATGGCGGACTGAAAGCTGCTAGTGGCTTGAGCCCTGACCACATCTTCTGGAAACGGTAGGATTTTCTTCCTTTAGTTGGCCAGTCAATAAGGGGTCCTAGCGGTGACTATAACTTAATTTGGGTTAAAAAAGAGTAGAAAAATAAAGGGGAAATTTTTTTTTCTTCTTTTAAATTATTAAGCACACCTCCTCCTCCTCCCCCATAACCAGTCCCTGGGGACCAGCTCCTAGCAGGCTCCCCTGCTGAGCCTCTTTCTTTACCAAAATTCCTGTCCCACCAGGGAGTATCATTCATTCTAAGTCTATACCCTTCTGAAACCTCTGGCCTTTTTTCTTTCTAAGTAGCCAACCCCCCCACCTCACCCCACATAGTTAATTAAATAATTAAAAATAAATAAATAAATAAAAACTCTTTCCTTTCACTGCTCTTTTATGACTGTTCTTTTTCTTATCTTTTTCTTTTTTCTCTCTTTCTTTTTTTTCTTTTTCTCATTCTTGTCATCCTTTCTTCCTTAATCCTACAAATTCCAAAGCCACAGGAACCATCCCTCACACTACCAGTGTGCTTTTTTGAATTCACTGATACACATTTGGGAATTATTTTGAGGAAGAATTCTGACTCAGAGTTGGACTCTCACTGCGAGTATCTCTGCTCAACTTCCCTTCCTTCTTTAGCTACCCCTAAAATATACAGTGGATAGTAGATTTGCTTAACTGTCTATTTCACCTATCCTTGTATAATCCTGAGTTTTTTTTTTTTCTCTTTTCTCTTTCTTAACAATCAGCTGCCTCTGATCACGAGGGTTGAGGTAATCTGGGACAGGGTTTTTTTATTTAACCTGCTCTATTTTATTATTAATATTATATAAAGGCATATATCTCCCCCCCCCTTTAGGTTGATCAGAACTAACTCTTAGGGTATCTTTCATTGCTAGGGTAGTGGGCATCTTTATCTATTGTGGGAGGAACTTGTCTTGTTACTCCTACCTCCTCTACAGACTCTCCCCTCCCTCCTCCTCCTAGCTAATTAAAAAAATTAAATTAAATTAAAAATAAAGTAATAAAAAAACTTTCCTTTCACTGCTCTTTAATTACAGCTCTTTTTCTTATCTTTTCTCTTTTCTCTCTCTTGTCTCTTTTTTTCTGTTTATCTTGTCATACACTTCTTCCTTCCTTCTTCTTTGCCTTTCTGAATTTGTGAATTATTTTGGGGAAGAAATCTGACTCAGAGTGGACTCTCTATGTGTGTATCTCTGCTCTACTTCCCTTTCCCCTCTTTTTATCCCTAGAATATACAGTGGATAGTAGATTTGCATAACTGTCTATTCTTGCTATCCCTTCTTTCTTTTCTCTTTCTTCTTCACTGGGATTTGGTTACTATTTTTTCACGGATTGGAGAAATTGTTTGGCTAACTGGTAGTGATTAAACTACTTCAATACTTGCTTCAGTTACTACTGTAATTCCTGATGTTGGTGAGTGTAATTGTCATAAAGGTATTTAGTACAGTGTTGCTTGTGCTCAAGACACAACAACTGAGGAACAACAGAGCATAAAAAAAGAAACACATAAATCAAAAAAATGGGTAGATCAAAAACAAATAAAACTGCTACTCCAATGAATGAAAACAAGAGCCCAGAAGAAACTACAAATCAGCCAGAAGTAACCATAGATAAGAAAAGTATGCAAGCAATAATAAACTTATTAATCACAAAAGTGAAAACAACATTGGAGGAAAGGAATGGCAGTATTAGGGAAACAACAGTTGAGACCCCCAAGGAAAATACTGATTATCTTGAGGCAATTAGAGAACTGAAAGCTGAAATAGCTGTAATGAAGAAAGAAGCTGAGGCAAGGGAAAGCAGACTAAACAGAAGCAGAAAACAGAATTAGTCAGACAGAGGATGAGTTAGAGAAAACAAAGAAAGAGGTGAAAGAGCTTAAAAAGAGATTGAGAGACACTGACAACAACAACAGAGTCATATGGGATGATCTCAAAAGAAGTAATATTCGCATAATTGGCCTGCCAGAAGAAGAAAGAGAGGAAGGGGAAGCAAACATTCTAGAGGAAATAATAAAAGAAAACTTCTCAGACCTGAATAACAGAAAGGACATCAAGATTCAAGAGGCCCAGAGAGTTCCAAACAGAATCAACCCAGACCTGAAGACACCAAGACACATCATAGTCACAATGAGAAGAAGTAAGGATAAAGAAAGGATCCTAAAGGCTGCAAGAGAGAAACAAAAAGTCACATACAAGGGAAAACCCATAAGATTATCTGCTGACTTCTCCACTCAAACTCTAAAAGCCAGAAGAGAATGGCAAGATATCTATTGAGCCCTGAATGAAAAAGGGTTTCAACCAAGGATAATATATCCTGCTAGACTTTCATTCAAACTAGATGGAGGGATCAAAACCTTCTTAGAAAAATAACAGTTAAAGGAGGCAACCATCACCAAACCAGCCCTGAAAGAGGTTCTAGAAGACCTCTTATAAACAAGAACATCACTATAATACTGGCAATATATCAGAACAAACAAAAAATATTTTTTTTGAACAATGGCACTACAATACATTAAATCCATAATATCAATAAATGTCAATGGCTTAAACTCACCCATCAAAAGGCACAGAGTTGGGGGATGGATCAGAAAACAGAATCCAACCATATGCTGCTTGCAAGAATCCCATCTGTCACAACAAGATAAACACAGACTTTAAGTGAAAGGATGGAAAACTATCATACAGGCTATCGGACCACAAAAAAGGGCAGGAACAGCCATTCTCATCTCAGACACAATAGATTTTAAATTAAATAAAGTAATAAAAGATAGGCAAGGACATTACATAATAATTAGAGGATCAATCAGCCAAGAAGACTTAACAATTATTAACATCTATGCACCCAATGAGGGACCATCTAAATATGTGAAGCACTTACTGAAAGAATTTCAAAAATACATCAATAGTAATACAATAATAGTTGGAGACTTCAATACCCCACTCTAACACTTAGACAGATCAACAAAGCAGAGAACCAATAAAAATACAAGAGAATTGAATGAAGAGATTGACAGACTAGACCTCTTGGACATTTTCAGACTCCTCCACCCCAAAAAACTGGAATACACCTTCTTTTCTATTCTAGAGAGAAAATGTATCTCTTTTTCTCTAGTAAGTAGTTAGTAACATGCTTGAATGCTTGATATCTGTGTTATTTTTTTTTTAATCTAGAAATAAAACTTGACGTTATAACTCATTCAGTAAAAAAAATAAAAGCAAGGTAATATAGTATAACTAAAAATATTAAATTGAATTTATACATATATTTTCCCCTGAGGATTACATGGTTATATATTTGAAATATCATAGTTATTGAAAAATAATTTTCGGATATCAAGGCAACATTTGTAAAAACAAAACAAAACAAACAAACAAAAAACACCCTCTCCTATAATTATAAGACAAAAATGTTGCCACATCCCCTTTGCCTCAATCTTCCACACATATCCACATATTCATGGAACAATACTGCTGATTAAAGAAATTCCTAAGTTTGTTGGTAAAACTGAGTGTCAATATAACTGCATTCTAACAAAGAAGAAAAAGCTAGTAGATCTATTTTAGGTAAATTCCAAATGGCCCATGGCTTTACTAGTTTTGTCTGAGTCTGACAGCTAACGTGCAGGTGGACTCCAGGTATTGAATGGGGAGATGGTGTCATAGTTGGAAAAGGGACTAGAAACCTGAATCAGGGAAGAGAGTAGCTCCCAAATATGGGAATAATATATAAATATTGTTAACTGTAACCCCATCGATTTGATCTAGGGCCCATATTCTTTGCAGGTACCTGTGTAACCTCTTCATCCCCATAGGTCTGAGCTTGCATTCTGTGGTCATAACTAGGAACATTCTTTTTTTTTTTTTTTTTTTTTGGGTTTGCTTTTTACTTCTTTTTTTTTTTTTAATTTAAGAAAGGATTAATTAACAAAACCATAGGGTAGGAGGGGTACAACTCCACACAATTCCCACCGCCCAATCTCCATATCCCACCCCCTCCCCTGATAGCTTTCCTATTCTCTATCCCTCTGGGAGCATGGACCCAGGGTCATTGAGGGTTGCAGAAGGTGGAAGGTCTGGCTTCTGTAATTGCTTGCCTGCTGAACATGGGCGTTGACTTAGGAACATTCTAAGCTGCACTCATTACAGCACCTGCCTTCCTCAAGTGGCAGAGTATATTGACCCAGCCTCCCTTAGAAGAGTGGAGCAGTCCCTACCATTGTTTTTCCACATTGAGGGCAAGTTCTTGTAGAGGCCCCAAAGAGGGTCCACTATGTTGTTCCTGATGGAGGTGACCAGTGACCATGAAAAGAGTGATCTGTTAAAGGTTTAAGCCCAGCATGTCTATGTGGGAAACCCAGGACTCCCAACCTAAACTAGGGCCCGAGGTTATGGGGTGGTCTGATAGTAACTAAAAAGAGCCATCATTAAAGTATATCAGTCTCTTGTCTTTATCCAGCTTTTGTAGTCCTTACTTTGACAAGGTTAGCTTTGATTTGATTGAGGGAATTGAAATAGGAAAGAGGTGAGGGGGTATCTAGGTCTAAGTAGCATCTACTTGATTAGGTACTTTATGGTATCTTTTTTAGGTCTTCCTACTTGCTTGCTGCATTTACTGAGTCACTGCAAACTATTGTGCACTTTTCCTTTAAGGTATGCTTTTGTACATGTGCCCTATCTCATGGGCACTGGTCTATATCTAGGTTCTGAGGCTTTGTTAGGAAGTTCACTACCAGGAATGAAATTAAAGAGCCCTATGAGTTAGGAAAGATCTCACCAAGTAATGAAGCTGGAGTGTTGACATTCCATGCCTGATGTCTTTGGACAAAATCTGAAGTGAAGCATGCTGGTTTCATTGATTAGGTTGAGATCAGCAGATGCAGTATCACCTGGCTTGTATTGAGAGAAGTGTGCAGGAAATTGAGCCGTATCCCAAAGATTCCAGGACTGGGAAAAATATGTTTTTGTTTGTTTGTTTGTTTTGCCTCCAGAGTCATCACTGGGGCTCAGTGCCTGCACTATGAATCCACTGCCCCTGGAGGCTATTTTTTCACTTTTTTTGCTCTTGTTGTTTATCGTTGTTGTTATTAATATCATTGTTATTGCTACCGTTGTTGTTGGATAGGACAGAGAAAGCTAGAGAGGAGGGGGAGATAGAGAAGGGAGACAAAGATAGACACCTGAAGACTTGCTTCACCATTCGTGAAGCGACCCTCTTGCAGGTGGAGAGCCAGGGATTCCAACAGGACTCCTTATGCTGGTCCTTATGCTTTGCACTATGTGCGCTTAACCCACTGTGCTATCACCCGGCCCCCAAAATATGGGTTTTTTAGCCAGTGGGGAAGGTTCCTGCTGTCTTAGGATTTAAGAAGGCAATCTATAGTTATTGTTATAACCAAGTTATTTGGAGATTTGGTTGACTTTGAAAATCCCATGTTAGTATTTGCTGTATCATACAACAAACACCTCAGCATAATTTATATTCTTTAATGCCATTTATATATAGCTGTATCTTAAGTGGCACCACCAGTTGCTTCTGTTCTCCCTGATCTAAGATTATAATTGATTTACTATTTAAAAAAAAGTCACTATTAGAAATATATCAACAATTTAATTCCATTTTTAAAATTAAATTAGGTCAACAATGTGTAGTCTTAAATGATTAGATTGAAGGAATATACATTCAGAACTATGGTCTATATATCAGAAAGTTTGAGACATTCAATCTATTTTCCCCTCTCATATGTATAAGAAATATTTTTACAATTAGTGTGCAATATTTCATCATTAACATAACAGGAGGAAATGTTGAACTGAATTCATTTGGTTTTATTTGAAATAACTTTGATTGCATATAAAAATGGGCAAAATGTAACTAGCTAGCTAGCTAGCTAAATAGATAGATAGATAGATAGATAGATAGATAGATAGATAGATAGACAGACAGATAGTTAAGTAATAGTCAACGCACATCTGTGACCTTGGGAGAACTACTGCAGTCCCCAATGGGGGAAATGAGGACAGAGAACTCTGGTGGTAGGAACAGCGTAGACTTGTACCCCTGTTATTTTGTAAATTTGTAAATCAATATTAAATAACTAATGTAAAAATAATTTTGGTCTGCCCAGATGTGATATGACTCAGATTTAGTACAGCTGTCCTCTCATATAAAAAAGAAAATCAGTTAAGATATAAGATAGCCTCTTGTTTTAAGTCAGAGTCTCAGTTAATCCATAAACATATTCACCTCTAGATTTTTATTGAAAAATAATATCTTATTCCTTTTCCACTTATATCTAGGTATGTTAAACTGACAGATTTTGTTTGAATATCCATTTTTAGAACTGCTTTGCCAATTTCAGAACATCTCTATTGAAGGAGTCAGCATGCATAAAATGAAACATAGTTGACAAAAAAGAATTACAAGTCCAGGCATAGATTACATAACCAGGGAAAAAAAAACAGCATGTAGAAGAGATAAGGCAAGCAATATAGTAATGAATCTGGGTAAAGCATGCTTGATGCCGCATAATGAATTTTCACAAACTGTGGCCAGCCATGTTAAAGGAAATACGCAGTTTCAACTTGAATAAAAAAGAAAAATTTGTGATGCTGTCTTACAGGAAGGAGAATAGCAGGCTTAATTACTCAGTGGTTTTTCTGAATACACTGTTTTTCATGACTTGCATCTTTCAACATTCCTTAAGTATTATCCATCTTAGAAGCTGTGGGAACACTATCAATGAGAAGATGCCACACAGGTGATGAGAAAGTTCAGCTGTTCTTAGTTACTGACTCTCTGTTATTTGAGTAACTACTGGTTTTTCACACCTCTATTCTTTTAGACTAGACACTTGATAGAATGCCAGCAGCACCGGTCTTGTATCTAACAAGGGTGGTGAGACGGAACCATAGAAACAAGAGGAAAACTTGTAAGGTGAGATTATTTTTTAATATTGTGAGGAAGGCAAAAAATCTTTAAAAATTAGGCAAAGTACAGAGTTTATTTCAAATGACAGTGAAGTAAACTTTATACTGAGTTTTATACAAATATATAAAGTCTACCTTATGTGACTAAAATATGAATGAGGAGAACACATATGAAAGTAAAGAGCGCAAGAAGAAATTATGGTGGTCTCCATATTTACAGTAAAATGAGTGAAGAGTATTAATACTGAAGTCTCATATAAATATTGGAGATAAAGGAGACGCAGTTACTGATGCATTGGGGGAAAGCAGGCTAACATTCTCAAAACAATTTCTCAGTTTTTGACATGAGCAACTCATTGGAAATATTGATATTATAGGAGAGTATCATGAATAGAAACCAGAATATTTTTGGCAGGTTAAATCTGAGAGTAATACTGGCAGTCTACATGCACAATCTGAGTATGAAATCTGAAGTTCAAAGTTTGGGTAGAGTAGACAGCCTAATGGTTATACGAAGAGACTCTCAAGCCTGAGCCTCCAAAGTCCCAGGTTCAATCCCCTGTACCACCACCGCTATAAGCCAAAGCTGAGCAGTGCTCTGGTAAAAGAAAAAAAAATCTGAGTTCAAGGAAGTTGGATATTAAATTAAGAATTACCATAAACATAAATTTCTAGGATTCTGTTTTCATATTTATAAAATAGCTAAAATTATCAAATAGTAATGGAGTGTTCATATGAATTGTATAGGTAATAAAGTGAAAAATGACTAATTAAGGAATTATCAACATTCAGGGGTTGGGTTGTGGCCACGTCTGTTTGAGTGCACATTTTATCATTCACAAAGACCTAGGTTCAAGCCCCCAGTCCCCTGCTGCGGGATGGGGAGGATTTACAAGAGTTGGAGCAGTGCTGCAGGTGTCTTTATATTTTTTCTCTGTCTCTCTCTTCTGCTCTATCTCCCCTCTCCCTTTGGAGCCTCAGGCATGAGAGTTTCTTTGCACAACCATTATGCTGTCTACCACAGCCTCCCCTTTCCCTTTTAATTTCTCTCTGTCCCCAGTAATAACCCTGGTGATAAAAAGGAGGAAAAAAAAGTATCAGCAGACAGTAATGACCATGCCCATAGTGGTGAAACAGTTAAAAGAGGAAAACCAAAAATAATTTTTTTAAAAAATGAGAGGACAAGAGTGCAAAGCATTCATGTGACTGCCTTGTGGTACTAGCTTAGGGAAATTTCATTCATAGTAACAAGATGGACAGAGCACAAAAATGCATGTGTTTGTCTATTTGTTTCTCATATTTTGAAATTACTCATTTCAGATAGTTTCTGACTTATCATTGAAGCATGAGCCAAGGTCCTTAACTGAGAATGGAGAAAGAAGAGATAAAGAAAGAATTATAATGAATATATAAAATGAGCAATAGAAAATTTGGATGCTGAGGAATTATAGAAGTGGCTCAGTGGCTAAAGCAATGGACTCTCAAGCACAAATTCTTGAGAGCCAGAGTAATGCTCTCATTCTATGTCTCTCCCTTATACAATAAGTAGGCAAAAGTAAATCTAAGAAAGAATAAAGATAGCCAGATTTCTGAGACTCAAAGCTCAAGCACGGGCATAAGGATCTTGGTTTGAGCCCCTGACTCCACACCTGCAGGGGAGTCGTTTCATAGGTAGTGAAGCAGGTCTGCAGGTGTCTATCTTTCTCTCCTCCTCTCTGTCTTCCCCTCCTCTCTCCATTTCTCTCTGTCCTATCCAACAACGACAACATCAATCACAACAATAATAACCACAAAAAGGGCAGCAAAAGGGAAAAATAAATATAAAAAAGTACTTCTAAGGCAGTGATAATTATGAAGCTGAGAATGTAAATTCAACAACATGAAGAATGAACACACGAGTTGGAGAAAGAGCAGTTTATAGAAAAATCAATTGGAGTTTTTAATAAGGACAAAAGGTTGCCAGTAAAGGAACTGTATTAAAATAATAAGAAACATGCTCAGGAGAAGTTTAATTTTTATTTATATTTGAGCTCTAGTCTAAGTGGTAATTAAATAAAAACATGCTCATTTTAAAGTGCTTTAAGGATAGCCATGTTGCCAGATAACTATTGCATTATAAAGGGATGGACTAGCATGCATAAATAGTTTGAAAGCTTTAGAAAATCTGATTATAGGTCTTGCCTGTCAAGGTACCTGATACACATCAGGTATGTATCATATCCCTGAAATCTTATAATATTTTAAAACACTTAAATCACTAATAAAAGTGAAATATAATCAGGTTAATAATATGTATTATGATATATATATATATATGTCAGGTATATGAAAAATCAATAGTTCATGACTTTCTTTTTTTGAATTAATTTATTTATTTTGATTTCTTTATTGGGGTTTAATGGCTTATAGTCAACAGTAAAATACAATCATCTGTACATGTATAACATTTCCACATAACAATGCAACACCCACTATGTCCTCCTCCTCTTCCATTGTGTTCCAGGACTTGAACTCCCCCCCCCCACCCACCCAGAGTCTCTTACTTTGGTGCAATATACCAACTCCAGTCCAAGTTCTGCACAGTGTTTTCCATTCTGATCTGGTTTTCCAACTTCTGCCTATGAGTAAGATCATCTCGTATTCATCCTTCTGTTTCTGATTTATCTCACTTAACATGATTCCTTCAAGCTCCATCCGAGATGGGGCGAGGAAGGTGAAATCACCACTTTCAATAGCTGAATCATATTTTATTATGTATATATACACCACAACTTACTCAGCTACTCATCTGTGTTGGATACCTGAGTTGCTTTCAGGTTTTGACTATTACAAATTGTACTTCTATGAACATAGGTGTACACACATCCGTTTGGATAGGTATGTGTGGTTCCTTAGGACATATTTATAAGAGAGGACTTGCAAGAACATAGGATAGGTACACTTCTAGTCTTCTGAGAGTTCTCCAGATTGCTCTCCACAGAAGCTGGAACAATTTACATTTTCACCACCAGTGTAGGAGAGTTCCTTTGTCCCCACAATCTCTCCAGCATTTGTTGCTGCTACCTTTTCTGATGTATGACATTTTTACTGGAATGAAGTGGTATCTCATTATTGTTCTTATTTGCATTTCTCTGACAATCAATGACTTGGAGCATTTTTTCATGTTTGTTGTCCTTTTGGATCTCTTCTATGGTGAATATTCTTTTTAAAATTTATTTATAAAATAAAAAATATCAAGAACACCATAGAATAGGAGGAGTACAATTCCACACAATTCCACCACCAGAGTTTCATATCCCCTCCCCTCCCTTGAAAACTTTCCAATTTTTTTTTCTGCCTCCAGGGTTATTGCTGGGGCTTAGTGCCTGCACTATGAATCCACAGCTCCTGGAGGCTATTTTCCCCCCTTTTGTTGCCTTTGTTCTTGTAGCCTTGTTGTGGTTATTATTGTTGATGTAGTTCATTGTGGGATAGGACAGAGAGAGATGGAGAGAGGAGGGGAAGACAAAGAGGGGGAGAGAAAAACAGACACCTACTGACCTGCTTCACTGCCTGTGAAGCTCCCCTACAGGTGGGGAGTCAGGGGCTCCAACCAGGATTCTTATGCCAGTCTTTGCACTTTGTGCCACATGTGCTTAACCTGCTGCACCACCGCCCGAACCCCTACTTTCCTATTCTTTATCTCTTTGGGATTATGGACCCAGGATCATTATGGGGTCCAGAAGGTGGAAGGTCTGGGTTCTTTAATAGCTTCTCCGCTGAACATGGATGTTGGGCAAGTAGACCCATACTTCCAACCTGTTTCTATCTTTCCCTCCAGTCTCAGGAATTTCAGGAAGGTTTATAGCAAAGTTGTCATTATATTGATGATATGTCAAAAGAAATCTGAGGAGGGTCATTGGGTATTGGAAAAAAAAGACCTATCTATGAAGATTTTTACATTAGCTTGATTTGTAAAAACATTTGTTTCCTCTACATAGTACTTGAATAAAATTTGTGTTTTCTTTTTGAAAAAAGTTAAAGAGGGTCTGAAAATTATTCTTACGAAAATAGCAGAGATACTTTCAGATTAGAAGACTGGTTAAAAAAAAAAGGCGGGCTAGACAGCATAACAGTTATGCAGAGACTCTCGTGCCTGAGACACCAAAGGCCCAGATTCAATCCCCTGCACCACCATAGGCCAGAGCTGAGTTAACAATATATATAATTTCTGGTGGATCTACCATACATGGGGTACCAGTTACTCTAATTTTGTTACATATGTTATTTTAGGTTAATAAATATTATATTTGTTTATATACCACCATAATAATTATTCTTATTTTTCATAATTATTCTGTGGTGTGGATCTTATCTTTCCTGCAATACTAAAGAAATCTGAGCGCAATAAAATGTCATCTAAATTTCCCTTCATTGTGTGAGACTAGCATTTTGACACAGCT
Organism: Erinaceus europaeus; assembly: GCF_950295315.1. NCBI lineage: Eukaryota > Metazoa > Chordata > Mammalia > Eulipotyphla > Erinaceidae > Erinaceus > Erinaceus europaeus. The sequence goes on along the minus strand of NC_080180.1, from coordinate 42,864,251 downwards.
AACTTTTTCTAACATTAGTGTTTTAGACTTTAATAATTGAATGCCTTTTTATATTTTATTATTAGTAGTAGATAATTTGTAACATGTAAGTTAATTAAATTTTAAGTAGTTAATATTTAAATGTGAGATGTTGACTTATTTTATTCCTTTTAAGTAAAGACAGTTTATTGTTTACTGTACAAACAAAATATGAGGATGCTAATTTTTTATTATTATGCTGGTGTTTTGTAAACTATCAATAGCAATAAGAATCACTAAATATGAGTCCAGAGGATAATTTTTGTAGACAGATGGATAAACGCTAGCACAATTGCTTGTATCATCCAGTGGGATTCTCAGTTTTTGCAGACTTCCCCCACAGACAGTCTTCTCTACCATAAAATGTCATCTGAGTCAAACAAAGACAGGCCAATGCACAAACCCTAGCTGCCAAGAGTATTGCCAGGAGCACAATATTCTCACTGTTTGTTTCTGGTTTGAATTGTGTAGCTTCATTTATCTTTCTCTTAATTTCTTTTCAGAAGGTAAAAAAAGACTAAGCTAAATTATTTGTTAGCAATTTTTTTTTTACAAATGTTACTACTTTGTTTTTATCTGTTAAATTTAATGTTATTATTTTATTGGGAGGTAAACGAATCACAGTACATTTATCTATACATATGTAAGTTTTCTCAGTTCTGTGTAACAGGTGTCTGCCTCATATTCTTGCCCCACCCCCATCAAGGACCGAAGGTCCTTTCTCTGCTCCCCACTAGGCCCCTTTTTCCAAACCTTCCCAGTGTTCCTTTCTTTGGTGTAGGACACCATGCTCAGTCCAAGTTTCATTTCATGTTCTACATTTCTAACTCTGTCTCCTAAGCTCTAGTTTAAGCATGAAACACAAGATTTCTTATTTATTTATTCCCTTTTGTTGCCCTTGTAGTCTTATTGTTGTAGTTATTATTGTTGTCATCGTTGTTGGATGAGACAGAGAAAAATGGAGAGAGGAGGGGAAAACAGAGAGGGGGTGAGAAAGATAGATACCTGCAGACCTGCTACACTGCCTGTGAAGCAACCCCCCTGAAGGTTGGGAGCCAGGGGCTCAAACCAGGATTCTTATGCTGGTCTTTGCACTTTATGCCACGTGAGCTTAACCTGCTGAACTACTGCCCGATTCCCAAAAGATTTCTTTAGCATCAGTTTTACCTAAATAATAAAGAAAACTTAAAGATCCCTTCTTTACTATTGATAGGTCTGTAAGTATGAAATAAGAAATTAAATTATCTGTGGCCTGGGAGGTGGCTCAGTGGATAAGGCATTGGATTCTCAAGTATGAGGTCCTGAGTTCAATCCCTGGCAGCACATGTACGTAGCAGGGTGATGTCTGGTTCTCTCTACTTATCAGTCTTCATGAATAAATAAATAAAATCTTTTAAAAATAAAGAATTTATGATGCCTTCTTTAAAAAATAAATCAAGTTGCCAACATCAAATAATAGAGAAGGAGTAAGATATTTATGATGATATTTTTCTAGTAACTCTAAGAGTGAATTTCTGGTATTAATTTTTTCACTTTTATAATATAATGGAATGTACAGGGACTATACATAAAAATTAGTGAGTTTGTATGGAGATTAAAATTTTGTAGCTTCAAAAACCTTATGATTACATTTTATATTAGTAGTTTTAAGTATAGGAATTCAGGACAAGCAAAATAGTTTGATAATATGAGCTTTGGATTGTGGTGCTTGGAGAGTGGTGCTTGGAGAGTGGATTGTGGTGCCAGGTGAATGAATGAGCAGGACTTGAACCCTGAATCATGGAGGAAGCTTCTGTACTGAGGTTCTTTCCTTTCCGGTTTCTGCCTCTCTCTCTGAAAAAGTGAAAGAAAAAAAAAGCAATAGAAGAAAGAACCTAATATTATTATTTTATTTTATTTAAAATTTTTATTTATAAAAAGGAAATATTGACAAGACCATAGGGGTATAAGAACCTTATATTAATGGTGTTTGTGATTTTATTTTCCACTTCTTAAAAGTATGAAAAAATTTGACTAATTGTTATATAATATAAAGTTTCTTTCCCTCTTCCATTCTTCTTTCTAACCACATCACTGTTTAGCTCTGGCCTATGGTGGTGCTGAAGTTTGAACTTGAAGTCTCAGACATGAACCTTTTTTTTTTTCATGAACATTATACTATTTCTCTAGTCCAATGCAAATTTTCACATAACTACAAATTAGTTATTGCTAGGATGTAATTTCTGTGTGATAGCTTACATATTCTTAGTTGATGTATGAAAATTCACACTTAACCTAAAGATAGTTATGAGGCATAGGTATCAAAGTGGATTGCTTGAAATAATAATTTAAATACTATGAAAAGATATACTGTTAACTGTAAACCCCATCGATTTGATCTGGATGCCCAAATAGGGAAAGCAAGACAGGCTGGGAGTATGGATCGACTTGCCAATGCCCATGTTCAGCGAGGAAGCAATTACAGAAGCCAGAACTTCCACTTTCTGCACCCCATAATGACCCTGTGTCTATACTCCCAGAAGGATAAAGAATAGGAGAGCTTTCAAGGGAGGGGATAGGATAGGTAGTTCTGGTAGTGAGAAGTGTGTGGAATTGTACTCCCCTTATCCTATTATCTTATCAATATTGAGGGACAGAGAATGGGAAAGTTATCAGGGGAGGGGATGGGATATGGAGATTGGGTGGTGGGAATTGTGTGGAATTGTATCCCTCCTACCCTATGGTTTTGTTAATTTATCCTTTCTTAAATAAAAAATAAATTAAAAAAATAAAAATAAAATACAAAAACAAAAGTTAAAAAAAAGACAAGATATAATGTTAATGATATATCACATTAATTCTAACCAGTGTATTCCCAACATCTGTTGAACTCTCTCATCCAGTTAAAGATTTCTGAAATTATACAGAAAAGTCCCCAAACTAATTTCATTATTAAGTTGATTTTCAATATTAAGTTATATTTTCAATATTAAGTTATATTTGCTCTTCCAAATATATGGCCTTGACTATAGAATCCTATAGATGCTCCTTAGTAGTATTACTAAAAACATTTATTCCCCAAGATTATAAAAAAAAAAGCAAGAAAATGTGTGAACACAAAATAAACCATAGTAATTACTCTTGCTTTTGAAATTGTTGAACAGTGACAGAGAGGATTTTTGAGGGAGCAGCAATGCTCTAAAAATGTTAAAAGAAGTCACGGTACTTACTTGTGTCTTCCAAATAGGATTCTACAACGGACACTTTCCTTTACCCAGGTTGCTACATAATTATGGTTTTCAAGACCAATTTTAAATGAATTAACAGTTTACCTTAAAGTACTACCAGTATAAATATGTTGCATTTAGTGATGTATTTAAAACGAAAGACTAACAAATTTATAATAAAATGTACAGTAATTATTGGAGAGTCACAGTTTGGTTTAGAAGAGAAATGGATAAGATTTTTTTTTAGAGAATAGTAACATCATGTATCTGATAATCTGATAATGAATAATATAAAATCATAATGACACATAGGCTCCATTACCACTATAACTATAATTATTAAAATATTGCTCTGCTTTTCAAGTTTTCTTCCATATCTGATAATATCATGAATATAAAATTACTGAATTACTGAGAAATAACTATATGATGATATCTTTTCTGCCCCCACGCCCCCCAGAACAGTGCTTGGGTTGGAGATTAAACCTGGGACCTCAGAGACTCAGTCATAAGACTCTTTTCCACATAACCATTATACTTTCTCCTATGCCCTAATGATCTGGATGAAAAGTGTGGGAGGGCTAAAAGATATTTCACCAGGTAGGACGTGTGCTTTGTCATGTGATTACCACTGGAGCCAGATGGGGACACAGAACTTTGGTGGTTAAGTGGTGTTCAAATATGGCCCTATTATAATAAAGTAAGTCACTATTGAATCACTAATAAAAATCTAAAATAAGTCATACATATGAGACAAAACATAATAGTATTAAGTAGTAATAATAATAGTTATATGATTCTCTGTTTTCTGTCAATATATTTCATTCCTTGTTTACTTATATATGGGACATCAGTATATATGCAAATGTGGATGCATGTGACTATATCTATTTCTCTATCATAGCAGCTGTGATTACTTTGAGATTTGAGGGAAAATACCTTGAAGTGAAACATTGCCATTATTAGCATGACCATTTCACTATTATGGAGTACAGTAAGAAATTCTGTGAGGCTTTTGGAAAAAAACACTTTTTTTTTTTTAATTTCTTTTTTTAAAAAATTTTTTATTTAAGAAAGGATTAATGAACAAAAGCATAAGGTAGGAGGGGTACAACTCCACATAATTCCCACCACCCAATCTCCATAACCCACCCCCTCCCATGATAGCTTTCCCATTCTCTAGCCCTCTGGGAGCATGCACCCAGGGTCGTTGAGGGTTGCAGAAGGTAGAAGGTCTGGCTTCTGTAATTGTTTCCCCGCTGAACATGGGCGTTGACTGGTCGGTCCATACTCCCAGTCTGCCTCTATCTTTCCCTAGTAAGGTGTGTCTCTGGGGAAGCTGAGCTCCAGGACATATTGGTGGGGTCTTCAATCCAGGGAAGCTTGGCCAGCATCCTGGTGGCATCTGGAACCTGGTGATTGAAAAGAGAGTTAACATACGAAGCCAAACAATTTGTTGAGCAATCATGGATCCAAAGCTTGGAATAGTGAAGAGGAAGTGTTAGGGAGGTACTCACTGCAAACTCTAGTGTACTTCTGCTTTCAGGTATATATTTTGCAGTAGTTTATGGATACGTGTGAACATAAGCTCTCTCTCACAGAATCTGGTGTATATCTAGGTTATGGGACTTTGTTAGAAGTGAACTACCTGAGATGAAATTAGAGTGTACTATAAAAGGAAAGGTCTCACCCGGGTAATGAAGCCGAAGGGTTGTCATTCCACATGTGAAGTCTCTGGACACAGTCTGAGGTGAAGCATGTTGAGGTGGCAATTGTTGTGTTGGTTAGGTTGTGATCCGCGGATGCAATATTATTTGGTTTGGATTGGGAGATGCATACGGAAAAGTGGGCCCTATCCAAGGGTTCCAGGACTGGGGGAAGTAGGGGCTCTATAGTGGAGATGTGAGGTTCCTGCTGTCTTAGGGTTCAAAAAGACAATCGATATTTAATGTTATCACATTATTTGTTAATTGGGTTAACTTTGAAAAGTCCTTTTGTTATGGTTTGCTGTACAGTATCCAGTATCTTGTATATAGCTGTGCTATTGGATGCTTCTAATCTACTTGGTCTAGGCTTTTGAGAAAGTCCGCATATCAAATACACAGCCTATATATTAAAAAGATTCAGTTTGTGTTTTGAGAAACTTTGAGACATACAACTGATTTTCCCCCTCTCATATTAATTAACTACTGATTTATATGTCTACATTTTGCTAGGAGTGTACATAAACACCATTCCCACCACCAAAGGACTGTGACCCATCCCTTCAGCCCACTCCCACCCCCCACTGGCCCAGGAAGCTGCATGTCTACCCCTCAATTGCAAGGAAGACTAAAGCAGAAACAAACCAATGGGAGTACATCAAATTGAAAAGCTTCTGCACATCCAAAGCAACTATTAAACAAACAGAGAGACCCCTCATAGAATGGGAGAAGATCTTCACATGCCAGACATCAGACAAGAAACTAATCACCAAAATATATAAAGAGCTCAGCAAACTTAGCACCAAAAAAGCAAATGACCCCATCCAAAAGTGGGCAGAGGATATTGTTGTATGCTTTACATTGGGTTGTTCTAGTTCTCCCCCGCCAAGCGAATTGGATCAGTCTAGTTAGTTTTGCAGGCCGCTTGGCCCCGCCCCAAGGAACCCCGCCAGAGTTCCAGAGTTCCAGAGTTTCAGAGTTACAGAGTAAGAGAGAGTGCTTGCGCCGCGGCAAAGAGGCAGCAGATTTCTGTTTGGTGATTAGTTTGTCTTAGTTTATGAATCGTTGTTCCTGAATAAAGAAATACAGCTTCCCTGCCCAGCTGTACGTCTCTGGTTGTCTCTGTTACCAGCCTGTGAAGCTAACCCGGCCAGCAAGAACCGCCGAATTTTTAACAACAAATGGCGCCCACGTGGACCTGACCTGCGCATCTCTTAGATAAGTAAAGACAACTTGGCTACCTATGTACTATGGCCTTCTCTTCTGCTTGTGAAGAGATCTCCAAAGGCCTCTGCTCTTTCTTCACGAGACTGTTTTGCTGTTTCTGGAACATTTATCACTGGACCACTCTGTGGTTTCCACTCGTTCGGGCGAACTCAGAACAGCCACCGGGAATAGCCAGCGGATGGGAGGAGAGGCACGGAGCTGCTGTTTCCACCTGGTTAAACAGCCAGCCAGCCGGCTGAGCCCAGACAACCCCACGCACCGCGCCTGCAGCCCCGCAGCCCCACAGCCCGCAGGAGGCTGATGCCAGCCTGCAGGAGGCTGACACCAGCACGCAGGAGCCCAATGCCACCACGCAGGAGCCCGATGCCAACACGCAGGAGAACGATGCCACCACGCAGGAGCCCAATGCCAGCATGCAGGCCAGCCCACAGGAGCCGGCTCTCCACAGCGTGGCGCAGGGCACTGGACACGTGATCCCTCCACACTGCTTGGCTACTGCGAGCTGGGCAGCAGATATGGCAGGGCCATGGGGCAGGGCTGTGGCGGCCTATCATGGCCGCCACCCCTGGGCACCTAGGCCCATGCCTTCTACAAGGCTGGCCCACCTGCCCTCTTACTATGAAGTCTGGAACGATCCCAGACCTCCCGGACCCCCGGGCTCCGTGCTGAAACTGAGCACACGAGATCTCCAGCTGCCGGTCCGGTCTGAAGGCAGACAAGCTGGAGTACGCAGAGATTTGTGCAGAGATCGCAACCTGCAATTCCTAGAAGTGAAGCTGCCCAAGAGACCACCACTGGACAACGCACCCCCCCAACAACTAAGACAGTACAGATTTAAATTTGTGTTTAAAATGACTTGTCTTCTTAACAAAGGTTTCTCTCCTTGTGTATTAATGACCATGTTTATGTGTATGTTTAAAGTTTGGTAAACAGTAACTTTAAGGCTAAATTCTTACTAGTCAAAGTTAAATGAAAAAGGTTTTCAACATAATTCTCATAAAGATAAAATTAACTTACATTTAAAGTCTGAGGTAAAAATTAGTTAACAATCAATATATTTTAACTAAGTTGGTCTAAACAAAAGGTTAAATAGACTTGTTGATATGTAAAACTCTCCATTACCTTCTCTATTAGAAATGGTAGATCGCACAATGGCTATGCTAATTATTCTCATGCCTGAGGTTTCCTTTCCTGCGCACAACTCCATCCTGAATGGGTGTAACAAAAGGTTAAAAGACGTTGTTGATATGTAGAAGTCTCAAATTCCTTCTCTATTAGAAATATGCTAATAACAAGTTTTGTTTCATAGTAAGTAAATTGCAGCCAGCTGCCTTTGGGACTCCAGGCCGTTCCCCGCCCCCATGCAAATGCCCGTCGAGGCAAGTACGCCCCCCAGAGGCAAGAAATGTTTTTTTTTAAGCTGATAAAGTTTTGCCCACAGAGGCAAAAAAGGCCCCCTCCGGCCTTCCCTTGGCAGCACACTGGTTCTTGTTACTTGCTTACATGATTCTCCATGCTTGTGCCAGTTTCTTTTTTAAAAATGCCTGTATGATAGAGGTTTCTGTTCACCCCACACCCTTGATACTGTAGTCATTTAGTTAAAAAGAAAAGGGAGAATTGTTGTATGCTTTACATTGGGTTGTTCTAGTTCTCCCCCGCCAAGAGAATTGGATCAGTCTAGTTAGTTTCGCGGACCGCTTTTCCCCACCCCAAGGAACCCTGCCAGAGTTCCAGAGTTCCAGAGTTTCAGAGTTAGAGAGTTACAGAGTAAGAGAGAGTGCTTGCGCCGCGGCAAAGAGGCAGCAGAGTTCTGTATGGTGATTAGTTTGTCTTAGTTTATGAATCGTTGTTCCTGAATAAAGAAATACAGCTTCCCTGCCCAGCCATATGTCTCTGGTCATCTCTGTTACCCGCCCGTGAAGCTAACCCGGCCGGCAAGAGCCGCTGAATTTTTAACAACAGGATATGAACAAAACATTCACCTCAGAGAAGATCCAAAAGGCTAACAAACATATGAAAAACTGCTCTAGGTCACTTACTGTCAGAGAAATGCGAATTAAGACAACAGTAAGATACCACCTCACTCCTGTAAGAATGGCATACATCAAAAAGGACAGCAGCAACAAATGCTGGAGAGGATGTGGGGACAGAGGAACCCTTTTACATTGCTGGTGGGAATGTAAATTGGTACAGCCTCTGTGGAGAGCAGTCTGGAAAACTCTCAGAAGGCAAGACATGGACCTTCCATATGACCCAGTAATTCCTCTCCTGGGGTTATACCCCAAGGACTCCATAACACCCAACCAAAAAGAGGTGTGTACTCCTATGTTCATAGAAGTACAATTCATAATAGCTAAAACCTGGAAGCAACCCAGGTGCCCAAAAACAGATGAGTGGCTGAGAAAGCTGTGGTATATATACACAATGGAATACTATGCAGTTATCAAGAACAATGAACCCACCTTCTCTGACCCATCTTGGACAGAGCTAGAAGGAATTATGTTAAGTGAACTAAGTCAGAAAGATAAAGATGAGTATGGGATGATCCCACTCATCAACAGAAGTTGAGTAAGAAGATCTGAAAGGGAAACTAAAAGCAGGACCTGATCAAATTGTAAGTAGGGCACCAAAGTAAAAACCCAGTGGTGAGGGGTAGACAAAACACTTATTTATATATTTATGAAAAAAAAAGATAGAGGGCCAACAAAATAGCTCACCTTGGATAGTGTGCTGCTTTGCAATAGGCCCCATGGCGCTGAAGAGAGAAAGAGAACCAATACATAACTCACTCGCCAATATGCACTGTCAGAGACCGAACACTAAACCTTATGCTGTAGCTACTCTGCCACTTCCCAAGAAACTCTGTGAGGCTTTTAGGGAAGACAAGGTCAATATTCTGATATGCCACTTACTGATCTTAAAATAAACTCTACATATGAAATTGCTTTATATGTCAATATATAATGAAAGGTCTCAATCTGGCTGATAAACAGTGGTGCTGCTTTTTGTTTGTACTCTTCTAAGCAGGATGTGAACAATCTCTAGGTACCTCAGATTGATGTGGATGGATTAACCTTGACAGCAGATAGTAGTGTGCCACAGATCATACACACCAAGCAATATTTTGCAGTGAAAAGACTGCCTTGAGGCAGGATATTGAAAAGACTTCAGGGCTGCTTAGTATTTTGAAATGTTAACAATTTCGCAGACTTGGCTACATTTTCTTCTAATCAATATTTTTAATGATCATTCTGATTTAGCTATTGTGCTGTTACTCGCTGCTACACTATCCACTTGAAATGGTAATCCTCAAGTTGGTTTTATTTTAAATTTATTGTGAGAAATCACATTAGATCATTTTATTCTCACTGCCTGCTGGCTAATTAAATATTCAGTGTTTTGGGAGTTTTTCCTCAGTAAAAACACAATTTATGATGTTTTCCATTATGAACATTTGAAGCTGCTATTACTAGTTAGCTTTTTTTTTTTTTTTGGTATTTGTTTCCATTTTTTGCCTCCAGGTTTATGGCCTTTTTTTTTTTTTTTGATAGGACAAAGATAAATTGAGAAGGGAGAGGAATATAGAAAGGAAGAAAGAAACACCTACAGAACTGATTCACAACTTGTGAAGTGTACCTCTTTAGTTGGGGAGCCAGGCCTTGAACCAGGATCCTTGCGGAGTCCTTGTGCTTTGCACTATGTGTGCTTAACCCAGTGCACACTCGGCCCCCTAGGATATTTGTTTCAAAAACCGAAACATCTTACATAAAAATTCTATTTTCTTTAACCTTAGTAATAGATTGTTGTTTTTTTTACCTTATAATCTCTGACAGTTTTAGAGGTACAATCTCACCCCTAGAATGGTCTGTCACCACAGAAACACTAGCATTCTTCTGCCAAAACACAGTTGATCACTTCTTCACTCACACACCATGCCCATGGCCCATTGTTGATCTCAGTTTTACTATTCAAATGCATAGTCTTTATTGGGCTTTGCCTATTTATCTGACTTCACTTACTTCCCCTATGTGATCATTCTATACTTTCATGTGAAACTCTTTAGGATTTTTGTTTTGTTTTGTTTTGTTTTTTGTTTGGATAAGCATTTTAGTTTCTTCAGCTGTTGCTTGTCTGAGAGCTCTTTGTGCTGCCTTCAGACCTCATTGACAACCAAGCAGGATTAAAAATTCTTGGGTGGAGGTGTTTTCTAATAAAAGTTTTGAATGCATCCTGCCAGGATTTTCATTCTAATTGTTATTTTTAAGTTTATGATTTTGTTCTTCTGTGTAAGTAGCATGAGTCTTTCCAGCTTTGCAGGACTGTGTTGTCTTTATCACTCACCATAGAGGGAAAAAACAAAGAAAAATCTGTAATGTTCTTGAAGTACTTATACCAAAATTATGTAAATTTTCAAATAAAACTGCTGCTAAAAGCTTACTGATAAATTATGAATATTTATGCATAGAGGGACATAACAAACATAATTGAAATACTCCCATACCTAATTTCACAATGCTGAGAACACAAAAAATAGCTCTTGGTAACTCTTAACTTCTCTCTCTGTCAGTGTCTTGTAGCATTTGTAATAGATATATACATTAGAATGCGTTTGGATAGTAGGCCAGAAACTATCAAACACCTTAGAGGAAAATATTTGCAGAATTCTTCTCAATGTAAGTTTTTAAAATATCACTGATAACTCAAGTTCGATGGCTAGGTAAACATAAACAAAAATAAATTAATGGAACCACATCAAACTGAACAACTTCTGCACATCACTAGAAACCTTTATCTGTTGTAATGCAGTGTGCCAGAGACCATAGGAAGTCAGGCACAGCACTCTGCTGAACTCACTTGGCAACAGAGCACGCAGTGATTCATGCAGGCACATGGTGGACTGTGGGTGGATCCTGTCTGTGAGGGAGTACAAGGCACTGTGGGTGGACTGAATAGACTTAAAAGCACAGCCGGCCCGAAGTCCACTCTTCTTTGGATGCTGCTTCTTCTCCTGATTAGACAGATCTTGGATTAGAGGCTCGAGGTGTCTGCCATGGCTGAAGCTCCTGGGAACTGAACACATGTCACTCTGCTAGCTGGTAAAAAAAAAATAAAAACAAAACCAAATAACGATAAATAACGAGGACAACAAAAGGGAAAAAAATAGCCGCCAAGAGCAGTGGATTCTTAGTGCAGGCACCAAACCCCAGCAATAACCCTGGATGCAAAAAAATTAAAAAATAAACAAATAAATAAATAAATGAAAAGAAAAAGAACTCATCAAGGGGGTCAGGTGGTAGCGCAGCAGGTTAAGTGCACATAGCTCAAAGTGCAAGGACCTGAAGGATCCTGTTTGCAGCCCTTGGTTCCACACCTGCAGGGGGTCACTTTGCTGGGCAGTGAAGCAGGTCTGCAGGTGTCTATCTTTCTTTCTTCCTCTCTGTCTCTCTTCCTCTCCCGATTTCTCTCTGTCCTATCCAACAGCAACAGCAATGGCAACAACAACAATAATAAAGACAACAACAAGGGCAACAAAATGGGGAAAAATGGCCTCCAGGAACAGTGGATTTGTAGTGTAGGCACCGAGCCCCAACAATAATCCTGAGGCAAAAAAAAAGAGAGAGAGAGAATGCAACAATATTGGCAATAAAAAGGGGAGGTAAGGAAGTGTGGAAGAGAACTTGTGGTCTTGGTGCACAATGAATCTTCACTCATGTGTCAGTACATTGAAAAGCATTAAACTCCTCAAGAAGTCCTTTACTTTTGATAGTTTCACAATGACGTGTTTCTGAGGGATTCTGTGGTTCTAATGAATACTGGTGGAAAAACCTTAGATTGGGAGTGTTTTGAAGACACCTATGACTAGGAGACTAACAGTTGTTTCTACGTGTCAAAAAAAATGCACTATACACCATTAGCCCCCAGTAAAGTTTTGGGTGAAAGAATATATGTTCTTTCCCAGAACATTTTCTCTCTCTCTCTCTCTCTTTGATATTTCAAATATCACATGAAGTATTACTTGCTTTATTCAGTTGCTGGGTAAATTTTATTCTATTTAATAGGACCTATTTTTGCTTACAGGATTCAAGCTCTGTGATTTGTTATTTAGACAATATCTTCAATGCCCAGGTGTCTTACTCCATAGGAAGTGCTTAATGAATAGCTACTGAAAAAAAGGATATTAAACTAAACACTCTCTATTTTCTTCCATTTCAACTCTAAGTCTTACAAGTGGATGTTGCCATCAGATGGCATTCATCAACAATTGTAAGAGGATAGGGATGCAAAACCATTAAGCAAAAGCCAACTCTGTGCTCTGTATAGTCTAAATAACTATTTACTAATATTTACCCTTATCATCATAAATACTATGATATCAAAATTCCACTTTCTTAGATCAAATGATTTGGGTACAAGACACATAAATATATTCAGAAATAGTAAAGTTTTATATTTTCATATGTGATATGAGAGAAGAGTGAGAAAACTCATAGAGTTCAGAATAGAATAATATAGATTGAGGGCCTCTCAGGAAATTACAATGAAATTGTAGCTTTAAGGATAATTTCATTCTTGATTTCCCCTTGTCATGCACCCCATACATAAGTCACCATGTTCTTTCTTTGACACTCCCAAATTTCTCTCAACTCCATTCTTTTTTATTATTTTTAAATTTTTTATTTATAAAAGGAAAACACTGACAAAAACCATAGGATAAGAGGGGTACAACTCCACACAATTCTCTACTAAGTTTCAGGCCTTATTCAGTCTTCACTTTTATTTTGTAACAGTCTTTCACATATCACTTTCTATTCATTGGGACTCTGGATATCAACCCAGAGTTTACTTTATAAGATACATATACAGTTATTTTATTAAAAAGTTTTCATGAACTCATGTATCCTTCAAAGAGTTTAAAAATATTTAGCATATATGCAACCACTGTGATTATTATTGTTTTCCAGTTTCAACTGTCCAACAATTACTGCTCACAAAAAAAAGTAATTTTGTGTCCTTAATTTGTTAAAATAATAAAACCATCTGACCCAAGGAAAATTAATTTGGAGAAAATACAATAGGTTAGCTATTTATCATCAATGATCAATTTTTATCCAAGGAATATTTCTATAGTGTTCCTAGATTTATTTTTAATTAAACCTCCCTCATACCATGAGTTATACATAGAAGGCTGGTTTTTCAAAAACAACTGTTCATTTGAATCAAAGAGCTTTGATACAATTCATTAAAACTTGCCTTCGAGGCTCTGAATTGCAATTTCCAAAAACTGGGTTAGTTGTCTTTAATAGCTCCATAGGCAGGAACAAAAGAGAACCAGGGTTGTAAATCACCATATTGAGAGGCAGGGGACTGCATCCTTACTCCTACTATATGAGCTTGTGCCTCAACTTTGGTTGTTTCAGCCTCAGGGAATCTTTTGAAATTGATGAAATACACAGATTCTGTGCAATTTCATGTATACTATTTACATAGCTAATATTGCTGAAATTATAACCACATAGAAATGTATTTGTTCTAACTCACTGACATTTTACACAGGAATACAGTGTGAGGTGGATCAGTAAGGAAAGTGTCTATGCATTTGTGATGCTCAGATTGGTGTTGAAAATTCCACTTAATATTTTGCCCACAGAATGTCAAATTACCATTTTCTTCAGATTCTTTTATTTCATATAAAGGACTGATGGAAAGATGGAAGTATTTAGCAAATGTAAATCACTGTAATGGAATTTAAAAAAACTTTATACTGTATGTGGCATTGCTATATATGTACATTAGCTAAATTAACATAATCAAGCTGTCACTAATAATAATCCAAGAAAACTGAGTATAATATTCTCTTGTTTCAAAGAAAAATTCCACCATTATTATTAATACAAATACATAGGTATAAGCTTCACTGTATTTTTACTCTCTTGCTTTTAGTCTAGTGATTAGTGACATGGACATATTATCAGGTATATCTAGATTTTTATTTTATTTTGTCAGGCTTACAAATTCTTCAAGGAAGGGTTTATGCACAAAGAAAATGGATCTTAAGAACTAGTCATCCAACATCAAAGTATTAGAAAAGCTATGTCTGCTTTGATAATAATGTATTTGTAGAATTTCAAGAGTTCTAAGATTACTATAGTTTAGAGATAACCATGTGTTGTACACTCAGTTTGAATGACCTTATTTAGAAAGCTGACTTTGACTCAGTCTTAAAAATGGCAGTCTGGTTGAATAATTTTGCATTTTTTGCCTTAATAGGCATCATTTTCATAATTTGAATAGGATTTTTAAGTGTTCATTCTTAAATCATTATGTTATAGGCTGAACCTATTCATTCTAATTCATTTAACTTTTCAGTGATCATACTGAGTGCCAATAATCTGAACTATTGTTAAGGGATTATCTGAAATATTCACAATATGGGCCATTATCCTTGCCCTCTACAATTAGTTTAGCAATAGAGGACAATAGTACAAAAGAAAAAAAAATCGCAGAAAATTAGTAGACAATGAAACCAGTCCATATTCATTCTAGTCTCTTCAAGACTACCAATTAGATATTATTCACAGGTGAATAACATCCGTCTAGTTCTCACCTTCTCCACTGAATATATTCAAAAGTGTTTTGATTAAATATCTAGCAACCATGAGGGTACAGCTACAGGACATGTTCTGAGTTTGCTTTATGGAATTTGCTTTCTGGAATGGGTTAGTTCATCAATGTTTCTTAAGATATAAAATGAGAAGACAGGACTGAAATTTGTTATTCTTGATTATCACTTTCCAAAGTATGATGTTACCACAGCAGAATAATTAAATGTGAAATGTTCACTTCTCTCCGAGTGCACTGAAGATAAGACATATCTAGTTTTAAGTGAACTATGAAGAAAAGTATTGAATTATTTTTTCATAACAACTGAATTTTTAGTTTTTAATAGTTTAGTTTTATTTTAATGAATCAGAAAAAATTTTCTATAAAAAAACTGTAGAATAAAGAAAATCAAAAGACAGTGGGAATCTTGTACATGAATCTTTGTTATTGTAATTTGAGAATCTCTTTTTATATACTAATTGATAATATATCTAGCGATGGCATGACTTTTATAAATTTCATGTTATTTTATGTCACTATTTTATCATAATACCAAATATATATATGTATGTGTGTGTGTGTGTGTGAATGGTACTTTTCTGAGGATCATCAGATAAATAGTTATAAAACCAGACTGATAAATATATCTAGAAATTTACAGTTAATTATTAATTGTTGGTTACAGATATTGTGATACAGAATTTCACAGATATAGTTGGCTTATGGAATCAACAAGTTTTTTTTTCTTTTATTTATTTATTCCCTTTTGTTGCCCTTGTTGTTTTATTGTTGTAGTTATTATTGTTGTTGTTGTTGGATAGGACAGAGAGAAATGGAGAGAAGAGGGGAAGACAGAGAGGAGGAGAGAAAGATAGACACCTGCAGACCTGCTTCACCGCCTGTGAAGCGACTCCCCTGCAGGTGGGGAGCCGGGGTTCGAACTGGGATCCTTATGCCAGTCCTTGTGCTTTGTGCCACCTGCGCTTAACCCGCTGCGCTACAGCCCGACTCCCTTTTTTCTTTTTCTTTTTTTCAAATTTTCATTTATTAAAAGGAAACACTGACAAAAACCATAGGACAAGAGAGGCATAACTTCAAACAGTTTCCACCATCAGAACTCCGCATCCCATCTCCTCCCCTAACAGCCCTCCCTCTCTTCATCCCTCTGGGAGCACAGACCCAGGTTCACCATGGGGTGCAGAAGGTGGAAGGTCTGGCTTCTGTAATTGCTTCCCCACAGAACATGGGCGTTGGCAGGTCGATCCATACTCCCAACCTGTCTCTCTCTTTCCCTAGTGGGACAGTGATCTGGGGAAGCGGGGCTTCAGGACACACACATTGGTGAGGTCATCTACCCATGGACATGGCATTATATTAGCATCTGAAACCTGGTATCTGAAAAAAGAGTTAACATATAGAGCAAAATTTTGATGACTAATCATGAACCTAAAGGCTGGAAAAGTTCATATGAAGAGTTGGGGGGGTCTGTGTCCTGTAGATAGTTAGTAGTCCTATTTTAGTTATATTCCAAAGAGCCCATGACTATACTAGTTTTTTTTTTGCCCCTGAGCCTGATATATGACATGCAGGTGGATCTAAGTTATTGTCTGGGGAGATAATGTCATGGCTGGAAAAAGGATCAGAAAGCTGGATCAGGGAAGATAGTAGCTCCCAAATATGGGAAAGGTATATAAATATTGTTGACTGTAAACCCCATCGATTTGATCTAATTGGTGGCCCATATTCAGCTTAGGAGCCTGTGTGACCTTTGCATCCCTGTAGGTCAGACCTCACATTCTGTGGTCATGAGTAGGAACATTCCAAGCTGTCCCAATTTGAGGACCCATCTTCCTCAGGTGGAACACAGAGTATGTTATCCTTTTGAGGAGTTTTTTTTTCCCTCTGAAGTTATTGGTGTTAACGAAAGACTCCTTAGACAGGTTCATACAGCTATAGTTCTATTAAGAGTGAAAAACAGTTTCTCCTTCACTAATTCAGTATAATATTAACTACCCTGTTCTATAGACTTACGAAAACACTTTGAAGTTTGATATTACACACATGTACATACAATGCATATGTGTGCATTACCCTTCTACAAACATCTATTTCTTCAAGACAGTTAAAGTGCTTCCATCTAGATGTTTTCTGAAGTAACTTAAGGAGATTTGTGGGTAGAGAACCTTAGTCAACTGCCAGGACCTTGATAACTGACGTATCTCAGGGTGAAAAGAACATAACTTCAGACAGTCACCAGTGGTGAAGTGGGGCACACCCAAAAAATTCTGAGTTGTGACACTGTGAAGTATAAGCTTTTCCATCCTAAGCTTTAACGAGTATTTGTATCCAAAGGGAGTGAGGGAGATTAAAGTTTTTTTAAGTAAAATAAATATAAAAGTACAAATAGCAGGTGGTTATACATCACTCTGATGAAAATCAGAATATGTTTCTAGGAAGTAAAACATCAGAGAATACATAAACATGTTTAAAACTGACATTGTCTGTATATCATTATGGCAGGTATATTTTTTGATGTCATGAGATATTGCATTGATTCCAGTTATTTCACTCACAATCTCTAGACCCTCAGGGAAGTAACTAGACATTAGAGTTATAGGTGATTACTTATACCCATTACTTAGCCTGCGGGCCAAGAAAAATCTCTCACATATCCAGACTTTGCCTTAGAGCAGGATTCTTGTAACAAGGGATACAGCCTGAAAAACAGGTCTCCTGGTGTTATTAGTCAAAGGAATGTACCTGACAAATGCCATATATTTTGCAAACATAGATGGAAAGCTAAGAATTAGCAAGAATCCCAATAACAAGTAGCAGGAAGTTTGTGGTCAAAAGTTTCTTCACTATTGAACTGTCAGTGTTATACTTAGAAACATAAGTTAATTGCCCTCCAATTTCAAACTCCAGTTTTTCAAGAAATTCCCAAGCACTCAATAAGTAGAAACTAAATGAGATGATTTCTAGTCACTTCAACTTTAAGTAATTTCTTTGCCTTGAATTCAGAAAGGATATATGATTTACTTTTAGTTCATAGACTATGTGAAATGGGAGGATATTTTTCACATATAGTGAAAATTCCAAATCTGCTAATTCTATGTTAATCTAAAGGGAGCTTTACTTATTTGGATAAAGGCCTCTATAAAAGGAAAGTTTACTCAGCTAAATATTATAGTATATTAGTATATATTATAAATATAGTATGGTAAGTCAAATTTGCTATCCAAGGATATCTTCCACTATTTAATAAATCCATGAATCTTTCCATTTTTGTTCCTTTCCCACATAGGGACATTAGCTTCTTTTATGAACTATAACAAATTATGACAAATTCGATGATCTGAAACACATACTTTTATTCATGTACAGACTTGGAGGTCAGAAATTTTAAATGAATTCACCATGGAACTCATACCTGATAACAGACTCTTCCATTGCCTTTTTATTTTATTATTTTTTTTATACTACACATTCCTGCTTCTTTCCTCCATCTTAAAAGAAATCAGGGTTTTTTCAATTTCTCTCTGGCTTACTTTCCTGTCTTCTATCATTATCACTATGTCTTGCATTGATCCCCTTTGTCTCTATTTAATAGAAATCCCTATATTTATGTTAAATTCATCCAAATAACCTAGGAAGACTCACTTCTCAAGTTCCTATTTAAATTTTTAAACTCCTTTTTGAAAGATAAGGTAGCATAATAACTAGTTCTAAAGATTAAGACTGAATATCTCTCAGTTGTTACTCAGCATATCACACTTACTATGGTGTCTATCATTTTGGTAGAAACAATTAAATTTGGAAACCTCCAGCTGGGAAATGTCCTCATAGTCAGTGTCATCTCTGGCAATTGTTCGAAAGGTTTTTACAAGTGACAACTCACCTGTTAAGAGATTCAAAAATAGTTACTGAATGTTTAGTACACAGCAAGTTCTACACCACATTTACTACATTTTAAGGACACTGTGGAGAACCAACTGACATATTTCCTTGGGGCAAAATCTCCTAATTGTTTACCTATGCCAGTCATTGCTCTTCTTCTACTAGCGTTTGCCCTTCTTCCATAGCCAGTCAACAGCGTCAGGTTGAGCCTGATGTCAAGTTTCGAGACCTCCTTTGAATCTGGAGAGGTGGCAGTCATTGACTATGTGGGTCATAGTCTGTCTGTAGCCACAGGGGCAGTTCGGGTCGTCTCTGGCTCCCCAGCGATGAAACATAGTGGCGCACCGGCCTGTTCGATAGCAATTGAGGAGGGCCCAAAAATAACGTGCTAGGTCAAAGCCGGGTTGACGCTTGCAGGGGTCTGTGATGAGGTGTTTGTTCTTTACCTCAGCTGACTGCCAGCTCTGTTTCCAAGATTCTGGAACAGAGAAGTTCAGTGTAGGCGTAGGGGACCAGATTGGGTGACGGGACGTCAAGCATTGGACAGGGTGGGAGAAGATATCCGCGTATATTGGCAGGTCCAGTCAAGCGTAGACGTGGGAAATGAACTTAGATGATGCCGCATCCCGACGAATATCTGGCGGGGCGATGTTGCTAAGAACTGGCAGCCATGGAAGTGGGGTGGAACGGATGGTTCCAGAAATTATCCTATGGAGGAATATAATTTGGAATCGACCAAGTGGACGTGGGGGCTACGGAACCATACTGGGGCACAGTATTCTGCAGTGGAATAGCATAATGCCAGAGATGATAATCGTAGTGTGGAAGCTCTCGCAATAGTGATTAAACACAATAGTGATAAAAACAATTGACTATTGTCATCTCACTATGAGGGGGTGAAATAAATGAAAGTGAAATGTGTCAGAGAGGAATTTTTTTTAATTTTTTATTTAATAAAGGATTAATGAACAAAAACATAAGGTAGGAGGGGTACAACTCCACACAATTCCCACCACCCAATCTCCATAACCCACCCCCTCCCATGATAGCTTTCCCATTCTCTAGCCCTCTGGGAGCATGGACACAGGGTCATTGAGGGTTACAGAAGGTAGTAGGTCTGGCTTCTGTAATTGCTTCCCCGCTGAACATGGGCGTTGACTGGTCGGTCCATACTCCCAGTCTGCCTCTCTCTTTCCCTAGTAAGGTGTGTCTCTGGGGAAGCATAGCTCCAGGACACATTGGTGGGGTCTTCAGTCCAGGGAAACCTGGCCAGCATCCTGGTGGCATCTGGAACCTGGTGATTGAAAAGAGAGTTAACATACGAAGCCAAACAATTTGTTGAGCAATCATGGATCCCAAGCTTGGAATAGTGGAGAGGAAGTGTTAGGGAGGTACTCACTGCAAACTCTAGTGTACTTCTGCTTTCAGGTATATATTTTGCAGTAGTTTATGGATACGTGTGAACATAAGCTCTCTCTCACAGAATCTGGTGTATATCTAGGTTATGGGACTTTGTTAGAAGTGAACTACCTGAGATGAAATTAGAGTGTACTATAAAAGGAAAGGTCTCACCCGGGTAATGAAGCCGAAGGGTTGTCATTCCACATGTGAAGTCTCTGGACACAGTCTGAGGTGAAGCATGTTGAGGTGGCAATTGTTGTGTTGATTAGGTTGTGATCCGTGGATGCAATATTATTTGGTTTGGATTGGGAGACGCATACGGGAAAGTGGGCCCTGTCCAAGGGTTCCAGGACTGGGGGAAGTAGGGGCTCTGTAGTGGAGATGTGAGGTTCCTGATGTCTTAGGGTTCAAAAAGACAATCGATAGTTAATGTTATCATCACATTATTTGGTAATTGGGTTAACTTTGAAAAGTCCTTTTGTTATGGTTTGCTGTACAATATCCAGTATCTTGTATATAGCTGTGCTATTGGATGCTTCTAATCTACTTGGTCTAGGCTTTTGAGAGAGTCCGCATATCAAATACACAGCCTATATATATATTAAAAAGATTCAGTTTGTGTTTTGAGAAACTTTGAGACATACAACTGATTTTCCCCCTCTCATATTCATTAACTACTGATTTATATGTCTACATTTTGCTAAGAGTGTACATAAACACCATTCCCACCACCAAAAGACTGTGACCCATCCCTCCCAGCCACTCCCACACCCCACTGGCCCAGGAAGATGCATGTCTACCCCTCACCACAGGGTTTTTACTTTGGTACCCTACTTACAATTTGATCAGGTCCTGCTTTTAGTTTCCCTTTTAGGTCTTCTAAGTCAGCTTCTGTTGATGAGTGGGATCATCCCATACTCATCTTTATCTTTCTGACTTAAATCACTTAACATAATTCCTTCTAGCTCTGTTGTTCCTCAGTTGTTGTGTCTTGAGTACAAGTAACACTGTACTAAATACCTTTATGACAATTGCACTCACCAACCTCAGGAATTACAGTAGCAACTGAAGTAAGTATTGAAGTAGTTTAATCCTTACCAGTTAGCCAAACAATTTCTCCATTCCGTGAAATAATAGTAACCAAATCCCAGTGAAGAAAGAGAAAAGAAAGAGAGGATAGGAAGGATAGACAGTTATGCAAATCTACTGTCCACTGTATATTCTAGGGGCAACAAGAGGGGAAAGGGAACTAGAGCAGAGATACACACATAGAGAGTCCACACTGCATCAGATTTCTTCCCCAAAATAATTCACAAATTCAGAAAGGCGAAGAAGAAGGAAGACGTGTATGACAAGATTAAAAAAAAAAAAAGAGACAAGAGAGAGAAAAGGGAGAAGATAAGTACAAGAGTTGTAATTAAAGAGCAGTGAAAGGAAATTTCCAAATGTGTATCAGTGAATTCAAAAAAGCACCCTGTTTGGTGGTGTGGGGTATCCTGCTAGGAGCTGGTCCCCAGGGACTGCTTATGGGGGGGGACTGGAAGGAGGTATGCTTGAAAATTAAAAGGAAGAAAAAAGAATTTTTCCCCTTTTTTCCCTACTCGAATTCTTAACCCAAATTAGATTATAGTCACCTCCTTGGTGTCTAAGGAACCCTTATTGGCTGGCCAGCTAAAGGCAGAAAATCCTACTGTTACCAGGAGATATGTTCGAAGCTCAGCGGCTAGCAGCTTCTCAGTCCGCCATCTTCTGGGAAACCCCCCCCCCCCAGACTTTTTTAAAGGATTTCTTGAAAATGAAAACTAGCTCCAAGTCCTTTGATCCAATGAGAGCTATACTCAAGAAGTCTTTGGATCCACCCTCAGGGTCGCAGTGGTCCCTGGAGACTCTCAAGAGAAAGCCCCCGAGCTATATTGCTCCCTCCGGGTCCTCTGCGGCCGCCCAGCAGCACTCTGCAACCGGCGGAGGAGCCGCCTTCCTGGGCGGAGGACAATGCCCGGCGCACCCGCCTTGCCCGCCGCCGCCTGGGAAGTCTGGAGCAGCCGCCCGCTAGTTTGTGCCACCTTTACTCTAATTCTTAACCCAAATTAAGTTATAGTCACCTCCTTGGGTCATAGCACCCCTTAATGACTGGCCTCCTAAAGCCAGAAAATCCTACCGTTTCCAGAAGATGTGATCAGAGCTCACACCGCTAGTGGCTTCTTAGTCCGCCATCTTCCGGGAACCGATCCAGAGAGGAATTCTTTTTATGCAACTAATCCAAAATGGTGAGAGGCATTCAATATTTCCCAAACAATCATTTATGAGTACAAGGACTAGAAGGGATTATTTAAGCTAGTGACATTTAAGCGAGGACATGGATGACATTAATGACCCAGCCATGCAAATATCATGTTCTAAGTAGAGGAAGTAAGTTATTGCAAAGCCGCTTCAGGGGAAAGAGCTTGGCCTTTTCTTCCTAAGCACCAAAAGGACATAAAATAATGTCAGTTTAAGTAAATATGGCATGTGTAATGAGTGAGAAAGCAGACTAGTTCAGAGGGAGAACCAAATCTGCCTGTGTTTCCAGGGAGACTCTTTCACTACAGTGGAAATGTCACTTCCACCGGAATCCAATTTGTCTGCATCCTCAGCCTGTGCATGAGGTCAATATGGTTTTCCTTCAAAAATGATTATTCTCTCATCCACATGTGTACTTCTTGGTGACAATATGTTCTGTTCCAGCACTGTTACCATTCCCACTGTCTCATGTCTTGTCACCATGTCACTTCTCATTCATCATTCTCAGTATCCACCTCTAATTTCTCAATTCCTTTAGCTACCCGGTCCAATGAATGTTTAATATGTCAGTGGGGTCAAATATTTATTTTTTATGTTTAACATTTTGCTTATTTGCTTTATTTTTCTTTTCTTTTTTCTTTTTAACTTGGTGAAAATGGAAAGAAAGTATCCGTGGTAAGAGTGACCCCTGCTCTGCTGCCATGTATACCAGGGTAATTACTGGATAACACAGCTCAGAGGACAGGTGCTTCTCCTTTTCTTTTAGCTCCTAATATAGCTTACAGTGAGTTGGCTTTAGATCTATGCAAAGTAAGTTTTTCATGAAATTTTTGTGGTAGCTTGGTTATTGAGTTATGATCTTGTTTATTTGCTTATCACATCATAACCATCTATCCAGCTATCAGCTATCTACCTCTATCCATTGATCTGTATTGTATATGCCTATCTATCTATCTATCTATCTATCTATCTATCTATCTTTCTATCATTGTTATCATCTAGCCACCCATCGACTTACTTTTTTTTTATTTATTGTCTACTTCTCTCCCATCTGTTGATTTATCTGCATCACTTTTAAGCAAACTAAATTGTTTATATCAAACTGAATGCTGTTATGAATAGCAATTCTCTGGAAGATTAAAAATAGAGAAGCAAGGAGATATGAAAGCATCATATTTCTATGTTGTGAATAACTTTTTACAGATAGCTGGAAATATATAAAAGTATATCTTTAGGACTGGAAGGACAACTCACTTGCATTGTGCCTAAATAATACCAAAGCTATAGACCAGCCTCCATGTCACTGTGTGTGGGTGGGTGGGGGGTAAAGGTATTCATTTCTTTGATGCCCTTTCCTTTTTCTCTCTCTATCTCCCTAACCCTAACCCTAACCCTAACCCTAACCCTAACCCTAACCCAGGTGATGAAAATAAAAAGTAAATTATTATAAATGTGTTAACCTATCATATTCAGATTATATACCATTAGGTATATCTGTTCATTTTTATACATTTAAATGCAAACTTAGCTAAAAGTAAAGTTTACATTTTTATATTATGATTTCTTCACTTTACATTTGGGAAGAGTGCATGTGTGTGCATGTGTGTATGTGTGTGTGTGTGTGTATTTATTTGACCAATTAATTTCAAAACATTAGTTAGGTCATAACTCAAAGTTAAAGGTTTTCCAAAGAATGAGAACACAAGTCTACAGAAAGGCAACACATTTTTTTTATTCCCCTCCCAAAACTGGCCAAGATATAAATATTACTATATCTTATATCTATTATAGACTTTAATTATGACATAGATGCAAGATAAATAGTATTTGATGAAAATAATTTGGGTTGGGCTAGAGTGACGATATAATGATTATTCAAAAAGCTTTTATGCCCAAGGATCTAAGATCCCAGGTTCAACCCCCAACATCATCATAAGCCAGACCTGAGCAGTATGTCTCTGTGTCTTTATTTATCATGCTGTAATGCAGCAGGTGGCAGGGTGGGGGGCAGCAGAGGAGGGCAGGGAGCCCTCACATATTGCAATGTGTACGCTTAACCTGGTGAGCCACCTACTATCCCCCAACATAGATATTTTTTAAAAAGAAAAAAAAAGTCTTACTGACCTACTGATAACCTAATACTGTTTCTGCTCTAGTTCTTGATTATATTTCCATTTTCCTGCCAAATCTTCACACCAGATATTTTAAATGATTCAGTAATTGCCTGAGTAAAAAGAACATCTGAAATGAATTCTTTCTGCTGTCATTTCAAAAGGAATTATATGCCTCTAGTACTTAGAATGAAAGGTATCATTACTCAGGGTTTTCCTATAGTTTTTGTGAAATAGTCTATCCCAGAAATTGAAACAAAAGAGTGTAGGAAACACTAGCTTGTGTCCATCAGTCACACAGAGTCTAACGCTATATAAAGATTGGTCAAGTAAAATGTAAAGCTAAGAAGATTAAATATTCCGTATTGTATGTTAAATGCAGATAATTGGTGCTACATACAAAGACATGTTTTATGATCTTAAAATCTTAAATGATATATGAAGTACCCAGAATTTCTTCCTGAGATTTGAAAATCTATAGAGTAGTTGCAGGAACATTCTCCAAATCCATAATTTAAAAATTCTTGTCCATCTGAAAAATGTTATCATTTTCATAAAGATTATTATAATTTGGAAAAATTAATTAAACATCTTTAAAATTCTAGAATCTGTTCTTTAATATTATATTTCAGCACTATATTAAATAAAATAGAATAGTACAGTTATATCAAATTTAAGAGTTCACACTTATATTTTAGCATTTATAAAATCAAAGCACTTTTATAATTGGAGATGAGCTACAATTTGAACAAGGAACTTAAAACTTATTTTCTACACTCATTGAAAATAATTATAGCTTTTGAATCATGGACAATTTCAATTAAGCTTTAAAATGTCATACATCAGATGTACTTTTTAAATAAGAAAACATTCCTAACCATTGAAAATTCTTGATGGTTAATATCATTTTATTTTATTTTATTTATTTTTTCTTTTGTTGCCCTTGTATTTTATTGTTGTTGTTGATGATGTCGTCGTTCTTGGATAGGACAGAGAGAAATGGAGAGAGGAAGGGAAGACAGAGATGGGGAGAGAAAGATAGACACCTACAGACCTGCTTCACTGCCTGTGAAGTGACTCCCCTGCAGGTGGGGAGCCGGGGCTTCAACTAGGATCCTTAAGCTGGTCTTGTGCTTTTGCTTAACCTGCCTTGCTACCGCCCCACTCCCAATGGTTAATATCACACACACACACACACACACACACACACACACAGAGACATATATGTATAAATATATGTTAAAATTTATTCCTTTACTATAAAAAGAAAGGGAGAGGGAAAGCAGAAAAAGAAAAAAGAGAGCAGAGAAAGAAGAGAGAGAGAGAGATCCAAGCATTGATTAGGTTTGGCATGAAATGCTATCTGGGATTGAGATTGAACCAGTAACTTTATCTTGAGATTTGTAAATGTACTGAAAATACATGTTCACACAAAAAGCAGCAAATAATTATGTGTAACAGTTTTATTCCTAATTTCTATGACTTGATAAAAATCAATATGTCACTTAGTAGGTGAACAGATAAATAACATTTGATGCAGACAGGGAGTGTAATGCAGTCAATAATGTATACCTGAAGCATGGAATATTATGTTGCTAAATCAACAAAAACAAAAGAGTTACCAGTTAATAAAATGGTAAAATAAATAAATGAACCAAAGGTATTTTTTTTGCCAAAAATCAGCAAATTTAAACAAATAAATGAAGACAAAGATGTAACCTAATGGGTCTCTTTATATCTTGAAAAAATACAACATATATTATTTAGCAAGGCAAATATTGGAAGATTTTAAAATGAGTTCTACTTAGTGAAAGAAGCCAGTTTTTAAATTTATTTTTTATTTAAGAAAGGATAAATTAACAAAACCATAGGGTAGGAGGGGTACAACTCCACACAATTTCTACCACCCAATCTCCATATCCCATCCCCTCCCCTGATAGCTTTCCCATTCTCTATCCCTCTGGGAGCATGGACCCAGGGTCGTTGTGGATTGCAGAAGGTGGAAGGTCTGAAGAAGCCAATTTTAAATGACTACAAACTCGATGATTCTAAGAGATGACTTCTAGAAAAAGGGAAGATTAATGATGTAAGAAAAAAGAAAAAGAGCAACAATGAACAATACATTAGTGGGCAGGAAGAGGAGAATGAGTAAGTAAAACACAGGGGAATTTTTAGGGCAGTGAAATTATTCTGTAAGATGTGATAATGGTAAATATATAGCAGACATTCGTCAGAAAAGTAAATTTAATATACAACACAAAGAATGAAACTTAATGCTTACCGTACAATTTTTTAAATTTTATTTGTAAAAAGGAAACACTGACAAAACCACAGGATAAGAGGAGTACAACTCCACACAATTCCCACCACCAGTTCTCCGTATCCTCCTACCCCCCACCCCCATTCTGCCCATAGCTTTCCTATTCTTTAACCCTCTGGGAGTATGGACCCAAGGTCACTGAGGGATGCAGAAGGTGGAAGGTCTGGTTTCTGTAATTGCTTCCAGGCTGAACATGGATGGTAACAGGTCAATCCATACTCCTAGCCTGCCTCTCTCTTTCCCTAGTGGGGCCGGGTTCTGAGGAATCTGAGCTCCAGGACACACTGGTGGGGTTGTCTGTCCAGGCAAGTCTGCTTGGCATCATGCTAGCGTCTGGAACCTGGTGGCTGAAAAGAGAGTTAACATATAAAGCCAAACAAATTGTTGACTAATCATGAACCTAAAGGCTGGAATAGTGCAGATGAAGAGTTGGGGGGGGAGCCCATTTTGTAGATAGCTAGTAAGCATATTTTAGTTACGTTCCAAAGGGCCTGTGGCTATACTAGTTTTTTTTTTTTTTTACCTTATAATTTTACAATCTGGCTTCTCCAAAAAATAAATGCATTGATTACATACCTTTTTGTCTTTATAAACATTACTTCCTTAACCTAGAGTTCTATAAATTTAACACAATTCTGTGCTGTCTCACTTTTTTCCCAAGCATCATCTCATCAGTTACCACGTGTACATATATATGGAGCATATGAGATAGAAATGTAATTATATTAACTCAAAAAGTAAGTATATGGGAGTCCCGCGGTGGCGCAGCAGGTTAAGCGCAGGTAGCACCGACAAGAACCAGTGTAAGGATCCCGGTTCAAGCCCTTGCTGCCCACCTACAGGGAAGTGAGTCACTTCACAGGTAGTGAGTGAAGCAGGTCTGCAGGTGTCTATCTTTCTCTCCCCTCTCTGTTTCCCCTCCTCTCTCCATTTCTCTCTGTCCTATCCAACGACGATGACAGCAACAACAACAATAACAATAACTACGACTACAATAAAAACCAACAAGGGCAACAAAAGGGAAAATAAATAAATATTAAAAATATTAAAAAGTAAGTATATGTTAATAATTTTGTAGGGACAGGGTGGTAGGGCACTCAGTTGAGCATACAGGTTACAATATGAAAGGACCTGGGTTTAAGCCCCCAGTCCGCAGTGTCTCTTCTTCTCTTTCTATCCCACCCTCCTCCTTGATTTCTATCTCTAGCCAATGACTAAATTAATTAATCAATCAAATATTTCAAAAATAATAATTTTGAATTTTTAATGTTCCTTCAAATCTACTAATCAATCATATCTTGTCCTTCTCTAACTCTTTTTTGTCTTCTGTGTGAATTAAAATATTACCATTACTTTTCTTTCTTCCCCACATTTCTACTACCCTCAAATGAGTTAAAATATTCATACTTTTTGATAAGCTACCAATTTAACATATAGTTCTGAGAGTTGGGCGGTAGTGCCACGGGTTAAGCGCACTTGGCGTGAAGCTGCAAGGACCGGCTCATGGTTCCTGGTTCCAGCCCCAGGCACCCCACCTGCAGGGGAGTCGATTCACGAGTGGTGAAGGAGATGTGCAGTTGTCTTTCTCTCCCCCTCTCTGTCTTTCCCCCTTCTCTCCATGTCTTTCTATCCTAACAACGACAACATCAATCACAACAACAATAACTACAACAACAATAAAAAAACGAGGGCAACAAAAGGGTAAATAAATAAATAAATATAAAATAACATATAGTTCAATGGCAATTATTTTTACTGATTTAGGAAAATTCAAACAATGAGTACAAATTTCCTTCTGCAAACAAACCTAGTCTCAGTGGAGGCACCTAATCATCTGACTTCTCTTTTCAAACACGTAGTTAATATGTTTTATAGGGGCTCTATGCTTTTAAGAATTTGTTAATGTCTCATTCCAGACTAGACTATTATAAATGAAAGTCTGCATCATTGAAGTTTTATTTTCCTAAGTATTCGCTTGTAAAAAGACTTTTTCTTTTATATATCTTTAACAGTTGTCATTCTGTCACATTTTGATATTGGGCACTTACTTTACATTAGTGTTAAGCCCCTGGTAATCAGCAGATTCATCAACTCATAGTGTCCTTTGAGCTTCTAATTGACTATCAGTTTCTCAGTTTCATCTTTCCCAATGCTACATGTGGCGACAATGCTCAGAAAACACTCAATTTTACTGCTGCTTTTTAAAGATCATTTTGAGTTGTTGGAAATAATTTCATATCTCCTTTAATTCTCAATTTGTCATTGCTGTGAAGGATAGAGTTATCATAGCATTTTATTAAAAACAAAATCATGGACTTACAAATGACTTTCTAAAGGCCTGAGAGATTAGAGATAATATATGTAAAAGATTATAGTTTGTTGCAAATCAAAAATTCTTGAATTACAGATTACCACATTACTTTGATAATGATCAACTTCTGCAATTACATACAGTTATTTTAAAAAAGAATTTAAAGCTTTATTTTAATAGTTACCATTTGTGACTATCATTAATTTTTTTCTGGGGTCTGGGCGGTAGTACACCTGGTTAAGAGCATGTATTACCATGCACAAGGACCTAGGTTCAAGCCCCCAGTCCCCAACTGCAAGGGGGAATGTTTCATGAACATGAGCAGGTCTGCTGGTGTTTTCCTGTTTCTCTCTCCCTATCTCCCCATACTTCTCAACTTCTCATACTTCTCAACTAAAAAATTTTCATCTAACAAGAAAAATTTCATATTGCTCTAAGAATTGAAAGAAACTTTATGTTTACATTAATACCTTTAATGTCTTAAGAAATAGTGTTTTTCTTTTTTAAGACGTTTCATCTGATAGAGACATAGAAAAATTGAGAAGGAGGGAGAAGTAAAGAGGAGAGAGAGAAAGCGAGAGACCTGCAGCACTACTGCACCACTTGTTAAGTTTCTCCCCTGCAGGTGGTGACCAGGGGCTTCAACTCAGGGGCTTGCACATTGTAACATGTGTACTCCAACAGATGGACCACTACTGAACTCCAAGAAATAGTGTTTTTCTAACATGTAAATATTTTCCTTTGTCATGGCAAAAGTTTCAAACCAACCTCCATCACACTGGTAGAAGCTACAGTTTTTCTACATTTCCCTTTCTTCCTCTGTCTCTTGGTCTTGCTGTCAATGTCTGCTTTTTCTCTTTGAAAAAGTTGGCTGGAAGTTGTGAAGGCCCAGTGACAACAATAGCAAAAATAGTATTTTTCATGTGTGATAGAATTTCATGAGATAAAGTGTGTGTGTGTGTGTGTATGAATGAGAACTCAAGGAGCTACTCAAGTACTCATTGTGAGGTTAGAGAAAAGCCCAAATATTGAGGACAGCCCTTAACCCGAAACCAACTGTTCCTCATTCTGCATAAACATTTCCACCTGTACCCACCCTGTGATAACTATAAAAAGGTGGTATGAAAAATGACCGGGATCACAGACTTTTCCCTTGCTTGGAAGGGTGTCGGCAGCCCAAGCTTCAGCTTGATAATAAAGGCTCTTGCTATTGCATGTGATTCTGGTCTTCTTTGTGTGAGAGCAGGACTCAAACTTCTGGGCATAACACTTATAATACCAGCAATCAGGAAAAGTGACCCAGGCATGGAATTCTTGCACTCTACAAGGTAAATTATTTCTCCACCCAATCATATTCTTCTTTTTTTTTAAATTTCTTTATTGGGGATTAATGTTTTACAGTTGACAGTAAATATAATAGTTTGAACATGCATAACATTTTTCAGTTTTCCACATAACATACAACTCCCACTTTGTCATCCTTTTCCAGGACCTGGAAAAGATCCACCCAATTATATGCTTTAGTAAATGTGATTGCTTTTCAGTGAAATATTAAAATAAAAATAGTTATAATGGTTAAAAGAGTGGAAACTGTCTAAGAGACAAGTATTCATAATCTTTCTATTGTTTAAGCAAGAATCTAATGTAGATATTATAGTTCTTATACATGAGGGTATCATTTCAACTTTTAAATATGGTGATTGTCAAGCCTTAAAAATTTTTGAGGATTACTTTTCCAGCTTACCAAAAAAGATAGAAACAACCCTGAGAGGAGGGTGAGGGTGGATGTTCAGCTTCATGGGAAGGGGTTGGGGGATGGGGGGATGGGATGGGACACAGTCGTTTGGTGGTGGGAATGGTGTTTATGTACACTCCTATTAATTTATAGTCAAAATAAAAAAGATAGATTGATGTGCCAAATTTTGAAAAAAGTAAGTACAAATATAATAATAATGATAATAATAATTATCATTAGTAAAGAAAGAAACTATTACAAGACTGAGATCTGCATTTTAAGTCATGTAATTATTTTTGTTTTATCACTTTATTGGGGGTGGGGTTAGTGCTTTACAGTGTGATTGCTCACACATGGGTACAGGTTCTCATCTCACCAAGATAGGAGTGTACAAATTACCCTGTCCCATATTAGGTCTTAGTTCACTATAATGTTTCAGAACCATGATGTTTCTCTACCCCTACCTTTCACTCTTCCAGAGTCTCTCCAGAGCCCTTTGATTTAATGCAATATGTCACAATTGAAACTGGCGCAAACATCCCATTGTGTAGATACAGCATGACTTTGGCCAGACCATGTGGAAAACAGTTTGGAGACTCATCAGAATACTAGAAATACAAATAGCCTAAGAGTTGGCGATTCTTCTTCTGGGGACATATCTAAAGGAAACAAAGACACATATCTGAAGAAATCTATGTACACCTGTGTTCTTAGCAGCACAATCTGTAATACCCCAAACTTAGAAGGAAGCTAGAAGTCCCCCAGACTAGGGTAATTCTTATAAAGCATGACTTATAGATACTGTTTCAGTGCATTTCACTTATTTATTTTTATCCATAACTATTTACTTATATGGAGAAACAGTATGCTAAAATTGAAGAAGTTAAGGAAGTTAGATGGCCATTTTTATATAGTGTCAAAATAAACAAATTGATTTTCTAAAACTCTACATAGAAGATAATGAGGTAGGAGATGATTTGAAAATGCCAGCACTACAAATCCGCTGCTCCTGGAAGCTATTTTTTGTTTGTTTGTTTTGTTTTGTTTTCATTTTTATTGGCTAGGACAGAGAGAAATTGAGAGAGGAGGAGGAGAGAGAGAGGGAGAGGGAAAGATAGGCACCTGCAGACCTGCTTCCCTGCTTGGGAAGGGTTCCCTATGCAGGTGGGCAGCTGGGGACTTTAACTCTCATCCTTGAACAGGTCCTTGTGCTTTGTACTATGTGTGCTTAACCAGGTATACCACTGTTCAGCCCTTTCTCTTTCTTTTTCATTTTATAGCTTTCCTTCCCCTCTCAGTTTCTCTCCATCATATCAAATAACATAAATACTTATTAAAGACAGAGAAATAGTAGCAAACTCGAGAAAAATGGGAGTCCTGACTAGGTAAGGTAAAGAATTCAAGCAAAAAATGTGGCTCATTTCTTGGTGGTTCAATGGTTTACAGTACAGTTGTTGACACATAGCTACAATCTCCTAACTCCCCATAATGTGAGTCTGTAAGACAGTATCTCTCCCAGCTGAGTCCTTTCTACCATCATAGACCAGTAACCCCAAACCCCTCCATCCAATCCCTTTCCTTCCATTTACAGAGTCCTTTGCTTTGGTAAAACATATCACATAAACCATATAAGAGAATAAATATTCCAGCAACCTGCCTTTCCTATGCTGTTTTCTATGAGCAATATATCTTAGTTTAAATTGCATGAAGTTTTAGTGATTGAGTCAGATGTCGAAACACAGGAAGCAATATGGTATGTACCTCTGTAAGATATTATTTGTGGGAAATGTATATGAGATACGTAGACCTAATAAGACTTCTGCATCAGAAATTAAAAAAAAAACTGTCGACTAGTTTAAGTCCAACGGATGTACCTACAGCTTAACTACTTTGAAACTAAAAAAGATATAGGGGACTGTGTGGTAGCACAGCAGGTTAAGCACACAGGCCGCAAAGCCCAAGGACCAGTTTAACTATTGCTGTTCAGGCCTCGGGTTCGGGGACACTACACAAGTGGTAAAGCAGGTCTGCAGGTGTCTGTCTTTCTCTCCTCCTCTCTGTCTTCCCTCCCTCTCTCCATTTCTCTCTGTCCTACCCAACAACAACAGCTATAACAACAATAACAACCACAGCAAGGACAACAACAAAATGGGACAAAAAGCCTCTGAGAGCAGTGTGGGATTCGTAGTGTTAGCACTGAGCTGCAGTGATAACCCTGGAGGCAAAAGTAAAATAAAAAAAAATAAAAATAAAGAAGATATTATCTGAAGCTTTGATACTTAATCAAAGAAATCACAAAATCAGTTTTGTACTGTTACAAGGAAGCATAAAAACTTGCTGTTCGAGTTCATTAGATCAAAATTGTTGAGATAGTGAGTAAACCAATGTACTTAGCATTTTTTAAAATATTTATTTATTCTCTTCTCTTGCCCTTGTTTTATTGTTGGATAAGACAAACAGAAATGGAGAAGGGAGGGGAAGACAGGGTGAGAGAAAGATAGACACCTGTAGACCCACTTCGCCCCTTTTGAAGTGACTCTCTTGCAGGTAGGGAGCTGGGACCTCAAATCTTGATCCTGAGGCCATTCCTTGTGCTTTTTGTCACTTGTGCTTAACCTGCTGTGCTACCACCTGACTCCCATACTTAGCATTTTTAAAGTTGTGTTTCCTTGTTTAATGTAGGTCAGAGAGCAAATGCTATTTCAGTCTATGCATTTAGTAGGTATATTTGCCCTCATTATCACCTCTTTTTTTTTATCAGTGATTTAATAATGATTGGCAAGATTGTAAGATAACAAGGTTACAATTCTATACAATTCCCACCACCAGAGTTTGTGTATACAGCTGCTTAGAGCCTTAAGGATGACTTAAAGCAATATGCAAAAATGGCTTGTGTCTATATCAAATACGCATGTACATATTAGAAGTCAAAATGTGAATTTTACTAAATAACACAGAACTTTTTTTTTTGGATAAAGGGAAAAAATTGTCCTTGGAAAGATATACAAACTATGATTGAAAGAGCAAATAATTACAGGTTATTTGATATTATCTTCTCACAATTAAAAGCAGTGAAAGCTAATGACATACCTGCACAGCCCTCAAAATCGCCGTAATTTACCTCACGCTGAATTAATTTTCCATGGTAATTATTTTTTAAATTTAGTTGACAATGGATCAACTCATATCAAAAACATCTTCATATTTCTGACAGTTTACTGCAGTTGGCTGTGGCTTTCCTTCTCCACTTATATACATAGATATAGGTTTCTTTCTTTCTTTCTTAATTTTCTATAAAATGGAAACACTGACAAAACCATAGGATAAGAGGGGTATAATTCCACACAATTCCCACCACCAGAACTCCGTATCCCATCTCCTCCCCTGATAGCTTTCCTGTTCCTTATCTCTCTGGGAGTATGGACCCAGGGTTATTATGGGGTGCAGAAAGTAGAAGGTCTGGCTTCCTTAATTGCTTCCCCACTGAACATAGGCATTGGCACGTCAATCCATACTCCCAGCCTCTCTCTCTCTCTCCCTCCCTAGGGGACAGGGCTCTGGGGAAGCTGGGCTTCAGGACACATTGGTAGGGGTGTCTGCCCAGGGAAGTTCGGTTGGCATCATGCTATATTTGGAAACTGGTGGCTAAAAACAGAGTTAACATATAAAACCAAACAAATTGTTGGCTAATCATGCACCTAAGGGCTGGAATATTGCAAATGAAGATCTGGAATTCTCCATTTTGGAAAAAGTTAGTAGGTCTATTTTAGTTATATTCCAAAGGGCCCATGACTATACTAGTTAATTCTGAGTCTGACATCTGATATGCAGGTGGACCCAAGTTATCTGGGGAGATGATGTCATGGCTGGAAAAAGGGCTAGGAAGCTGGATCAGGGAAGAGAGTAGCTCTCAAATATGAGAAACATATATAAATAACGTTATCTGTAAACCCCATCAATTTGATCTGGGGCCCATATTCAACATAGGAGCCTGTGTGAGATACAGGTCTAATATGAATGGAAATATAGAAAAGACACATGAGATGTAATTCTCTATATTTAGCTGTACTTTTTTCTATGAATGAGTATCATGGGGAATAGGCTTAAGATATACTAAATAAATCTCACAAAGGAATACAAGAAAGCATTTATAAAAGTTTAAAAACACCAAAAATACTTTTTAATTTCTGTTAGTCATAGAAAACAGGGGACCAGGTGGTGGTACATCTGGTTGAGTGCACACATTATGGTGCACAAGGACCTAGGTTCAAGCCTCTGGTCCCCATCTGCAGGGGGAAAGCAGTGCTGCAAGTGTCTCTTTCTGTCTCTTTCCCTCTCTATATGCCCCCTTTCTCTTGATTGCTGGCTTTCTCTATTAAATAAATAGAGATAGTAAAAAAAAAATTTAAGAAAAAACAATGTCCTGTTTTGATCATTAATGACAAAGTCATGGACAATTAAATAAGTAAATGAGAAGAAAATGGAACTAAAAGTAAAAAAAAAAGTAGAAAAATATGCAACAGTTTGTAATAGCATATTAGATGATTAATCATTATTGCTAACTTTAAAATGTACAACTTTGACTTTATAAAGGAGAGAAAGAATTGAAGACTCCTTTTAATATTGTGCTGCTTACTCAATAACACAAGTTGTAAGTTTATTTAATATGCACATGAAAGCAAGTATTAGACCTCTCTGCGTCTATAATTCCAAGTTAAGTCTTTATTTTGTCTTTTAACAAAGAATTACTTCTTCTGATAAAGGGTTTATCTCTACAAATTTGTTTATTGAAAAAATCAAGTGTTATTTGCTTTAACTAAAATATTTAATAATTAATTCATAGTATGCTCACCGACTAAACGCATTTGTATGTAAATATTTATTTATTGATGATAGAATAACATTGCTTCAATTTAAAATAAATGCTTCTTTGTAAGTTTGATTTTAAAAATTTAGTATTTCTTTAATGGTGGTTTTTTTGGTCACTACTCTAGACCAACCCATCATCTGGGGCCCTAGATAGGGAATCCTTTGATTTTAAATTTTTTGAAGTTTGTACTTACAGGTGTGTGTGTGTGCGTGTGTGCGTGTGTGCGTGTGTGCGTGTGTGTGTGTGTGTGTGTGTGTGTGTGTGTAGAGAAGGGAAGTTCTCAGCTATTCTTTCCTGTAGAATGCTTTCTTCCCCTCTCCCTTCCTCTGGTAAATCAACAATGCTTATATTATTTCTGTTGAGGTCATCCCATATGTCTCTGTTGTTGTTTTCAATATCTCTTAATCTCTTTTTGAGATCTCTTAGTTCTTTCATAGTTTTCTGCCTCACTTACTCTATTCTCTCTCTGCTCTGTTGTTTTCTGTAGCTCAGTTATTTTGCTACCCTGTTCCAATGGTATATTAGCCTGTTCAGCTAGTTTTGCTCTCAGCTCAGCTATTTTAGGTTTCACCTCTAATTACCTCCAGATAGTGTTTTCTTTTGGAGTCTCATTTGCTTTTCTTCCATTTATGATGTTCTTACTTTCAAATTATTCCCTCACTCCTGTGACTAATACCTCAATTATTGTTTTGATTTTGTCTTGTCCTCAAAACCCTTGGAAGGTGGGTAATCTGGGCTTTTGTCCTGTTTCATTTATCCAATATTTCTTCTTGGTTCAATTATTGTATATGGTGTGTTGTAATTATTGTATATGGTGTGTTATGAGGTCCCTCTCTCAGTACCATTCAATCCACTAATCTCACCTTCCTTGATTGACTTGTGTCTGACCAGGGAGACACAATTGCTGCTACTCAGTGCTGATTACTGATGGCCATCAGGTGGTGCTGTTGTGATCTCTAGGTTTTTCTTGTTTGTATGATCCCAGGCAGTTGGGATGGGGTGGGGAGGGGGAGTGGTTGCTCTGGGTTTTCTTGTGGTCACAAATGCTCTGTTTTATGTGGTGTCCTTGCCTTAAATTCAGAAGGCTAAATACCCCCTGAGTCAAAGATTGAAAGGTTTTAACCCCCTTTCTCTTTTCTTCAGGCACTAGAAACAATCTTCATTGCTTTCTGTGCTTAAAGTGAAATCACCAAAATAGTGTAGCTCAGCTCCATGTTGCCTGAAGCTCTGATTTGACCTTGCTGTTCTTCAACCTGTGCTGTTTTATGTCAACCAAGTGAATGAGCACCCACCTGAGGCTGCAGATCTCTCAGCTGTAGATTATGAGTTCAGTTGGGTCTCTTGTAATTATTTGTTGTTTTGAGAGGAGAGAAGATTTGATCCTAGTTATTCCATGGCCTCTCCTCCCAGAAGCCCCCAGATAATGTATTTTTAACCACATTTTTATTGTCCCTCACCTTTTTCACCACTGTATCATTGATTCAGGGGTTTCAATGTGACTGTCTTGGTTATATAGGTCAGAAGCAAAAATAATAGTGTCTTTCCTCTCTCCTCCCTTCCCCTTTCCCATCAGACTCTATCTAAAAACAAACACAAATGTGCAAATTCTCGTTCAAAAACTAGATGGTAAAACCAATTAAAACGTTATGTTTATTTCTGGTATCACAAAGATTAGGGTTCAGTAGTGGTTCACCTGGTAGAGCATACATGGTACAATGTACAAGGACTCAGGTTCAAGCCTTCCCACCCCCCACCTGCAGGGTGAAAGTTTTGAGAGTGGTGAAGCAAGGCTGCATGTGTCTTTCTGTCTCTGTCCTTGTCGATATCTCCACTTCTCTCAATTTCTGGCTGTTTCTCTCAAATAAATAAAATTTTAAAAAATTAAAGATTGTTGTCTCCCCGTGTCAGAGAGAACTTCTGCTGCCTGGGGCGAAGTTCCCTGGAGAATTACAGCCCTCTTACCTGAACATATGGAACCTGTAATACAAGAGGGAAGTGAATTGCTATTTGGCCGGCAACCTGCAGTTTTTTTAATTTTAATTTACTTTTACTGAGAAACTATAGGTAGGTTTTTGAAGACTGTTGTCAAGTCAGGAGTATAATTTAGCATCTCCTCCAAATATGTGGCAGTTTCTGTTCCTGTGAGGACTGTTAAAGTTTGTGGAGTTTTCAAATATGTTTTGAGGTGATAGAAAGCAAATATTATGGTCAAAAGTTTCAATGGAACAGAAGGTAATCACAAGAGCTGTATGAAGATAATTTGGTGGGAAAATATTTTGAATCAGCAACTGAAGTTTCACAAAGAGCCAAGAGTAACTTGAAGTATTTTGTTAAGCAGTAGTCTTTACATAGCACTTAGTGTTTCAATAGCAATATGTAATTTTTACAATTTCAAATGTAAGACTTGGCACTTGTTACAATCTGCTTAAGAGAAGTAGTGAAAATCTTTTTCATGCATAAAAGTATGCTTAATTTTTATAGTTATTGACTTTTAACATTAGTTACAATACAATTTTTAAATTAATTTTTATTAAGGGGTTAAATGTTATAGTGAAATTGTTAACAAATAGGTACAGTTTCATTTTTAAATCTTGCATGTTGTACCTTATTGATAAACATGTGGTAAAACTTTTCTCCATATTATCAAATCTTCACATCACCTTGCTTTTATTTTTCACATTTCCATGTCTTGGTCAAGTTTACTATCAGACATTTTATTTACTTTGATCAGATTGCAGATTGGATTGCTTTCCTCCCTTCTTCATCACTCAATTTATTGTTTGTGTTAAGTATACTCACAGGCATCTTATTTACTTTGATCATATTGCAAATTGGATTGCTCTCTTCATTTCTCTATCTCTGAATTCATTGTGTATATTAATAGAAATACTACATATTTTGTATGCTAATTTAGCATCCTGTGACTTTACTGCATTGGAGAGACTAAAAATATATACTTATAACAAAAGATACTAAACAATTATTTGATAATAGTTGATGTCCATTTATTATACAAACTCTCAAAAAAAAATAAAAACAACTGAGAATGGAATGAATACATCTCACCATACTAAGGGGCCAGAAGGACAATGTCTGGGGAACTGGGTTTGATCCCCATTACCACATGAGAACAGTGAAAACAATGCAGATAGACCTCCATGGATAGTGAAGCAATGCTTTCATATCTCTCCCCCGTCTCCTTATCAACCCCTTTCCGACCTGTGTAGCAAATGACAACATTCTCCCAAATGATGATAGGTATTTAAAATCTATGACATATAATATGCTGTACGGTTACTTTCAGTTTTTACTAAAACATTGCATCCTACTATTATTTAATCTGATTCTATGAATTAATGTGCCCTTTAATTTTTGCAATATTTCCTCTTCTGTAGCATCTTTATAACTTTCTGAAAATGTGGTCGTGGATAATGACATTTACCTGAGGCCTGTGGTTCTGTTCCATTTTATTGTTATAGCTTAGGTGTCAGTAAGTGAATATGAGAAGCATAAAGCATTTATTATCCAAAGGTAAGGTCAAATTAAAGATCAAATGTAAATTACAGCCTATTGGTTATGTCAAAAGTATACTGCTTATGTCCAGGGTATTGTTTTTAGGTTTTGGGGGTTTTGTAAGCAAGATAGAAACAAGATTATGATATAAGATGAACATCATTTGGTGAGGATATATATATATATATACTTAAAAGTACAAGCTTCTAGTTTCGGCAAAGAATATCTATAGTCAATAACATGTTTATATTTTCTGACTCAGTCTGTTACTCAGTTCTTTTATGTTTGATGTGCATGTTGGCATAACAACCCATTTTCAAGGTTTCAAGTGATTGAAATATTAAACCCTAACCTAACCAATTAGATGTATTACCTCCTTAAATTCTACATGAAATATAGTGTGCCAATATAGGATTGAGTTATTTTTCCAAATATTATGAATTGACCTACACGTATTTTTGAAGATCAAAAGGAATCTTAACTTTGAGATAATAAATAACCAATGAATATCTCATAGAAACAAAGATTGTAAGGTATTATGAGAATTGCAAACTTTAATTACATACTCCTTTGGCCATATTTCATCTTAACTGACAAAACATTTGTAATTGCCACATAGTGTTGGTATGCTTCTAAGACCACTTCTGTTTCATTGGTTTAATCCCCCCTGATTAACACTGTATTCTATTTACATAACCACTGTTAAAGAAGCACTGCCCTGCCTGTAGGGCATTGGTTTAATCCCCACTGGTTCATGATGTGTTTTTGCTCCGCCCCCTCTCATAGTACACCCTGATTTGCACCAGTCACTTTTCGCTCCACCCTCTCTACGTCACATCCTGTTTACACCCTACTTGGCAAGTATATATAAGGACAGTATTGTGAGTTTTAGCTTACTTTAGTTTAGCTTAGCTTGGCTTAGATTGTGCTGCGTTCTCCATGAATAAAGAGATACTGCATACAGCTCAGCCATGAGTTCTGGGTTGTCTGTCTCTGTGAAGCTCAGCCCAACAACATAGTATGTCTTACACAATCATTAAAAAAAAAACAACTACATCTTTGGACTTCAAGATTTAAGACCTCACAACCTCCCTTGATTAATCATCACCCCTCCTCTTCCTTCTTCTTAATTTCTTCCTTTTCTCTACTTTTAGATAGAAATAGAGACAGAGAATAAGATTAAAAGAGGTCACAAAGCTAAAACTTACTCCATTGTAATATGGGCCAGGCTCAAATGTAGCTTGTATGCATGGCAAAGACTCACCCTATCCAAGAGGACTATTTTTTCTATACCCCTATATTTTTTCTTGATAGAGATTGGAGTGTATGTCTTGAAAGGTAAGAGAGAATTAACCTGTGGGAGCATTTTTCACCCTCTAGGAGGAAATGGATTTCATAAGGAAAGTGTATAACTTAGTAGAATGAATTGTATTTTTGCCTAAATTTATAGTTATTCAAATAATACTCCACTCTTGAACTTTCACTTTTGCCATAAATATATGAATTAGAGCTGTACTAAAAATTGTAGGAGTTGGGGGAGACTTAAAATCAGACAAGATCTTGGGATTGAAGGAAAAAGGCAAACAAAACATTATCCTTCTGACTTCAAAATCTAGACAAGCTTTCTTGGTGCCAGAAACACTATTTATTCCTTCCCTTTTTGCCTTATTGTACACTATCCCCAGATGATGTTGTGTGCGGTATAAATTAGACAAGACAGTTTATTGAATCTGCTCTTAGTCCATCTTCTCTAATACACAAGGCATCACTTTCAAGGTGTCACTTCAGAGGAATAAAGCAAGACTAGAGCAATATTTTAAGTCTGACTGGGGGAAATATGGCTTGGAAAACTGCAAGCAGAATATTATTGTAATACCACAGCAAGATACATAGCATATTGGATGTGATTTTAACTTTAATTGTTGGGTCAGTGTCACTTGTTTGCATAAATTCCGGTGCAACTGATACATATCACTCATGAAAAAAATTGGGGGTTGGCATAAATTCATTTCATTCAGCTTATCATTTCCCTCTGACCATCATTATCTCCAAAATCATAGCACATGCAGATCTCTGAGCTCCTGTAGTATTGTGTCTCCAAAAGAGAGAGAATTAAAAGCAAGATTGGACAAACTTACTTACCTTGTGTATTTTATAAATATTTTAAGTCAGGCTGCATTTACTTCTAAAATAGGTTTAAGATTACTCTTAGAAGGAATGGTCTGAGAATCTTGCATATCCAGCTTACATAAAGATAGACTGTAGGAAAGATGAATAAATCACTGTTCAAAATCTTACAAAAGTAGTGAGAAATACATAACAATAGCTCTAGTACTTGATACATTCTGATGAAAGGGAGGTTATTTTTAATGTACTAAAATATACTTTGATAATGCATATTTTCTTATAGCTCAGCTTGAATTTTCTTCCAGAAAGGCTGAGATAGGTAAAGGCATTATGAATGAACCAGGAGCTACATCATCCAGTAGTGTATATACTTTCTCAACTTCCAGGTCCCAGGTTAGAAGTCCTGGCAATTATGCACGACACAAGTCCATGAACAGTTCTGTGCCCTCTCTCTCCTCTGTTGATTCTATCATAAATCAAAGGAAAAATAAAAACAGATCAGAACAGGCATTCACAAGACCCTATCACTTAATTGATTAGATAATTAATTAATATGTAATATGGATGGTGAGGTCAGTGTACTGACCTCTCATATTTCCCAACCTTCATTTGCAACTAATCAGTCATTGGCCCATGACTATTAAGTATATTTATGGAAGTTTCAGGGTTCAATGGCACAAATTAAGGGACGTAGAAGGAGTTTTGTTCACTTGGATATCTGGAAATACTCAAGTAGACCTTGTCATAGACTGTGAGACCAACAAACTCATCAGAGTCCAGGTAGTGATGCACACCATACAATACACATATCACCATGTGCAAGGACCCAGGTTCAAGTTCCCAGTCTTCACCCAAGTTGAGGAGTGGGTTCAAAGAGGTGAAATAGTGCTGCAGGCAACTTGATTTCTATTTCTTTTTAAAAAATATTTTATTCATTTATTTATGAGAAAGATAGGAAGAGTTAAAGAACCAATCTGGTACATGTGCTGCCTGGGAGTGAACTCAGGACCTCATTCTTGAGAGTCCAATGTTTTATCCACTGTGCCACCTCCCAGGTCACTATTTCTATTTCTTTCTCTACCCCTCCCCACTAGATTTCTCTTTGTCTCTATCAAAATAAAAAAGGTTAATGGGAGTGGTAGATTTATCATACAGGCACTAAAAAATGTGCTATAACTTGGGTGGCAATAAAAGTAAATAAAAAAGTGATCAGATGATAATGTATTGGTAAATGAATAATAAAGAGGAATTACATAGATTATTAAAAGCACACAACCTACCAACAGTGAATTCTATTGTTTTATTTATTGGTGCAACATAACTGGGTCTAGAAGGATATCTCCATGTTTTTTTCCTCAGAACTCACTAACAGCAATGATTAGTCTTTTAAAAAAATTATTAGTTTAATATTGATTTACAAAATTGAGATGATAGGGCTATAAGTCCCCATTCCATCTATAGGAAACTGAAGCTGTTCTCTTAAGGTCACAGATACAGGTTTACTATTATTTCTATAGATAGATATAGATATATGCCAATTATTCTATGGCCATGCCTTCTTTTCTAAATCACACCTACACCTATTCTTTTTTTTTTTTTTTTGCCTCCAGGGTTATTATTGCTGGGACTTGGCACCTGCATTATGAATCTACCGCTCCTGGAGGCTATTTTTTTCCCTTTTTGTTTATCATTGTAGTTGTTATTATTATTGTTGTTATTATTATTGTTGTTATTGGATAGGAAAGCGAGAAAATGGGGGGGGAAGACAGATAGACACCTACAGACCTGCTTCACTGCTTGTAAGGAGACCCCCCCCGCAGGTGGGGAGCCAGGGGCTTGAACCAGGATCCGTGTGCTTTATGCATGTGTGCTTGTGTCATGTGCGCTTAACCTGCTGCTCTTAATAATATGTTTAATTAAATAATAAAAATCCATGCATATAGCAAGCAATTGAAGTGCTGTCATTCCATATTATTATTTTTATCTTGCCACAAGGGTTATTACTAGGAACTGGTGCCTGCAGGATAAATCCACCCTTCCCAGCAGCTACTTTTCTCCCATTTTCATTATTTTGACAGCTACAGAGAGAAATAAGAGAGGCGGTGAAAGAGGGAGAGAAAAAAATTACACCAGAGTCTGCTTCACCACTTGTGCAATGTCCCCCCACTCCCACAGGTGGGGACCAGGAGCTAAAATCCAGGTCCACTTTCACTGTAAATTGTGAGCTTTACAGTTTGTGGTCCGGTGATTTCTGTCGAATAGCCTTTGCTCAAGGTGTTCACAATGATGCCAAATTGCCTATCAATTATATCTGAATATGCTTTTGTGTAGAACTTTGCTACTATTAAATATAAAGTGTTTCATTTTTTTCCATTAATTTAGCTGATTGAATTGCTTTTAAAAGTTTCTATGAATAGTTCAGAATGATTTTGAAAGGAACTTTATCTCTTCAGAACAGGTAACCCTCCTATTCATCTCTTATTTTTATATTAGTCATTAAAACTAGCCTTAGGGAGTCGGGCTGTAGTACTGCAGGCTAAGCGCAGGTGGCACAAAGCACAAAGACCAGCATAAAGATCCCGGTTCGAGCCCCGGCTCCCCACCTGCAGGGGAGTCGCTTCACAGGCGGTGAAGCAGGTCTGCAGGTGTCTATCTTTCTCTCCTCCTCTCTGTCTTCTCCTCCCTCTCTCCATTTCTCTCTGTCCTATCCAACAACAACAACAACAATAATAACTACAACAATAAAAAAACAACAAGGGCAACAAAAGGGAATAAATAAATAAAATAAAAATTAAAAAATAAAATAAAATAAAACTAGCCTTAGCATATATACTGGATGAAATAGGCTAGACATTCTTCAATGGCCCAGATGCTAATTCTAGACCTCATTAC
Organism: Erinaceus europaeus; assembly: GCF_950295315.1. Lineage (NCBI taxonomy): Eukaryota > Metazoa > Chordata > Mammalia > Eulipotyphla > Erinaceidae > Erinaceus > Erinaceus europaeus. The sequence goes on along the minus strand of NC_080180.1, from coordinate 42,820,039 downwards.
TACTGATTGTAGAAATTGGTTCATTCATATACTAAGTCTTCAATAAGTAAAGATGTATGAATGCAATTTTGGATGAAATAGGTGCAGTAAGGAGAAAAATCATTATAATGAACAGTGTGTATAACACATTTGTGAGAAGCATAACATATTTAAAGTTGATAGGGAGGGGATGGGATTAGGCGGTAGCACAGGGGTTAAGCATACGTGGTGCAAAGCACAAGGACTGGCATGAGGATCCCAGTTCAAGCCCCTGGCTCCCCACCTGCAGGGGAGTCACTTCACAGGCGGTGAAGGAGGTCTGTAGGTGTCTGTCTTTCTCTCCCCCTCTCTGTCTTCTTCCCTCTCTATTTCTCTCTGTCCTATCCAACAATGACGGCAACAACAACAATAACTACAACAATAAAACAACAAGGGCAACAAAAGGAAATAAATAAATAATTTTTTTAAATATAGAGAGGGGATTAGTATAAAATGCACACACTATCACTTGGGATGACCCAATTCAAGCATTTGGTCCTCATTTTCAGAGAGAAATCTCTAAATGCAGTAGGATCAACTCTCTCTCTCTCTCTCCTCTCACCACTCCTTTCTCTCTCTCTCTCTCTCTCTCTCCTCTCATTATTCCTTTCTTTCTCACCCTTTATCAAAGTAAAACTGGAGAAAATTGGCCACCAAACTCCTGGTGGAAACAAAAGGGGTAAAGTCAGAAAACAGTGTTTATAATGCCATTAAACTGATGAAATACAAAGTGCCCAGAACATATTTTTAAAATATACTAATGTACAAAAGGAAATATCTTATTTTAAAGGTAAGCTGACCATTGCAAGATTTGCAGAAACACATTCAGCATTTATTTTTTCCCTTACGGAAAATTCATACTTGAAAGGAAAATGAATGGACTTACAGGAAGACTTAGAACCAATTTCAGAATACCCAAGTGGAATGAGAATAGAAATTAGAGTGTATAAGGCTAAGACCAAAGTCTTTGGGCAGTAGATAGAATAAGATACCCAAGAGGCATGACAATCTCTTATGGGAATTGTGGTAAACTATAAAATAACTCTAGAAATTGGCACATCATCACGGTCAAAGCTTCCAGATGACAACATAATTCCTTTAATACTATTACCCTGAGGTACTGGACTCTTAAGACTTGAGTAGTTTTTTTTTTTTTTTTTTTTTTTTTTGGCACTTGCATTTGCATGCCTTTATAGTAGCCTGCTGTAGAGAATCCATATTGTGGGATGCAGATCAAAATAGAATCTAACGCCTAACTTCTTTGGACCTGGCCAGAATGTATCCTTGTACTGTTGCCTTGAATTCCTTTCCGTGATCAATATTAGCTTTGTGCAAAGAGTTCCGTCAACTTGAGGATGGCTGTGGCATTTCTGAAATAGACTTCAACATATGATAATTAATAGGATAGCGTGCCTTATATGTAATTCTGTTTTATTGTATTCTTCTTTACTTGATAGAACAGAGAGAGATTGAGAGGGGAGAGGTAGATACAGAAGTAGTGAGAAAGATAGACATCTGCAGACCTCCTTCACCACTTGTGAAGTCCTGAAGCATCCCCACTGCAGGTGGGGAGCTGGGTCTTAAACCCAGGTCTTTGCACTGGTCCTTACACCTGGTACTATTGTCACGTGTTTCTCGCCAGTGGCCTATGCTGGCCCAGGAGGCAACACTCCACTGCAGGGAAACCGGTGGTGAGGGTGAGTGCGTGGACAAAGACATGAATGTCCAGGAGAGCTTCAGAGAACCAGCTAGTTTATTGTATGGGGGCGGGGTTAATATACTGTTGTTTAGGGAAGGGGAAGTAGTAGCGATCCAATCACAGAGTCACAGCTCACATCTTGACATATATGAAACTCCAATCCTAGGGCTGCACTTCATGTCACGCAGTGTCAGGCTGTGGCGTAGGGCCATATTTGTCCCTATCATGATGTCCTTGGTCATAGGTTTGGGAGCTCGTGATAAGGAAATCTCTCCAACCTGAACCCGGTGCCTCAGAGCCATCTTAGATCCGCATGGCTGAGAAGGGTCACACCTACCGCCGCTGTGAGGAGGTTTTCAGGATCTACCTTCTCAATACTCAATGCAGAAGTGATAGGCCTCGACCCAGCTCGGGGGTTCGGTATCCCCCACATACTATGTGAGCTTAACTGGATGTGCCACTGTTGTATGCTTTACATTGGGTTGTTCTAGTTCTCCCCCGCCAAGAGAATTGGATCAGTCCAGTTAGTTTCCCGGGCCCACTTGGCCCCACCCCTAGGAACCCCGCCAGAGTTCCGGAGTTGGAGAGTTGCAGAGTTAGAGAGAGTGCTTACGCTGCCGCAAAGAGACAGCAGAGTTCTGTTTGGTGATTAGTTTGGTCTTAGTTTATGAATCGTTGTTCCTGAATAAAGAAATACAACTTCCCTGCCCAGCCGTTGTCTCCGCGTCTCTGTTACCTGCCCGTGAACCTAGCCTGGCCAGCAAGAGCCTCCGAATTTTAACATGCCACTACACTGATATATAATTTTCAAACATAATTGATTTCTCCCTGAAAACAAACTGAGATACAAACTGAAAACAATTTAGCTTTGTCAGTGTCCATTTGTTTTTTTTTGCATTTTCTGCAGGTAATTTAATATCTAGGTGATGTGCCATATTCTTAGTCAATCACTGACAATAAAATCTCTCTCTCTCTCTCTCTTTAAATTTCACATTATCCATTTGGAAAAAATAATGGTTTGCTTTTATTTTCTAAATTACAGAATTGTTTAAAAGCAATGCCTTTCAGATATTGTCAAAGTTTAACCTATATGTAGTCTTTGTGTTATTTTGGTTTTAAAGTTCTGTATTGACTTAGAAATAAGCACGGAACAACATAGAAACAGTAGACTCTGTCATTATTATGGATGTACAGAGATGATGAGTATAATACTTGCTGAACTATATATTTAATATTGTAATGTTTTTATTTGTCTTTGCCTCCTAACTTTTCCATGAGAGATTTCTACTTATATGTGTGGAAATGTCATTTTCTGGCAGGTTACATAGAAATGAGGCCCTTTCTATGGCAATAACACATGTAATGTTTCTTAAAAGATTCAAGAGAGTTTTTCTTTTCTTTTCTCTCTCTCTCTCTCTCTCTCTCTTTTTTTGCAGTGGGGTATGTGCCTCAGAAAGTAGAATGTTTTCTTGCATGTGCAATGCCTCAGGGCCACTACTCCTGTAGCAATGGTCTAGCCTCTTTCTCTTTCTCTCATAATATAAACAAAATATCTTTACAATGTCAATAAGTGTTTTAAGGTTAATATGTTTTACATACTTTAGCTCCATTTCTAAAATAAGTACATACAAGTGAGCAAAAATAAGTCAGATATTGTCAATTTATTTGATATTTAAACCAGGGATTCTCAAATAGAATCCTAAGGTGAACATTTCCTCTTTTTAAATACATGAGATGGTCTTTTGATGTGTCAATTTGACTAAGCTCCAGACCCCAAGTGATTCAGTCAAAGCCTAATCTATGTGTTGCTCTCAAGTTATTTTATAGATGTGATAAAAATATATATGGTTGGTTGGTTTTAAGTAAAGATCTCTCACTTGAATAAAAGTCTTATCAATCAGTTGAAAGGCTTTAAATGCAGAACTAAGGTTTCTCTATTTAAGGAAATAGGACAGAACTTTGGTGGTGGGAGTAGTGTGGAACTATACCCCTATTATCCTATAATCTTGTAAATCATATTAGAAATTTTTTGGGGTCTTGTAAATCATATTAGAAATTTTGGGGGGAGGCCAGGCATTGGTGCACATGGTTAAATGCACACGTTACTGTGCACAAGGACCCAAGTTCAAGCTCCTTATTCCCCAATTACAGGGAGAAAGCTTCATGAGTGGTGAAGTAGGGTGTCAAGTATCTCTCTTTCTCTTTTATTCTCCAACTCCCTCTACCCACTCAATTTCTGTCTATCTCTATGGAACATGTAAAATGTTAAAAAAAAAAAAAAAAGGCTGCGTAGCTCTATGACCCTAAAAAGAAAAGAAAAGTTTCAATTTTTTTAAAGAATTGGCAACATGTTTTTGTGTGCCTGGACATGTGAGTTTTGTTATTTTTAAATACCTAGGTCTTAAATGCATCAAAATAGAATGTTTTTCTAACTTACAGTATTTTGTATATCATTGATACCTGTTTGATTTACCTGCATATGTATGACTATGCATGTTTCTGAAATTTCTTTTTTATTTTTAAAAATATAAACATCATGTCAATCCAACAAGAACAACAAAAAGGTAGGTGTTACTTTATTTAACATTCCTACTCCCCACTACCCAATACAGTTACTCTCTTAATCCTGTCTTTATCATTAATTTTATAAATAAATCAATAAAATAATAGCAGTGGGTTCATATTTCAAGGCATTTCATTTATGCATATGTTCTCAAGTTATTTTACTTCATGAAAGTAGTATTGTTCTTTGTTCTGTTTCTGGGGGATGGCTAAGTCAAATTATTAGTCATATTATGCTAAAGAACTCATCTATATTATTATAAAATACAGCTGTAGAACATTTTTTCTGAACACTACAGGTGACATTGTTTCAGTATCTCATACTTAAATTATTCTTTCTCCTTTGGAGGAACATATTTTTCTTATTCTAAACAGTGTTCTATGGACATTCTTAAAATCATTCTAGAACACATTTGTATTGTTTACTCTGAAGTGTATATAACAGTGAAATTCATAGATGGTAAGGAGGGGGCAAACATTAAAACTGAGGAGATGTCAATTTCTTGAAACGTGTGTACAAAATTGCCACACACACTCTGCAAAATTCCAACAAAACATAAAACCTCTTGATGAATCACATTATTTTAAGCATATGGTATTGTCATGATTTTAAATTTTGCTATTGGAAAATGTGGGAAATTGAACGTCATTCTGATTTCAACTTACACTTGTTTGATCATAAATATGATTGAGTAGCACCTCACACTTTCATTTACTATACATATTACCTCTACTATAAAAAGCTTTTCCATCTATTTTTATTCATTATATTAGACTGTCATTTTCATGTGGATTTGAGAAATTCTTTATAATTCTTATTGCTTATATGATTGCAATTTGCATTTTTCAGTCTCTAAAGTAGCATTTGATGGAGAGACTTTTTCATTTTATTGTAAAACCATTTATCAACATTGTTTTTTGACTTTTAAATTGCAATTTTGACTTTTTCTGCATTACTTTACTATCCCAAGCTCATAAATAGAACAATTGAATTTTATATCACGTTTTAATACTAGCATTTTTTGACATTTAACTTCCCATTTCATAAAGACTCAATACTATGAGAAGGAATCTCATTTAGTTTGCTTCTTGTCAATAATTATCTTCCAACTTTATTTAATTTCCCTTTAACTTGACATTTCCATCTCTCCTCTTTCAAGTTGAATCTTGCATCACAGAAACTGTGAGAATCAATCTCTGGCTATTTCTTCTATAGATATAATTATACAGTGCAAATCATTAAAATAGTACATTTTCATTGTAATTTCTGTGAATTACTATGATTTTGTAAGTCTTTATATATGTGCCTTCTTTCAGTATGTAGATTATGAAAAAATGTTTTTGATAATATTTTATTACCTATAAGTATAGACTTCGCCAGTCTATACTTTAATTTTATAATTTCTGTACAAAATTAAATAATTCTGTCAAGAGAATCATTGAGAATTTTTTGTTCTGTGTGCTTCAATGTGATTTAAACCATTTGATGTCATAATGGGCATTATTTTTCTATTAGTATATTCAGAGATATAGAACTCAGATCAATAGTTAATAATGACTAAAACAGATATCTAGCAATATCTGTTATTTTTCTTTGCCTATAGCAACTTTGCTTATCCTTAAAGTGTATTCAGTGGTCATAAGAGAACTCAGAGGTAGATTCCAAGCTTTACTTTATTATATCCAAGGCTTTGAGTTTGAATCCTATCATCTCATGAAAATAGTAAGGCAGGTGGGAAAGCTCCACAGACACTGGAACAATGGTATAGCATCTCTCTCTTTTCCCTTCCTCCCTCTCTCTCTCTCTCTCTCTCTCTCTCTCTAGGTACATTCATCTTTTTTTATAAATCAACGATTTGGGGGCCAGATGGTGTCATACTAAGTAGAGCACACACATTACCCCACATGTCTACCTGAGTTCAAGCCCTTGGTCCCTACCTGCAAAGACAAACTTTTGAAAATAGTGGATCAGTGAGTGCTGTAGGTGTATCTCCTTCTTCGTTTTCTCTCCTTCTGTTTCCATTCCGACCTCCATAACCACCTATACTTCCACCTCCACTACACCCTCTATCAAAGGGAAAAACAATACTTACCATAACCCAGGGAATCATGATATAGGCACTGAAAACCGCTGATAAACCTGGTGTCAAAAAAAAAAAAATCAGTGATTTTGTATTTCACTTTTTGTCAGTTGTGTTATCTGCTCCTATAATAAATCACTCTGGTCTTTCTGAGAACAGTCATTGCACATTTGCTGCTTTTATCATTTTGGAGCCATTTTGGTAGAATTTTGCTTTAAAAAAGACTTTATGGGGAGTTGGGCAGTAGCGCAGCAGGTTAAGCGCACATGGCGCAAAGCTCAAGAGGGGAGTCGCTTCACAGACGGTGAAGCAGGTCTTCAGGTGTCTATCTTTCTCTCCCACTCTCTGTCTTCCCCTCCTCTCTCTATTTCTCTCTGTCCTATCCAATAATGATGACATCAATAACAACAACAATAAAACAACAAGAGCAACAAAAGGGAATAAATAAATTTTTAAAAAGACTTTGTGAGTGAAATAGCCCTGTTTTTGCTTCTACTTTTCATAATCAATTCTACTTAATTTTACAGTAGGAATTTGATGGCCTCCCAATTTATAAAAGGTAGCTGTGCTTATTTATTGTTTTTATTGAGGGAGTTAATGATTTACAGTGTATTCATTGACATCGGATGCAGTCTCATTATACACCAGGACCACCAAGTTAGCTTCTATTCCTCCTCCCCCCTCCTTCCTTGGAGTCTTTTACTTTGATGTAATATACTATGTGCATTCCATGTTTCACTTTGTCTTCTCCCTCTCTGTTCTGATACATTAAGTCCTGCTTATAAGTGAGATCATTCAGTATTTGTCCTTCTGTAGGCTTATCTCGATTAACATTGTATCTTCAAGTTCCATCCAAGATGATATGTTTTCCATTGTTGTTATTGTTGTTGCTATTGCCATTGTTATTGCATAGGACAGAAATTGATAGAGGAGGGGAAGACAGCAAGGGAGAGAGAAAGATAAACACCTGGAGGCCTGCTTCACTGCTTTTGCAGTGACCCCCCCCTGCAGGTGGGTAGCCAGTGGCTCCAACCTGGATCCCTAAGCTATTCCTTGTGCTTCACATTAGCTGTGCTTAACCTGCTTTGCAGCTTCCAGGCCCTAAGATTCATCATTTTTAATAGCTAAGTAGTATTCAGTCTGACCTTGGACAGCTGGGTTGGTTGCTTCCAGATTCTAGCAATTACAAATTGTGCTGCTATGAACATAGGTATCGATAGATCACTTCTGAAAGATACTACAGAGTTGCTGTAATCAAAACAGCCTGGTACTTATTGCAAAATAGACACATAGACCAATGCAATAAAATTGAAGTTTCAGAAATAGGCTCCCACATGTATTTGATAAAGGAGCTCAAGCCATTAAATGGTGAAAGGAAAGTCTCTTCACCAAATGGTTTTAGGAAAACTGGACTGAAACGTGTGATCAGATAAAATTGGACCATCACATATCATGGTGCACAAAAGTTACCTACAAGTGAATCAAGGAAATGGACATTAATCCAGAAACTATCAAATACATAGAAGAAAACACTGGCAGAACTGTTGACCATCAATACTTCATAAAAGCCTTCAAGGATTCAAATGCAACAGAATAGAAAACAAAAGCAGAAATAAAAAACACTGGACTATATCAACCTGAAACACTTCTTTACAGCAAAGAGTATCACCACCCAAAGAAAAAGGTACCCTACAGTGTGGAAGAAAATCTTTACACAAGCAAAGTGTTAATAACCAAAATAAGGACTTTATTTTAAAAAATTTCACCAAGAAAAAGATCCAGAGAGCCAACTGATATGAGAGAAGATGATCAAAATCACTGATCATCAGAGAATGTGAAATAAAGACAGCAAAGAGAAACGTTACAGCTATGAGAATGTCATACACCAGAAAGTAGAGAAACAAGCGCTTAAGAGAATATGGGAGAAAAGGGATACTTCTGCCCTGCTGATGGGAGTGTAAAATGATCCATCTGCAAGTATTCAAATTTTCTATGATTGGACTTTACTGAGCTTGAGGGTTAAAAAAGTGATAGTTGGGAGTTGGGCGGTAGAGCAGCGGGTTAAGTTGAAGGACAGGCATAAAGATCCCAGTTTGAGCCCCTGGCTCCCTACCTGCAGGGGAGTTCACTTCACAGGTGGTGAAGCAGGTCTGTAGGTGTCTATCTTTCTCTCTCCCTTTCTGTCTTCCCCTCCTCTCTCCATTTCACTCTGTTCTATCCAACAATGATATCAATAACACCAGTAATGACTTTAACAATAAAACAAGGGCAACAAAAGGGAATGAATAAATAAATAATTTTTTTTTTTTAAAAAAAGGAGTAAACTTTAAAAAAAAGTGATAGTTTGGTCCTGAACACACTGTGTTGCAGGTGATGAAAAATGAGCTGGTGGGTATTATCTGTTGACATGTGAAATAAAACACAAAGCAACTCACAACTAAGCAGGAGACTCTTTTATGTTCAGTGACCTTATTATAGAAAAATCTAGTTCACCTACACCACTGCAATTTACAAATGCCTTGGCAACCCTGGACATATTCAATTATATTCAGTAAAAGGCCTACCCTCAGAGGTTTTTTTTTTTTTTTTTTTTTTAGAAATCCCTATCTATTTCTCTTGAAACAGTATAAAATTCCTCTAATTAAACTGACATCATATAATGGAAGCTAATATGTGAATGGACTAATTCACCTTTCTTTGGGTTAGTCACGCAACCTGATCCTGGTAATCCACAGCTTCTTTTGGAGCTATTGACTTGCTTTAAATTTAATATTCTGGAGTCTGTCAGTGGTGCATCCAACTGAGTGCACATGTCATCATTTGCATGGACTAAGGTTCAAGTCCTAGGTCCCTACCTGCAGAAGGAAGAAACTTCAGGAGCAGTGAAACAGTGCTGCAGGAGTCTCTCTTTCTCTTTCTCTCTCTCCCTCTCCCTATTTCCCCTGCACTCTCAGTTTCTATCTGTCCACCAAATTAATGACAAATAAATAAATATTAGAATAAATTTTGTTAGTCTTGTTGAAGTCTTTCTTCCAAGATATCACTTTGGGTTGAGAATGACAACAACTCACTAATAGTTTTAAATGGAATTTCAATTTGCTCAATATTATTATTTACTATATATATATATATACATATATATATATATATACTTAACATTTAATCCTACAAGCATGATAGCAGTAATTTTTGAGGTTTTTTTTTAGATTATGCAGAGTTTACTTGACACAGATGAATTAATCTAGGAATAAAGACTGCTTTTGTGTCCATCTACATGTCTTTGGTTTCTCATAATGTAATTTTGGACAAATGGTGTAGAAGTAGATATAGTAGTTTTAAATCTCAAAAGGAAGTCACTTGTTATTTTTCCAATTTACATAATAGTAGCTGTATTATTTTATTGATTACTTTTACCATAGTGAACATATCCCTTTCCATTTATTCTTTACCTAGTGGTATTTAAATTATTTTATTGGTTTAAAAATGTGTTAGATTTTGTTACTTAATATTCATAAATATATTAACATGCTCTTGCAGCTAGATTGTCTTGCAGCCATCATGGACTTTATTGAAAGCTTTTCAAACGCTCAACAAATTGCATATTATTTTATATACTTTGTATTTGATAATTTTTGTAAGTAATTTTATGTCTATTTTATATTTTTATGTCTTAGAATAGCTCCATCAGCTTTGGTAGAAATATAAAAACTTTCTTAAGTGAGTTAAACAATACTTCATCTCTACATTTATTATTCTGCTATGGTTTGTCTGGGAATGATATTTTCACTTTCTGAAATCTACTATGAAAATTCACTACCATTGCCACTTAAGTCTAGGACTTTGTGGAAAGGTTTTGTTAAAAAAATTGATTTATTTCACTCATTGATGGAACTGATGAAACAAAGACAGAAAGGGAATACAAAGTCAAATTTGCATCTGATTTAGTGTATTGTACCAAAGCAAAGGACTCTGGGAAGAAGTGCAGAGAGAAGGCTAAGGGGAGGCACTATTTTGGATTCCTAATATATGATGGTGGAAAAAGACAAGTTGGGGGTGAGAATGTTTAGTATGGGTGAGGAGAACTCGATCTATGTGTCCTCAAGTGGTATACACCATTTAATCCCCATAATAAAATGTAAAAAATAAAGAAAAGAAGATAAAACGGAAAAGGAAAGAAAGAGAAAGGAAATAAAAGAATAATAGTTTCAAAAGTCCAGTTCTGTTTCAGTCATAATATTCTGTTGTGATGCTTTTAAACAATATAGATTTCTTGTAAATTATTGGGGCTGGTGGCATTGCAGCTATGCATATGTTATTATGCACAAGGATCCAGGTTTGAGCCCTTTGTTTCTACCTGCAGGGAGCAAGCTTTGTGAGTGGTAAAGCAGGGTTGCAAGCATCTCTCTGTCTCTCTCCCTCTCTAGCACCCCCTTCCTTCTCAATTTCTGGATGTCTCTATCCAATAAAGAAAGATAATTAAAAGAAAAACTGCATGACAAGAAAAAATATAGCATTATTAATGGGATTGTTTATTTGTGTCCTCTTTGTCTTGAAGAAATTAGTGATCCATTAATTTTAGTGATTAAAAATAGCTTTTTCACATTATTGTTGATTTTCTATATTATTTACTCAAGTTGCTAACCTAAGTATTTCTGTAAGTATTTTTTTTAAAATTACTTTTGATTCATTTATACTTCATTTATATATTCATTTATATATTCATTTATATTCATTCATTCATTCATTCATTTTATACTTTATATGGTAGATGCTGTAGTAATTAAATTAGCTCCCTCTTTGTTATAACTCAAGAATTTGAAACTATGTATTTAGCTTTACAAATATTTTAGTGATAGTCCACTAATTCTGAAATATTTTACTTTCATTCTGTTTTGAATAGAATGAAGTAAAGAGAGAGAGAGAAATATAGATACCTGCAGCACTGCTTCACTGCTCATGAAACTTTCCCTCTGCAAGTGGAGTCTGAGGGCTTGAACCTAGGCCCTTACACATGGTCATTTGTGTGCTCAACTGAGTGTTTTCCTTTAGGATTGTGCTGCTAAGTACTCAATTATAAATTTATAGGTAAATTTATGTAGTATTTATCACATTAATTTACCTAGATAATTATTTTTTATTAATTGCAAATATCAGGTGATCTCACTGACAGGTAAGACAAAAGAAACAAAGAAAGGTAAAATATAAGGTAAAATTTAATTAAATATTGTCTATTGCAGAAAATTCAAAAAATCTAAAGGAAAGAATGTGGGAAGATATTGAAATTATTGTGACAAATTGGGGTAGCATGTAGTTTGCTGATGCCTATCATGAGGAACTATGAAATTGTACACCTGTAACAAGTTGTATAAATTATTATTTCCAGATAAAGTGATTAAATATGTATATCCCAGGTTCAATCTCTGGTACTACCATAAACCAGAGCTGAATAGTTTTCTCCCTTTTTCTTCTCACTGTCTATTTCTCTCTCTTTCATTAATATATATTAACATATATAATATATATGCTATATAGTATTAATATATTCATATATTATATTAATATATAATGTTGATGTTATAGCATACATGTATAAATACATATGTATAAATATATATATGTATATGTATTTTTCATATAAGTTTTTCAACTGTACTACTGCTACATGCAATTCATACATATATATTTTTTCAATTTCATTGTTATTATTATTTTGTTTTACCATTGTTCATTGTTAGATTAGTAAAAGCAGAAGTGAAATTTCACTTAAAAAATTAGCCTCGAATTGGTTAAATCATGCATGTGCAAGTCTCTGGCATTGCAAAAAAAGTGAATTATAGTAATAAAACAATAATAATTATAGTAGCACTAATAATAATTGTATATGTGTTTATTATGAGAAATAAAAGTACAGTGATACACACCTGCACTACTTTTCATAAGGAAAGTATCAATTTTAATGATGTTCTTCAGTTAACAAAAATATGAATTGCTTGGGAATATTTGTGGATAGGTATTTTGTTTCCTTTGGATAAATAACCAAGAGATAACTGTCTGAATTACCAGGTAGGACACTTTCTAGTATTCTGAGAAATGATACCAGGGAATTTCTTTTTTATTATTCATTCATTCATTCGTTTGTTTATTTTAACCAGAGCACTGCTCAGCTCTGGTTTATGGTGGTGTCAGGGATTGAACCTGGGTGTTTGGAGCTTCAGGCATGAGAGTCTCTTTGCATAACCATTATGCTGTTTACCCTCACCCAGGAGGACACTTCATAATTGTTCAAACTTATAAGTAACCCAGATTCCTAGGGACAGTACAGATGAGTCAATAAGAATGCTCTAGGATATGGACATTATGGAATATTACCCACTTGTTAAAATTGATGAAGTCATCTTCATTGCATCATCCTGGATGGAACTTGAGGAATCATGTTTTGTGTGATAAACCAAAAAAAAAAAAAAAAAGATAAATTCCAAATGATCTCATTTACATGTGAAACAAGGACAGAGTGGGAAGACACAAACTGAAACTTAGGGATGATATATTATACCAAAGCAAAAGGCTCTGGAAAAGGAGGGGAAAGGAAGGAGTGGAGAGTATTTTGGGGCCATGCACCATGATGGTGGGAATGAGCCTAAATTTAGGGTGTTTTGCAGACACCTATCACAAAGAGATGAAAACTTTCACTCAGATCCAAACAACTTTACTGTAAATCATTAACTCCCTAATAAAACGTAAATCTATCTATAACAATACCTATTTCTATCTGTATATCCATTTACATATCTATACTCCAACAAAGGCAGAATAAATTACTAATGTAGTATTCATGCCCTTGACCAAACATTGAGGAACGTTCTGAACTCAATTTACTATGTGAAAATAAATTCTCAATCATCTCACTATATGTGGAATAGCAGAATGTACTGTTGCCTACTGTGGGTCAAACAAGTTGTGCAGTGTTTTTTTTTAATCTATGCCATATTAATTTTTTAACAGAAAAGTTTAGGTTAATTGTATGACAGAAGTTCTCAGTAGTCAGAGAGAGGGAGCCTGCCACCTGTTTTCTGCTTCTATCCTCTTCAGTGGAGATTGTTTCCAGTGGTTTGGTGGTTTCCTGAAGTCGTTCTAGTCCTGCCTTGTTGCAGTCCCAGGTGGTCTCCTTGGTATTCTTAACTGACCCAGTAGAGGAAGAAAGGAGGGGGGAGGGGAGGGGAGAGGAGAGAGGAGTGGAGAGGAACACAGTCTCTGTGGCTCCATAGACCCACCTCCGGAAGTCTCCGGTCATGTTAAATTTGTAAGGTATAGCCTGAGTTTTGAACACTTGTAACATAAGTATAATTTTTCAACTGTTGGTGATAGGTGACTGCAAAACACTTTCACCCCCAAAATGGGTATTTGTCTACCATCATACAGCTGCCCTCTCTGCAGTTCCTCCCTTCCTCCCATGCTGGCTGTAGACTGGTTTCTATTTAAACCTGTAAGAATCTGAATGGATTATTCTATCTGAAAAACTCTTAGCCTGTCTTCTTAGAGCCATCTTGGCTTCTTCTGTTGGCCTATTTGTTGTTAATTTCACTGGCTTTGTATAGTCAGTACCTATGTGAATGGCTGACATGCAGGAAGCATATGTTGTGTATCTGAAAATGAAAATCAGAAGAAGCTGCAATATGTTTAAGTCTATTTTTAATTGCACAATTGGGTAGTTGAAGGCAACTCTTGCTTCACTAAGAATCTGAAATAAAAGTGCACAAATACAGTACATTGGTAATTATATGTGGGGTTTTAAAATATTTGCATACTGGGGTCAGTTTTAATTTGCTTTGAAGGAAATCGTATTTTGTATCTTGTCAGTCTTTGTTCAATGCATTGCTTTTAGGTTCTCAACATTCACATAAAATTCCAAGTTGTTGCCTAAATTTTGTCATCAAATTGCAGTATTATGTTTGATGAAAAGTGAAAGGCAATTTTCATTCAGAACTTTTCTTCTGAACCTTTCAGGAAAAAAAATAAACAAACAAGAAACAATCTGGGACAATTAGCAAATCAAACTCAAGACTCAATCCAGTACAATTATTCTTTTTAACAGTGTGGAACGATGTTATCTGCTAGATCTTCCTCATGATAGAAACAACAGATAATTGAACATGACAGTTTCACTTTTGTGGAAATTACTTAGCAAGAAAAAAAGTTGTTTATAAGACTTATTTTTCTTCTTATTAAAAATGTTAGTCTTTTCTCAAAAATTACTTTTCTGAGATTACATTTGGGTTGATGATCAAGATAAAATCAGGAAATCTTAAAAATGAACTCTGTTGACAATATCTGTGAACTGAAACACTGTGGGAAATATAATGTAGCAAGAAACATATATTCTAGTAATAAATGTGATCATGGGTATTAAGAGAAAAAAACAAACCAGTATCTATGTCTTTCAATGTGTCTGTTTCACTCAGATTAGTTTTATAGACATACAAAGTATTTCGGGGCTCTAATATTTTACATCAACATAATATAAGAAGGGCACACTGATAAGTACATTATATTTCATCAAAATTGTTTAAGAATCCAAGCTTTGAGAAATACTAATTAAAAGATACTTCAATGAAGACCAGATAATAAAGTAAAACAGATTTGCGTTTGTCTCATTATGTACATTAATTTCAGACTTAGTAGACTTAATTTCTTCAAATTTTAAATAGGGAAAAACTAAGGCAAACCTGTATCTTACTGAGGTATATTTTCTTAGAACTACATAAAAATGATGTAGTGGAATTGGCATTACTAAGCCTGCATGTATATTTGTCACACTATTTGATTTTCTTTGCCATCAGGTCATAAATTATTGTTAAGGCTCATTGCCTACACCACTCAACCATTTCTGGTAGATTTTTATTTATCTGTTTATTTATTTATGTATTTATTATTGGGTACAGACAGAGAGAAATGGAGAGGTAAGGGGGAGATAGGGAGAGAGACAGTGAGACACCTGCAGCCCTACTTCACCACATGTGAAGCTTTCCCCCTGCAGGTAGGGACCAGGGGCTTGAACCTAGGTCCATGTGAGTGCTTAATGAGGTCTGGCACTGCCTGGTCCCCTCTGGTAGACTTCTTACCCTTTTTGTCTTTTACATTTGATAGAGTGAGAGGCAAAGAATGAGAAAGAGAGACAAGGGGAGAAGGAGAGGGAGAGGGAAAAAGAGAAAGAGATCTAGCATTAAATACTATCCCTAGGCATATATCTCAGAACACTTAAAAACACCAATTCAAATGGATATGAGAACCCTATGTTTACAGCTGCATTATTTACAATAACCATGGATTGGAAGCATCATAAAAGCCCTTCCACAGATGGCTGTATAAAGAATTTATGGGTACTATGTGTGCTTAACCAGTGAAGTAAGGAAGGAGACAAAGGGCAACTATAGGATGGTTTCACTCATATGTGGAATTCAGAGAACTGAATGAATGAACTTGAAACACACACACAAACAAACAAAAAGTCCATATTTACATTGTGGAAAATTACAGAAATTATCTATGGGGATCAGGGTGGATAGGCACAGACTTTCAGTAGGGGGAAAAATGGGTTAATTGGCAAACAGGCTGAGTCATCATTGCCACTCAAAGAAGACTGATTCTGAAATGAGTGCAGCCTGCAATGTTTCCAGCTGTGACCATAAACGTCAAGCTCAGACCTGGGACTCAGAAGTTATGTAGGCTCTTGTGCTAAATATAAATATACATACGGGCCCTGGGTTGGGCAAATGTGGTAAAAGGTTAATTTTATTCACAGATTTATTTGTTTCAAGAATGGGGGCTGCTCTCAGCCCTAATACAGCTTTCTAGTCCTTTTTATCTACTTTGACACCATCTTCTCAGACAATAATTTTGTCCTACTCCATGTGAGCTATCAAACGTAAGCAACAATCGATAGTAGTGGGCCTCTAGGAACATGCCTAAAATGGACTTTCTCACTTCTTTACACCCTAAGATCCCTGTTCTCATCTGCTCTACTTTTGTTGTTGTTGTTTCCTGTTCATTAATTTTTTTATTTCTTTATTGGGGAATTAATGTTTTACATTCAACAGTAAATACAATAGTTTGTACATGCATAACATTCCCCAGTTTCCCATATAACAACACAACCCCCACTAGGACTTCTATCATTCTTCATGGACCTGTATTCTCCCTACCCACCCACCCCAGAGTCTTTTACTTTGGTGCGATATGCCAGTTCCATTCACTCTCAGGCAGAAGTTGAAAAACAAGATCAGAAAAGAAAACACAAGGAGAACCTGAAATGGAATTGGCATATCATTAATCATTTTTTCCAGCTTTATATGTTGCCACATTTTAGCCTCCAAGTTGTAGACACTATCATGATTCTATTCTGACTTCTCTGGGCAGACAGCCTGACCAATATGTTCTGGAACCTCACCACTCCAGAGCCCTATTCAATGAGGGAAAGACAGAAACAGGCTGGGGGTATGAACTGATCTGCCAATAGCCACATCCAGTGAAGAAGCAATTACATAAGCCAGAACTTCTACCTATTTTTTTTTAATATTTTACTTATTTATTAATGAGAAAGATAGGAGACAAAGAACCAATTATCAATCTGATACATCTGCTGCCAGGGATTGAACTCAGGAGTCATGCTTGAGAGTCTAATGTTTTATCCACTGTGCCATCTCCCGGACCACAGACCTTCTACCTTCTGCACCCCAGACACTTTTGAACTACTCAGTTTGAAACTACTATATATTTTTAAAATATTTTTATTTATTTATGTTTTCATGCAGAGAGCCAGAAAAACCAGACCATTGCTCAGCTCTGGCTTATGGTGGTGCTGGGGACTGAACTTGGGATCTCAGAGCCTACAGCATTAAAGTCTTTTGCGTAAACATTTAGCTATCTCTCCAGCCCATTGCTCTACATTTTAACCAACCCCTCTTCTCCTTTACCTTTCTTAACAGTAACTCTGCCCTTCTAAAGTAATTATGTTCATCTTGTGTTCTGTCTCATACCCAGTGAAATGTAAGATTTTACTATGGCATAAGCTCTATCATATCACCCTTTCCACTGTGTAACATGAGATGCTAGGTGCAGTCACTGTGTTAAAACTT
The DNA here is from genome assembly GCF_950295315.1 of Erinaceus europaeus. Lineage (NCBI taxonomy): Eukaryota > Metazoa > Chordata > Mammalia > Eulipotyphla > Erinaceidae > Erinaceus > Erinaceus europaeus. The sequence continues at coordinate 42,802,547 of NC_080180.1, read as the reverse complement.
TACAAAGATAGATTTTTAGCAGTGTTTTAAAAATAAGCAAATGTCATATGATTGTTGTGAAGCAGGAAACAAGGATGTCAGTGTGTAGTTAGATTTCGTTATTTGCCAAACAGATGTTAACTGGTTGGAGAATAAATATGCATCAAGTTGTATCACTATAAAATACACAGATTTTTGAGAAGTGTGCACCGGTGTTGGTTCTTCCTGGGTGGTTACATGAGAAAACTGATCATTAATCAGTCTCGACTGTCCTTGGTTTGACAAGATTTCAAATGACTCTGGGCTAATAGAGATCTCACAGTACTGGTTCTGGCTGTTATTTTACATTTCTTAAGGAAAAATTCTTATACTTCATAGGTGGTCAGTTTATTTTATTATTATTTTTTGATATTTTATTTTTTATAGCGATAGAGAGAGAGAGAGAGGTTGAGAGAGAAACACCAGAGCACTGCTCAGCTCTGGCTTATAGTGGTGTGGGGGATTGAACCTGGGACTTTGGAGCCTCAGGCATGAGAGTCTGTTTGCATAACTATGATGCTATCTTCCCCCATCCTAGGTAGTCAGTTTATAAGAAGGACCAGAGAACTGCTACTTTATCCAATAATAAAAGAGGTGGTAAATCATGTTTTTATTCTTAATAATCATCTACATAGTAAATAGTATGACTTCCCAACAGTTACATATAATATGTAGGGTTAATTGTGAAAGCATGGTAAGAGCATAGGGGAACTTCCATCATAAAGATGGAGGTCTGAAAAGAGACCCCCACCTGTCAGTCTCTCCCTTTCAGGGGTTGAGCATGGAGGAAAAGCTTTCCTGACTCAGTTTTCCCTTGTCAGTCTCGCAAGCATCACAAGAACCTACACCCCCTAACACTTAACTCATTTCCTTGTTATAAACCAAATGGTTTGCCTGCTTGAAGTTCAGTATAGTTCACCTGCTTTTGATCACACATACTCCATTCTGCCTTGATCAAAAGGCCCTTCTTTCTATTTCCTTCACCTCCTCCTCCACTTTGGTCTAACTCCTCTATATTGTCTCTCTGCCTTCAAGGCTCTTTTCTGTCTGCTTCTTTCTTGCCACTAATCACTCCAGAACTCCCCTTTACCACTATCAATCCTCTTCATTCCTTAGTACTTTCACCCTGAACGTTCTGAGCTTCAAAGCCCACCACTATTGCCTCATGTGAAAAATGTCCTTTGTTCCCTTCTGCTACTTAAACCCTAACTTCTGTACAATAAAGCAGATCATGTGTGATTAAAATGGTCTCCTGGTCCTTTTCTGTTAGCCACTAGAGTTAACATGAGGGGCCAGTAACAAGGCTTACCTCTGCTGTGAGACCCCCCCCACATGAGTATCAGCATATTTAAATTAGTTTAAATAAGCAGTCTGTATATGACTGAATTCAAAGCATCCGTCAAAAAAACAACTAGCATACTGGTCAATAAAGAAAGTAGGGATGAGGGTGCTCTATGTTATAACTTTATAAAGATAGATTTTTAGCAATGTTTTAAAAATCAGTAAGTGTTGTGGTCCAGGAGACGGCACAGTGATTAAAATTTTGGACTCTCAAGCATGAGGTCTTGAGTTTGATCCCTGGCAGCACATGTGCCAGAAAGATGTTCGGTTCTTTCTCTCTCCTGCAATATTTCTCTTTAATAAATAAATAAAATCCTAAAAAAATAAGCAAGTGACATATGATTGTTGTGAAACAGGAAACAGGGATGCCAATATCTAGTTGGATTTCATAGTTTCCTATTTACTGCACAATAGGATAAGTACACATAGTAGGAAGCACAAGGACCCATGCAAGGATCCCCTTTCAAGCCCTTGGTTCCACATCTGCAAGGAGTAGCTTCACAATGAGTGGAGCAGGTCTGCAGGTTTCTATATTTCTCCTCCCCCTCTACCTACCCCTCCCCTCTCAACTTCTCTCTATCCTAGGCAATTAAAAAACAAACAAACAAAATATTTCCAGGAGCAGTGGATTCATAGTATAGGCACACGAACACCAGAAATAACACTGGATGCAAAAAAAAAAAAAAAGAAACTAAAAATGAAAGATCGGAGATTAAGGAAAATTAAAATAAAAGTATGAATTATCAGAACCTATGGATGTAGCAAATCAGTAGTAAATATTAAGAGATATATTAATATCTATCCCAAACAAAAACTAAAGATTAATGAATTCTACAAAACTTTCAAAAAATTAATGCCTACGTTTCACAATTTCCTTAAAAAAATAAAGAAATAAGTAAATAATACTTCTGATCACTTCCTATGAAGTAATATATCCAGATTCTTAAAACAAAAAAGGGTGTTATAAAATAAATTTTAAAAGTTTCCTGCAGAACCTTTTAGTTGATTAACACTCAATAAAATACTAGTAAACTGAATTCATTAATACATTGACAAACTCATGCACAGTCACTATGTGAGATTTATTTCAGGGATGGTTCAACAAATGTGTATCAATAAACATGATATACAACATCAGAAAAAGGAAGGATAAAGTTAATATATGTTTCTCAATAGACACAGAAAAATATATATATTTCCAGATTTAGCATTCTTTTTTATTAATTTCTTTATTGGGGAATTAATGTTTTATATTCGACAGTAAATACAATAGTTTGTACATGCATAACATTTCCCAGCTTTCCATATAATAATACAATTCACACTAGGTTCTCTGTCATCCTTTTTGGACCTGTATTCTCCACCCCACCCACCCCAAAGTCTTTTACTTCAGTAATATGCCAGCTCCAGTTAAGGTTCTACTTGTGTTTTCTCTTCTGATCTTGTTTTTCATCTTGTGTCTGAGAGTGAGATTATCCCATATTCATCCTTATGTTTCTGACTTGTTTCACTTAACATAAACTTTACAAGGTCCATCCAAGATCGGCTGAAAACAGTGAAATCACCATTTTTTATAGCTGAGTAGTATCCATTGTGTATATATACCACTCTTGCTCAGCCACTCATCTGATGTTGGACACCTGGGTTGCTTCCAGGTTTTGTCTATTACAAATTATGCTGCTATGAACATAGGGATACACAAATATTTTTGGATGGGTGTGTTGGGTTCCTTAGGATACATCCATAGGAGAGGAATTGCAGGATCATAGGGTAGGTCCATTTCTAGCCTTCTGAGAGTTCTCCAGACTGTTCTCCACAGAGTTTGGACCAATTTACATTCCCACCAGCAGTGCAGGAGGGTTCCTTTGACCCCACAACCTCTTCAGCAATTGCTGCTTTTACCTTTTCTGATGTATAACATTCTCACAGGAGTGAAGTGGTATCTCATTGATACCACTTGGTTTGCATTTCTCTGACAATCAAAGACTTGGAACATTTTTTTATGTGTTTCTCAGACTTTTGGATATCTTCTGTGGTGAATATTCTGTGCATATCGTCTCCCCATTTTTGGATGGGGTTATTTGTTTTCTTGTTGTTGAGTTTGGCAAGCTCTTTATATATGTTGGTTATTAGCCTCTTGTCTGATGTATGGCATGTAAAGATCTTTTCCAATTCTGTGAGGGGTCTTGGTTTTGGTAGTGGTTTATTTTGCTGTGCAGAAGCTTTTTAATTTGATGTAGTCACATAGGTTTCTGCTTGCCTTAGTCTTCTTTATAATTGGATTCATTTCATTGAAGATGTAAAATTGATGCAGAAGAGAGTTCTGACAATATTTTCCTCTAAGTATCTCATAGTTTCTGGTCTATCCTCCAAGACATTGGTCCACTTGGAATTTACTTTTGTATTTATTTGGTGAAATATACTGGTTCAGTTTCATTCTTCTGCATGTTTCAACCCATTTTTTCCAACACCATTTGCTGGAAGAGACTCTGTTTTCCCCATTTAATAGTCTGGGCACTTTTGTCAAAGATTGGATGACCATAGATGTGGGAGCTTACATCTGGGCTCTCAATTCTATTTTACTGGTCAGTGTGTCTATTCATGTTCTAGTACCAGCAGTTTTGATGACAGTAGCCCTATAACACAATTTGAGAACTGGGATTGTGATGCCTCCAGTTCTGTTCTTTCTTCTCAAAATTGTTTTGGCAATTCTAGGTCTTTTCTGGTTCCAGATAAACATTTGTAGCATTTGTTCTATTCACCTAAAAAAATGTGGTTGGGGGAGTCTGCCGATAGCACAGCGGATTAAGTGCATTTGGGCTAAGCGCAAGGACAGGTGTAAGGATCCCAGTTCGAACTCCCAGCTCCCCACCTGCAGGGTAGTCGCTTCATAGGCGGTGAAGCAGGTCTGCAGGTGTCTATCTTTCTCTCCCCCTCTCTGTCTTCCCCTCCTCTCTCCATTCCTCTCTGTCCTATCCAACAATGACGACATCAATAACAACAAGGGCAACAAAATGAAATAAATAAATATTAAAAAAAAAACACCATTAATCTGTCTCCCCTGCCTTGGTTCGTGAGGGGTTGGGGGGCCCAGTCTGTGTCCACCTGAGGCTGCCTCCCCACTCCCCCACCCCAAGCTCCTCTCTTTGCTGCTGCACCCCTGCAATGAGGGCCCAGAGTCTGAGAGACTAGCCAAGGCGCACACACACACACACACACACACACACAGACACACACACACAAAATGTGGTTGGGATCTTGATGGAGACAGCACTAAATCTGTATATGCCTCTGGGTAGTATCTTCATTTTGATGATATTAATTCTTCAACCCCATGAACATGGAATATCATCTTTCCACTTCTTTGTGTCTTTTTCTATTTCCTCATAATTTTCACTATACAAGCCTTTTATGTCTTTGGTTAGGTTTACTCCTAGATATTTTATTGCTTTTGTTGCTATAGTAAAAGGAATTGATTTCAGAATTTCAACTTTTTCTAACTTAGTGTTTGCATAGTGAAATGCCACTGACTTTTGAATGTTAATTTTGTAGGGTGACACCTTACTGTATTGCCTGATGATTTCCAAAAGCTTCTTGCTGGATTCCTTAGGTTTTTCTATGTATACTATCATGTGATCTGCAAATAGGGAGAGTTACGAATAATGGTGAATTAATTGTTCTTCTAACAAATATGCCTTGTTAGAAATACAGGAAAAAAAATTGTGTCACAAGCTTGTAGTAGTGATTATATTACTTTTTCATGTTTATTTATTTATTGGATAGAGCTGCCAGAAATCAAGACGAAGGACAGATAGAGAGGGAGAGAGACAGACGGATACTTGCAGCACTGTTTCACTATTAGAGAAGATTTCTTCTAGCAGGTGGGGATCAGAGGATTGAACCTGGGTCTTTGCATATTGCAACATGTACGTTCAACCAGGTATGTTCAACCAGGTGCATCACCCCTCATCCCCTATAATAGTATCACTATATATAAAATAATATCAAATATAAACAATTTCTCTTCATTATTAATAGTGTTTCTGCCATATCTGACTATGATCACCCTAAAAAGTATTTAACTTAACTAAATTTAAATTAGTTAAGATTATTCATTTTTGACTTGTAATATTCAATGTTGCATGTATAAAATGACCACTTAGAAGAGGTGGTCCTTTTATTTTCTGAGATTTACATTTATGCACATTTAAAAATGATTAGGGCTTGCTTTTCTACTACTGACCCTTTACAAATAGAGTTAAAATAATAACACAACAAATATTAATACCCACTGTGACAAAGAGACACCAAGACTGTTCATTGTATTAGCTTAAAAATCACAAATATTGGCAGTCAGCCGGTAGTGCAACAGGTTAAGCGCACATGGCGCAAAGCACAAGGATCGGCATAAGGATCACGGTTCCAGTCCCAGGCTCCCCACCTGCAGAGGAGTAGCTTCACAGGTAATGAAGCAGGTCTGCAGGTGTCTATCTTTCTCTCCCCGTGTCTGTTTCCCCTCTTCTCTCCATTCTCTGTTCTGTCTAACAACGACTGCAATAATAACTACAACAACAATAAAAATAAAACAAGGGCAACAAAAGGGAAAATAAATATTTATATAAATAAATAACAATTTTTTCTAAAATCACAAATATTTTTAAATAAATTAATCATCCAGGTAAATGATTTTACTTTTTTCTCTGGAGGTGTTTTAGAATATTAATTTTCTTTTGGACTGTGCCTATATTTTTCTGTATCAGCCCTATGAACATTTAAGTCATATTAAGAAACATGTAAAAGACTATGTACTACATATTTTAGACTTTGTAGGATTGATGTCTCTTTTGTATTAGTCAACTCTTGTCATTATAATGTCAAGGCAGTCTGACTATGATATACAGGAGGCCATGCCTTTACTCCTATAAAATTACTTGCAATTGTGGCAGTGGGAGTTTGTCTGTTGGTAAGAGTATTTCAAACCCTGGTCAAGAACCACACCAATGGCAACTGTTCAGTTTATATAGTTAACCTGAATCAACCATAGCAATTAACTTGCTGTGCGACTTATATTTTAGACAACACTTAAGGTATTAAAACAACACTGTAATGTAGTTTTGTGAACGATTACTGTATTTCAACTGACCTCTCAGACTGCTAAGGTGAATTAAATATGTTGAGAAACTGTGTTGCTCAAAGATTTTTATTATTTACTCAGCACTAATAAAAGTGTTTGAAAGAATCATTTAATACCAAGGTCATTCCTTTGTCTTTATTTGCATATTAATTGCCCTCAATATTACAAAGGTTCGATTTTTTTCAAACACTGCAATAAAGATTATTGCCTGTGGAAATTATTTTAAAAATTGATTTCAATAAAATTTCACTAAAGGAAATTCATTCTTTTGGATATGTTACTTGAACATAAAAGAAAAAAAGAAAGAAGTAGAAGAGGCTCTATATTATTCTAGTTTAAACATATAACTTCTGGAGCTGTGAAGACAGCATAATTGTTATGCAAAAAACTCTCATGCATGAATCTCCAAGGACCCAGGTTCAATTCCCAGGAACACCATAAATTAAAGCTGAGCAGTACTCTCTGGTCTCTCTCATACAATTTGTCTCTCTTTTTCATTCTCTCTCATCACTACCATTAAAATGAAATAAAGAAAAAGCAAAATAAATTCTGAAAATTTTAGAATTCTCTACAAAATGCATAGACTACCCATTAAAGCAGAACATATTTTAATCTAAATGAGAATATTCTAATTTGTTTATTAGAAATTAACTAGAATAAAATGGTTTAATGTTGACTTTGCTATTAACTTGTACATATGAAAATCATATATAAATATATATGTATACATACTTATACATTACAATTTTAAAGGCAAAACATGAATTCACTTGACTAGAGGGATAATATTTAACTGTTAATCTTTTTCTCTCTCTTTTATCTGAGCACCGCTCTTCTTTGGCTAATGGTGGTATGGCAGATTGAACCTAGGACCTCAGAGCCTCAGACTTTAGAGTTTGTATAACCATTATGGTATCTTCCCTACTCTGTATTTTGATTTCACATACCTCACTCAATTGTTTATTTTTGTGAGAGTATTAATATACAATGCTAGTAATTAAAAATAAAAGCTAATACTCCTAATCTCCCATTTTATAATAATATTAATTAAATAAAAATGTGGAAAAATTCCAGTTTATCAGCACTAAAAACTGGATGATGACTGTATCAGGAGAAATATATAGTGGTTTCTGTGAAAAGGTCAATGAAAAAAGAACAGCCTTTGGCACATAATCTAAATGATGAGTGACAAAGAGTAATAATTATAGGAAGGACACCTCAACCAGTCAAGAAATAAATGCTGTGTGTCAAATCATTTCCATTTCTAGAGACAGTGTTTTCATAGTCATTGTATTCAATATTATTTCTCAGACAATGGAACCAATGAAACAGTATGGAAACCTAATCATGTTAAAGAATGATTACAGTTAATGTGTGTATTCACAAATCTATCATGGCTTAATAGTCAATTCTTTATTTGCATATTGACTATACTAAATTTCAATATTAGTTAAAGGCTGGCATGCGTACTTGGAACTGTATTTTTCTTTTACACAGGATTTAGTCACATGGTACCATGTAATGTTGACCTACATTTCCACAGGCCCTTGACCGGCAATGAGATCTTGTGATACTGGACAATGACCATAATTAGAAACAGAAGCTTAGAGGTTATAGATAAATATGGAGAATTAAATTTCATTAAAACCTGTCTATGTATTTTTTTCACCACAATATGTCTATAAATGAGCCTCAGTTTGGTATTAGTCTACTTATTCTTTAGCCTGAGGGTCCTCTCTCCTCACCCCATTTTATCACTCTTAAGATTGAGTTAATATGTATGGCTTTTAGTTTGGGTGATCTCCAGCTTCAGGACATGAATGATTATTCAACATTGTCCACAAAGTTCTCTGATTCTTAGACTTTGCTTTAATTAGTGATTGAATTGATCTAAATCTTTCATTTTATCTTTAAAGTGTATAAATATATCAAAAGCCATCCATTTCCATATTCATTGTTGTTAGTTTCCACAAACCTACTGAAAACAAGGAGTCATGCACTAAGGAGAAGCTCTATCAGAGTACCATAGAGTATTTCTATATTAAACCACAGTTGAATTTGCTTTGTGGTTGAAACTAGCAGTGTTAAAATAACAGGACTGGGAGTCAGGCGTAGTGCAGCGGGTTAAGCGCACTTGGTGTAAAGCGCAAGGATCATGGTTTGAGCCCTGAGCTCCCCACCTGCAGGGGAATCGCTTCACAGGCGGTGAAGCAGGTCTGCAGGTGTCTATCTTTCTCTCACCTTCTTTGTCTTCCCCTCCTCTGTCCATTTCTCTCTGTCCTGTCCAACAATGACGACATCAACAACAGTAATGACTACAACAATAAAACAACCAGGGCAACAAAAGGGAATAAATAAATATTTAAAATAATTTTAAAAAATAACAGGACTATCAGTCCTATCTGGGAGGTCCTCTCCTGCAATCCAGATGGAGAAAGACTTCCTTCCAGGGGGTTGAGCAGTAGCACAACGGGTTAAGTGCATATGGCATGAAGTTCAAGGACCAGAGTAAGGCTCCCAGTTCGAGTCCCCAGCTCCCCACCTTCAGGGAGGTTGCCTTAAAAGTGTCTTTCTCTCCTCCCTCTCTGTTTCCCCTCCTTTCTCAATTTTTGTCCTATCCACCAATAACAACACAAATGGCAACATTAACAATAATGACAATACAAAGGCAACAAAAATGGGAAACAATAGCCTCCAGGAGCAGTGAATTTGTGGTGCAGGCTCCTGGCTCCAGTGATAACCCTGGAAGCAAAAAAATAATAATAATAAATTAAAAAATAAAAAAATAATAATAATAAAGAATTACTTCCAGATTTTAAATCATTCTTAGTTTTCTAGTTATAACTACTGCAAAAAATCAAATTTTTAAACTTTTATTTATAAAAAGGAAACACTGACCAAAACCATAGAATAAGAGGGGTACAACTCCACACAGTTCCCACCACCAGATCTCCACATCCCACCTCCTTCCCTGATAGCTTCCCTATTCTCTATCCCTCTGGGAGTATGGACCCAGGATCATTATGAGGTACAGAAGGTGGAAGGTCTGGCTTCTGTAATTGCTTCCCCGATGAACATGGACATTGACAGGTCTATCAATACTCCCAGCCTGTCCCTCTCTTTCCCTAGTGGGGCAGGGTTCTGGGGGAGTGGAGCTCCAGGACACATTGGTGGGATTGTCTGTCCAAGGAAGTCTGGTTGGTATCATGCTAGCATCTGGAACCTGGTGGCTGAAAGAAGAGTTAACATATAAATCCAAACAAATTGTTGATTAAGTATGAACCTAAAGGCTGGAATAGAGCAGATGAAGATTTGGTGGTTTCCCAAATAGCTAGCTAGATAGCTAATAGGTCTATTTTAGTTATATTTTAAAGGGCCCATTGGCTATACTAGATTTTTTTTTTCTGAGCCAGACATCTAAGATGCAGGTGTATCCAAGTTGTTGTCTGGGGAGATGATGCCATGGCTAGAAAAGGGCTAGAAAGCTGGATTAGGGGAGAGAGTAGCTCCCAAATATGGGTAATGTGTATAAATATTGTTGACTGTACACCTCGTCAATTTGATGTGATCTGGGACCGATATTCAGCTTAGGAGCCTATGTGACTCTGCATCACTGTAGACCTGAGCTCACATTCTATGGTCATGAGTAGGAACATTCCAAGCAGCCCCAATATCAGGACCCATCTTCCTCAGGTGTAGTATAGAGTATGTTGTCCATCCTCCCTTTAGATGATGGCACATTCTCTACCACTGTTGATCCATGTTGAAGGCAAAGTCCTATTGTGTTGTTCCTGATAGAGATGAATGGTAACAATGGGGAGAGGGATCTTTTCGAAGCCTAGGCTCATCATGTCTGTTTGGGAACCTCAGACTCCCAGACTAGGGTCCCAGCTGATTGGGTGGCTTCATAGTGATTGAAGAGTCATCATTAAAGTATGCCAATCTTTTGCCCTTATTCAGGTTTTGCATCCCTTGCTTTGGTAAGGTTAGCTTTGGAATGAGTCGGAGAATTGTAATAGCTAGTAGGCGAAAAGGGTATTTAAGTCTAAGTAGACACTTATTTCATTAGGAACTTTATAGTGTCTTTTTAGGTCTCTCTTACTTGTTTGCTGCATGTGTTGACTCACTGCAGACTATTGTGCACTTTTGCTTTCAGGTATATATTTTGCCCTAATTTATGAATACATGTGAACATATGGCCTATTTCATGGAACCTGGTCTATATCTAGGTTTTGGGATTTTGTTAGGAAGTGGACCACCTGAAATGGAATTATAGAATCCTTTGAGAAAGGAAAAGTCTTACCCGAGTAATGAGGTTGAAAGATTGACATTCCAAGCCTTATGTTTCTGAACACAATATGAAGTGAATCATGCTGAGGTGGTACTCGTTTCACTGACTAGGCTGGAATCAGCAGATGAAATAGCATTTGGTATGAATTGAGAGAAGCATGCAGGAAAGTGAGCCCCACCCTAGAAGTTCTAGGACTGGGGGAAATATAAACTCTATAGAGGAAGCGGGAGGTTCCTGCTATCTTAGGGTTTAAGAAGGCAATAGATAGTTATTGCTATAATCAAATTATTTGGCAATTGGGTTAACTGAAAATCCTACTGTGGGAGTCAGGTGGTACTGCAGTGGGTTAAGCGCAGGTGATGTGAAGCACAAGGACAGGTGTGAGGATCCCAGATCGAGCCCCTGGCTCCCCACCTGCAGGGAGGTTGCTTCACAAATGGTGAAGCTGGTCTGCAGGTGTCTATCTTTCTCTCCTTCTCTCTGTTTTCCCCTCCTCTCTCCATTTCTCTGTCCTATCCAACAACAATGACAACAGTAAAAACAATAACTACAACAATATAACAACAAGGGCAACAAAAGGGAATAAATTAATAAATGAAAATAAAAATAAAGAAAATCCCATTGTTAGGATTTGCTGCATCATACACAATATCACCATAATTTATGTTCCTTTGACATTATTTGTATATAGCTGTGTCTTATAGAGTAAAGTCACCGGTTGCTTAAGTTCCCCCTCATCTAAGCTATTAGGAGAGTCAACATTTCAAAGACTCAGCCTATGGCCTATGCATTAAAAAGTTTGAGACATTCAATCAATTTCCCCCCTCTAATCTTAATTAAATAGTGATTTATATGATTACAAGTTAATAGGAGTGTACATAAACACCATTCCCACCACCACAAGACTGTGTCAATTTTCTCTGATCATATTTTTTGTAGTAGAGTTTTGTCTAAGAGACAGAAGAGGGTGATCCAGAGAAAGAATAGTGATGAGAACTGGATAGTTATACAAAGTTAATAAAGTATATTTCTGGAAGGCTGGAAGAACAGCTCAATGCTCTGCTTTGCCATGCACACTACCCAAGTTTGAGCTTGGCTCTTACCACACTAAAGTAATCTTCTGGCTTGTAATTTCATCTCTGTTTCACTGTTGTTATCTGAAAAAGTCACCCAAAGTATTGAAGCCCCAGAGATGAAAAATTAAATAAAATAAATAAAAGAAAAAATAATATCTTCAAAGAGCTGCATCATTCTGGCCCCATAGAAAGGACTCAAGACTAGTTTCCCCACTTTGAAATAGAGTAGGGGGTTATTGTTAAAATAACAATAATACCAATAACAATAATAACAACAACAATGATAATAATAATAGTAATATCTGGGAGGTTGTGCATTCAGCAAAGCACACCAGTCACCATGTGCAAAATCCCTAGCTTGAGCCACCAGTCCCCACCTGTAGTGAGGAAGCTTCATGAAAGGTGGAGCTGGCTGTTGGTGTTTCTCTCTTTTTTATATTCTCTTTATTTATTTATTAGATAGAGACAGCCAGAAATTGACAGGGAAGGGGGAGATAGGGAAAGAGATAGAGAGACACCTGCAACACTGTTTTACCACTCGTGAAGCTTCTCCCCTGCATGTGGGGACTGGGGGCTTGAACCCAGGTCCTTGTGCACTATAACATGTGCGCTTAACCTGGTGCACCACCACCTAGCCCCTGTGTTTCTCTTTCTTCTCCTCTCTCACTGTATTTCTCTCCATTTTGATGACATGAAAAGAAAAGAAAGTGAAAGAAAACAAAACAAAAAAAAAGACAAGAAAAGAAGGGCTGCACAAAGCAGTGGATATATTGTAAGGGCACCAAGCCCTAGAGATAACCCTGGTGGGAAAAAATTAATTAATTTAAAGAACTATTTAAGGGAATCGACTGAACTAAAGTTTCTACTCTAGCTATATTTTTCAAGAGTTTTAAATTCTTTTTTTCTTCAAAATTTCCAATGCCACTCTTCTTTAAATGATTTAATTTGCCATTTGTTCTCTGCTAAAGTCAGAGGGATCTATGTTACATGATTCTTGTTCATGGTATACCAGACTCCTCAACATATGTAAGACACAGATCACCAAGACAAAGGGGAGTTGGGTATAATGATTTCCTGAAGACAACAATTTTTGAGGTGATGAAAAACTAGAAAAAGATTGTGGTTAGAAACCATTTTGAATGAAGAAATGCCACTAGATGGTACATTTTATGACATTTAATCACATATCATATTAATCTCACCTCAATGAAACATCCAAACCAAGAGAAAGTTTTTTATTCTGTATTTGTAAATTTGTATTAGAACAATAAAACAGGGGGTTAGGTGGTGGTACACCCAGTTAAATGCACTTATCACCATGCATAAGGACCCTGGTTTGAGCCCCCGCTCCCCCCACCCTGCAAAGAATATGCTTCATAAGCAGTGAAGCAGACCTGCTTGTGTCTTTCTCTATCTCTGTGTCCCCTTCCCCTCTCAATTTTTCTCTGTCCCGTCAAATGAAAATAGAAAGAAAAAAATGGAAACATTTTCACCAGGAGCAGTGGATTTGTAGTATAAGCACTAAACCCCAGTGATAATCCTGGTGGAAAAAAATAAAACAATTTTACATATAATGTATGTGCATCTGGTGTGTATTATCACAAATTTACAACTCTGTCTATTGTATTGTTCATTAAAAGTCCAATTCCATCTTTCATATGAGCCATGTCATTACTGTCTTGAGTCCCAGTAAGAACAATTAAGCAAGAAAAGAGTAAGAAAGTTTTGAGAGCTGGGTGGTAGTGCAGCAGGTTAAGCGCACATAGTGTGAAGTGCAAAGACCAGCACCAGCACATGGGTTTCCGCCCTGGCTCCCCACCTGCAGTGGGGTCGCTTCATAAGCTGCAAAGCAGGTCTGCAGGTGTCTTTCTCTTCCTGTCTCTTTCTTCCCTCCCTCTTTTTATTTCTCTCTGTCCTATCCAACGACAGCAATGACAACAAGGGCTACAAAATGGCTTCCAGGAGCAGTGGATTCTTAGGGTAGGCACTGAGCTCCAGTGGTAACCCTGGAGTAAAAAAAAAAGAAAAAAAGAAAAGAAAGAAGGTTTCAAATTAAAAAGGGCAAGGACTGTGTGGTGGCACACCTGCTTAAGTGTACATGCTAAAATACAAAAGAACCCAGGTTCAAGCCCTTAGTTCTCATGTGCAGAGGGAAAGTTTTACAATCAGTGAAGCAGTGCTGCAGGTTTCTCTCTCTAGCAGTCTATTTCCCACATCCCTCTCTCAATTTCTCGCTGTCTTTATCCAAATAAATAAAGACATAGACTTGTAAAATAATAATAATAATTTTAAAGGTTACTTCTATTTATTTCCAACTTATTTTTAAATTCCAATATTTATATTAAACACTCAGAATCTGTAAAATACTTCTACTCATTTCCAACTATTCTTAAATTCCAATATTTATATTAAACACTCAGAATCTGTAAAATACTTCTACTCATTTCCAACTATTCTTAAATTCCAATACTTATATTATTTAAAAAATTAGAATCTGTACAAGTAATATTTTAGATATCTGTTCACTCTATTTTGTCACTACATTATGGCTTTACAGTTCCATATAAAATACAAATATTCTACCCTTATCCTAAAGAGAATATTCTTGTGTATTTATTTTTTTTACTGGCTTATTCACTTATTTTTGGAAGTTTTCTGTCACTCAATTTCCAGAATTCCAATCATTTCTTTGACTCTGTCTTCTAAAATTATGCTGTTGAAGCACTCTGCCCTTCCTGCCATTTATATGTTACCATTTCTCTTTCTAAATTTATCTAGGGATTCCTCTTTGCCCATATATGTTCTTTTAAAGTAAAATCTCCATATTTTGTGTAAATATGATATATTTTGACAGAAGCCTTCATTCAAGAGTTCAAAAACAGCTTGAATACATAAGTGGAGTTATACATAATACAACAGTTCATTTCAGAAAGATTTCTGAATGCATTAGACAGTGAATCAATGTGATTCTATTCAGTATCTACATTGCACCCAATTTATGTAAGCCATACTCTGGGCTAATTAACAAAGCACTTACAAAGATAAAGCCCAAATAGCACAAAGCAATTACAGAAAAATTCTAGTGTTTTTTTTTAAAACAATTTGAGTTATGAACGTGTTTAAAAAAAGGCCACTATGTGTCCTCTTTTAAAGTAGTAAACAATTTGTAATATATGATTTATATGTAAGAGACATAGATTAGGTTAACAGGTTAGAGATCTGTTAATCAAGTAATTACTAGATATATTAGAAAATGTAAAAGAACAAAACTGTACAACACACAGTTGCTTGACAACACATAGTGAATTAATTTCTTTACAGGTATTTCACCTACGTGTATACCTTGGGTGAGCCTAGCCTCTAGGAATTTTTCAGTTTTATTTTTCTCTTTGCCTTTGACAAGAAACATTAAAACAAAATATAAGCTGGCTATTTCAAGTTCCGTATTAGTTTCTCTTCAAGAAGATGAATGATTTGCACTACTTAAAGAAATGCAACCTATTTCTTGTATAAAAACATACATTCAATGCATTTTCATGTAAAACATGCATTATGATATTCTTCCAAATGCAGACATTTCAACATAAAAAGCAAAATAAGCTATCTTTATCCACTAATGTAGAAAGCTGTTATAGGTGCATGTATTTTAGAAAATGTCTTTGCTTATCATACATGCATGTAACTGGATATGTTCCTGATTTTTTCTTATTGAGGGGGTTAATGCATTACAGTGTAGACATTGTCACATGCATATAATTTCATTATGTATGAGCCCCCCCACAGTTCTCTTTCACTCTTCCCTAGTTCCCCCTCCCCCATATTCCTCCAGATTTCCTTGCTTTGATGCAATACACCATGTCCAGTTTATGGTTCACTTTGATTTCTTCCTCCCTGTCCCACTTAAAAGTGAGATTATTCAGTATTCATTCTTCTCTTTTGAATGTCCTCCAATATAAATTTTGACACATTACATATAGATTGTCTTGGTTAACTGTGTTTATGCACTTATTAATGTTTCCCAATATATTCTGTGTTATACTCGAGTATTATTTAGAATGACAGATTTGTACTTTTAAAACCCTACATTATAAAAGAGATAAAAAGGATGAGATTGTTGCAGATTTAATCTAGTCTTTTTCATCCTATCAGTGCTGTTTTAACTACAGCAGAAAACTAACTTTAAGTTGTTATATTTTCTTGTATGTTTATTCAGACTAAAGACTAGAATTAATGATGCAATAAAAATAAATAGTTCTTTTTTTATTTTTGTTGTTGTTGCTTCCAGGGTTATCCCAGGGGTTCAGTGCCAGCACTACTAAGCCACTGCTCCTGGCAGCCATTTTTTTTCACTTTATTGGATAGGACAGAGAGAAATTGGAAAAGGGGAGATATAGAGGGAGAGAGAAATGTACCTGAAGACCTGCTTCAGCATTTGTGAAGCGACACCCCTGCAAGTGGGTAGCCAGGGGCTAGAACAAGAATCTTTACATGGATCCTTGCACTCCGAATTATGTGCACTTACACCAGTGGGCCACTGCCCAGCTCCCAGAATAAAGAGTTCTTGATTGAAATATATCATTGCTTCAAATTTATCACTTTAGAACTCAATGCAGGGTAGTTGCTGTAAGCCAATATACTGTGCATTAACATTTATATTTGTTAATTATCTTACTCCACAACTAATTGTCCTCAATTTGTTGTTCTTCTTGGGTCTCTAACATTATTTACAACTGTGTGGAGTAGGATATTATTAAATTAATGACTTAGATGAGGGCTTCAAATGTGCATTATCTTCATAGATATTCATAGATCTGTTGTATTACAATTTTTAAATATGTAACATATTGCCTTATAAGAAAAAAAAAATCACAGAACCTTAGTGATTTACAATTTTAAATATTTGTATTTTTTTTCATAGAAAAATTGAGAAGGAAGGGGGAATTAAAGGAGTGAGAGAGACACCTGCAGTACCATCTTTCTATCATCTATCTACCTTTCTATCTCTTTTTACGTGAATTTAAAAAATGAACCAGAGAGAAGGAAACTGCAAATCACAAAATGTTAAGATTAAGCAATATTTTTCTCAGATAGACTCAAGCTCACACAGCCAGCAAGAAAAATAAATCCTAGACAACGTCTGATGGCAAGGGATTAGAAGCTGTGGTACGTCAATTTCAGGATTGAGTTAAAGCAACAGTAACCAGAAGAAAACATCATCTAGGAGTCGGGTGGTAGCACAGCAGGCTAAGCGCACGTGGCACAAAGCGCAAGGACCAGCGAAAGAATCCTGGTTCAACTCCTCCAACTTCTCACCTACAGGGGGGCCGATTCACAAGTAGTGAAGCAGGTCTGCAGGTGTCTATCTTTCTCTTCCCCTCTCTGTCTTCCCCTCCTCTCTTCATTTCTCTCTGTCTTATCCAACAAGGACGACATCAATTACTACAACAATAAAACAACAAGGGCAACAAAAAGAAATAAATAAACATTTTTTTAAAAAGAAAACATCACCTAAAACCCCACCAATTACAACTGTAACTTCTTAGGTAATTGACTTTTCTACAAGCAGATATAAGCAAGTGTGGTCAGTGGATGGAGAAAAAAAGGAGTGAGGGAGAGACTCCCAAGATTTAAGAAGATGAACTTAGTGCCAACTTGGCACTTACATAACCAAATATAAGGTCAAAGGAAGAAACACAGGGAATTACCAATAATTACCCTGAATGTAAATGACCTAAATTTGCCATCAAAAAGATTCAGAATGGTTGAAATAATTTAAAAATGAGACACATTTATTCTTTTTAAAATTTTATTTTATTTAAGAAAGGATTAACAAAACCATAGGGTAGGAGGGGTACAATTCCACACAATTCCCACCACCCAATCTCCATATCCCACCCCCTCCCCTGATAGCTTTCCCATTCTCTATCCCTCTGGGAGCATGGACCCAGGGTCATTGAGGGTTGCAGAAGGTAGAAGGTCTGGCTTCTGTAATTGCTTCCCCGCTGAACATGGGCGTTGACTGGTCGGTCCATACTCCCAGTCTGCCTCTTTCTTTCCCTAGTAGGGTGTGTCTCTGGGGAAGCGGAGACGCATTTATTCTGTGTCTCCAGGAAACACATCCAAAAGAAAGACAAATAGAAGGTCCAGGTGACAGGTTAAAACAAGGTATTCCAATAAATAATGCAAACAAAAAGGCAAGAAAATTTGTTCTAATATCAGATAAAGTAGATTTTCATGCAAAGAAACTGAAAAGCAACAGACATGAACACTACATATTGGTCAGAAAATCAGTACAACAGGATGGCATAACCATAATCAATATATATACCTCCAATATACGTGCACTGAAATATACAAAAAAAGTAGTTACTGACCTTAAGGGAGACATCGGCAGCAGCAGAGTATTTGTTGCACACCTTAACACTCCACTAACAGCAAAAGAGACCATCAGGACAAAAAATTAAGGAAAATGAGCCTTAAGTGAACTTGTAGATGAGATAGACTTAACAGATACATTCAGAATCTCTCTCTCTTTCTTTCTCTCCCTCACTCTCTCTCTCTCTCTCTCTTTCTCTCTCTCTCTCTTACACACACACACACACACACACACACACACACACCCTAGAAAGAATAAAAATTCTTTTCAAGGGTACATGAAATATTCTCAAGGATTGGTCATGTGTTGGAATACAAAGACAACCTTAAAATATTCGTGAATACTGAAAACATAGAAAGTATCTATTCTGCGAGCTCCCCACCTGCAGGGGGGTCGCTTTACAAGCCTGAAGCAGGTCAGCAAGTGTCTATCTTTCTCTCCCCCTCTCTTTCTTCCCCTCTTTTCTCCATTTCTCTCTGTCCTACCCAACAATAATGACATCAATAACAACAACAGTAAAACAAGGGCAACAAAAGTGAATAAATAAATATAAAAAAGTATTTTTTTAAAAAAAGAAAGCCTTTTTTTAAAAAAAAGAAAGTACCTATTCTGACCATGAGGCAGTGAGGTTAAAAGTCAACCACAGGGGAGTTGGGGCGGTAGCACAGTGGGTCAAGTGCACATGGTGCGAAGCACAAGGACCAGGGTAAGGATCCTGGTTCGAGCCCCCTGGCTTCCCTCCTACAGGGGAGTCATTTCACAGATGGTGAAGAACGTCTGCGGTGTCTTTCTCTACCTTCTCTGTCTTCCCTTCCTCTCTCCATTTCTCTCTGTCCTATCCAACAACAATGACAATAACAACATCAATATTAATAACTACAGCAACAATGAAAAACAACAACAGCAACCAAAGGGAAAATAAATAAATAAAATATTTTTTAAAAATCAACCACAGAAAGAAGCGAAGAAATACACCCAAACTATGGAGACTGAACACACTTATGAATAACACCTGGGTCACTGAAGAAATCAGGAGGAAAAAAATGAAAATTACTTGGAGAATAATGAAAATGAAGACACCAACTGCCAGACCAAGTGAATGCAGAAAGGCTACCCTAAAAGGATAATTTATAACCATTCAGGGTCATAACAAACAGCAAGATTGAGCTCAAGTAAGCTACCTAAAATCACAGCAAAGTCAACTAGAAAAAGAGCAACAAAGAGACCCAAAAGCCATCAGGAGGAAAGAAATTGTCAAAATTAGGGCAGAAATTAATGAAATATAGTCCAGAAAGATAATGAAACTAAGAGGTGTTTTTTGAAAGGATAAATAAAATAAATAAATCACTGGCTAGACCCACAAAAAGAAAAAAGAGAGAAAACTATGATAAAAAGCCTTTAGGAACAAAAGAGATGAAACTACAACTGAAGATGAGGAGATACAAAGAATCATGGGTGAATATTATGAGTATCTCTATGGGAATAAATTTGACAATCTAGATGAAATGGACACGTTACTAGAATCACACTACCTGCCAATCCTAACCCAAGAAGTATATAGCTTAAACAAGCCAATAACTAATTTGGAAATTAAATTAGTCATCAAAAATCCTCATAAGAGAAAGTCGGGTGGTAGCATAGTGGGTTAAGCACAAGTGGTGCAAAGAGCAAGAACCAGCATAAGGATCCCAGTTCCATCCCCTGGCTCCCCACCTGCAAGGGAGTTGCTTCACAGGCGGTGAAGCAGGTCTGCTTGTATCTATCTTTCTCTCCCCCTCTCTGTCTTCCCCTCCTCTCTCTATTTCTCTCTGTCCTATTCAACAACGATGACAACAATAATAACTACAACAATAAAAAAGGGCAACAAAAGGGAATAAATAAATAAAATAAATATTTTAAAATTTTTTCACAAGAATAAAAGACCAGGTCCAGACAACTTTACGAACAAAATTCTATACAACTTTCAAAGAAGAGCTAAGAACTATGCTCAAATGCTATCCAGAAAATTGAAAAGTGTCAAGCTCTTCCAGACATATTCTGAGAGACCCTTCAGAAACTGGGAATAGAAGAACCATTCCTCACCATAATAAAGACCATTTTTGACAGATTAACAGCTAATGTCGGGGTTCCTGGGGGGGGGGTGAATGAGCCAGTCTGGCTCCCACTTCCCCACCTGGCCGGGCTAGCAGAAGCAGGGGCAAGCTCGCTAAGGAGTCTTCTAGCATACTGTGGCGGCAGACAATACAAACCTCCTTAGGGTACTGCTGTGGAGAACTGGACGTCTTTATTGACCCAGTTACAAATTTATAAAGGGGTAGCTGTGCATGGGGAAGTAGCCAGCTGGCCAATGAGGTCATTACCTCTTTAAAAGGGAAAAGAGAGCAAGACAATGAGAAGGTATGGATGGTGATGCAGGAACAGGGAAATAGAAATATAAGGAAGGTGAAGCTCACCAGAGGGAGGAGGGGTGAGGTGATGCGGAGAGGCTGATAAGAAGGATGGAATTCTTCCGCATACTCTGGCCACATCTTGCACATCTCACTCGACCACAAGGCTGGCATGCCAAGGGGAGTCTGATTGACAAGCTTCCGGGGGGTCAACCATCCATGCTCAAACACACATTAGACTCACAAGCTAATAATATTCTCAATGGGGTAAAGCTGAAATCTTGCTCCCTAAAATTGGAAACCAGACAAGGATGTCCACTATCTCCACTATTGTTCAACATGCTTGCCACTGCAATGAGACAAGAAAGGGATAGTAAAGGAATACAGATTGTAAAGAAAAATAAACTATAGGAGTCAGGTGGTGGAATCTCACAAAGAAGGTGAAGGACCTTTACGATGAAAACTATGGGATATTGTTAGAAGAAGAAATACATAAGAACACACAGAAATAGAAGAATGTTTCTTATCCTTGGTTTGGAAGAATAAACATTAAAATGACCATTCTATCAAAAGCAATCTACAATATCAATGCAATTCTTATCAAGACCCCAATGATATTTTTCAAGCAAATTGTGCAATCTGTCACAAATAGACAAAACACTTCTGAGAAAAAAAAGGAACTATATGGAGGTATCACACTCCCAAACTTCAGCCTATACTACAAATCAATAGTCATCAAAGTAGTGTGCTCCTGGAATAACACGGGGTAAAAAAAAAAAAGCTCTCTTCAACAAATAGTGCTGGAAAAATTGGACAGCCACAGGTAAAAAAGTGAAAGTAGACCACCATATAATACCATACAACAAAGTCAAATAAACATGGGTCAAAGATGTGGTTATTATACTGAAAACTCCAAAATTTATAGAAGAAAATGTAGTTGAAACTCTGAAGGATCTTCATATCAAAGATGTATTAGGTGATTCAACCTCATGGCCATGGGAAATAAAAAACAAGAGTAGATAAATGGAATTACAAGAAACTGGAAAGCTTCTACACATTGAAACAAACTACACAGAGATAACCAGGCAATGATGATATTGTGTCCTTTGGGACAAAATGAATGAAACTGGATGGAACTAGAAGTGCTTCTGCTTAAAGATGTAAGAGATGAAATACAGATGGCTTCACTCATGTGGAATATAAATAAATACACATGACATGAAAACAAAAGCAAACATAAGTAAGCAGACTGTTTCTAAGACCTGTAAGAAATATGGTGGTTATCTTTTCCAGGTGGAAAAATGGGGATATATAATTTTGGCTATGAGTGTGGTGTGGAACTGTACACAGTAACCTTATAATCCTGTAACATAGTATTAATCTCAAATTAAAAAAAGAAAATAGTATATAAATGAAAATTTATGGGCATAGCAGAGTAAAGCAAAAATAACTCCAAATAGATTGTAATATGCAATACATTTTATATATATTTAGTATATATTACAGATGTTGTGTTATATACACGTTCATAGATCAAAAATTAACTAGTAATAATAAAAGCAACATTTTGTTGATACTTAACTGTTAATATAAAAATAAGTGGTTGCTATTTCTATTACATATAGTGCTAACAACTGAAAGTTAATGTGTTCAACTTCAACATCATTGACTAGAAGAAAAATTCATATTTTATTTCAGTATATCTGATTCTTCTCCATAACTTTTATAAGAAAAGTATTTTATCTATGCAGATTTCACAAACATCAATTCTTATAAACCATATAAATTTTGCATCTTAAAATGCTGAGATTACTTATTGATTCACTAATTTCTTCAACAAGCATATTTTAATTATTGTATTGTAGATTTCCTCATTATATCCTAACTAGAAAATAGCCTTCTGGCTTATTGAACATACTTATCTGAATTTACTTGAAAGGCCCTTCAAGAAGTGAGGCCATAACACATGTCAGCAACTAGTAAGATAGAAGATGTGAAAAATCAACTTGGAGGAATATTAAAGAGATAAATCTTCCAGGAAAACTGAGTTAGCAGTTGTGACTTATAGGAACTAATATTAGATTTGTAAAAGAAAAGTGAGTTAAAAAGATGAATGAAATGTGATATTTGTTATAGGCGGCCTGTGTTCAATTTGATTTCATTACAATACAGGATTGTTTTCCAGTGACAAGGAATAGACATTATGTGTTTATGTGTGTGCTGTTCAATAGACTGATATTTTGAATATTAGGTGAAGGAAGTAAAAGAAATGCAAAGGAAAATATTGGAGGTTTTGAAAGCATAGACTGATGAAGATGCTATGTCAAAAGGTACTCAATCATTTAATTTGGCATCATTAGCACTACCATGTTTGAGGTAAGATTAATGTGACAATTTAAAGACAGTGAATCAGGAAAGAACACAGATGCTTCTTCAGGTCCTCCTTGATTCACAAAGAAGTATATTTAGGCTAGGCATGCTAGATACTTCTTACGAACTGTTTAAGGATAGGAATCCTTTCTCTATTGACCTTTTTCAGATTTAGTGACTGAATGGCGAGGAAGAGTTGCGGTTAAAACCCAGGGTCATTAGGTCTACAAGGACAGTTGATAAAAAGAGAATTGGTTGCTGACAGCACTCTGCTGAGGAGTTTGCATACAAATGTGCTGACTGGAGTAGAGGCTTTGCTGTTTGTCCATTGATCAAGGATTAGTAAATCCCATGTAGTAGCCAGAGGCTCAAATCAGGTTCTCTTATGGTAAATTATTCACTGGACCTGGGAGAAAGACAACACGATATGGAAGCTTCTCCCACTGTGGTGGGGGATGTGTTTGAATCGATAATAAATTATTTGAACAGGGAAAATATTCTTAAAATATTTACCTATTAATCTGTCTTAAATTTTGACTTTAGATGTATAAACATGACACTGTCTTAAAATGTAAATATTCTAGACAAATATACTCAGAAAATATAGGCCTAATTATATTCAAACTACATGACAATATAGCAATTTCAAAATAGTACTTTTTTAATCAAATATTAATTATGCTTCTATAAGATGATCTTAGAAATGAAATGTACACAGATATCATGTCTAATGTCTAAAGTGATTGCTTAAACAATGGCAACCTCAAATGAATCAAGTAGAAAATGGCAGAAGATTACATAATTTATTAGGTTTTATTGAATACTGTAGATAGTTGTCTTTAGTTTTCAGTACAGAATTTTGCAATTGATTTTGGCAGGTAAATTACACTTGTTGCTTTTATTATCCCTAATTGTTAAAGATGATTATGAATAATATATAATAAAACATGCAATAATTATAATATTAATTTAAAAGACATTTTGTATTAATCACTGAAAAGAAAAATATGGGGAGCTGGGCTGTGCGGTGACACATATGCTTGAGTGCACATATTACTATTCTCAAGAACCCAGGTTCAAGCCCCTGGTCTCCACCTGCAAATCAAGAAAGACAAATACCAGTTGGCCTCACAAAGGGAACTTAATTAACAAACAGAAAATAAAAACACAAGATGAAACATGGTGAAACTATTGCATCAAATCAAGGAACTCTGGGAAATGAGGAAAAAGGATGTGGTATAGAAGGCACTGGGGTCCTGGAGCATGATGACAGAAATGGGCATAAATTGGGGGTGAGGGTTGTGCAGACAGTTCTTTTGAGGAGATCAGAATTTGTATCTATGTGCCAACAACTGTACTGTAAATTAAACACTCAGTAAAATGATTACAAAGGAAAGAATATACGTATAAATTTTTTTAATTTTTTAAATTTATTTATTTAAGAAAGGAGACATTAACATTTCCAGTCTGCTCTGAGATTATTACAAGGTCAAAAAAGTTCCAGTAACCTTTCTTTCTTTCTTTTTTTTGTTTTGGTTTGCTTACTTATTTTTTTATATTTTTTATTTAAGAAAGGAGACATTAACAAAACTGTAGGATAGGAGTGATAAAATTCCACACAATTCCCATCACCCGATCTCCATATCGCATCCCCACTCCTGATAGCTTTCCTATTCTCTATCCCTCTGGGAGCATGGACCCAGGGTCATTGTGGGTTGTAGAAGGTGGAAGGTCTGGCTTCTGTAATTGCTTCCCTGCTGAACATGGGCATTGACTGGTCAGTCGATCCATACTTCCAGTCTGCCTCTCTCTTTCCCTAGTAGGGTGGGTCTCTGGGGAAGCGGAGCTCCAGGACACATTGGTGGGGTCCTCAATCCAGGGAAGTCTGGTCAGCATCATGCTGGCATCCATCTGGTGGCTGAAAAGAGAGTTAACATACAAAGTCAAACAAATTGTTGAACAATCATGGATCTAAAGGCTGGAATAGTGCAGATGAAGTGTTGGAGGGGGTACTCTCTGCAGACTTTTGTGTACTTCTGCTTTCAGGTATATATTTTTCCCTGGTTTATGGACACGTGTGAACATATGCTCTATCTCAGGGGACCTGGTCTATATCTAGGTTTGGGGACTTTATTGGGGAGTGGAACACCTGGGATGGAATTAGAGAATACTATGAAAGGAAAGGTCTCACCGCTGCATCACATATAAATTATTTTTAAGGAAATAACACATTACAACATAAGCAAGTATATTGCTCAAATTCAGTTCAACAGGAAAGGTGTTAAATCACTAAGGTTAACCCATCTCAGAGAAGCTTAGTTCAGCCCCACTATAATTAATTCAATTGTGGTTTATCTATTTGGATCATAGTTTAGTTTTGAACATGACATCACAACACAATTAGACTCTTAGTCATTCTTGCCTCTTGAGGTCTATTTATCAATTTCAACAGAAATAAGTGGCTATGCTAATTGATAGCATAAGTCATTTTATTTCAACTACACACATTAGTTATTATGTCAATATTGTCATAATGTCAATACATATAGCAATTATTTAGCTAAAAATAGTTTCATATGAAACACTTCAGGGTAAGGTAGCTTAATGATCAAGGCCATCAATTAATTGGAGAATAAAAGATATTAGCATAACACAAACATATTCAGAAAATGTGCAAGAAGCAGCAACTTACCACCATATATCTTTGAAGATGATGCTATTTTTTTAACCAATAACCTTATCGTATTGTTTAAATAATGAATATACAATTTGTTATAGAAAATCCATCTATATTAAATTACTTGAATATAATGAAAACTGATAACTGTCTTTGTGTGCTATTTACTGTGTTACTTTGAGGAAACATTGTTAAGTAAAAAAAGAAAATGTTTTTAAATAACAGATAACAGTATAGACAGGAGAAATGATATTTCTCTTTTTTGGCTTACAGGTTTCCATTTTTTTCTGTACATTTCAATTTTAGAGTTAATTATTAATTAATTAGAGACAGAAAGGAGAGAAGGTAATAGAAAGAAAGTATTGCTTCACCTTTCATGAAGCTTCCTTCTAAGTTAACATGATTACTTCAAGCTGGGGCAAAGATCTCATCATTTTTTTAATATTTATTCTCTTTTGTGGCCCTTGATGTTTTTTTTTTTTAATTTTTTATTTAAGAAAGGATTAATGAACAAAAACATAAGGTAGGAGGGGTACAACTCCACACAATTCCCACCACCCAATCTCCATAACCCACCTCCTCCCATGATAGCTTTCCCATTCTCTAGCCCTCTGTGAGCATGGACCCAGGGTCATTGTGGGTTGCAGAAGGTAGAAGGTCTGGCTTCTGTAATTGCTTCTCCGCTGAACATGGGCGTTGACTGGTCGGTCCATACTCCCAGTCTGCCTCTCTCTTTCCCTAGTAAGGTGTGTCTCTGGGGAAGCTGAGCTCCAGGATACATTGGTGGGGTCTTCAATCCAGGGAAGCCTGGCCAGCATCCTGGTGGCATCTGGAACCTGGTGAACTATGCTTTTTTAGCCTCTCCTCTGTTGTTAGGCATCTAGGCTGTTTCCAAATTTGAGCTATTATAAATCATGTTGCTGTGAATATAAGTGTATATAAATCTCTTGGGATATGTGATTTCAATTTTTTTTTTTTTATAAGTCCTCAGTAGAGAAATTGCTGGGTCATACGGTTAAGTCCATTTCTGGCATTCTGTGTAACTACTAAACCGTTTTCCAACAGAGTTGGCTTTTATCTGCTATATAACATGCAAATATCCTTTCCCACTCTGGAGGAAGCTATTCTGCTTTTTATTTCTTTCTTTTCTGTTTTGCTAGATATATGTATTTTTAAGTTACCAGTACATTTTATTTAAATTGTCAAAATATTGGCATACCTTTATTAATAGTATCCCCACCTATTGGTGATAAGCATCTTCTAACTTTACCTAAAAAATTTTTTTGAGAACAAAACTTTAAGAAATCAACCTTCAAATTCACTGATTTTTCCCTTTATTTGTTGAACTTTTCCCAGACATCTATTGGACATTTTCATGTCTGTATCATTTCCTTCCTTCTACTTACTTTAGTTTTAGTTTTATCGTTTGATACCTAGTATTAAGCTACAAGTTAATCTTTAATTTCCAAATTTGAAAAAATTATGTATTTCTTTCTTTGAGTATTAGCTTATGACAATTGGCTTTCCTCAACAAATGTATTTTTGCATTTTTATGAATAGTATATAATAAATAATAATGTATTTTAAAAAATTGGTTTAAATTTTCTTAATTATTTTTGTCCTATTTGACCCATATTTAGTAATTTTTTGCTGAATATATATATGTGTGTGAGCAAATTATTCCTCTTGTTACAATTATTGATTTCTGATTAAATTTCATGTGGTTATTATATGTATTCTGTATATTTCAATAGTTTTCCAAGAATTAAACCTATAAAGTGATGATTATTAAACAATCATAATGTAGTGTAGCTTAATAAATGTACAATATACTTTGAAAGCAATATTCAGGCCGTTCATTTTGGATGCATGTCGGGACCCTCGGATCTCAGTCCCCGACCCCCGGGGGAAGAAGGTCGCTGCCGCCCTCCCCCCAGCCCAAAAGGACACTCAGACGCAGCGGGGAAGTCTGTCAAGCAGTTCTACATTTATTATGTGCTGGGTGTTGATACTTATAGGAATTTTTGGCGGGTGGAATTTTGGCGGGCAGGGTTATCTTATTTTGCAAAGGGGAAGCAGGTGTGGTTTTGCTGAAGCAGTTTCTGAGAAGTACAACCATTGAGGTTATTCTCAGAAGATTAATGGCGTGAAGCATTCTCATACTAGAGTGATGAGGAAGTGACTTATGGCCTAGGGTGTGTTCCCACACTTCCCTCTTTTTTGTTTTCTTTGTCAGAGCTGTCGTAGTTTGGGGGCCTGTTGGTGGCATAGCCTGGAAGCCTTGAGGTCTGTGCCTGTTAGGTTGCCTCATCCGGGAAGAGAGCATACCTGTCTTTGGTCATCAGACCAGCTCGAGTGAGGTCATTCCCAGGGTGCATGCCTGCCTTAGGTTGCCCCTCCCGGGAAGGGCCTTACCTGTCACTGACTACTGCACCAGCTCACAGAACTCATCAGACACTTTCACTTTGTATTTTGCTCAAGGCCATTTGGACCCAGGGGATCTTTTGCCCACTACCATTTGTGAGGTCTTCGACCACATGGGACAGCATAACTACCGACTTAAACCTTTGATGGATAAGGCTAGTCACTCAGTTTAAAATACAGGGGCTGAGGGTAAGGAGCAAAAGCAAGATTACTAAGGGCCCAGCAAGAGAGGATAGCAGGGTGGTCAGCCAAGGAGATTGGTTAAACCAGCTTTCAAACCATCTGGTTTGTATTTCTCTTTCCTGTCTTCTTTTAGTGAGCCCCTCCCGCAAATTGGTCATGGACTTGTGGACCACCCCTGAGTGGTCAGCATAGAAGCAGCACTCTTCTCCTAATGCAGCACAGACTCCTCCTTGTTGAAGGAAAATCAGATCAAGTCCTCTCCTGTTCTGTAATACTACCTCGGACAGTGAAGTAAGGGTTTTTTCTAAATGACTTATGGAAGTCTCTATCTGCTCTAGATCTTCGTCAATGGCTGCTCTGAGTGAGTGTACCTTCTGATGTGTGGTAATGAGGGAGGTTGTGCCCACTCCCACTCCGGCAGCCCCCAGCAGGGAGGCCACAGTAATAAGGGCGGCACCTATCACCCACTTTTGTCTCTGGGTTTGGTGGATTCCCTCTATGGTGTTTAAGAGACTCTCATAAGGGTGATAGATCACACAAGGGTACAAAAGGACTAAGATGCACCACTCATGGATTTCTCCTGAGACTCAGGGGGTCACTCCTGAGGCCTTGCAAGCCCACCAGCCTTCATCAGGGGTTGGGTAAAAAGCTGTCTTGTTGGGTTGAATGGTGTGATTGCATAACCTGGGTTCTATTGAGGTACCAATACAAGTCCCGTTTCCCTGTACTTCCTGAAGGGTCATTCCTGTCTCAATAGCCCTTGTCCACCTGCACAGATGGGAAGCCTCTCCCTGTATGTATTGTTGGTAATTGCTATTGCTTTGTAGTACGGGGGTGCAGCGTGGAAACATAACCAACAGGCAGTGGTTAGATTTGGGGTGGTGTTGTTGAGGACAGAAAAGGTTCCCTGGATAAGGGGCCACATGGGATCTGCTGGAGGAGTGGTCCATGGAGGGTTAACTGGCCTTGACCTATTAGAGGTCATTAGTGTGGTGAGGGAGGAGGAGTCAGCAGGAGTAAGGGTAGTGGGGGGGGGTTTGGCTTATTTCTGCCCGTTTGGCATCCTTTTATTACAGGATTGGGTCCAACCGGCAGGATGGTGGTGTCTGTGGCTGCCACCTGATGGTAAAGAAAGTCCCCAGGTCTTTTCCTGACACATATAACCTAAGCTCCAGGTCTTTCCAGTCCTCCACTGGCTATCTGACTGCATTCCTTGCCATGTTTTAACCTTGATGGTGAAGGGATTTCATTTGCCTACTGCTTGTCCATCTGTGCCATTTCACTTCATCTCTATTTGTGTATCTCTCTGAGCCCATGGTGTGCCATGGTCTCACATCCCCATGATTTACAGTGATAGTCGGCCTGTCCCATGCAATATGGGGAAGCCTCAGCAGGGCAGGTGTACCACCCCATGGATCTTAATGTTCCCTCTATTCCTGTTTGTCCACAGCCATATGCACTTGCACCAGGAACCCAGTTCCATGTTGCTCTGTCTACAAAAGTCCTAATGTTGGAGCCAGACTGTTTCATGTGGGTGTCTGTCTCTAGGGTTAGATCACATAGGTCTACGTGAAAGCATTGCCAATCTGTCCCTGTGTATTCCCCAATCTGTTTCCCGTTGGGGAGGCTCAGTGTCCATTTTCCTGGTGGAGGCCTGTGGGAGGTTATTGTATTCCCAAGTGTGGTGGTGGTCCAGGTTAGCCAGCATAACCAGACTCCAGTGCTCAACGTGTTTTTCAGCATGGTGGTGAGGGCTCACCCTTTGGCGGATGCCTGTGAAAAGAAAGAAAGGAGCCTCAGGAACTGGTGTTCTTGGGCTAGGTTAAATTATTCAGAGGGGGGATTTTTTGGGGACTATGGTATTTGTGTTAGTGGACTGTGGGGGCAAATGTTTGATATTCCTGACTGGGATCCAGATAAGTCTGGGTTCATTAGTAGGAAAGACACACCCAAACCCTCATCCCCTCATTAGGAGGGGGTCTGGGCCTTTCCATTCTCCAGTCAGCTGGTCTCACCAATGAACAAGAATCTCTGGTTTTGGGGTGATGTTACCCCAATGTTTTTGAATAGGTGTGAGGGGTTCATTTTTTTGAAAATTGAGAATATTTAAGGTGAAGAGGGCTCGACTTAGCTGTTGATGTGGGCTAGATATCCCCCCTTTTTATTTATTTTTTATTTAAGAAAGAATAAATTAACAAAACTATAGGGTAGGAGGGGTACAACGCCACACAATTCCCACCACCCAATCTCCATATCCCATCCCCTCCCCTGATAGCTTTCCCATTCTCTATCCCTCTGGGAGCATGGACCCAGGGTCATTGTGGGTTGCCGAAGGTGGAAGGTCTGGCTTCTGTAATTGCTTCCCCACTGAACATGGGCGTTGACTGGTCAGTCCATACTCCCAGCCTGCCTCTCTCTTTCCCTAGTAGGGTGGGTCTCTGGGGAAGCAGGTTTCCAGGACACATTAGTGGGGTCTTCAGTCCAGGGAAGCCTGGCTGGCATCCTGATGGCATCTGGAACCTGGTGGCTGAAAAGAGAGTTAACATACAAAGCCAAACAATTTATTGAGCAATCATGGACCCAAAGGTTGAAATAGTGGAGAGGAAGTGCTAGGGGGGTACTCACTGCAAAGTCTGGTGTACTTCTGCTTTCAGGTATATATTTTGCAGTAGTTTATGGATACATGTGAACATATGCTCTCTCTCACAGAAACTGGTGTATATCTAGGTTTGGGGACTTTGTTAGAAAGTCAGCCACCTGGGATGGAATTAGAGAATACTATGAAAGGAAAGGTCTCACCCGAGTAATGAAGCTGAAGGGTTGTCATTCCACACGTGAAGTCTCTGGACACAGTCTGAGCTGAAGCATGTTGAGGTGGCAATTGTTGTGTTTATTAGGTTGTGATCAGCAGATGCAATATTATTTGATATGGATTGGGAGAGGCATGCAGGAAAGTGGGCCCTATCCTAAGGCTCCAGGACCAGGGGAAATATAGGCTTTATAGTGGAGATGTGAGGTTCCTATTGTCTTAGGGTTCAAAAAGACAATGGGTAGTTAACATTATCATCACATTACTTGGTAATTGGGTTAACTTTGAAAAGTCCTTTTGTTAGAGTTTGCTGTATAGTGCCCAGTATCTTGTATTTAGCTGTGTCATTGGTTGCACCTTTTTTGTTTTAAAAGCTGCATTTTTACGTTTTGGTGGAATCTTTTGAACAATTGCTTGTCCTTGGGGTTTATAAGGGATCCCCGTGACATGATGGATATTCCAAGTATTAAAGAAATCAGTAAGGGTTTTACTGACAAAGCAAGGGCTATTATCCGTTTTGATTTGGAATGGGAGACCGAGGACAGCAAAGCATTGTAGGAAGTCTTGTTGAGCATGCCTAGCCTTTTCCCGTGTGGGCTGTGGCCCAGCAAGCCCGTGAGTACATGTCTATGGTGGTGAAAATGTATTTGAGATTTCCAAAAGGGGAAAAGTGTCTAACATCTGTTTGCCAGATTGCATTTGCTTTAAGCTCTCTGGGGTTAACTCCTGGTCCTTGTACAGAGGGTGTGTGGAGGTAGGGTTGACAAGACTTGCAGGTCCGGATGATCTGCTTGAGATCAGTTACCAGAAAAGAGTGAAATCTATGTTGTAGCCCTCTCAAGTTAATATGGGTTAGGTCATGCAATTTTTGGGCTTCACCGATGTGGAATGCAACAGGGGTTATGGAGGCAGTTTGGTCCGCCAAATTTTTTCCTTCAGATATAAGCCCACGAAGTCCTTGATGGCCCCATAGATGAAAGATAAGCAAAGGTTGTGAGCGCTGCTGTAGCAGGGATCTAGCTTGAATCATGAGAGGGGTAATAGAATCTAGCCAGATGTGTGCCGAGAGCAATCCTGGAAGCAACTGGGTAACATATAGGGAATCTGAGAAGATGTTGATGGGCTGGGGGAAGAGAGAGAGTACCATAACAACTCCGAAGAGCTCTTTGTATTGGGCCAACCCCTGGCAAGGTTCAAAGTAACACTGAGGTTTAGGGTCAGCCACAACAATTACGGCTGATCCTCTTTTGCCCCTGTCTATGAAGACATCTTTGGCTTCCCTGATCAGTTTTTGCATAAACCATGTCAGGGAGTACCAGCTTAATTTACAGAAAGCTGGAAGCCATTTTCTGGGATCATAGTGGCAATCGAGGTTGCCCTCGAAGCCCTCTAGAGCTAGGATGAGTCTGACATTGTGCCGTATGACCCAGACAATGTCACCCAATAGGTAGGGCAAAATTATTGTCTGAGGGTCAATGGAGAAATTTCTTTGGGATATCTTTCTTCCTTTAATAATCAAGTCAGCAGTTTGGTCTGTTTTAGAGTAAACCCTAGCGCTGCTGCCCACTGCCAGGTGAACCCACTGAATGGGTTCTTCTTTCTGTACTAGAGCAGCCATGAGTGTTTGTTCAGTGGGAAAAATCCACAAAGAGATGGATGGGTCAAATCGGGCCAGATGCACCTGGTTTAGGCAGTCCTAAATTTCCTGAAGCAGGTCTCTATGACAATCCAAAATCGTAACATTATCATGGACCGAGGAGACCCTCAAAAGTTCAAAGAGGGGAGTTAAGTCACCCAAGACTGGAGCCAATTTAATTGGGTATAGTCACCCAAGACTGGAGCCAATTTAATTCTCCCATAACCTGCTGCCACTCGGGCAGGGTGTAAGTATGCTTGAGTGAGAGTTGTGGTTTCAGAGGGGAGACTACTGACAGGGTTAACTCAGTGCCCAGTATCTTGAATGGGAGAATTGTTTGAATCTTGTTAGGGGATGGGTGGAGATGTCCTTGCTCTAAAAGGAGCATCAAATTTGTGAAGGCCTTGTCTAAATCTCTGGTGGCCTGTGTTCCAAGAATAATGTCATCCATGTAAACAAAAATTTTTACGTGGGCCTGTTGGATAAGGGGTTTGAGAAGAGCACGAACATAGATCTGACAGAAAGATGGGCTATTAGCCATACCCTGGAGTAACACAGTCCATTCAAACCTGGCATCAGGGGTGTCAAAGTTTGTAGAACGTACTGAGAATGCAAATTTCTCATAATCATTCGGGTGAAGGGGAATAGAAAAAAAGCAATCTTTAATATCAATGATCACTAAATGTAGGTCTGATGGGATGGCTGGTTCCAGGGCATTCCCCTTGGGGGGGTCCCCTGAATGATCATTCTTTTATTTATCTGTCAGAGGTCTTGTAGCATTCTCCATGTTCCAGAATTCTTTTTAATGACAAAAACTGGGATGTTCCAAGGGCTGTTAAAGGGTTTAATATGCCCGAGTTGTAGTTGTTCCTGTACTAACTCAGAGAGTGCCTCTAGCTACTCCCAGGGGAGAGGCCACTGACCCATACAGCAGGTCCTTCTTTCTACTATATGGACAGCACCTGAGGAACAGTGGCCTTCAGAGTTGGGGGTGTCTACCATTGGGTCAGTTAAGACTACACTGTCTCCTGAAGTCATTTACACTGTGTGCCATGGTGATGCAGGCAAAGGCCTCCCCCAGAATGTCCTGTCATAACAGATTGGCCGAGAGACCCTTAGTGATTAGGGGGCAGACCCGGCCTAGGTCATTCTCCTCATCTTCCCAATTGAGGTCTGTCTCGGGCTCCCATGATGGTGTGTCCCCCACCTACTCCATGAATTACAGGCCCCTGTCTAATAGGCCAGGAGGAGTGAATCTCTTTGGCCTTTAAGACCGTCCTGTCTGCTCCTGTGTCTACCAGGCAGTTAAACCATTTTCCTCCTATCTTAATAGTCATTTTGGGCCTGATTCCGGGAACTATAGGGATGGTCCAGTGAGCCTGGGGCTGTTGGGGTCCCTCTTGGTTTAACTGGGCTGAGGGCAGCCCTCTATGAAGTTTAAAGCCTTTCCATCTTTATCGTATTTGGATCGGCACTCTGTCTTCCAGTGGAACCCTTTCTTGCACTTGGGCATGGTGTGGAGGGGGGCCTGCAGCTTGGTGGTTGAGCCTTGCCTTTAGGGCACTCTCTCTTAAAGTGGCCCACTTCTCCACATTGGAAGCACCTTCCCCTATTCATATGGGACGGGGCTTGAGAGACAGCTGGAAAAGCTCGGGTGAGAGCAGCCATAAGGGCCTCTGTCCTCTCAGGGCAGTGGCAAGAAATTCTGACTGCTGCCTGTGGCTCCCTATATCCCTGATGGCCACTATCCACCTCTCCATAGACCTATCTTTAAGCCCCAAACAGGCCATTTTGATTGGCATTCATTCCTTCCCATACCAACATTTTGACAAACTGGTCTCGGAGAGCCCCAGGGGGGAAGTTCCTCTGCAGACTTTTCTCTACCCTATCAATAAAAGTAGCTAAGTCTTCTCCACTTTTCTGATTAATTGCTGAGATGGGAAGGTCCGTGGGACCTTCAGCCAATTGTTTCCAGGATGATAAGGCTAGGTGACTAATCTGATCATGGTAGGGGTCAGGGAGGGCTGCCTGTTGGGTCACTGTACTCCATTGGTTGGCCATTCCCAAGAGTTGGCCATATGTTAAAGGAATTTCTGGTTGGGTTGCTAGGTTTCTCTCAGCCTGCATGCAGCACTCCTCTTTAAAGAGGGTGCACCATTTAATGAATTGCAGCCCTGACAGAACTGCCTTGCAGATGGTAAGCCAGTCTTGAGTAGTACAGGGCTGATGGGCCAGACCCTGAAGGATTGTTTCTGCCCAAGGCAAGTTAGGACCCTCTTCTAAGACAGCCTCTTTCAAATATTTAAGAGTTTTCGGCTCCGACAGATACCACGTTGCGGGTCAAGCTGGATTTGGGTTAAAGTTGACAGGATAAGCCTGATATGATGGGGGGGGGGGGGGCGGACGGGTGGTAGAGGTTGGGTCAATTGGGTCAGGGCCGGCAGATCTGGAAGAGGAGGGTTCTTTCCTCCAAAAATATCTTGGGCTATCTGATCCTTGATATCAACCGGATCAGGATTGTCCTGGAGCAGGCCGGGGGACGAGTCCCTAGGGGGAGGATCTGCACATGAGTCTGGACTATAAGAGTCAGGGTCGGGGGGTCCCATTGCCACTACTTTCTCCAAGGGTGGAAAGCAAGCCTTAAGGGCAGACAATGTGGCAGGGCCTCCCAAGGGAGGCTCTTCTCCATACTCTATTTCTCTCCTTTTAAGGAGAGCTTCAATCAGTCTCAAGTGTCACAAGAAAAGAGATTGGCCCCCTTGATCCATGGGGCAGCCCTCAAAACAGCCACCCATGATTGAAGGGCATGGCAATCAGAAAGGTCAATGCCACGGCTCTTGAGCATGTACCTGAGAGCCTTGAGGGAGGTATCTTGTCTTTTAGATGATATCGTACCCATGGTGGGATCAGAAGAAAAAGAAGAGGAAGTATACAAGAAGGGATATTAAGACAAGGCAAGTGACTAAAACAAAAGGGAAGAAAAGGGGAGACCTGAGGGGAGAAGGTATCTGTTCTAACCTATCATCAGATAGGAGGTCAAAGGGGGTCCACAATCTCCCTAGGGGGTTATAGGAATCGGGCATAGGGAGTAAAAAAGAACCGGCACCTGAGGGGTGACAGACAATCAACTGTGCTCGCCTGGCCGGGTCCCTCGTGGGACCTTAAAGAGTCTTAGCTTAGGAGTGGCCATATAAACCCCAACCTAGGTCTCGGCAGTGTCAAGAATCTCCACTGAGCTGAGACGACTCCACGGACATGCAGGTTGAGAGCCCAATCATGCCCCATAGTCTAACAACTGTGAGGCACACAACATGCACACAGGCATTCGTATAGAGGCATTCATTCATTCAAGAAGAGGCAATTGCCTGTCTTGCTGCCACTACTGGAATGTTGCAAGTCAGGCCTTCAGGGTTCACTGGAGAGTAGCTCCGGCTGGAACCCATCAGTTGCACTGACAAGGTCAATTCTTTCACGAATTGCCAAAGTGGAGAGAGAAAGTGCAAGAAAGAGGGAAGTGAATGAAGAGTTATCGGGAGCGACCAGCACCCCGATCTGCGACCTCCTGTCACCTGGCCAATTTACTTACCCCCAGTGAAGCCTGTCTCTTGCCCTATGTTGGGCGCCAGCTGTCGGGACCCTCGGATCTTGGTACCCAACCCCCGGGGGAAGAAGGTTGCTGCCGCCAGCCCCCCAGCCCGAAAGGACACTCGGATACAACGGGGAAGTCTGTCAAGCAGTTCTTCATTTATTATGTGCTGGGCATTGATATTTAAAGGAATTTTTGGAGGGCAGAATTTTGGCAGGCAGGGTTATCTTATTTTGCAAAGGGGAAGCAGGTGTGGTTTTGCTGAAGCAGTTTCTGAGAAGTACAACCATTGAGGTTATTCTTGGAAGATTAATAGTGCAAAGCGTGCTCATACCAGAGTGATGAGGAAGTGACTTATGGGACTAGGGTGTGTTCCCACAGATGCAGTATTATATAACATAAGCAGGAGAAAAAGTTTTCTAGAATTACAATTTTTTATGGCTTCTTCAGTAATTTTGTTGATATATTATCAAGGCCTCACTTCTGTAGATCAACTTTTTTAGACAAAAAGAGAGGGACCCAGAGAGAGAAAGGGAAGATAGATACCATAGTACTGAAGATTCATCCAGTACAGTAGAGATTGAGTTCAAATCTTGGTTGTACAAGACAAAACAGTTCACCATCCAGGCAAGCAATCTTTTATTTTATTTTATTTATAAAAAGGAAACATTAACTAAACCATAGGATAAGAAGGGTACAACTCCACAAAATTTGCACCACTGGAACTCTGTATCCCATCCCCTCCCTTGATAGCTTTCCTATTCTTTAATCCTCTGGAAGTATGGACCCAAGATCCTTGGAGGATGCAGAAGGTGGAAGGTCTGGCTTCTGTAATTCCTTCCCTGCTGAACATGGGCGTTGACAAGTCCATCCATACTCCTAGCCTGCATCTCTCTTTTCCTAGTGGGGCAGGGTTCTGGGGAATCAGAGCTCCAGAGCACATTGGTGGGGTTGTCTGTCAAGGGAATTCTGGTTGGCATCATGCTAGCATCTGGAACCTGGTGACTGAAAAGAGATTTAACATATAAAGCCAAACAAGTTGTTGACTAGTCATGAATCCAAAGACTGGAATAGTACAGATGAAGAGTTGGGGAGGGGTCTCCATTTTATAGATAGCTAGTAGGCGTATTTTATTTATATTCCAAAAGGCCTATGGTTACACTAGTTTTTTTTATTTTAATGATTTTATTTTTCACAAGAGTGTTTTAAAACATCTCATCTACATTTCTATGCATCCCAATGTAGAATTCTGTAAAATTTGCAATTGAGCCTTCACAAGTGAAAGAATTAAAGACTTTTCTGGGCAAAGTTGATATGACTTTGTCGACAATGTTAAAATAGATAATCTCAAGATGGAGGAGTCCATGTGGGAGCGATAAAACTAAGATAGAGGGGGAGTGGGGCGGTAGTGTAGTGGGTTAAGCGCATGCCAGTGTCATGAAGCGCAAGGACCAGTGTAAGGATCCAGGTTCCAGCCCCTGGCTCCCCATCTGTAGGGACATCACTTCACAAGAGATGAAACAGGTCTGAAGGTGTCTTTCTCTCCCCTTCTCTGTCTTCCCCATCTCTCTCCATTTCTCTCTGTGCTATCTAACAATAAGGACATCAATAACAACAATAAAAAACAACAAGGTCAACAAAAGGGAAAATAAATATTTAAAAAACAAAAAAACTAAAATGGAGGACATCTATTTAATGTAAATGTAACCTAGGAGACACTGTCTTGTCAGCAGCAAGGAGTCCTTAGTTCATCATGTGAATTGGATCAAACTTATTAATGACTTATTCTGTTCAAAATTAACACAAGCAAAGAGAAAAGAGAGGAAACCCATAAAAACTGCATTCAGGTGAGAGCTCTGTACTTCAAGTCTAACTCTCAGACCATGATTTTACTTTAGGGGTGCAATTTTGCTTGCCCTTGATTTTAATTCCTCTTTTCCTCTTTTAAAGAAATTTCACATCTTAAATAAAAGGTTTTACTCTTTTTCAATAATGTATGCAAGAATTTAACCAACTTTTCTTGAGGTCCAGTCCCTTAGGCAGCAACAGAATATCTGTAAGAATGTCAACAAAAGTGCTTTAGAGAAAGGGAAACTTCTGTGGGTCAGGAAATTAGATACACATAGAATAAGGAAGAACATCAGCATAGAAATAATTTGTGAAAGTAAAATAGAAACTTTTTTCTATATTTGTTTATTTATTTTTAAAGAGACTAGAGGGAGGAATTGAATGTATTTGGTTATCTTTCAAGTTATATTTACGTATTTAATGAGAGGAAGTGAGACTGTTGTATTTCCCTAAGTATGTCCAGTGCCAGAGATTGAACCTGGGTCCACAGATTTGCAAAGCATCTATTCATTCTATCAGCTGATTCACCACTTCAGCTACTATATTGTTAATATAAGATATTCATGTTACACATTAATCATATTGCATTTGAACTTTTATGAGATAAAAGAGAGAGACAAAATCCATTCAGTTGTTCTTATTTGCTTTTGTCTCTCCTTTATATGCAAAGTTTAGGATTATATTTGGGACTTCACCACTACAAAGCATATATTTAATGGCTGAAATACAAAACAAATACAATGTCTGAAAGTGGATTTGAATTAGCTGTAAATGTATGTTATGTATTTTATAGATGTGATATCACATTATTTATATCTTTAGTTATATATACTTTTAATTTTACTCTGGACTAATCCAGTAACAGATGACACTGGAATTCTTAGTTGTGGTACTATGGCAAAACATATAATAGATTAAATAATTTAGTCCAAAACCATAGATTAAATACATTTTCTAATGCTATATAAGGTACATTTAATTTAATTAGGACTACTTACAACAACAACAACAAAATACATTAAAGAATAAACATTCTATGAAGATTAGAAATAATGTTTAAATACACATCATTTTCCTTTGGGAGTTAAACATTTTTAAGTTGGCATTCCTCAAAATTCACTTGTTTTTCTCATTACTATGGAAGCCATAGGATTGCTTGTGAGAGAACAAGAAGACATCTGCAAAAGAAAAGAACTGTGAAGCATCACATTTCCTAGCACTTTTTCTCATGTCATGCTTTCTAATCTCATTTTAGGCAACTCTGAACACCATATGGGGGCTAATTGAGTCACCAATGAATTAAAGATCATAGAAACAATGGCATCTTTTCATAATTATTATGCCTTCCACTTCCTCTTTATCTATTAAGTCAAGCTGTTTCAAGATATGATTAGTAAACATGTTTGTCATTTTAATCTAGGAATAATTAAGTATACAAATCATGACCTCATTAGATCAATCATATATCTCCCTGGGAAGATAACAGAGGGTTGTGTGTGAAATACATTTTCTTTTAACAGTGTGACAATTCTTGGAAAAAATCACAATGAATGCAAAGTCTCAAGGAATGTAAGTGACCTTAACATGTGTGTCTCCTTTACAAAACATAAGAACTTTTAAAAAAATTATATGAGGGAGCTGGGTGGTGGTGCACCCAGTTAAGTGTATATTAATTACCATGCTCAAGGACCAAGGTTCAGCCTCTGCTTCCCACCTGCATGGGGAAGCTTCATGAGCAGTGAAGCAAGTCTACAGGCTTCTTTCTTTCCCCTTTTCTGTCTACCCTTCTCTCTCAATTTCTCTGTCCTGTCAAATAAAACAAGAAAAATAAAAGAGGAAAAACTGGTGGCCAGGAAGAATGGATTCATATTGCTTGCACTGAGTCCCAGAAATCATCCTGATGGCAATAATGTTAAAATGAATAAAGGAAATTTATAGAATAAAACTAAAAGTAGGGATTTCTGAAGACTTTAGGTTCTATAGCACTGACTGAATTCAAAAATACTCTTACCCAACTTGGATGAGAAGAGCATAGATATTTAAAACTTTGACAGCATATAAACTGACATTTATGTCATTATGAAAAAGAAAGGCATCAATTTTACCATTTCAACAAGAAAAAAAATGCTGAAAACTTAAAATCAGTAACTTATCTTATATCCATTAAATAGTGTTTCAGAGTAAACAAAACAAAAGCAAAAAAAAATCCAGGTGCAGGTACACAATTAAGAATTTTTTTTTGTGGGGGGGCAAAACTCCTATATAGCAAAAGCTGTTAGAAATAGATAAATATTTTTGCAAATTTCTGGTGGCTGTGGATAGATTAGTTTGAGAAAGAGAAAGCATCAGGCTCCCAGTAGCTCTTAGCTTTTTTTTTTTTCCTTTTTTACTTCAAGAACCCTATCAAATTCTCTAGGTTAAAATCCAAAGGAAAAAAAAATACAGATGCTTTAAACAAGAGGAAGGTTAAAATTTCCATGTTAAAACATGGGTAGGGAAAGTAGTTCAATTAGTAGAGCAAAGTCTTTATATACATGTACCCAGTTTAATCATCGGACCCTCATGCATGGGA
Organism: Erinaceus europaeus; assembly: GCF_950295315.1. Taxonomy (NCBI): domain Eukaryota; kingdom Metazoa; phylum Chordata; class Mammalia; order Eulipotyphla; family Erinaceidae; genus Erinaceus; species Erinaceus europaeus. The sequence continues at coordinate 42,761,819 of NC_080180.1, read as the reverse complement.
GTGGTGTACTGACTTCCCTCTATAGCATAGGAAATAAATAAAAATTTAAAACAAAATATAAAAACAAGTCCCAAATCATTTACTTTGTACACATGTTCCACTATGCCCAATTCATCAACATTGTAGTTATCAAATGTATTGCTAGAAAGATCCTTTATCCTTATCCCTGAGTTTATGCTTATGGCAAATGACTCAGTTCCCATAAATGTCTTAGCTTCCAAAATCAGGAATGTTCAGGGTGGTATGGCTGTAGACCACAAATTTCTGTAAATTTGAAACAATTACTAATAATTTGTTTTTTTACTCAGTGGTTAGAAAAGTGAGTTATTTCTAGGGTTCATTTGGTCATCAGAACATATGCTCTTCCACATTTTTCGCACGTTATATTTTTTGAGCCACCTATTTAAGTTTGTTCAAATTCAAAATAATTTTTTTAACTTTTCTTCACTTCTTAATTGTGTTTTTTAGAAAGTCAAAGGAGAAGGTTTACCCTGGACAATTGCAGGGCTTTGTAGCTACATCATTAATGCTGGCTTTGTAGAATTAATTGGGAAATACTCTCTGTGGACCAGTTTCCTGTCAGAGTTCATGTACAACTTATCCCTTTCTTTTTTTTTTTTTTTAATTTTTTATTTAAGAAAGGATTAGTGAACAAAAGCATAAGGTAGGAGGGGTACAACTCCACACAATTCCCAACACCCAATCCCCATAACCCACCCCCTCCCAGAGTTCATGTACAACTTATCCCTTTCATTACTATTAGGTAGGTAGAATTCACCACTAAGACAATCTGGTACTGAGCGTGTTTTTTTTTTTTTTTAGTAACAAGGACTATGTAAAATAAAAATATTTAGTAAATATAAGACTACTAAAAACAATGTATTTCAAATTTATTTTTTTGTGAAATGAATGCATCCATTGAGTAAATTTATTTAAAATAGAAAATAGTTTACTGTGAAAGCTCTTCCATCTCAAAACTAAAACTTCTATCTCATTATGACTCTTTTGTATTTTTTTTTTGTGGTGTGTGTGTGTGTATGACACCAAGGCATCCTCACTGTGGACTGACTTTTTCAGGTAGAGAGAGAGAGAGAGAACACTACAGCATTGAAGCTTTCAATGAGGTGAGTTGGGCTGATATTTGGACCAATGACCTCACCTGACAAAATAGACATACTAGTCAGGTGAGTTATTTTGCCTGCTCACAATATATCTACTTAAAAAAATCAGATCAAGTATAAATTAATGTAGAGCATTCTCTGAACATTTTAGAGGCTAAATGTTTAAAAAAATTGAAAGAAAAGTTATTTTTCTCCGAAGATATTTATGCCTGAAAGATCATATTCTTATGATAGATTATACAATCTATCTGTTTCCAAAAACTAGTCATTTCTCTTAGTGTTTATATGTACTTTGGGGATCCTCTCGTTCTTAAATACTTGTACTGTATTGCATTTGTTATCTTAGGATCTCAAGGTGACTGTTTTTAGGCAGGACATGGTAAGTACTACAAAAAATATCAACAAGTCATCTAACATCATGAATATCTGTTTTAGAAAAAAAAATATTACAGGTATATCAACCTCAGGGGGGAAACAAGCAAATTTTTTTGTGTGTGGAGGGTTAAGCAGACATGGTACTAAGGGAAAGGACCCACTCAGGCATCCTGGTTGGAGTCCCCGACTCCCCACCTGGGGGTGAGTGGGGTCGCTTCACAAGCAGTGAAGTAGTTCTGCAGGTGTCCTTCTCCCCCTCTCTATCTTCCTCTCCCCTCTCAATGTCTCTTTGCCCTATCCAAAAAAAAATTAATATCTTTCTTTAATTTTATTATTGGATAGAGACAGAGAAATTGAGAGGGGAGGGGAAATAGAGAGGGCGAGAGACAGAGTGATAACTGTAGTCCTGTTCTGCCACTCATGAAACTTTCCCCCTGCAGGTGGGACCAGGGGCTTGAACCCGAGTCTTTGTGCTCTGTTAATGTGTGCACTCAACCAGGTGAGCCACTGACCCCCCCCCCCAAGTTTTTATTTTAATGGCCACAGGAAAAGTTATTCGTAGTATAGGCACCAAGCCCCAGTGATAACTCTGGAGGCAAGTGGTAGGGGGCGCTGTGTGATACCTCATCTGGTTCAATGTACATGTTATATGCTCAAGTACCAGGGTTCAATTCCCCAGTCCCCACCTACAGGGAGAAAGCTTCCCAAGTGATGAAAAAGGGCTGAAGATGTCTCTCTTTCTCTCTCTCCTCTATCCCCCTTTTCCTCACTACTTCTGACTGTTTCTATCCAATAAAGAAATATATTAAAAATAAATTTAAAAATATTTAGAGACAGACACAGAGAGAGGGAAAAACAACATAGAACCAAGTATTTACCCAGTAATATCTGATTGATCTCAGATCAGGATCAAACACATGAGAAAGCAGGGACCTCACAAGTGAACTGCCTCCCAGCTCTGAAATGCATTCTCCCCCAACAAGATACAGGTGCTTAACAGATGATATAAGATGGTTCTGTTATCAAACATTTACTCTCATTGGAAAGAAAATCAAGTTATAATGAACTGGAAAAAATAGTTTTAATGGCTTTTAATTATGTAAATAAAGTGTACATTTTAAACAACAGAATGCAATTGTTGATTTTTTTTCAGATCTATGTCATCCTATGCTGTTCCTTGTATTTATGGTTTTATTTAGCATTTAATTAATTTTGTCCTAACCTATTAGTCACTTACATCTTTATTTTATACTGTATTACCTTATGAATTCCTCTCAATCTCCTATATTACATATATGTGTATATGCATACAATATCTGATAATCTTTTTCTGTATATCAGAGAAGTAGATATTTTCTTTTGCCATATCTCTATAAAAATTAACCATTAACTACAGGAAACCATAATTTAAAAGGGCACATTTCACACTTTCTATTTAAAAAGGTTTATAAGACCTTTTCTTAACGTTAAAATTACTCTCTGTGCCTTTGTTTAAATATATAAAAGGATAATATAACAATCTGATATTTTCATTCAACTCAGGCCTTGACATTTTTTACATGGTTTTTATTCATCATTTTTAGGTGTTCAAATGAAACTACTTTGATTTTTTAAATACTCACAGTATTGGCTTTACTAATGTCTGAGTAACAGATTCAGTTTCAGAAAAGACGCATCTTCCTTTTTAGTTCTGTAGCTTTGATGTTTCCCTGGGTTGTTAACCCCACCAAAGTTTTTTCCTCATTTCTTATACTTCATCTTACACTAATAACTTCATTGGCTGTTCAGGGAACTTATTAAGCTATAATCACATCTTTTTGTTCCTTATCTCTCTCTTTTTTATTATTTATATATATAAAGGAAACACTGACAAAACCATAGGATAAGAGGGGTACAAATCCATGCAATTCCCACCACCAGAACTTCATATCCTATCCCCTCCATTGATAGCTTTCCTATTCTTTTTTATATATTTTTTAATTTATTTTTTATTTAAGAAAGGATTAACAAAACCATAGGGTGGGAGGGGTACAACTTCACACAATTCCCACCACCCAATTTCCATATCCCATCCCCTCCCCTGATAGCTTTCCCATTCTCTATCCCTCTGGACCCAGGGTCTTTGTGGGTTGCAGAAGGTGGAAGGTCTGGCTTCTGTAATTGCTTCCCTGCTGAACAAGGGCATTGACTGGTCAGTCCATACTCCCAGTCTGCCTCTCTCTTCCCCTAGTAGGGTGGGTCTCTGGGGAAGTGGAGCTCCAGGACACATTTGTGGGGTCTTCAGTCCAGGGAAGCCTGGCCGGCATCCTGATGGCATCTGGAACCTGGTGGCTGAAAAGAGAGTTAACATACAAAGCTAAACAAATTGTTGAGCAATCATGGACCCAAAGGTTGGAATAGTGGAGAGGAAATGTTGGGGGGTTACTCACTGCAAACTCTAGCGTACTTCTGCTTTCAGGTATATATTTTGCCCTAGTTTATGGATACATGTGAACATACATTCTCTCACACAGAACCTGGTCTATATCTGTCAGTCAAAGTTCAGAGTTCAATATGCCAGACTAGCTTCATGGTGGGAGACAGAGACCAGGGACACACGGCTGAGCAGAGAAGCAGTATTTCTTTATTCACGAGCAAACGGTTCAAAAAACTAATCTAATCTAATCACCACACAAATCTGTCCTCCATCTTCCTCCTCCTGCAGCAGAGAGTCAGGAACTCTGGAAGTACCTAGGATGGGGGCGGGGAGAAGCAAGAAGAGCAAAAAGGCCAGGGCTAAACCAAATCTCCCAGAGGTAGGGGGAGTGAGACCAAACCAATGTAACAGAATGACCATGTAAATAGGCCACAACGTCAAGCAATGTAACAGAAGGGATCCCAGAATCAGAACTAGAAGCATACCAACAATTCCCCATTTTCTTTTTAACTAATTGACCATAGTATCAGGAGTGTGGGGTGAACAGAAACCTATATTGTACAGACCTATATTCTTCAAAAAAGAAACTGGCACAAACATGGAAGAACAAGTAAGCGAGCAATAAGAACCAGTGTGATGCCAAGGGAAGTCCTGAGGGGGGGCGTTTCCTGCCTCTGTGGGCATTACCTATCAGGGAGGGAGGAAGTCCTATAGAATCCCAAGGCAGCTGGCTGTAGTCAGTCTTTGAGAAACCCAGCAGCATAACGGGAAGCTACTGTAGTGTGGTGTATCAGTAAGTCCGATAGAAGTGCCAGTCTAAAGCGATGTCCACTGAAGAATTGCCAGGGGGTGGATTGTTGCATGAGAAAGGTCAGCTGCTGGAATTCCGCTTTTCTGTAGAGAGCTTGACAGCTGAAATTTACTTACTTATGAAACAAAACTTGTAGCAGGTTAGAAGTTTACCACAATTGATAACTCGATGATTATAATTGGTTTAAATATCTTTATAAATTTGGAAGGTCTTTCTCATTTCATTTTAAGGCTGCTTAACCAATTTAAGCGCAATAAAATGTGGTAAGGCAAAGAACCACTGCTAGAGCCTCAGGCATGAGAATCATTAGCATAACCATTGTGCAATGTATAGTTCCTAATTGAGAAGGTATTTGAGAGCTTCACATATCAACAACGTTTTTTTTTTTTTTTTTACCGTCTGTTACACCCATACAAGATGGAGACACACCCTAGGTGGACACAGGTCTCCTAGATGAACTTAGCCAAAATATATTGATTTTTTTAACTAATTTTTTACCTCAGATTTTAAATGTAAGTTAATTTTATCTTTATGAGAATTATGTTGAAAATCTTTTTCATTTAACTTTGCCTGTTAAGATTGTAGCCTCAAAGTTACATTTTTAATAACCTTAAAGTTAATGTTTACCAAACTTCAAACACACACATAAACATGGTCTTCAATACACAAGCAGAAAAACTTTTGTTACGAAGACATGTCATCTTAAACACGAATTTAGATCTGTACTGTCTTAGCCATTTGGGGGGTGCGCCATCTGGAGGTGGCCTCCCGCGCAGCTCCACTTCCAGGAATAGCAGGTCACCATCACTGCACTGATCTCTAAGTATTCTAGTGCCTCTGCCTTCAGAGCCATGCTGGGGATCTCGGTCAGGGATCCAGTCCTGGCAGGGAGCCTGCAGTCTCTGGGTGGTCCAGGATCTGCCCAGACTTCATAGCAAGAGGACAGGCAGGCTGGCCATGCAGAAGGTGCAGACCGAGGTGCTCCTGGGCAGGGGCCAGGATGGGCTGCAGCTCTGCCCGCCATGCCCGCTGCCCTGCTCCCAGCTGCCAAGCAGCGTGGAGGGACCCCACAGCAAATGTCCCACATCCCGGAGTGGCAAGTGGGCTCCGGCGGGCCGGCAGTGGGCGGAAAACAAAGTGTGGCCCCCAACGAAATGTTCCAGAGACAGAGAAACAGTCTCATGAAGAAAGGGTAGAGGCCTTTGGAAGCCTCTTCATAAGCAGAAAATCAGCTCATAGTGGATAGGTAGCCAAGTGTTTTCACTTATCTGGGGGATAGGCAGGTCAGGTCCCACGTTGGTGCACTATATATTTAGGTTTTGGGACTTTGTTAGAAAGTGATCCACCTGGGATGGAATTAGAGAATACTATGAAAGGAAAGGTCTCACCCGAGTAACGAAGCTGAAGGGTTGTCATTCTACACCTGAAGTTTCTGGACACAATCTGAGCTGAAGCATGTTGAGGTGGCAGTCAATGCATTGATTAGGTTGTGATCGGCAGATGCAATATTATTATTTTTTTTTCCTCCAGGGTTATTGCTGGGCTCAGTGCCTTCACCATAAATCCACCACTCCTGGAGGCCATTTTTCCCCCTTTTGTTGCCCTTGTTGTTTATGAAAAACTGCTCCAGATCACTTCTTCTTCTAGCGTTTGCCCTTCTTCCATAGCCAGTCAACAGCGTCAGGTTGAGCCTGATGTAAAGTTTCGACCTCCTTTGAATCTGGAGAGGTGGCAGTCATTGACTATGTGGGTCATAGTCTGTCTGTAGCCGCAGGGGCAGTTCGGGTCGTCTCTGGCTCCCCAGCGATGGAACATAGTGGCACACCGGCCGTGGCCTGTTCGATAGCGATTGAGGAGGGCCCAATCATAACGTGCTAGGTCAAAGCCAGGTGGACGCTTGCAGGGGTCTGTGATGAGGTGTTTGTTCTTTACCTCAGCTGACTGCCAGCTCTGTTTCCAAGAGTCTGGAACAGAGAAGTTCAGTGTAGGCGTAGGGGACCAGATTGGGTGACGAGACGTCAAGTGTTGGACAGGGTGGGCGAAGATATCCGCGTATATTGGCAGGTCCGGTCGAGCATAGACGTGGGAAATGAACTTAGATGATTCCGCATCCCGACGAATATCTGGCGGGGTGATGTTGCTAAGAACTGGCAGCCATGGGACTGGGGTGGAACGGATGGTTCCAGAAATTATTTTTAACTCAACAGTATTCCATTATGTATAGATAACCAAGAGAAGACAAACATGAAAATGATGATCTCACCCATAAGTACAAAAGAGAAAACACAAAAATCTTGGACCAGCTTTGATATATTGCACCAAAGAAAAAAGCATGAGGCTCTGAAGAAGGAAGGGAAGGGAGAATACTGATAGAAATTTGGGGCCTAGTACATGATGGTGACCAAAATTGGGGATGAGAGTGTTTTGCAGTCACCTATCATGAAAAAGAGGTGAAATTTTATTCATGTGTCAACTGTACTATAAATCATTAAACTCCCAGTAAAGTAAAAATAATTGTTATGCTATTTTCTAATTTTAGCTCAATAAATATGATATATGCATATGTCATAAACATCGATAATATATATTTGACCCACATTTTGTTTTACTTATCTTTACCAGGCTTTTTATCTTCTCTTTTTCCTTTACTCAAATATTATTAAAACTATTTCCTCCAAATATGGAACTGACTTAACTTGTCCTTCCTTTTTTTTTTTACTCATAAATTAAGTTTTTCTTTCTGCTTATACTCTGCTCTTAAACACAAATGCAAATTTTTCAGAGTAAAAGTTTCAATCCAACCCAGACTTTATTATTTAATCCATTCTAAATCTGTAGCAAGTTTGTCTTTACCTCATCACACATGCTCTGTGAAGAACAGACTGTAGTCTGTCTTAATTTTCTCTGCCATTGACTTTACCCATTTCATTCTGACATTGTCTTTTTCATTCCATAGAAATAAGTCTAGCTGCAATCTTCAAAGATCCTGTCACTGAAGTCAACTGATTTTAGTTCTACTTACAAAATGTTTCTGTTCCATTTAAACTGCAGAGTTTATCACTTACCTATTCAAATTCTCTCTTCCATTACCTTCCTTGCTAACACACTTTCCTGAGTGCTCTCATTCATTAATTAATTCATTCATTCAGGGTCATTTTGATGTATCCTCATTCTGTATACTTTAAATTTTCACTTGCCTCAAGGTTATATTTTCTTTTTTTTTAAAAATTTCATTACTGGGGGATTAATGTTTTACAGCTGACATAGTCTGTACATGCATAACATTTCTCAGTTTCCCACGTAACAATACAACCCCCACTAGGTCCTCTGTCATCCTTTTCCAGGACCTGTACTCTCCCCGCAACCTACCCCAGAGTCTTTTACTTTGGTGCAATATACCAACTCCAGTTCAGGTTCCACTTGTGTTTTCTCAAGGTTATATTTTTATTCATTTCTTTATGCATGTATTTATTTACAATATTAAGTTATTAAAATATCCTAGGTCTATGCTAGGACTGAAATTAGAGTGGAAAATATTATATTAAATTCATTTTTATTAGAATGCCATAAGTAACATATAAGCAAGATGCCTATTTAAACTCCTAAAAATCTAAAGCTGTGGTAAGTGCTCTGTGGAAAACAGAAATCATTTTACATATGCTGGTACACCTACTGTCATTTCCCACTTTACCTGTTCCCATGAACACTTTTATCATGGTGCCAGCTTTCAAGTGAAAATTCGTAACCTTTTCCCTTGCATTTTCTTTTAATTTGAGCTTGTGTCAAATTAGTTATTGGAACTATTTGTCTGGTCCTATCAAGAAAAAGTAAGCTGAACATACTTAACATTTAAATAACATATATATTTAATCCATCATCATGTGTTTCCCCATTTGTGTCAGCCATTTGACCTTTTAGTTGTTGAGTATATGATTTAACTCCTCCTCCTTTATAGTTAGTCACAATATCCTTTTGCTTTACTTCTTATTTGATTTGTGAATTTACTTCCTACTTTCAACCCCGTTACTTTACATTGCATATTTCAGGCACTTATCACTTGTGTTCCTCTACTACTCTAAAAGTGAATTTCTCTGTCTATAGACATAGTAAAATTCATCTTCCAATGTCTCTCTAAAAATATATATATATTTAAAAACAAGTTCATATTATGTCACAATTCCTTTTAGAAACATTAATTTTGTTCATCGGATGAAGAACAAAAATGGGTTTCTAAATAATCTATGGTATAACTATTGCCTAGAGATACAGTCTCTTGCCTATCTTTATATATAAGCACAATCCACTGATTTTATTTCTCTATACTCAGTTTTATTTAACCATCTGGATGGCTTTACCCATCTACCTTTATGCTACTGAGAAATGTTGACATCCCTTCCTCTCTTTAATTAGAATATATATATATATGTAAATTTGTTTCAAAACTTAAGCAATTTATCTCACTCTATTAAATACACATAAACATCATTCAACAATAATGTTCAAAGGTGCTCCTATGTTCTTTTGAATATCCTATATAATTCATATCTATATATGTTTAATTTAATTATTTATTTAAGAAAGGAGACATTAACAAAACCGAAGGATACAAGGGGTACAACTCCACACCATTCCCACCACTGGATCTCCATATCCCATCCCCTCTCCTGACAGCTTTCCCATTCTCTGTACCTCTGGGAGTATGGACCCAGGGTTGAATTTTACTATTGACATGTCCATGTATTACGGATATCTCTCATGGAGTTGGGTAGAGGATAGACTGATTATGTGTGTATCTAGATAACTGATCACATACTGATAGATAGATTAGGCAGATACATATATGCTTAGAGTAAAATGTAGACATCTATGTGATATATCATGCATGATATGTAAGATACAGAATACACACAAGAAAAAAGGGCAGTGGGCACAGCCAATGTAACAAGAGAATCCTAGCACACTATATCTTCAGAAAATACCTAAATTCAACCAGGAGACTGGGAGCTAGCGCACCCATTTGTACATACATGGTACCATGCTAGACTACCTGTGTTCAAGCCTTGACATCACATGGAAACAACACTCATGTCTCTGGAAAAATTCTATGCACTACTAAAAAATGTTTTGATGTTTTTCCTTCTCTCTAAATGTCTAAAGTTGAAAGATAAAAAAAATTCAACTGGCAAGAATGTACCAAGACAATAACATAAAATAAAGAATTCAATCACAATTTCTGCAACTTTGCAGCAATCAATGCAGAAGCAAATCACAACACTGCAGTGATTAGCTGAAAATACTTAGGGCTTGGTTAAAAAAAAAAAAAAAACAGATGTCATCTTTGTTCAAACATCCAACTTAGCACTGAACAGAGAAACAAAATGTGCTCCCCACACCAATGGCATATGATACCCAAATTCTTAGTCTACCTTCAGTTTACCAGTACAACAGCCTGCAATTCTACCTGAGCTATCCTACTCCCCAGCCTCCTTTTAAAATTTTATTTATTTACTTGATAGAGACAGAGGTAAATTGATAGGAGGAGAGGGAGATAGATCAGGAGAGAGACAGAGAGACACCTGCAGTATTGCTTCACTACCAGAGAAGCTTCTTCCCTGTAGGTGGGGATCAGAGACTTGAACTAGGTCCCCATGTACTGTACCATGTGTGCTCAACCAAGTGTGCTACCATTTGACTCCCCAAGTCTTTTTTCTTTTTTTTTTTAATTTTTTTTATATTTATTTTATTTATTTATTCCCTTTTGTTGCCCTTGTTTTTTTTTTATTGTTGTAGTTATTATTGTTGTTGTTGTTGGATAGGACAGAGAGAAATGGAGAGAGGGAGGGGAAGACAGAGAGGAGGAGAGAAAGATAGACACCTGCAGACCTGCTTCACCGCTTGTGAAGCGACTCCCCTGCAGGTGGGGAACCAGGGTTCGAACCGGGATCCTTATGCCGGTCCTTGTGCTTTGCGCCACCTGCGCTTAGCCCGCTGCACTACAGCCCAACTCCCCCAAGTCTTTTTTCAAGTGATTATTTCTCTTACTTTAGCATACTTTGAGCAAAAAGTCTGTGACCATTCAAGTAGTTTCATTTTTTTCTAGTTTCCCCAGAAGTTAACATATCTCCAACAAACCATCAGGTTATCATGAACTCCAGTCTTTAGAAGGCTTGTGTTACAAAAATTCAACCTTAATTCTCACAAATTGTTAAATTCTCATTTTAATGTCAAAGTAGCACTAGTTATTAAATCCCCTCTGTTTTGATTTAAAAAAAAAATCATTCTCAGTTCACCAACTGGATGGTGTTATTAGTTCCCATTAGACTGGAACACACTTGATGGAAAGGATATTTCTTCACTTCCAATTTTATTCTCTATTTCCCCTATATTTTATTTTTCTGTCTTAGGGTCTTTATCATTCAAAGGAGATTCCAGAGGTAGAACATGGATTGACACTACAAGCACTTTGGTGTGGACGTCTGAGACCACTGAGTTACAACTGAAGAGATTAGAATCCATTTGAGCAACTGTATTGTTTGTCATCAATTAAACCAGATATGACGTTCCATCTGTTCCAATTTTTTATCTTGAATGGTTGACTACGAGCCTCAATTCTCTAGTTTTCTGCTGTCCAAGGTTTGTAGGTTATTGGGTGTGCATATAGGAATTGTTGCCAGTGGATAAAAGCTAAATCTGAGGCAGGAAGTACTCAAGTAAAACTTTCAGTTTATCACTGTTATTTCTTTTTTAAAAATATTTATTTATTATTGGATAGCCAGAGGGAAATTGAGAGGGTAGAGGGAGATAGAATGAATGGGAGAGAGGGAGACAGAGTGATACCTGCAGTCCTGCTTCATCATTATGAAGCTTTCTCCCTGCAGGTGGGGACCAGGGGCTTGAACCTTGGTCCCTGTACACTGAAATGTGTGTGCTTAACCAGGTGCACCACCGCCTGCCCCCTTATCACTGTTATTTCTTATGAAGTTCCCTAAATCTAAATCCACTTCAATTTATGAACACTCTTGTGTCTTCATTACTATCCTAATTTTTCTAAGTGCCTTATAGTGGCATACCTTCATGACTTAAAAACCTATTTCTATCATTAAAAGTCTGAAACCGATTCTCAACTCTGACACCATCTCTCCAGACAATAGTTTTAGTCTACCTGTATGCTAGCTATCAAGCTCAGGCTAAAATAACTAAAGTCATGAACTGCATGGAACTTACCTAAAATAGACTTCTAGCTACTTGCCACCCAAAGAACCCTAATTTCATCTGCTCCATTCTTACCTTGTGGTTCCTATTTATTAAACATTTTGTCCTGCTTTATACCTTACCACCTTGAGCTGCCAAGTTGCAAAGCTACTATGACACCATCCTAACTTCTCTGGGCAGACAGCCTCACCAGTGTGTCCTAAAGTCTCACTTTTCCAGAGCCCTACCCCACTAGGGAAAGATAGAAACAGATTAGGTGTATGGATCAACCTGTCAATGCCCATGTCCAGTAGAGAAGCAACTACAGAAGTTGGAACTCCCACCTTCTACACCCCATAAAAAATTTGGTCTATACTCCTAGAGGGATAAAGAATAGGAAAGTTTCCAATAGAGGGGATGGGACACAGAACTCAGGTGGTGGGAAATGTTTGAAATTATACCCCTATTATCTTATGAACTTGTAAGTAATCATTAATGGTTTTTTAAAAGTTTAAATCCACATGTTAGAGGTCCAGTCTCAGAATGTGACTAAATTTGGAAACTGAGCTTTAAAGAGGCTCTTAAGATGGTGGTCTGGGAGGTGGAGCAGTGGATAAAGCACTGTACTCTCAAGCATGAGGTCCTGAGTTCAATCCCCGGCAGCACATACATGTACCAGAGTGATGTCTGGTTCTTTCTCTCTCTCCTATCTTTCTCATTAATAAATAAATAAAATATTTTAAAAAGAGGCACTTAAGGTTAAATTAGTCAGCTAGTGTCACTTTTATTTCAATATGATTGTTGGTTTGTTTAGAAAAGTGGGGTTATGATAAAATTCACAGAAGGAAGACTCTATGAGACACAAAGAAGAGGTAGTCACAAGCAAGTCAAGGCAAGATTGCTCAGAATGAAATAGCTCTGCTGACAAATTGTCTTGAACTTCTTGCCTTCAGAATAATGAAAAAATAAATTTCTGTTGTTGAAGCCACCTACACTGTTTATTTTGCTAGGGTAGCCCTTGTGGACTAACACAAATGGCCATTCTATGGAACACTGTACTTCTGTTCACTTTATCAGAATTTCTCAGAATCAGTCTATAATATTTTTTTCTAGTATAAAGAAAGAACTCAATGATATCCTGATTTGAAAACTATTCATTGAATTGTTCTTTGGTAAAGTTGATGAAACAACTAACAAATGTAGTAGGCACCTAACTTTAACTTGTTAGTAATCTAATTTGGTGTCTCCAACACTTTGTCCTTCATTTGCCTTCTTACACATATGTTTCCTTTTAATACCCTTAGTCATTCAATTTCCTTCCTTTCTTCCTCCATTTATTTATTGCTTTCTCTTTTCTCTCTCTCTCTCTCTCTCTCTCTGTCTCTCTCTCCCTCTCTCCCTCATGCCTCCAGGGTTATCTCTGGGGCTTGGTGCTGGCATTACAAATCCACTGCTCCCGGTGACCTATGACCATTTTTTCCTTTTTCTTTTCTTAATTTTTAAATCTTATTTGATAGAAAAGACAGAAATTGAGAGGAGAGGGGGTTGGATAATGAGAGAGAAAGCCACCTGCAGACCATCTCAATGCTCCTGAAGTGTCCCTGCTGCATGTGGGGGAAGGGGGTTCCGATCCGAGTCCTTGTGTGGGTCCTTCCACTTAGTACTATGGACTCTCAACCAGGCGTGCTATCGCCCATTCCTCTTCATTCAATTTTCTTCCTTCTGACCAAACATCAACCAGTTTCTTTTCTTCCTTTCTTCTGTTGGAATGTCTAATCCTTTCACATTGATGTACATACCCACACCCATATATATTTTTTACTGGAACATTGCTTATCTCTCTCTTATGGTGGTGCAGGGATTGAGTTTATAAATTCAGAACCTCAGGCATGAAAAATTTTAGCATAACCAGTATGATTTTTCCTCCAGCCCACACAATGACTTTCTTAAAATTCCAAATGTTACTTCCTTCTAAAAAATTAATCTACCCACGAATCATACATGACAGGAATTATAGAACTTAAACACTGAACTCAAGTTGATAAACTTCTATAGTAATAGATATTTATAAATCTAGACAAGATCAGAGAATGATCATGTAAGAATTTAATTTTTCAAAAATTTATTCCCTTTTGTTGCCCTTGTAGTTTTTATTATTGTAGTTATTATTATTGTTATTGATGTTGTCATGGTTGGATAGGACAGAGAGAAGTGGAGAGAGGAGGGGAAGACTGAGAGGGGGAGAGAAAGATAGATAACTGCAGACTTGCTTCACGGATTGTGAAGTGACTCCCATACAGATGGGGAGCCAGGGGTTCAAACCAGGATCCTTATGCCAGTCCTTTCTCTTTGCATCACGTGTGCTTAACATGCTGCGCTACCTCCCGACTTCCCAAGAATTTACTATTTGTTGGGAGTCGGTCAGTAGCACAGCAGGTTATGGGCACGTGGCAAGGAGCACAAGGACCAGCCTAAGAATCCCAGTTGGAGCCCCCTCCCCACCTGCAGTGGAGTCGATTCACAGGCGGTGAAGCAGGTCTGCAGGTTTTTATCTTTCTCTCCCCCCTCTGTCTTTCCCTCCTCTCTCCACTTCTCTCTGTCCTATCCAACAATGATAATATTAACAATAACAACAATAATAACTACAACAACAATAAAAAACAAGGGAAACACAAGGGAACATAAATTTAAAAAAAAGAATTTACTATTTGTTTCTATTTGTTTAGGTTGCTGACTTTTATCAACTGATACCTATGTTAGTTGGAACCTCACAGACTGAATCACTAATGACAAAAGATTCTATTCCTAGTATGGAGAGACTCTCCCTTTCTGATAATAGTACAATTAGATGTAAGCTCTGAGTGACTGCGGAACTTCTTTGTTTTCCTTCTTTGAAGAATCATGACTCTGTGCTGTCCCTTTCAATGCCAGAAAACAGTTCAAATAACATCTCCTGTTTTCAAATTGTTTTCCATCGGAGTAAATCTAACACATATTCCATCGTGGTGGAATTGGAATTCTATTTATAAAACACCGACACCATTTTAATAGGTACTTTGATGTATGAAGTGATAAATGCACCTAATTATATAGATGGATAACCAGTAAGTGCACACATAAAGCAGAAATGATTCCACAATAACCAAAGATTGTTGTGAACTGAAAATACATATGCTGAAGGTAAATAAATACTCAAACGATGGTATTAGAAATTGGGATCTTTGGAAAGTGACTAGGCCATGAGGATAGGATCCTCATATATGGTAGACTGTTACCAAAGAGCTTCCCCAGAAGTCTTTCAACCTTTCTGATATTCAGGACACAGTGAACATATTCATAGGTGATTCAAAGACAAATCAGGGAGAAGACTCTCACCAGATACTGAATCCTCCAGTTCTTTGATGTCAGATTTCCTAATATCCATAAATATGAGAAATAAATATTTTTAGCCCACCACATCTATGACATTTATGTTATATGGGCTGACAAATAATTTTCATGTGTGATTTATGGAATAATTCCATTACATTTGATAGAGAAACATGGGGCCAGGTGGTGGTGCACCTGCTTGAGTACACATGTTGCTCAAGAACTCAAGTTTTCTAACCCCACCCCCCACTTGCAGGGGGAAAGATTTGAGAGTGGAGTGTTGAGGGTGTCTCTCTGCCTCTCTTCCTCTCTACCACTCCCTTCCATCTCTATTTATTGCTGTCTCTATCCAATAAAGAAATAAATAAACACAGTACAAATTTAAATAGAAATATTGTAAGTTATATAGATTATGTTTTTAAAATCCTTCACATATCTATTTGTATCTCTAATTCATATAACTCAGTTTCTTGTGACCGCTTTTCAGTAAACCTACAATGAAAAAATAACATTTCTGATTTCATGCAGATTTTAGTCTGCCTCCACACAGCTAACAAAATGTTAAAGTTTAAAACAGATAATGACAATATCTTCCTCCAATCTTTGCATACTTTCCTAGTTCTTTCAGCATCAAAGTCCATCTCCAAATAATTGCACACAAGTAGGTTTAAAACCTAGCTCTTGTTCCATTATACGTCATTACAAATGTAGAACATTACTTGCAAATGTTCATACATTTTAAGGTCCTAGCTTTGCTCCATGCTTTGCACAAACTTTGTCCCTTGCCAGGAAGATTCCTCCTCTACCTCCTACAGAAATTTGTTACCTAACTTCCACTAATTCTCAGCTAGACAAAGCTTAGGCAGTGCTGTTTTCTCCAGTTCTGCAAGTATTCCCACATAATTTTACTTTTCACTATTGTGTTAAATGACTTTGAGCTTGCTGCATTGCATATAACTGCTAACTTGTCTTCCTTTATTCTGGAGAAGTAGTGAAAAAAACTAATTCCCCTCATCTCTCCAGCTAAGAAATTATTGTTGTTTGTGACCTAGTTGTTTGATAATATCAATAAAAGAAAGAAATGAATATAAAAAAATTAAACTAGATAACTATAAAAATGAATCAGCTGGGGGACATCTAGAGGTGGGGCTACAGAGCAGCAGCAGCTGTGTTTCTCTCCTCTCCTCTTTCGAGTCAACTAGGAATACCAAAGAAGAATACCTGGGACCACAAGAAGACAGGACTAGATCTACTTCAGGAACCCACCAAATCACTTGTGAGTGCAAAAATATGTGGCTTGTGGATAGAGAGGATCCTAGGGAGAGATTAAGTGGCTGGTAATAGTATGGCAGTTTACCAGTTGAGACACCACCGCCAGTCTGTTTCACCAACAAAAAGATGGCTAATGGGAGGAGAGACTCCAATAAGACTCACCAAATGAAACTGTGAGCCTCTATTGCTACTGCCCTCAGCGTCTGGAGCAGCTGAGGGGGGGAACCTCTGTGCTGACAGAGAACTAATAAGGAAAATCTGAAAATCTACATCTCTGTGGCCTAGCAGTGGGGCTGTGAGAGTCTCTTTGCATAACCACTGGATTATCTTTGCCCCACCATAATTTATCTCTTGGTCAGGAGTCACTGATTAAGCTAAGAAGACTACTTATAGTTTAAAAGCCCTTAGTTTCCCATAGCCTACAGGGAAGATAAAGAACAAAAGAGACTTTTAAGCAACTGAACTCCAACTCAGGGATTAAAATATTATTGAAACAACTGTCAATTTCCACAACTGTGAACCCTTTAGGTGCCTTACTTAGACACAAGGCAATCCAGGCAAGAGTGATCAGTTATTTGAAAAGTACTGAGAGAGGGACCTCATAGCATACTATATAAAATGGTTAAACCAACAAGAAGAAATATTGGAGAAATGCACCAGGACAAGAGTCCAGCTAAAAGCCCCCCTTAGTCTAGACAACATCAAAGACATAAAGGTTCAAGAATTCCAGAAGATCACAAACAGAATTAACCCAGACTTAAAGACACCAAGACACATCATATTTAAAACAGAAAGGAATAAGGATAAAGAAATGATCCTGAGGGCTGCAAGAGAAAAAAAAAAGTCACCGACAGAGGAAGTCTGTCTTAACCTATAAGATTAGCAGCAGACTTCTCCATACAAACACTACAGGCCAGATGAAAATGGCAAGATATCTATTGACAAAATAAAACATCCCTTTATGAGCAAAACACTACAAAAATGGGAATACATGGAAAATTCCTCAAGACAGTGGAGTCTATCTATAGGAAACCTATAGCCAACATCATACTCAATGATGAAAAACTGGAAGTATTTCCCCTCAAATCAGGTACTAGACGTGGCTGCCCACTATCACCATTATTATTCAGCATAGTGTTGAAGATTCTTGCCATAGCAATCAGGCAGGAGAAAGGAATTAAAGGGATACAGATTGGAAGATAAGAAGTCAAACTCGCCCTATTTGCAGATGACATGACAATACACATAGAAAAACCTAAGGAATCTAGCTAGAAGCTTTTGGAAATCATGAGGCAATATAGAAAGGTGTCAGACTACAAAATTAATATTCAAAAGTCAGTGGCATTCCCCTATGCAAACACACCCATCCAAAAAGATCTGTGTATACATATGTTCTTAGCAGCATAATTTGTAATAGCCAAAACCTGGAAGAAACCCAGGTGTACAACAACAAATAATGACTGAGCAAGTTTTAGTATATATACACAATGGAATGCTACTTAGCTATAAAAAATGGTGACTTCACCGTTTTCAGCTGATCTTGGCTGGACCTTGAAAATTTATGTTAAGTGAAATAAGTCAGAAACAGAAGGATGAATATGGGATGATTTCACTCTCAGGCAGAAGTTGAAAAACAAGATCAGAAGAGAAAACACAAGTAAAACATGAATTGGAATTGGTATATTGCACTAAATTAAAAGACTCTGGGGTGGGTGGCTGGGGGTTACAGGTTTAAAAAAGATGACAGAGGACATAGTGGGGGTTGTATTGTTATGTAGAAAACTGCCTTTAGGTCCATGATTATTCAACAGTTTTCTTGGCTTTGTATGTTAACTCTCTTTTCAGCCACCAGGTTCCAGATGCCATCAGGATGCCGGCCAGGCTTCCCTGGAATGAAGACCCCACCAATGTGTCCTGGAGCTCTGCTTCCCCAGAGACCCACCCTACTAGGGGAAGAGAGAGGCAGACTGGGAGTATGGACCGACCAGTCAATGCCCATGTTCAGTGGGGAAGCAATTACAGAAGCCAGACCTTCCACCTTCTGCAACCCACAACGACCCTGGGTCTATGCTCCCAGAGGGATAGAGAGTGGGAAAGCTATCAGGGGGTGGGGTGGGATATGGAGACTGGGTGATGGGAATTGTGTTGCGGAGTTGTACCCCTCTACCCTATGGTTTTGTTAATTTATCCTTTCTTAAATAAAAAATAAATTATAAATAAATAAAAAGTAAAAAAAATAAGAACCATATGGACATTTTTGTGGTACAACTGGTTGAGTGCACAGGTTTCAGAGCACAAGGACCTGCATTCAAGCCTCTGGTCCCCACCTGTAGTGGGGGAGCTGCACAAGCAGTGAAACAGTGCTGCAGATGTCTCTTTCTAATTTCCTTCTCAATTTCTCTCTGTCTGTATCGTGAAAAAATATTTTTAAATACAAGGGAACCATAGTTTCCTTAAGATTTATTTGCAAGCTATAAAGATTATTCCAACTTTCTCGTAGTATATGCTATCTTTACCTTCATACTTATGTAACTATTTTTTCCAGTTTATGGGTGATTATGACTAAAACCTTGTCCTGAGTAATGTTTGACATAAACTAAAGAAAACAAGGCTAATTTAAAGATAACTAAATAAAATACGTAATGCCTTGGTTAAATCTTCACTTTAAATACTACAAGTGAATACATCATTTCTTTTAAATCCATATTTCCTAGAATTATCCTTGATTATACTAATCATTGAATAGGTGTTTTACATTATTCTCAATGTAACCATTTATCCTTATTATCTTAGATGATTAAATTGATAATAAATTGTAATACAAATAGGTTCACTTTCACCTAGATGAGTAGCTGGCATAAAATAACATTTGTTACACATTAATAATTATT
Organism: Erinaceus europaeus; assembly: GCF_950295315.1. Taxonomy (NCBI): domain Eukaryota; kingdom Metazoa; phylum Chordata; class Mammalia; order Eulipotyphla; family Erinaceidae; genus Erinaceus; species Erinaceus europaeus. The sequence goes on along the minus strand of NC_080180.1, from coordinate 42,742,373 downwards.
TGCTTTTCTAAAAAAGGTTTTATTTATTTATTAGGAAGGTAGTAGGAGAGAAAAAAGCAGACATCCCTCTGGCAAATGTGCTGCTGGGTCTCGAACTCAGGACCTCAGGCTTGATAATCGAATGTTTTATTTACTGTGCTAGCTCCTGGACCACATTAATCATTATTTGCAGTATTTTTTTTTTCAAAATTATCCACACTTTCTCCCGGTTTCTTGTTGATTCTCTAAGATCTTAATGAAGTAGCAGTTCATTTTTGCATTCAATCAAATGATTTTAGATAATCAAAAGTAATTGCTAAGAAATTTTTCTTTTTTAAAAAAGAATTATTTGTTCATTATTGGATAGAGACAGAGAGAAATTGAAAGAGAGAAGGAGGGAGCGAGAGAGACACCTGCAGCCTTGCTTCAACACTCATGAAGCTTTCCCCCTGCTGGTGGGGACCAGGGGTTTGAACCTGGGTCCCTGCTCACTATAGTGTGTGAGCTTAATCAGGTGCACCACCACCTGGCTCCAGAAGTTTGTGTTTATACTTGGATTTTGAAATTACAATTTTAGAAATCATAATGTTCTAGGTCATCTGGCAATATATGTACTGCAGCATAAAGTTTAAAGTGGAAGTTAGATGTCTGTTTTTTTGACTAGTAAAACAATGATATTTACAGTATTTTGATAGTAAAATTATTTTAAAATATTTTAAAATATTTCCACTGATACAGAATATTAATTGAGTGTAATACAAAATTCAGATATCAAGGTATTACTATTTGTAGCAATTCTTAACTAATAAAATATACTTATATGAAGGAAAAATAAGATAATTGTATACTTTTCTTTCTGTATATTGTAAAAGACAGGTATCCTGGAATTAAATCTTTTGAGTTGGAGCTACACAGTAGTCTAAATTGAGAAGTTTCAATTTTCACCATTGGTAGTACACACCATAAATTCTCTGTAAGCACATACTTACACATCACTGAGATCACTCACTTTTATCTTTGGAGTATCATTTTTAAAACCTGAAGTGAAAGACTATTTCTTACATTTTAGTTTTCATAAACTTAGAATTTGGGTAGAAGCCATTTCAGCCTTGAAATTTCAAGTGAGTCAACACACAGTGAGCCATAGAACTCCAAGTGCTACTTTATGGGTTAAAGATATTTGCTGGTCTTTGATATAAACTGGGAATTCTTGATTCCTTGGGACA